>NW_026526655.1:27283577-27900244 GCF_024362965.1 Panthera pardus
TAAAGTCTTGTTGAGATTGTGTTTTCAGAGTTAATGCTCATCCATTATGGATTCATAAACACTGAGAGCCAAACTCAGCCAACTAACTTTGTAATCAGACAAATCGAGGCACTGAGAGTTTAAATGGCTTCCTCAAATAGGTCCACAACTAACTACTGGTAGCCTGGTGCTATCCAACAAATTTTTGATGTTTTGTAGTTCCATTCTTATACAGTGCAACATATTTGTAGTTTTTTTTTCTTATAACTTCTTTGATACCTGGTTACTTAGAAATGCTATTTCATTTCTAAACATTTGGGGGATTTTGCAGATATCTTTCCCTTGATTTGCAATTTAATTCCATTGTGGTTGGAGAATATTCTTTGCATGATTTCATTTCTTTCGAGACATTGAGACTTTATGTATGACACAGAAAATAATCTTTTAGTAAGAGCTCTGTGTGAACTTCAAGAGAACACATTTTCTTTTTCCTTTTCTTTTTCTTGTTCTTTTTTTTTCTTCTTTTTATTTTTATTTTATTTTATTTTTATTTATTTTTTTTTTTTGCATTTGGTGGAAGTCACCCACTGAGGGTGTTCTTGAATTTGCTGGGAAAGTGTTGTGCTGTCTGCAGAACTTTCTGGGAAGCTGTCCGTGGGTGTCTCATGGAAACTTGCTGGAAGCAAGCTCAGTTGGGTGTCCCACTTGCTGGCTGAATACTGTAGGAGCAAGAAAGGAAAAAAAGCACCTCGGAAAGGTAAAGAGAAGGTCCTTCCTCCTCATGCTATGTCCCTCAGGGTCCCTCTGCTGGCAAAGCTTGCCATCTTGCCAGCCGGAAAGAGAGAAATGCTTATAAGATTCAGCTCCACTGTCACAAGTAAGACAATGAAGAGTGGATGTGGAGTTTGGAGGCAATAAATTGATGTAACTGGCACACCATAAATAGTATTATTTACATAACTCTTTCTAACCTTTATTAAAATGTATCTTATTTTCTCTACTGTATTTTATCAATAACAGTCATAATCAACAAGGAGACTTAGAAATGAAAATTCTTGGAATATACACAAGATAAGTAGACATAGGATAGTTCCTATAATTTTCATCTTTAATTATTAATGTAATAAAATTAAACTGTCACAAATGCGTGGATTTATCAGTAGATGGTGCTATATGCCTTATATTTTAATTATTTTCTGGAAGGCTTAACAATGTTTTGATTTCCCTTTATATAACTGTTTCATACCTTTAAAAAGGTATAGAATGCAACTTACATTCAAGTAATTTACAAAAATACTTAAAATTTAAATTATATTTGAAAAACGGGGCACACTTTCACAGAACATGCAAAAGTGCAAATAGGAAAAAATGCAAACAGTGATGCTTTCATAACAGTAAACATTCTGCCAGCTGTCTGGTAAGTTAGTTCTTAATTGTAAGAACTTCAGTTTGTATAAAAAATAAAGTAAAAATGATGGGTAATACTAAAATCACTCACTATATACCTTTGTTGGATCGATTTCCGAGTGACTTCGGGTATAAGCATTCATTCTTCCAAATAGAAAAAGGATGAGATGGATGAGTGGATCATTGAAGACAGCTTTCCCCAATTTATGTTACCTAATCAAAAATGTGAGTTTTAGCATAATAGATGTAATCGGATTGTAGAAATAGATGACAGTGTTGCCTGGAGTTTTGACAAAAGGTAAGTAGTTAATTCTGCTAAGAATGAGGGATGGACGTGTGCCAGAGATGGGGATGTTTTGTCGTTGCAAGGAAATAAGAATGGATAGAGAAGTAAGTTGTATTGAAACTTTTACCGGCCTAAAAACTTCATAGGATTGCACTTATATGAGGAATCCAAAAAAACAAAACAAAGGAATAAAACAAAACTCACCGATACAGAGCATAGATTGGTGGTTATTAGAAGAGAAGAGCACTGGGGGTGGGTGAAAGGGGGCAAGGGGGCTATTGTATGCTGACAGATGATAACCAATTGTGATCTCTTTGCACCGTATGCAGATATCAAATTATTCTTTTGTACACCTGAAACTACCATCATGTTACAGACCAATCTTACCTCAATAAAAATTTTTAATGATAAATGCTTCATTGAGTACAATTTTTCTATTTCATACACAAAAATACAGATTCTCATATTAGAAAAAGAAGTATCACTTTGCTTTGGAGAGTAGATACCATTTATATGCTAAAAGTAAAATTCGAGATTTGACTTGGAAGGTTTTGCAGAAACCTAGTGAATTCAGAATAGCGCGGTGCATTGCTCTTTCTGATAACACTGTCCCAGTTGTTTTGGGAGGGTCGTCTGTGGAATATATTTTGTTGTTTGTCCTCCAGCTTAGAAATGCACAGTGGGTGTATAAATAACTTTCACATATAAACGTGTGCTTCTGCACCTCTACAGCACCTCACTTGCTCTCAAGTCTCTGTTATCGCTGCTGGGAGCGTCACGAAAACAAGTCAGACTTTTAGATCTGTTTTCCTTGGTGTGACCTATATCAACAGAATTATGGGGAATACTTCTTTAAAAATGGCTCCTAAGAGTAGGAAGTGGGAACCTCCCCACAGTCAGGTCCCTTGAGCTGTCACTATGTTTTATAACACATTTCCCCCATTTCTGAATACATGGAACCATGTATGATTCTGTATGGCCCATATTCTACTGAAAAAGAAGGGGAAAAAACCTAAAAAATAATATAATAACATAATCACACTTGCCAGATTTACATATGGATATACATGTTTCTTTTCTTTTCTTTTCTTTTCTTTTCTTTTCTTTTCTTTCTTTCTTTCTTTCTTTCTTTTTTGTCTTCATGTATTTTTTAAAAAATAGTCTGGATGCAATGGATGAAACCAATAACCATTTACAACAGTGTTAGTGTAAGGAAATTTTCTGAAGTCTAAACAGGTGACTTACAAATAAATGTCTCTGAGCAATAATTAGTTTAAATATTAAGAGTCATAGGCATACATGTGTGTGTTTTATATCCCAAATATTAAGCTATAATTATTTAAAGAAAGTGACTTACTAAGTGGTTTCTTTGTAACACATTGTTGATTTTTAAAACCTTAATTATTTTTGTAAGTTCTCTTTTAAGTTTTGAAGATCTTTGTTAATGACATACATTTGTCCTTCCCAAAGAGGATCACTTCATCTTCCCATATCTAGTTTTTGTCTCCTTTATTTCCTGCTGTGTGCTCTCCTTCCAATTTTGCTTTGTTATAGCAATGTCGAGGAATGCTAAATTAATTTCAATTTTCTATAATTCCTTAATTTCAATTAATGTAAAATTAACAAAATGATAGAAGTAGGGAAAGAAATGTACTTTTCAGAAAGGCTGAAACGTACTTCTGAAATATACCTAAAATTTATTGTACTATCACGTACTTCAAAAAAATTATTTAAGTAAACTCTACCTCCAACGTGGGGCTCAAATTCACAACCCTGAGGTCAAGAGTTGCATGCTCCACTGATTAAGCCAGCCAGGCACCCCTGTGCTATCATGTACTTTAATAATTAGTTTAGCTTGATGATCGTGGTGTGTGCTCTTTTGTGAGAGATTCATCACAGTCAGCTTCCAAATCAGAGTTTTCAGCTGCTTGTGGTTAAGCAATATATTTAAAAACATATCCCAAGAATAGCAGATAGTTGTAACATTTTGCCATTAACATTTGTCAACGAGAGAGAAAAGGATGTTTGTTTTCAGAAACAATAACCAATTTTTTTCCAATTTTGTGCTTCCTCTTCCTTTCTCTTCCCTTTTCTTCTTCTTTTCATTCCTAAATATCTCTCCAGGACAATTTTGTCCTAAAGCCCTAGGTAGAGACATATAGTGAGGGGGAGAGGGAAGAAGCAAAAAGATGGGGAGTGGGGGAAGAACAGTGAGGGGTCAGAGATCTAGGAAGGAGAAAGACAGCTGCCTTGAAGGGCTGCTTGGTGCAGAACCCCAGCAAGGAGAGGAGCAAGCTCATGTGACAGGGCACTTGGTGAGTGGTGTCAGAGTAGAGCGGGAGAGGGCATCCTTGCAGGCAGCAAATCTGAGGGGGGGAGTCAGAGACCATGCAGAGTAAGGACGGGATACATGTGGGGGTTAGGGATGAGTATGGAAATCTGAGTAGGCTCAGGGTGCCCATACATACCCAGTGTGGAGCGCCTGAGCCTGAGTACTATGGTGAATGGCATCCCTGCAGTGGTGTCCCATGACCTTGAGCATCAAAGCCCAAACAGGGCAAGGGCAGCATGCACACAGTGGAGACAGATGGCACGGTGTGCAGAGTCACAGCCTGAGAAGCACATTTCTGAGTATCCGAGGCAACTCTGTGAGGGGTGGTGGACATCAAAGTGGGTCTCAGCACATTTGGATTTCAAACTATAGACTGAATATACCGAAAATCAGATCTACATCCCAGGAGGAAATACTTGTTCTTTATGGTTAGGACACAAAAGCATCCAAGTTGTGATGTTAATAACTGTTTTCAGTCATTGGGTTTTATGAAGCCCCACATCTTACAGTTCTCTGAAGTCAGGGTGTGTCAATGAGAAAGGAAGGGATGCTCTTGGAAAAGCTATCCTGGTCTCCTTGCTTTCTTAGAGAAATGCTAGCCAGAATTTTCCACCGTTAGGGTCTGAGACTTCCTCATCAGGTCTGAGCATGTTTAGAAATTCTGGAACATCCTTCAGACTTCCTCCTGTTTGCCCTTCTTGGTAAATAAGGCACAACTGGGTTTTTTCCACCTAATGCCGTACGTTGGAATGCACTTCATGTAACCTCTCGATGAAAACCCTTAGCTGTTCAGGGTTTCGGAATACCGTACGTTCCACCCACATTTTTACACCTCAAATTTAAAAATTCAAACACAGAGTAGAGGTTTTAGGACCACTTGCATCTCTCATGAACTACTGAACAGCATCCCCTGCCCTACCAAGCTCACAAGTAGCGTTTAGACTTCTGATTGCATATCTCTCATAGCAGAAAACTCATTACTCACCAGATTGCCCATTCTATTTCCTGTTAGAGTGATGGTTTTGCCTTGAAAAAAAATTGTCTCCCTGTCCCTCTCTTTGTCCCATCAGAGGCACCTGGGTGGCTCAGTCGGTGAAGCAACCGACTTCAGTTCTGGTATGATCTCACAGTTCGTGGTTTCAAGACCCGTGTTGGGCTCTGTGCTGACAGCTCAGAGCCTGGAGCCTACTTCAGATTCTGTGTCTCCCTCTGTCTCTGCCCCCTCCCGCTCGCTCTCTGTCTCTCAAAAAATAAATAAACATTAAAAAAAAAGAAGGAACTCATTCTGTACCTTAAGATCACAAGAAATGGAATGTGCACCATTTTCCAATGCCAATCATTCAGATACTTAGCATATGGCTCCCTGTTCACCTGTGTCTTCTCCATAGTAAACAGCCAAAGTCCCTCCCATAGCTCCTTAGACAAGATGGCTTTCTAATCATGTAATCTCATCTACCTCATCATGATGTGTTTCTCTTAACATGATCCCATCTCTTGACCTACATGTGTAGAATGGAACATGATACTCCAAATGATTTTACCTCCACAATTTTGGTATTGATTTAAGAAATTTAATATATCTTTATATGAAAATAAGCTCTGCTTACTATATTGGCAATTTTTCAGTAACCTAAAACTGCTCTAAATAAAAAGTTTAATTAAAAATTGCTAAATTGATTTTAAATACAAATATTAATATTGAAATATTTAATTCAACATTTTTAATATGCACACATTCATATACATGAACACACTTTCATTGTTTATAGAAAAAAATTCTGAAATCCCACTATTAAACTTAATATGTAAGTTTAGTAAGTCATTTAATTTCAGAAGGCCAGTTTTCTCATCCAGGAAATGATATACTTGGATTAGATGTTCCTTAAATTTTATACAGTTTTTAAGTTGAAAAAGCAACACTTTTTTTGACATATTATTTTCAGTAGAATTTTGGAAGTTACACCAGGACATTCCAGATGTTCAGTAACTTAGTAGTACTTCAATAAACTTTTCTGACAGTTTCTGTAATCCTCCATGAGATGGTGCTATGTTACTATAAGAAAATTGTCAAATTTCCAATTTCACAAAGCTTGGCATCAATTATCCTTAGCTGTTAGAGTGCACCTATTTTTTTTTTTCAAAAAGTATTGGAGAAAAAAATATAGTGAATCCATCTAACTAACAAAGGAATTAATTTATGATAAATTTATGGATTAACTTTGATAAAATCCATTACTTAAATTAGAGGTGGGCAATTTTTTTTAAAGGACCAGAGAGTAAATATGTTAGGATTTGTGGACCAGATTGTAATCTCTTTCTCTACAAATTCAAATATCATTGTTTGATGAAAGCAGCCAAAGACAATTTACAAATAAGTGCATGTGGCTGTGGGCCAATAAGACTTTGTTTACAAAAACAGACAGTAGGCTCATGGGCTATAGTTTGATGATCCAAGATATAAATCACAGATGAAATTCAGCCACGATTTATGTCCGCTTGCAAACTGGCCTCCATACACAGAGGGCAAGGAGAGACTGAAGAACAAGGCAAACAACTCCAGATTGGTAGGTGGCAAGTTTTAATAAGCAAAAGAACTTATGTATGATCCTTGCCTTGGGCAACCACAAGATGAGTGGGTCTCTGCCCACAGTCTGCCAGAATCTTAAAAGTTTATATGGAGTCTATAACTGGGTTAAATCACATATTCAGTCCAGATGGTCTCAAAAACACCACAGTCTCTCAAGGCTCTCAAGTCTCTCAAGTTCTCAAGGGAACTTCTCAAGAAGTTCCCACTGTGAGAACGGTAGGTGGAATGGTCATTTCTAAGGCAGTAGAAAGGGTGAGGGGCCTCTGATTACCTGGGTCTAGATCGTCAGTCCATCAGTGGTCATTTCCTCTCGACAACCTCCCCCAACAATTTATTAGTGAACATGTTTACTGCGCTAACATTGGTACTTCTATAAGATAAACAGACTCCAGAGTGGCTCCTCCATGATCCTTGCCTCCTGGTATTCATGAATTTTTGTGATTCTTTCCCCTTGTGTGTGGGCAGGACCTGAGACTTCCTTTTAACCCGTAGAATATTACACTGGTGTTGGGATGTTATGCCTGTAATTATGCTTTGTTAGGTAAGAGTCCATTTTGCTAGCAGACTTACTGTGGACACTGTCCTTGCTGATGTGATTAAAAAAAAAAAAGTGACCATTTTGGGGGAGTCCACATAAGAAGCTGAGGGGCACCTCCAGCAGTCAGTAAGAAACTGGAGCCCTCAGTCCTACAGCCACAAGGAAATGAAATTTACCAGCAATCTAATTGCTGATAAGAGCTTGAATTGGAACGTTTCCCCCAGGTGAACTTCTAGATGAGAATCCAGCTTTGCTGATACTTAAAAAAAATTTTTTTAATGTTTTAATTTTGAGAGAGAGACAGAGACAGAGACAGAATGCTAGCAGGGGAGGGGCAGAGAGAGGGGGAGACACAGAATCTGAAACAGGCTCCAGGCTCTGAGCAGTCAGCACAGAGCCCCACATGGGGCTCAAACTCACAACCGTGAGATCATGAACTCATGAAGTCGGACGCCTAACTGACTGAGCCACCCAGGTGCCCCTGGCTGATACTTTAATTGCAGTTTTGCAGAGGACTCATTTAGGCTATGCCTGGATTCCTGACCCACAAAACTGTGAGATTAAAGAATGTGTGTTGTTTTAGACTTCTATTTGTTAGGGGTGCCTGGGTAGCTCAGTTGGTTAAGCATCCGACTTCAGCTCAGGTCATGATCTCACAGTTTGTGACTTCGAGCTCTACATCGAGCTCTGTGCTGACAGCATGGAGCCTGGAGTCCGCTTGGGATTCTGTGTCTCCCTCTCTCTCTGCCCCTCCCCTGCTCATGCTCTGTCTCTCTCTCAAAAATAAACATTAAAAAAATTTAAACTTCGATTTGTTATGCAGCAATAGGAAACTAATACACCATAGTTTCACATGTATGCCTATATCTGTTTATAGCTATGACTCCATACATATGTATTTATGTGTATGTATTGCATTTATATCTAAATATTTCTTTACATCTCTGTCCCACTTCCGAAATTTATTTGGTTTGACTGTGGCTTTTTCATTGTTTCAAAGATGTTATAGGACAAAATAATAAAGGCAAAGAAGACAGGAATTTTAAAAACTGAATTGTGGTTTTAGAGGTCTATATGTACTCTTAGGAGAACGGGAAAGACTCATGGAAAAAACCAAAGGTCAACAATTGGTAGTTCATAGCCCAAATTTAGCTTCTGTTGTTTTCCTCTGATATATATTTTCAAATAATTTGAATGCTGTTTGCCTAGCATCTTCATATTGATGTTGTGTCTGAAAGCCTTTGAGTTTGAATTTCATGACATGGACAAAAAAAGGATAACAAAACAACAAACACAAAACAAAGGAAAAAGGGAAGGAAGGAAGGAAAGAAGGGACCAATGTTAGTAAACTATCATATCTAGCTGGAAATGACTTGCCTTTGAGAGAAAGGAGGAGTCTCAATGAAAGCAATGAGAATTGCAAATGCCAAGATGAATCCTAAGGTGAGGGATCTCCTTCTCTCATCATCAGGCTGAGTTAGGGAAAGTAGAACATGAAAGAAGGTGTCAAAACTGAAGGGATCCCAGAGCAGATGTGCTTCCCTGAGACATTAACACCCATCTGGCCTCATCTCTCATGGCCACACAATTGCAGACTGTCGTTTCCTGGGGCCCTGAAAGCTTTGTGTTGGAATCATGAGACTTGTACTATGTTGTTGTCATGTGGGTTGTGTTGATGTTCATCCTGTAACTATTTTTAAAGGTAATGAAATTGATGCTGAGTGGAATCTATCATGTCACACAAGTTTGATTTATTTTTTAAGATTTTATATTTAAGTAATCTCTACAACCAATGTGGGGCTTGAAATTATGACCTTGGAATCAAGAGTCCCATGCTCTACTGACTGAGCCAGCCAGGTGCCCCAGAGTTTGATTTTTATTAAGATTCCAAGAATACTAATGCTGGTTGAGCAAACGGGGCATAGAACGACTGGAATTGGTAAAATAAGAGAACAGAGAAATCTGGAGCTCAGTGTCACGTGAAACCAGCAAATAAAAGAACCTCCAAAAAGAGGAAATAAGCAAAGGGGCATCAAGTCATTGAGGGAAGACTGGCCACATGTAAAGTTTGCCATTGACTGAGTGAAGGTGGTGGTGGGGGTGGGGGCGGGGGAAGCCATCAGCATCCACTCCTCTCCTCCCTTGATAAACTGGTTCTCTCTCCTTTTTCACATATGCCCATATCTCTACCCTAATGTTTCTTTTAAGATATGAGAGTATTTCATGATGTTCTGAGGCCACAGTTACTGCTTAATGAACTGGAAGCTACCCTTAGGCCCCCACATAGAGATTATGAACTGAATGGATCCTGTCACCCTCACTGCATTCAAATTATTCACAAACCAATTTCTTCATTCTGCCTTTGTCCTTCCTCTTTTCTCCCTCTCTCTATTTCTCCTTCAGTTTCTCCGTGTCTGTCTCTCTTCACACACACACACACACACACACACACACACAGCTTTGTTGAAAAGAGTATTTCCTAAGTAGCTTCCATGAAATTGTTGTAGGGATGAAGAAGTGGGAACACAGATCTTTCCCACTTAAACTTGAATTTATTATTGAGTAAATTGCAGTGAAAATGACCAAGAAGAACTGCTTAGAGGACATAGATGTTTGCTGGCCAAGAGGTTTCCATTTTGGGAAAAAAAGCAATGTCAAAATAAGGGAGGTAAAATACTGAACTGTGGCAAAATTTTTTATCACATCTTTGGCATGGCAGTTTGAGAATGGTTTCTAATCTGTACTGTAATGTTCTATCCCACAAAAACAATGTGAATGCTTTTTTTTCTTGAAGAATTTCAAAGAAAATTATCTTTGTCTTTAAATTTATCGACATAGGTAACTCTTCTTTATGGTTTTCATAACTCCTTCATGTATCTTTATCAGTGTTTTAGGGAAATATAATTCTTTTGACTTGTAGCAAATACTACCCTCTTCCAGACTCTAGAAGAGTCTCTTCCACATTTATAGGCATCACTCATATTCTGATTTCCATCTCTAAACTGCTATTTCTCATAGAGAGTTAGTGAAAAATGTGTTTTATTTGGATTTTGCAGTGTTAAATTTATGAACACTGCACATAACACAGTGTTGGAGTTATGAAAGATTTATACTAGGGATTCAGAATTTTTTTTTAACCAATGTCATCCATTTAAAGATAATACGTATTCATTTGATTAATGACATTATCAATACTGTACAAGTACTCTGTGCGTATACTTTAAAGTTTATTTTCTCTTAGGGAGTTTTGTTTTTTGCTTTTAGTTTTCATTTTCTTCTTTGATAAATTTAAAGTAGATGCTGTAGAATAAAAGGCAAATATTTTAGAAAAAGTCAAAGTCTACACAAGAATATTTAAGAGAGGTAAGATTTATGCCCTACTCTGTAAAGCTGGTAGGCTCTTTATAGTTCCACCTGACGGAGTGCATGATAATCAATGGATCATTGCAAAGGAATGACTGTCGTCATGATGTGGCAACAATGATCCAAGCTTTCTACATTGACAAATTTCTCTTTCCTCAGAAAATAACATTATAATAAGCTTCTATCTAAGAGAAATGATGGCGGATGATGAAACACCCCTTTGTCACTAAATTGTGGGTGATAATAGCATCTGACACTTTGCCTCTCATTGACTACATTAACTAGCAAGAATCAAGTGTGCGTACATGTATACATACATTATGTATTTTTTCCTATTCTGGATTTTCAATTTTTCTCGGATCATAGTAGTTAATTATGAAAGTTAGTGGAACTGTCTGAATAGGTGATGTGATTTGATATATCACTGTCACTATCTGTGAAAGATGGCTGCACATAATTGGATAATTGGAATATAGAGATATAGAGATTTTTTTTCAGAAGCATTAGCATCTATTCACATTGAATCACAAAACAGAATTGCTTCGAGGGATATAGAAGAACAGAAAACAATCAGTTTCAGAATTTGCATTAAATATGAGTCTGGTGATTCAGTTTACCTCACAAGTAATGGTGTTTATGTAAAATAATGAGTGGTTTGATAAGTCAGTCAGAGTTTACCCTCAGATTAACCCTCTATCAGCTCTAAAACTGTTACAACTATCCAGAATGCATTTCCTGTGTGGTTGCGGCTCCTAATATCCTAGGGTAACACAGATTAATGTTACAGAGACGGTTACGCCATAGATCTCAGGGATGTGTCATCCTTCATGTTCTGAGCGTGACTTTTCTGATCAAGACTGTCTTAGAGATGGAGGCTTTCACAGAACTTGCACTGACTTCAAAATTGCAACAACTTCAGCCTCTTTTTCAGCTGCTTCTTATTCCTTTTAACACCGTCAGTCAACCATCTCTTTTTTAGGGCCACAGAGAAGAAAAGAAAGAAATTATTATTCAAAGAGCTTACAATCTATGAGATGTAGGGGATAAGGTATGATATCTGGAGACTTCTGCAAAATCTACACCAAGAATATAATCATCATGGCAAAGTGTTTCAAGTATGTACCTATTCTTTTAAAGCATGGAAGGAACGTGCTCACATTTTATAAGCCATCTTCTGTTGCAAACCTTCTTACAAGGTCATAGAGTAAGTGGGAAACTGGGAGTTGGATTTAGCCAGGGTGAGAGGGTGTGCTCTTAGTCACCAGGATGGAATGTGTCTTCTAGCACAAAGTAAAACAATGTTAAACTCATTGACCATCAGCCCACAACAACCCAGAGGGATCCATTGTGGATGGGACACTCCAGAATCTCTTTCCAAACCCAGAGTTGTGTGATACAGCGGGTCTAAATTTTCCAGGTCCAAAAATATGTCATACCAAATAGACACAATCCAGAGAATAGTGAAACCCTCACTGAGTAGAATGTTAAACATCAATTGACGATATTGTCTGAAGGCAAATAAATTAATTCGGATCATTGGAAGGTAAATGTTGGGAATAATAACGAAGGAATTCTTCTTTCCTTGAAGTCAGTGGAGAGTTGGAAGATTCAGTTTACTTTCATTTCAATCCTCTTTTTCCCTCCTAATGGATAACAGTGAGAAAAACATCAGGATGTATTTGAGGAAGGAACATACTATGTTCTGTACCTTTTAACTGGAAATGCAGTGATCCACTTATCAGGCACATTGCATGTGATATGCATAGAGAAGATAGAAAGGTAAGTTCCTCTCGTAGGTGGTGAAATTACACAGTGCGGAGTGCTAAATACCAGTAACATTTCTTTGTCTCCTGACCACATCTATGAAATCAAGAAGAGGCCCAAATATGTTGGGACAATGTCACTTAATACTAGTTGGGATTTTAAGTTCTTAGTTGAGATGTATTAGCGAAATCAGATTCTATCATTTTGCAGGGCAGACGGCATTGAACTTTCCACAGTGCAGTTTATTAGAATGTGAGGAATATTATTTTTGTTATTACTCAAACTTGTATGGAGACAGAACATATCTTTGACGAAGTTTTGTTTTTTTGTTATTTCCATTCTACGAACTTCCTTTTGTTTTAATTTTTTTAACCTTTACTTATTTTTAAGAGACAGAGAGAGACAGAGCATGAGCAGGGACAGGGGCAGAGAGAGAGGGAGACACAGAATCTGAAGCAGGCTCCAGGCTCTGAGCTGTCAGCACAGAGCCCGATGCGGGGCTTGAACCCACTGAACTGTGAGATCCTGACCTGAGCCGAAGTCCGACGCTTAACCGACTGAGCCACCCAAGTGCTCCGCATTCTACAAACTTCTTAGTTTTACATCCTGATTCTTGTTTTAGTGGTTACCTTGAATGTTATAATATGCATCATTGTCTTATTGAAATTTAATATAAATTATCCCATTTACCACTTCTGTCAAAATTCAAGGACTTTAGAATAGTTTAACTTAGTTTGCTTCCCTCTTGTATTTTAAAAATCATTTTGACATTTTTGTATACGTGTTTCAGACTCTCAAAATATTGTTGCCTGTACAGCCAATATCCATTCATATTATTATACAGTTACTGTTTTTGATTTTTTTTCCTGAGGCCCTCGGCTTCCATCTAAGCATCTAAATTCATTTTCTTTATGCCTGAAGAATGCTTTTTTAGTAAAAACTGCTACTAATGATTTCCATTATCTTGTTTTTCTGAAAATGTCTTTATTTCACTTTCATGTAGATGGCTGTTTTTACTCTGTATCAAATTCTAGATTATTTATTTATTTGCATCTTAAAGATATCATTTCATTCTTTTCTGGCTTCCATGTGTTCTAGTGAGAAATTAACTTTTGGTTTCATTGTTGCATCTTGGACAGTAATGCTTGGTTTACAGCAGTTTTACTATGATGTTCTCAGATGCAATTTGCTTTTTATTTATCCTGCTTGGAGTTCAGAGTGCTTCTTGAATCTGTGGTGTTCATTACTGGATCCATGAGATATTCCTCTCTTCCCTTTCAGTGATTCTAATATATATGTTAATCCTACCTACCTTTTCCTATAATGTTCTTATGATCTCTAGTGTGTTTCCCATGCCTTTTACTTCCCATGCTTTACTTAGTATATTTTCTATCTTCCAGTTTGGTAATTTACTGTTACATATATCTATGAAGTTCATAATTTTAACTAGTCGTAGCTTTTAGCTCTGGACATTCCATTTAGCTTGCTTTTATGGTTTATGATTCTGTGCTCAAATTCACTATCTTGTCATTTAAATTCTTGAAAATACTAATCCAAGTTAGTATAGGGTCCATGTTTAAAAACTCCAATATCTGGATCTCCCATGGCTCTGTGTTTATTTTTGCCTGTTTTTATTTCTCAGGTTTTGCTAAATTTTCCCATTCCACTAATGTAGAACATGACCACATGACTTATTTTGCCAATGGGATGTTAGTGTGTATGACACAGCAGAACAGCGAAAGGTGCTTTGTCTCTTAGATTCCTGTCACTACCAAGAGAACATGTTTTGGGTAGCCTGTTAGTCTCAGGAGAATGAGGCACATGAAACAGACCCACACTGATCCTGAAGTCTGACTGCAAGCCTTCGTGATTTTACGTGCAATCAGCTGAACCCCAGCAGATCTTAAGTCAGGCAACTGGAAACAAATCCTTCCTCTAGCGCACCATTGAGTTTTGGGGTTGTTTGATATACACAATTTGTGGAAATACTTTACAGATACACAAGTCTATAAATAATCTGTTAGTATTTGCTTGCTTGAAAATAATCGATAACAAGTTAACTCTTCATTCTTTATTACTATTCACAACTCCTGGACTAAAATGCAAGGCTAATTTGAATTCTGAGTAAATTCCAATCAGTTTTACGGGTTCTAAATTGGTTGTCTGCATCTCTTAGATTATTTTTTCTTTTCACTTCTATTGATATGGCCTTATCCATATCATGTTTTTCTTAGAAAAACTCTGCCAACTAATTTTCAATGTACTTCCCTTAAATTGGACAAATAATATTATTCAGAATTCAAGGGAAAGGTATTTTCTTTTATTGAATGACTCATATGGCAATTTCTTAGGTTGCCATTGATTATTTTCCAACATGTTTTTAAAAATAAATTATTTTCTGTTCCATAGTAATCACACTAATTAGAATTTTCCAAGCAAGTATATTCTTAGAATTTATTTTAATGATAATATAACAATATGGAACACATGCTGTGCACTATTGCACCTTAAGTATTTAACCTGAAAATGAACAACACATCAGTGCATTATCTGCTGATAAATAGTATCTTAATAACCTCAAGAATTATTAGTACATACATAACTTGCTATTATGGGCTAGTTTCAATACACATAAAAAAGTCAAATTTTATGGGGCGCCTGGTTGGCTCAGTCAGTTGAGTGTCTATCCCTTGATTTAGGCTCAGGTCATGATCCCAAGGTCGTGAGATCAAGCCCCATCTCAGGCTCCACGCTAAGCATGGAGCTGCTTAAGATTCTCTCTCTCTCTCCCTCTGCCCTTCTCCCCCACTAGTGCACTCTCTCTCTCTCTCTAAAAAAAATTCAAATTCTAAGTAATAATAAAATCAATACCACAATGTTGAAGTTGTGTTTGCAAGGTGGTTTTTAGAGTCACAAAATTTGAGACTTAATTCTTTTTCAAGGTGTAAACACATCCCCATTTGTAAACTTCTCATCATATTGAAATTTTATTATGATCTCAGATTTTTAGGGTCTCTCGATGTCCTTCAGTCTCTACAAGTCAGTGTGACTTTGATAAATCATTGGTTGTGTTATAGCGCCCTATTGTTCACTTCTAGAGGTAATACAGCAACTGATGCTAAGTGGGAACGAATGAGAGAAAAAGATAAAAACATTCTATATTGGGTCATTCTAAACTGAAAACACTGAAGAGACTCATGAGTGCTTCCTTCTCGTGTATTTAACACAGAGGCACAGATTGTTCTCTTTGCAGGTGCATACCTTGAGCCACACCACAATACCTGCATTAGGTAACTCTTCACAAGAAGTAGCATAACTATTTTTGTGAAACCTTCTCTAAGTGACCCACATAGATAGAAAGTCTTTGCCGCTCTGTTCCCCTTACAGTTAGCTACTCTATTGTTTGTTAACTGCCTCTATTTTTGCTTCCCATTAGATGGTAAACTATGAGAGCAGAGAGCATGATTCACGCTAACATAAGGTTAGGAATCTCCTTGAGACACACAATGTATCTGTAGAATGAAAGGAAAACCTCAGACACAGAACT
Source organism: Panthera pardus (assembly GCF_024362965.1). Classification (NCBI taxonomy): domain Eukaryota; kingdom Metazoa; phylum Chordata; class Mammalia; order Carnivora; family Felidae; genus Panthera; species Panthera pardus. The sequence continues at coordinate 27,299,381 of NW_026526655.1, forward strand.
AAGAAGAGGGATCTAGTTTTCCCCTTCTTTTGATATTGGAAAAATAAGCTACATATCTTAACCAAAAATCTTCTTTCAACCACGTATATGAGTGCTGTAAGAGTTAAATATTTTTACTTCTAGTTTATTTGCTATTAAGTTGATATGAAAAAAAATTGGCTTTGTGGTTTGGGCGCTTGAGTGTCTCATGCATACTTAACAATATTCAGAATTATCTGGAGTACTTTCAGGTATGGGTTTTTCCCATTTACTGAGCTATAAAGTTGGATAAAAATACTATCTTTGAATGCACTAAAATTATGTTCTTCAATATAATTTCCCAAACCACAATAAGCGGTATCATTTTCCTGCTTACCTATTTCTTTATAAACATTCTAGCCCCTATTTCTTGGGAATTTCTTTTTCCAGCTTGTTACCATATGGCTTTTATGTTTTTCCAATATCATCATATTTTCTGCTCTTCTCAGAATTTTGATATAAATTATTACTTATTCTTTTCTACGGAAAATGTAAATGTTATATGATACTTGAAATGCAGTGAACCAAAGTTGGCAAAAGGCAGTAGCACCTCTCTAACAATCCTCTTTTATTGCAGACATATTTCAGTTAATTCCACACCAAATAATTTAGAATACACAACAATAAAGTTTGAGGGGTGTCTGGGTGGTTCAGTTGGTTAAGCCACCGACTCTTGATTTTGGGTCAGGTCATGATCTCTCGGTCATGGGACTGAGCCCCACATGGAACTCTATTCTAAGCACAGAGCCTGCTTGGGACTCTCTCTCTCCCTCTCTGCCCTTCCCCGCTCACATGCATGCTCTCACTCCCTCTCTTTCTCTCAAAATAAATAAACATTAAAAAAAAAACACCAAAAACCCATGATGCTGAGCCTCCTTCCCCACACACATAAGTGGAGATAGAACCCTAAGGCTATTAGCTTATAGGAGATGGAGTGATAGTGTAAATACTCTAAGAAGTTACAGAATTAAGCTAATAAATATACTTTACATTTTAGTATGGCAATTGTAAAAGCTGAAAATGCCTAGTAGTTCTATGTTCAGACTTTTTTTTAAACTAACATTTGTGAATATACTCATGAGAAAGAACTGTTCATTCTACAATCAATAAGCTGCCAACAGGTTCTTAAAAGGGATTAACCATCTTGCTGATGGTGAGAGCAGGTGTTTCCAGGGTGTCTGCTTACCATTGTGTCTGCAATTCAGTATGTATTCAATGTCAAAACAGTCCTTTACGAAGAGAATTGTGGCTTTGGGTGCTAGTGGGAGACAGATGGTTAATATGACAAATAATAGATAGAAGTTTCATTAAAGCAATGTGTTTCACATATTTTTAGATATGGACATATGCTCCATTGAAGGGAGAATAAATTCATCCCTGGGAAACGTCTGGAACAGAAATGCATGGACATTCCAGTGCTCACGAGGTGCTGTGTCCACACATTTGCACTAACTCCACACGAATCATCACCCGCTTCTGAATCGCTTCATCTCCCAAGCAGAGAGAGTGTGCTGCCTTCTCACACTAATCATACACATTTCAAATATGTGAGGACGTGATACAATCCAGTGATTGGCCTTTTCAGAGAATAAGAAGAAATTGATCATTCTGTTTTTTTGGAAACCTATTCAACTGAAAAGAGTTTAGTTGAAAGGAAAGGATTTAACTGACATGGATTTTTTTTTTTAAATAAATGCTTGTTTCTTTATCTTTGTGTTTAGGTGTTGATGGAAATCTTTCAACTGCCAAAGTTGCCAGTAGAAGGTGGTGTTAATTTTTAAATTTGGGGGTTTATTCTTTTGATCAATCAGGTAATTTTATCACATGGAAAGAAATAAGTTACAGACTCTAAAGACACAAATTGAGGATTTAACATCAGAGAAAAATGTAATTAATGTACCTGACTTCCCTTCAAAGGGAAAATTTAAATCTAACCTTAGCAGATTGAGTAGCATTATATCACAACAATTTGTCTTTAAGTTTTTTAAAAAATGTTTTAAAATATAATTTATTGTCAAATTGGTTTCCATACAACACCCGGTGCTCATCCTTACTTTAAGTTTTAAACTTACTTACCCAGTTGTGGGGATTTAAAAAAAAACCTTCTATCTTTAGATAACCATTTGATTATTTTCATCATTATCTAACATGAGCTATGAAAAATTATAACATGCTATATTGGGTGTTCAATTCACTGAAAGGATCTATGAAATATGTGAGCTTATTGTGTCGGTTATATTGAACTGGTATCTGCTAAAGTTTACAAATCATAGACTATTAGAAATGAAGCCACTTTTTAAAACAAATCGGTTTAAAAAACCAAATTGGTTTACTTTATTCTTTTTTTTATTTTTTTATTTTTTATTTTTTTAATACATGAAATTTACTATCAAATTGGTTTCCATACAACACCCAGTGCTCATCCCAAAAGGTGCCCTCCTCAATACCCATCACCCACCCTAGCCTCCCTCCCACCCCCATCAACCCTCAGTTTGTTCTCAGTTTTTAACAGTCTCTTATGCTTTGGCTCTCTCCCACTCTAACCCCCTTTTTTTTTTCTTCCCCTCCCCCATGGGTTTCTGTTACGTTTCTCAGGATCCACATAAGAGTGAAACCATAGGGTATCTGTCTTTCTCTGTATGGCTTATTTCACTTAGCATCACACTCTCCAGTTCCATCCACGTTGCTACAAAAGGCCATATTTCATTTTTTCTCATTGCCACGTAGTATTCCATTGTGTATATAAACCACAATTTCTTTATCCATTCATCAGTTGATGGACATTTAGGCTCTTTCCACAATTTGGCTATTGTTGAGAGTGCTGCTATAAACATGGGGTACAAGTGCCCCTATGCATCAGTACTCCTGTATCCCTTGGATAAATTCCTAGCAGTGCTATTGCTGGGTCATAGGGTAGGTCTATTTTTAATTTTCTGAGGAACCTCCACACTGCTTTCCAGAGCGGCTGCACCAATTTGCATTCCCACCAACAGTGCAAGAGGGTTCCCGTTTCTCCACATTCTCTCCAGCATCTATAGTCTCCTGATTTCTTCATTTTGGCCACTCTGACTGGCGAGAGGTGATATCTGAGTGTAGTTTTCATTCGTATTTCCCTGATAAGGAGCGATGTTGAGCATCTTTTCATGTGCCTGTTGGCCATCCGGATGTCTTCTTTAGAGAAGTGTCTATTCATGTTTTCTGCCCATTTCTTCACTAGGTTATTTGTTTTTCGGGTGTGGAGTTTGGTGAGCTCTTTATAGATTTTGGATACTAGCCCTCTGTCCGATATGTCATTTGCAAATATGTTTTCCCATTCCGTTGGTTGCCTTTTAGTTTTGTTGGTTGTTTCCTTTGCTGTGCAGAAGCTTTCTTCATAAGGTCCCAGTAATTCACTTTTGCTTTTAATTCCCTTGCCTTTGGGGATGTGCCGAGTAAGAGATTGCTACGGCTGAGGTCAGAGAGGTCTTTTCCTGCTTTCTCCTCTAAGGTTTTGATGGTTTCCTGTCTCACATTCAGGTCCTTTATCCATTTTGAGTTTATTTTTGTGAATGGTGTGAGAAAGTGGTCTAGTTTAAACATTCTGCATGTTACTGTCCAGTTCTCCCAGCACCATTTGTTAAAGAGACTGTCTTTTTTCCATTGGATGTTCTTTCCTGCTTTGTCAAAGATGAGTTGGCCATACGTTTGTGAGTCTAGTTCTGGGGTTTCTATTCTATTCCATTGGTCTTTGTGTCTGTTTTTATGCCAATACCGTGCTGTCTTGATGATTACAGCTTTGTAGTAGAGGCTAAAGTCTGGGATTGTGATGCCTCCTGCTTTGGTCTTCTTCTCCAAAATTACTTTGGCTATTTGGGGCCTTTTGTGGTTCCATATGAATTTTAGGATTGCTTGTTCTGGTTTCGAGAAGAATACTGGTGCAATTTTGATTGGGATTGCATTGAATGTGTAGATAGCTTCGGGTAGTATTGACATTTTGACAATATTTATTCTTCCAATCCATGAGCAGGGAATGTCTTTCCATTTCTTTATATCTTCTTCAATTACCTGCATAAGCTTTCTATAGTTTTCAGCATACAGATCTTTTACATCTTTGGTTAGATTTATTCCTAGGTATTTTATGCTTCTTGGTGCAATTGTGAATGGGATTGGTTTCTTCATTTGTCTTTCTGTTGCTTCATTGTTAGTGTATAAGAATGCAACTGATTTCTGCACATTGATTTTGTATCCTGCAACTTTGCTGAATTCATGTATCAGTTCTAGCAGACTTTTGGTGGAGTCTATCGGATTTTCCATGTATAATATCATGTCATCTGCAAAAAGTGAAAGCTTGACTTCATCTTTGCCAATTTTGATGCCTTTGATTTCCTTTTGTTGTCTGATTGCTGAAGCTACAACTTCCAGCACTATCTTAAACAACAGCGGTGAGAGTGGGCATCCCTGTCGTGTTCCTGATCTCAGAGAAAAAGCTCTCAGTTTTTCCCCGTTGAGGATGATGTTAGCTGTGGGCTTTTCATAAATGGCTTTTATGATCTTTAAGTATGTTCCTTCTATCCCGACTTTCTCAAGGGTTTTTATTAAGAAAGGGTGCTGGATTTTGTCAAAGGCCTTTTCTGCATCAATTGACAGGATCATATGGTTCTTCTCTTTTTTTTTTGTTAACGTGATGTATCACGTTGATTGATTTGCGAATGTTGAACCAGCCCTGCATCCCAGGAATGAATCCCACTTGATCATGGTGAATAATTCTTTTTATATGCTGTTGAATTCCATTTGCTAGTATCTTATTGAGGATTTTTGCATCCATATTTATCAGGGATATTGGCCTGTAGTTCTCTTTTTTTACTGGGTCTCTTTCTGGTTTAGGATCAAAGTAATACTGGCTTCATAGAATGAGTCTGGAAGTTTTCCTTCCCTTTCTATTTCTTGGAATAGCTTGAGAAGGATAGGTATTATCTCTGCTTTAAACGTCTGGTAGAACTCCCCTGGGAAGCCATCTGGACCTGGACTCTTATTTGTTGGGAGATTTTTGATAACCGATTCAATTTCCTCGCTGGTTATGGGTCTGTTCAAGGTTTCTATTTCCTCCTGATTGAGTTTTGGAAGAGTGTGGGTGTTTAGGAATTTGTCCATTTCTTCCAGGTTGTCCAATTTGTTGGCATATAATTTCATAGTATTCCCTGATAATTGTTTGTATCTCTGAGGGAGGGTTGTAATCATTCCATTTTCATTCATGATTGTATCTATTTGGGTCATCTCCCTTTTCTTTTTGAGAAGCCTGGCTAGAGGTTTGTCAATTTTGTTTATTTTTTCAAAAAACCAACTCTTGGTTTCATTGATCTGCTCTACAGTTTTTTTAGATTCTATATTGTTTATTTCTGCTCTGATCTTTATTATTTCTCTTCTTCTGCTGGGTTTAGGCTGCCTTTGCTGTTCTGCTTCTATTTCCTTTAGGTGTGCTGTTAGGTTTTGTATTTGGGATTTTTCTTGTTTCTTGAGATAGGCCTGGATTGCAATGTATTTTCCTCTCAGGACTGCCTTCGCTGCGTCCCAAAGTGTTTGGATTGTTGTATTTTCATTTTCGTTTGTTTCCATATATTTTTTAATTTCTTCTCTAATTGCCTGGTTGACCCACTCATTCGTTAGTAGGGTGTTCTTTAACCTCCATGCTTTTGGAGGTTTTCCAGACTTTTTCCTGTGGTTGATTTCAAGCTTCATAGCATTGTGGTCTGAAAGTATGCATGGTATAATTTTTATTTTTTTATTTTTTTTTATTTTTTAATATATGAAATTTACTGTCAAATTGGTTTCCATACAACACCCAGTGCTCATCCCAAAAGGTGCCCTCCTCAATACCCATCACCCACCCTGCCCTCCCTCCCACCCCCCATCAACCCTCAGTTTGTTCTCAGTTTTTAACAGTCTCTTATGCTTTGGCTCTCTCCCACTCTACCTCTTTTTTTTTTTTTTTTTTTTTTTCCTTCCCCTCCCCCATGGGTTTCTGTTATGTCTCTCAGGATCCACATAAGAGTGAAACCATATGGTATCTGTCTTTCTCTGTATGGCTTATTTCACTTAGCATCACACTCTCCAGTTCCATCCATGTTGCTACAAAAGGCCATATTTCATTTTTTCTCATTGCCACGTAGTATTCCATTGTGTATATAAACCACAATTTCTTTATCCATTCATCAGTTGATGGACATTTAGGCTCTTTCCATAATTTGGCTATTGTTGAGAGTGCTGCTATAAACATTGGGGTACAGGTGCCCCTATGCATCAGTACTCCTGTATCCCTTGGATAAATTCCTAGCAGTGCTATTGCTGGGTCATAGGGTAGGTCTATTTTTAATTTTCTGAGGAACCTCCACACTGCTTTCCAGAGCGGCTGCACCAATTTGCATTCCCACCAACAGTGCAAGAGGGTTCCTGTTTCTCCACATCCTCTCCAGCATCTATAGTCTCCTGATTTCTTCATTTTGGCCACTCTGACTGGCGTGAGGTGGTATCTGAGTGTGGTTTTGATTTGTATTTCCCTGATAAGGAGCGACGTTGAACATCTTTTCATGTGCCTGTTGGCCATCCGGATGTCTTCTTTAGAGAAGTGTCTATTCATGTTTTCTGCCCATTTCTTCACTAGGTTATTTGTTTTTCGGGTGTGGAGTTTGATGAGCTCTTTATAGATTTTGGATACTAGCCCTTTGTCCGATGTGTCATTTGCAAATATCTTTTCCCATTCCGTTGGTTGCCTTTTAGTTTTGTTGGTTGTTTCCTTTGCTGTGCAGAAGCTTTTTATCTTCATAAGGTCCCAGTAATTCACTTTTGCTTTTAATTCCCTTGCCTTTGGGGATGTGCCGAGTAAGAGATTGCTACGGCTGAGGTCAGAGAGGTCTTTTCCTGCTTTCTCCTCTAAGGTTTTGATGGTTTCCTGTCTCACATTCAGGTCCTTTATCCATTTTGAGTTTATTTTTGTGAATGGTGTGAGAAAGTGGTCTAGTTTCAACCTTCTGCATGTTGCTGTCCAGTTCTCCCAGCACCATTTGTTAAAGAGACTGTCTTTTTTCCATTGGATGTTCTTTCCTGCTTTGTCAAAGATGAGTCGGCCATACGTTTGTGGGTCTAGTTCTGGGGTTTCTATTCTATTCCATTGGTCTATGTGTCTGTTTTTGTGCCAATACCATGCTGTCTTGATGATGACAGCTTTGTAGTAGAGGCTAAAGTCTGGGATTGTGATGCCTCCTGCTTTGGTCTTCTCCAAAATTACTTTGGCTATTCGGGGCCTTTTGTGGTTCCATATAAATTTTAGGATTGCTTGTTCTAGTTTCGAGAAGAATGCTGGTGCAATTTTGATTGGGATTGCATTGAATGTGTAGATAGCTTTGGGTAGTATTGACATTTTGACAATATTTATTCTTCCAATCCATGAGCAGGGAATGTCTTTCCATTTCTTTATATCTTCTTCAATTACCTGCATAAGCTTTCTATAGTTTTCAGCATACAGATCTTTTACATCTTTGGTTAGATTTATTCCTAGGTATTTTATGCTTCTTGGTGCAATTGTGAATGGGATTGGTTTCTTCATTTGTCTTTCTGTTGCTTCATTGTTAGTGTATAAGAATGCAACTGATTTCTGCACATTGATTTTGTATCCTGCAACTTTGCTGAATTCATGTATCAGTTCTAGCAGACTTTTGGTGGAGTCTATCGGATTTTCCATGTATAATATCATGTCATCTGCAAAAAGTGAAAGCTTGACTTCATCTTTGCCAATTTTGATGCCTTTGATTTCCTTTTGTTGTCTGATTGCTGAAGCTACAACTTCCAGCACTATCTTAAACAACAGCAGTGAGAGTGGGCATCCCTGTCGTGTTCCTGATCTCAGAGAAAAAGCTCTCAGTTTTTCCCCGTTGAGGATGATGTTAGCTGTGGGCTTTTCATAAATGGCCTTTATGATCTTTAAGTATGTTCCTTCTATCCCGACTTTCTCAAGGGTTTTTATTAAGAAAGGGTGCTGGATTTTGTCAAAGGCCTTTTCTGCATCGATTGACAGGATCATATGGTTCTTCTCTTTTTTTTGTTAATGTGATGTATCACGTTGATCGATTTGCGAATGTTGAACCAGCCCTGCATCCCAGGAATGAATCCCACTTGGTCATGGTGAATAATTCTTTTTATATGCTGTTGAATTCGATTTGCTAGTATCTTATTAAGAATTTTTGCATCCATATTCATCAGGGATATTGGCCTGTAGTTCTCTTTTTTTACTGGGTCTCTGTCTAGTTTAGGAATCAAAGTAATACTGGCTTCATAGAATGAGTCTGGAAGTTTTCCTTCCCTTTCTATTTCTTGGAATAGCTTGAGAAGGATAGGTATTATCTCTGCTTTAAATGTCTGGTAGAACTCCCCTGGGAAGCCATCTGGTCCTGGACTCTTATTTGTTGGGAGATTTTTGATAACCGATTCAATTTCCTCGCTGGTTATGGGTCTGTTCAAGCTTTCTATTTCCTCCTGATTGAGTTTTGGAAGAGTGTGGGTGTTTAGAAATTTGTCCATTTCTTCCAGGTTGTCCAATTTGTTGGCATATAATTTCATAGTATTCCCTGATAATTGTTTGTATCTCTGAGGGAGGGTTGTAATCATTCCATTTTCATTCATGATTGTATCTATTTGGGTCATCTCCCTTTTCTTTTTGAGAAGCCTGGCTAGAGGTTTGTCAATTTTGTTTATTTTTTCAAAAAACCAACTCTTGGTTTCATTGATCTGCTCTACAGTTTTTTTAGATTCTATATTGTTTATTTCTGCTCTGATCTTTATTATTTCTCTTCTTCTGCTGGGTTTAGGCTGCCTTTGCTGTTCTGCTTCTATTTCCTTTAGGTGTGCTGTTAGGTTTTGTATTTGGGATTTTTCTTGTTTCTTGAGATAGGCCTGGATTGCAATGTATTTTCCTCTCAGGACTGCCTTCGCTGCGTCCCAAAGCGTTTGGATTGTTGTATTTTCATTTTCGTTTGTTTCCATATATATTTTAATTTCTTCTCTAATTGCCTGGTTGACCCACTCATTCGTTAGTAGGGTGTTCTTTAACCTCCATGCTTTTGGAGGTTTTCCAGACTTTTTCCTGTGGTTGATTTCAAGCTTCATAGCATTGTGGTCTGAAAGTATGCATGGTATAATTTCAATTCTTGTAAACTTATGAAGGGCTGTTTTGTGACCCAGTATATGATCTATCTTGGAGAATGTTCCATGTGCACTCGAGAAGAAAGTATATTCTGTTGCTTTGGGATGCAGAGTTCTAAATATATCTGTCAAGTCCATCTGATCCAATGTATCATTCAGGGCCCTTGTTTCTTTATTGACCGTGTGTCTAGATGATCTATCCATTTCTGTAAGTGGGGTGTTAAAGTCCCCTGCAATTACCACATTCTCATCAATAAGGTTGTTTATGTTTATGAGTAATTGTTTTATATATTTGGGGGCTCTGGTATTCGGCGCATAGACATTTATAATTGTTAGCTCTTCCTAATGGATAGACCCTGTAATTATTATATAATGCCCTTCTTCATCTCTTGTTACAGCCTTTAATTTAAAGTCTAGTTTGTCTGATATAAGGATGGCTACTCCAGCTTTCTTTTGGCTTCCAGGAGCATGATAAATAGTTCTCCATCCCCTCACTCTCAATCTAAAGGTGTCCTCAGATCTAAAATGAGTCTCTTGTAGACAGCAAATAGATGGGTCTTGTTTTTTTATCCATTCTGATACCCTATGTCTTTTGGTTGGTGCATTTAATCCATTTACATTCAGTGTTATTATAGAAAGATATGGGTTTAGAGTCATTGTGATGTCTGTATATTTTATGCTTGTAGCGATGTCTCTGGTACTTTGTCTCACAGGGTCCCCCTTAGGATCTCTTGTAGGGCTGGTTTAGTGGTGACGAATTCCTTCAGTTTTTGTTTGTTTGGGAAGACCTTTATCTCTCCTTCTATTCTAAATGACAGACTTGCTGGATAAAGGATTCTCGGCTGCATATTTTTTCTGTTTAGCACACTGAAGATCTCGTGCCAATCCTTTCTGGCCTGCCAAGTTTCAAAAGAGAGATCAGTCACGAGTCTTATAGGTCTCCCTTTATATGTTAGGGCATGTTTATCCCTTGCTGCTTTCAGAATTTTCTCTTTATCCTTGTATTTTGCCAGTTTCACTATGATATGTCGTGCAGAAGATCGATTCAAGTTACGTCTGAAGGGAGTTCTCTGTGCCTCTTGGATTTCAATGCCTTTTTCCTTCCCCAGTTCAGGGAAGTTCTCAGCTATGATTTCTTCAAGTACCCCTTCAGCACCTTTCCCTCTCTCTTCCTCCTCTGGGATACCAATTATGCGTATATTATTTCTTTTTAGTGTATCACTTCGTTCTCCAATATTCCCCTCATACTCCTGGATTTTTTTTATCTCTCTTTCTCTCAGCTTCCTCTTTTTCCATAACTTTATCTTCTAGTTCACCTATTCTCTCCTCTGCCTCTTCAATCCGAGCCGTCGTCGTTTCCATTTTGTTTTGCATTTCGTTTAAAGCGCTTTTCAGCTCCTCGTGACTGTTCCTTAGTCCCTTGATCTCTGTGGCAAGAGATTCTCTGCTGTCCTCTATGCTGTTTTCAAGCCCAGCGATTAATTTTATGACTATTATACTAAATTCACTTTCTGTTATATTATTTAAATCCTTTTTGATCAGTTCTTTAGCTGTTGTTATTTCCTGGAGATTCTTCTGAGGGGAATTCTTCCGTTTGGTCATTTTGGATAGTCCCTGGAGTGGTGAGGACCTGCAGGGCACTTCCCCTGTGCTGTGGTGTATAACTGGAGTTGGTGGGCGGGACCGCAGTCAGACCTGATGTCTGCCCCCAGCCCACCGCTGGGGCCACAGTCAGACTGGTGTGTGCCTTCTCTTCCCCTCTCCTAGGGGCGGGATTCACTGTGGGGTGGCGTGGCCCGTCTGGGCTACTTGCACACTGCCAGGCTTGTGGTGCTGGGGATCTGGCGTATTAGCTGGGGTGGGTAGGCAAGGTGCAGGGGGGCAGGGGGGGCAGGCTTAGCTCACTTCTCCTTAGGTGATCCACTTCAGGAGGGGCCCTGTGGCAGTGGGAGGGGGTCAGATCCACTGCCGGAGGTTTGGCTCCGCAGAAGCACAGAGGTGGGTGTTTGCGCGGAGTGAGCAAGTTCCCTGGCAGGAACTGGTTCTCTTTGGGATTTTGGTTGGGGGATGGGCGGGGGAGATGGCCCTGGCGAGCGCCTTTGTTCCGCACCAAACTGAGCTCTGTTGTCCGGGGGCTCATCAGCTCTCCCTCCCTTTGTCCTTCAGCCTTCCCGCTTTCTGAGCAGAGCTGTTAACTTATGACCTCCCAGACGCTAAGTCGGGCTTGCTGTCGGAACACAGTCCGTCAGGCCCCTCCGCTTTTGCCAGCCAGAGTCTGCTTGGCCTCTGCTTGGCCGGCGAGCCGCCCCTCCGCCCCGGCTCCCTCCCGCCAGTCCGTGGAGCGCGCACCGCCTCGCCGCCCTTCCTACCCTCTTCCGTGGGTCTGTGCTTGGCTCTGGAGACTCTGTTCTGCTAATCCTCTGGTGGTTTTCTGGGTTATTTAGGCAGGTGTAGGTGGAATCTAAGTGATCAGCAGGACGCAAGGTGAGCCCAGCGTCCTCCTATGCCGCCATCTTCCCTCCTCCGGTTTACTTTATTCTTGTTTAAATTTGGTTACATCTTCATGAAACCATTGGAGATATCGGCCACCCATCATTATCACACTTATGAAGCTGACTTATGAAAGACTCAGCAACAATGAGACATTTCTGTAAAAGAATTATATATCCTGTTACCCTTACATTTACTCTTTCCTTTTTGCCTTAAAATTTTTCAGAGAGAGTCCGGAAATTTGTATTCCTTTTTTTTTTTTTTTTAAGTTTTTTTTTTTAATGTTTGTTTATTTTTGAGAGAGAGAGAGAAAGAGAGCACAAGCAGGGGAGAGGCAGAGAGAGAAGCAGGCAAGAATCCAAAGCAGGCTCCAGGCTCCGAGCTGTCAGCACAAAGCCCGTTGCAGGGTTCGAACTCACAAAGGGTGAGATCATGACCTGAGCTGAAGTCAGATGCTCAACCGACTGAGTCATGGGGAATTTATATTCCTAATTACGATCCACCCAAGTGTTTCTGTCATTGTCTTGAGTCTATGAAGTGCATGAAGTTGGTTCTGGAGCAGGGTAACTTTATATATTACTCTTTGCTCACCTACCTGGTTAAACCCAGCTTCCCAGCTTTTTCTTGTCCTCAGCGGGACCTTTGGAAGGCTGTTGTAGTCTTGGAAGCATCATCGTTGGCCAGCTGTCATTTACTCTCCCAGAAAAGTGGCTAAAACCCACCAAGGGACTAGCTGTTTTCTTCTCTGGAATTGAAACTCATGGGGCAGTTTGTACATCTGCTGTATCTTGACATGCATGTCCCAAGCCTTAAAGAATGAACCCAGTTTGTGATTCAAAGTACATTCATATTTTTTACACATATTTTTAGCTTAAACTGTGCACTTGGCTGTTAGCTTCCATGGGCCCCTTCTGATTGGCCTGGAAAATTGAATGCATAAGCCTATTATGCACATTTTTTCTGTTGCTTTCCTGGCTTGGGCTGAACTTGCCCATGTTTTTACATTTGTCTGACATCTGGATCTTAACTTTGACTTTATGTGATAGTGACATATTTTATTTCTAAAAGGATTATTCCTTGATCATAGTCAATAGGCTTTATATTGGCCTGAATGAACTTCCCTCTTGCCCTCACCTATTTGTAGATCTTTATGACTTTCTCTAAACAATGACCACAATAACCACATAGCATAGATTTTCCAGAATTATCTTCATTTTTACTGTATGTCTTATTATCAGGTCAGGTGACAGAAAATGTATGCCTACTTTTGATTTAGGAAACAGAGTATCTAGGTTTGATCATAATCTACTGCTAGAGATTACTAAAGAAAATAAATAAACTTATAAAAAAAGAAAGTAAAAAAGAACATCAGACTAGCCCCAATCTGAATGATCATTTATTCCAAATTAGAATGTTTTAGGGAAATGTGAATTATTTGTATATCTAAGACACTCATTTTCAAATATGACAGATAATAAAACATTTTCCAAAAACAATATTAAATAGTTTTTCCCTTTTCTGGCAATTTGCGAATGATGGTATGTATAATATTCTGTTTTTAAAAAAGGGTTCTTGAATGTGTAAGAGACGACTCAAGAAACACACTATTCTATTTGGGTTCATCATATGATAAATATGACTTGAAAGATCTAGGTATTTGCTTCTCTTATTTTCTTGCTTCCTTATAATTCTTCCTCTCATTCATATCTGTTTTATGCTTGTGTCACTTTCCCAAAGCTACTTTCTATTAAAATGACCAGTGGACTATTTGCTAGAGCTGCCATAACAAAGTACCACAGCCAGGCAGTTTAAACAAGTTTGTTTTGTTTTGTTTTGTTTTGTTTTGTTTTGTTTTTCTCCTCACAATCCTGGAGGCTGAATATCTGAATGTAAGACGTTGGCTAGATTGATCTCTTCTGAAGCCTCTCTTCTCAGTTTGAAGATGGCCATCTTCTCCCTGTCTTCACACATTCTTATTGGTGTATGTTTGTGTCCAAATTTCCTCTTCTTATAAGGACTTCAGTCATATTGGATTAGGCCGTTATGGGATGATCTTATTTGAACTAAATTACCTCTTTAGAAACCCTATTTCCAAACATAGTCCATTGGCAAACATACGGCCATCTATAAACCATCTACAAACCTGGTCTGTAGTACTTTGTTTTGGCAGCACTAGAAAGCTAAATTAAATCCAACAGATTAAATTACTCATTGTTTCAGGTAAAAGGTGAAAAGGTTCAGTGATTTTATGTACCACCCCACGTTTAAAGCAAGGTAGCTCACGAAGCATGAAGGAGGGAGGTAGTAAAAAGAAAACTTGAGATATAAGAGTGAGGCGTTTTTAGATAATGTGTTAGCCTTGGGACTTGTAACTTTAATAGACACAATAAGAGACATAGATGAAGACCACGTTCCTCTGAGTGAAGAGAGACTTAGAAGCTAGGGCTCGGTCATGAGGCGTTATTCAAGATCTATGGCCCTGGAGGAAGGAGGGAAGGAAAGCAATATTTGTTGGCAAGTAGGAGAGATATTTTTCTTCAGAAAAGAGGAAAGAAAGAGAGGTGTGTGAGACTAAAGAGCAAATTAGTGGGTAAGATTTAATATATTGCCCCTAAGAGGTACATAAAATAAGGGCTAATTCTTTAAACCAAACAATATAATTTGAAAGACGAATTTTAGATTTCTGTGTGGATACCTGATGGAGATATTTCTGGATAGGGGTTTTGTGACATTCTACCCAGGTGGCTGCTCTATAAGATCAGCCTTGATTTTCTGAGAAATACCCATTAGAAGAGTCCTATTAAGTATGTTTTATAAACCTTCATTTTGAGGTCAGAAAGATTTGATTGGAAGCCTGGCTCAGTTCTTAGAGAGTTATGTAGCTTTGGGCAGGTTAATTAACATGAAATTGTTCTCTTCTATGGAATGTGAGTGTATAATGATGTCAACCTCATGGAGACGCTGTAGAATTCAGTGAGCCCAGGCATACTGAGAAGGCAATGATCCTGTTGTGATCGATAGATGTTGATGTCAGCTGACTCTGCTAGAGCAGCACACAGATTTCTTGTTCCTCTTCAAGCTGCAGATTTGAAAGCGAATTTCATTTAATTTAAATTAATAATCAAAAGGAAAGTGCTGGCTATAGAGACTAGAACCCAGCGTTCACAGAGAAAAAGTCCAAGAATTATACATATACTTTCTGGTGTCTATTAGCTATTCACCATTGTATGAAATAGAAATAGAAATAGAAATAGAAATAGAAATAGAAATAGAAATAGAAATTAACTAACTAAATAAATACCGTACAAGATTGACTTTCTTTCCTTCCCACAAAAAGAGTGGTGGGAATTTTCGGAGAGTATTTTGCAGACTGTAGGAAATCTGTTTAATACTGATTTATACGATTTAATACTGATTTATACTGATTAATATGATTAATACCATATGCTTCCAAATCCATTAGTTCTCAAGTTGTATTTCACAGAACATCTGAAGTTCTACTTGTGATTGTCTCCATTTTGTGGAAGGAAGAAAAGGGGACTAGTGGTAGCCTAAAGAGGCAGAGAGTTCTCAGCAGAACATTTCTATGGTTATATACCTTTGGGAGAGAAGTTAAGAGCCAGTACTGAATATGTTCAAAGTTAGATATTGAGGGTGTTAAGTTTTAAAGAAGGAGGCCAAGCTAGAGGAATGTAATTTTCCACGTTACATAAAGTGACTGAGTCATTAGTCCTCTTCTGAGTATATGGTAGGAGCAAAGGAGGCTTAAAAGGTAAGCTCCCTCTTGTGATGTAGAGATCTGAGAGATTAGAAGGGTTCAAAGACCTGTTTCTAGTAGGCAGGCTTACAGAGGGATGCTCCAGAGAGTCGAGGGAGGATCCAATCCTGAGTGGGGAATGGAGTCTGGTTAAGAAGATTAGAATTTGAGGCTAAACAAGGCCCCTATGTAATAATCTAAAACAGACATGCCATAATCCAAGAACGACCAGAAATATCACATATGTCAGCAGCCACATTCATCCTGAGAGAGATGCCCAAGCCAAGCCAGTGCCCTCTGCAAGGCGACAACAAGGGAAAATTGTCTTTGGTGCCACTCGTATGATTTCCTTGCCTACAGAACCCTCATGCAGTTCCTCACTGTTTTCTTTTTCCTCTTTTAAAAAAATGCTGGCTGTTACCATTTAAGCCAAAGGAGGATAAGAATGGTTTCAATGAGGTAGCTCAGAGACTGTTCTGTGTTACTCTGTTTTGTTCATCAAAGTCAGTGAATGCGAACCTGGAACTTTGAGCCCTGTGGTCAAAGCATGGATATCAGTAAACGAACTCACGTCACTTGTTAAGAGCAAAGGACATTTTGTATATTTAAAGTTTATTTATTTTGAGAAAGAGCATGAGCAGGAGAGGGGCAGAGAGAGGGAGAGAGAGAGAATCCCAAGCAGGCTTCATGCCTTCAGTGTGGAGCCTGACATGGGGCTCGAACTCATGAACCGTGAAATCATGTCATGAGCAGAAACCAAGAGTCGGTCGCTTACCTGACTGAACCACCTAGCTCCCCACAAAGGACATTATATATGACTAAAGCAGCGTTCGTATTCTCTCAGCTTTCTGAGCTTTCAATGAGGTGATAGCTTCAAAAGACACACTAAATAAGAAAAACAGAAACAAAATACAAAGTAATGAAAACACGATTTCCCACATTTATTTACTGAGCAAAAACTTGCTCTTCCAAGGTTGTCATTCTGTTATCTTTTAGAAACTTTCCTTAGCCTAAAAATTTGACAAGGATGAAGTATTTTGACTGAGATCAATTTATTATCCCTCCATTCCAGTGTAAATGGAAAAAAAAAAAAAAACCTAAAATAAAGCTTCAAAGTCACTAGAATCTCTCTTAACCACAGTGGAAAGATTGCATGAAAGCCAGGAGCATTTTTCCCCCCATCTGTGTCAAAGATGTGATCACTGAATTGTGTGAGCAAGATAATAAACCAAATGACATTCTGCCTGAGTGTCAGTGTGCAAGCCTTACAAGTCTTTTGTTTTTTGTTGTGACAATGGAGACACATTGAAGGCTGACACCAAATAGAAAAGTTAATTTTTGAAATCATATTAGTTTGATGAGGACTCCCTTGCCACTTTTCTGTCAAAATATGTTACTCTAAGAACCTCCACTCTGCTCTTATGGAGTTTATATTCATTATTATTCCTGTCCTGGATGATATGCCTTCTTTCCAAATAAGAGGTCCTATCTTCAGTCACATATCTAGATTATCTCAAAAGAGTAAAGATATTTTTGCAGTCTTTTTTATAAGTGAATAAAGGAGCCAATTCTTCGACGTGTCTTCTTACATAATTACTCTACTAATTTAACATTTTCACAGCAATTTTGAGAAGTTATTTAAAAGTGTTATGGGGGCGCCTGGGTGACTCAGTCGGCTAAGCGTCCGACTTCAGCTCAGGTCATGATCTCGCGGTTCGTGAGTTCGAGCCCCGCATCGGGCTCTGTGCTGACAGCTCAGAGCCTGGAGCCTGTTTCAGATTCTGTGTCTCCCTCTCTCTCTGCCCCTCCCCTGTTCATGCTCTGTCTCTCTCTGTCTCAAAAATAAATAAACGTTAAAAAAATTTTTTTTTGAAAATAAAAAAGTGTTATGTATTTTATTGGATTAATTTTATTCATTTTCTAATTAGTAGAAAATCTTTAGTATTGGTGTACAGATTTATATGGGCCCATCATATCATTCATATTTAAAAGGACTTGTTCCAGTAACCATATCTACTTTCTTCCCACTCATAGATTCTGTTAATCAATCTTCTCACCCAACTGCCCCTTAGAAGGGAAAACAAAAATCTTTTTACATGCTCAGCCACACAGGGAACCATTTTGAAAAGCTTTTCTATATGTTGATAGTTTTAAATTCATATTTTTGCCTGAAGCAAATAAAAATAAATACAGATAAGGAAAAATAGTAATATAAATAGTTTATCTTAGAGTCATATTAAATCCTTAAGAAGTTCATTTGCTCTATTCTGTCTTTATTATAGACATTAATTAAACCATTTTAATGTATTTAATTTAATTCCTCCATTAAAATGAATTATCTTACTTCCCTAATTTCTCTCTGGAAAACATAAAACACATGCAGTGGTGACAGTGTTTCCAGGAATATGCATAGGGCTTGAGGCGCATAGTGGAAGATGAGAAGGAAAGGACTTTTAGCAGTACTGAAATAGTTGGGGTCACAGTACTGAGTCACAGAAGTGACTAGGAGTATTTGGAGACTGTGGCACAGCAGTAATGGACTTCAATTACTGAGGAAGGATTCAGGGCTGTGGACTGTGCATTTTAGTCAGAACCACACTGCTCTTGGCTTTCCATGTAGGAAAGGCAATTTTAGTCTTTCCCCTGGCGATGATGTTAGAGTTAGGGAGGTGCATCCGCTTTACTATTTGATTTCCCATTCACAAAGTAGTGGAAATGGTTTCCCAGGGCTAGACACTCAAAAGTGAATCCCCATGTTTCAGGGAACCACTTCAGATTCTAATGGAAATACAATGCATATGTATGTGGCAATGCAAAGGACCTTAAATGGTTGATCCAATTTTGAAAGACAAAGAAGGTAGAGTAATTAAGACAGTGTGGTATCACAATGACATTGATGAAATTGCTGATGTAAGATTTTACAAACATTTGGGAAACTATCTGGCAGTTTCATATAAGTTGAGCTAGTCATGCCGTCCTTACGCAGAGACCAAAGAAGAATGAACGCATAGCAGCGTGGCTAAAAGACTTGTACAAGAGCGTTCATGGCAGCGTTATGCCTAAGAGCCAAAACATGGAAGCAAGCATTGACAAGGAGATGGATAAACATATTGTGATATATTCATGTAGCAAAATATTCAAATCGCAAAATGCTCAGTGTAAAAGAGAACTGGATAATGACACATACAACAGTAAGTATAAATCTCAAAAGCATGCTGAGGGAAGCACATGATGAAAGCCAACCTCATCACCATAAATACACAAGCATCAAAGAAACTAAAATTGTTAAGTTTGTCTGTTTCCCATTCCCTCGTTATGAAACTTGCTTGTATTTGTTTTCTTTTGTACCTCAGCTGATAGCTGAAGTATCTGCTATTTTTCTTCACTAGTGTTTCCCCCATTCTCTAGCATAAATGCCTAAATGATAAACACTACACTGGTTGTGTGATGGGATTTTATTTTTATTTGAAGAAGATTTGATCACATCTTATATTCTTTGGGGGCCAAAAAGAACTAGCTTCTTTTAAAAGAGTCTCTTGAAGTTGTGTGGCAGTAAAGCAACTAGCTGTCAAACTTGCAGGATAAAATGTCCTCCTATATAAACCTTTTCAGCATTTCAAATTGAATGCTTTTTCTTATAAAATATTTTGTTCATAATTGATCTGTAGCACTGGTTTTTTAAGACTGAAAAGCTCACATGAGAAGAAACAGGCAATGTGAATAGGCCTGTACGTATTTGAAACTTGAATAAATAACTACTAATCTTCAAACGTAGAAAATCCCAGACTCAGATTTACTGACTGTTGAATTCTACCAAACGATTCGGGAAGAAGTTACACCAATTCTCTATCATCTCTTCCAGAAAATACAATCAGAGGAAATACTTCCCAAGTCATTCTTTGAGGTCCAAAATAAAATACTCAGAATAGTCTGCACAATATTTAGGGAGAAGAACAAAGTCAAAGGACTGATTATTTGCAATATCAAGATTTACTATAAAACTGTAATAATCAAGGTATGTTATATTGGTGAAAAATAGACAAATAGACCAATAAAACAAAGTAAAAAACTAAGAAACAGACCCGACAAATGTAGTTAACTGATCTTTGACAAAAGAGCAAAGGCAATAATATGGTGGAGAAAAGACAATCTCTTCAACAAATGGTGACAGAAAAAAAAAAAAAAAAAACCCTAAAAGTTATTATCTAGAATTTCTATTGTATTTTAGAATTTGAGGAAAAAAATACTTCAACTGGAATTTACAACAGTGCTATAAGATAGGACTATATATTTTTATTTTTTCTATCGCAGTAATGACCTCAAGCCCAACAAGGTTTAATAAGTTGTTCAACACTTCTGATCATGTTAGTAATATGGCATGATTTTAAATAACATCTAAACGTTAAACTACAGTGTTGTCTTTCCAACAAAGTAGAAATCTTTTTACCACGGGCACAGATTTTAAACACACACACACATACATTATTTGTTCTAATTCTTACGAACATAGAATTCTACTTTTTCATGATATAAATATATACATATCTCCGGCTTCATGATTGTAAGTTACTCTGGGTTATTGTGAATACACATAGGAAAGTCCTGATAGATTTATGGGGGGGGGGGGAGGGATATTCTTTTCTCTTCCACTACTACAATTGGAAGATTATCTGATTATCTTCCACATATGAAATAAATCTCATTTATTTGATTCTCATATTTAGTCAAAATGTGTATATTATTGTCAGTTTGGTATAATTTTGATGATCTTGATACTCATGAAATTTGTCTAAATTTGAATTAAATTTTTCCTCACATACTGTCATATTTCCTTAGACACTGCCTTAGGTATTAATTAGCACATTATTACTATAGAGGAAAAGTACAAAGGTCAGACTCAAATTATCAAGTACAAAAATTAGCATATTGAAAAATGTCACCAGTTGCAAATAAATCAAGATGTTTAATTTCATTTCATCAGCAAAAATTCCCTTTGCCACCTAAGGTAACAAATTCACAGGTATGGGGAATTAGGTCATGGACAAAATTATTTTTTGCACAAGAGGGGTCACAAATCCACCTATCACACTTCTGTGAAAAGGTAGACTTGCTTTGAGCACTTTAATAGGGTTAAGATAATTTCAATCTGCTTCCTTCAGTTGTGAAGGAGTGGGAAAAATATTCATTAAATTAAGATATTAATGCAGTACCTAAAACAGCATCTTTCACTCATAATTAAAAGCATCAAAAAACCCTCAAGAAAATAAATAAATAAAACGTTATATTTAACATCTACATTAAAAGTAAAATTGATCTGACACAATGTAATTATTTATATGGAGGAGAAATTCTAGGCACTCACCCTGAAATTGGAGTAAAAAAAAAAAATGAAAAAATAGACAGGATGGATAGATTTAGAAATTAAATATTTTCTATTGAAGTAATAGTGATAAAAAATAATCTAGATTAATATAACAGAGACAAAACCTAGATCTAAAATTAAAATTCAAAAATACAGAGTTGGAGCTCCCAACTGCCAAAGCTAGAAACAGTTGGGCTACTAAGCATTTGTATTTTTGCTACACTCCCACGAATCATATACAGGGATAAAAATGAATAAAATAAATATCCCGATTTCATAATGATATAAATAACTATTTAAATGCATAAATATAAGAAAGGACACCCCTTCCTTACAAAACATTACCACTAGTTCATGTACAGAGAATGAGGGTGCCGTGGTCTGAATTGTGTCCCCCTAAAATTCCTACGTCAAAGCCCTAGCACCCAATGTGACTGTACTTGGAGGTAGGGTCTATAGGAAGTCATTAAGGTTATAAGAGGTTTTAAAGATGGGGCTCTAATCCAATAGAACTGGTGTCCCTATTAGAAGAGGAAGAGGCACCAGAGATGTCTCTCTCTCCGTGCTCACACAGAGAACATGTGAGGACACAGGAACAAACTCTATTGGTGCCTTGATTTGGGACTTCTAACCTCCAGAAGCCTGAGAAAGGGCATTAGTATTGCCTGCGCCACCTGGTCTGTGGTGTTTTGCCTTGGCCGCCACGCAGGTTGAGACAGAGGAGAATGGAAAGTCACCATTAAAACCACCACAGTAATCCTTGCCTCGGTCAAGACCCACTGATAGATGCTAAAATTAGGGAGCACAAAGTTTGAGACACGGCATCTTTGCACAGTCTAAAAACATCTTCAGCAAATATACATACCCATTAAATATAAAGAAAAAAGTAATGAAAGTAGAGAAACCTGGCAGACAACCACCTTAACCAAGCGAATGAATGAATGCCTGGATGATACCACATATGAATGGAATCATGAAATTATTTGTCTTTCTGTGGCTGGCTTATTTCACTTAACATCGTGTCTTGCAGCTACAGTGACATTTCGTTCTAGCAGGAGCAGCTAATCCCACTTGGCTCTTCTCCCAGCCCCTTGCACCAGCCTCATTATGCCTCTCAGAAATGTCAGCATCAATTTTGGTGCTTTCTCCTCAGATGTCTGGCTCCACATCTAAGGTTCTGAGGCCATAAGAGCAGCCAAACAGCACCCCCTCCTCAGAGATCTGAGTCTCAGCTTTGTTCTAGCTGTCATCCAAGCGTCTATGTTTCAAAATTACAAACTGTTCCTCTTGTTCCCTCCGATTAACTTCTTTCTGCCCTGATTCCCAAAGTGCTACCCTTGTGTTCTTCTTTTGCCCTTTGTTTCCTAATAATACCCAGTTAATAATTCTTGATAGTAAATTCTCTCTCTGTTGAAACAACAGATACGTTTCTGTATCCAGACTAGACTTTCACTGATACATATTCTATTTCTATGATAATAATATCGAGATAGATTATAGTAATCTAGTCTTGAAAAAATTTGGATACCATCAGCCGTGGACTTGCTGTAAGATTATTTTTGCCTGTTTTACTTTTGCTGATACACAGTCAGCTCCAGACCATTACGTGTGTTTTGTGACCCATTGAAGGGAAATTTTATCTGAAATACGAAGGAAATGTTGTCATAAAGCATCAGTTTATTTATCAGCAATAGTTCATTGCTCTTCTTCACAATTCATCGCATCCAACAGATTTAGAAACAAAATATTCTTTATAATGTTGGATATTGTAAAATTTGCAGCTCTTAACTTATTTCTCAATTTATCAGGATAAATAACCTTTATCAAGAGAATTTCCAAAAAAAAAGGCTCTATAATTTCATTACTAAAAGTTTACCTATGGTACTTTAGAGTACATAAAGGTACTTTCTAACTGCTACTTCGCTCTGAAAAGTACTTAAATTGTCAACCTGAGATGAGGCCCTCACAGCAAATGTTTGGCCACATTGTGGCCACTTGTTGGCCACATTCTTTATGCTAAAGTGATGGCTTTCAGGCTGATTGAATGCTTTATGTTTATAAAATCCTGACTCAAACTCCAAAAAGTTTGTCATCATTACTTGATAAAAATGCTATAATAACCTGAAGACAAAAAAAAAAAAACACAAAACATCCTATTTCATTTCTGCAATTGTTATTGACTTTTACAAGTAACCATTCTGATAATGGCAGTTTAAGTTCATTTTCACTTTTGTTCTTGGATTTTTAAGGGGAAAACACAAATGAAACTAATTGTCTCCAAGATATTATTTCATATAAATGGAGTCATGGTTGGCCTGTATATATTTTAGGCATCATAACTGCAGGGCCTGTGGATTAAGTTTGGCCCTTACTTGTTCTATCTTGTTGTTTTTCAATCTGTTGAACCATTTTGGAGAATTTTAGGTAAAAGTGGAAGAAACATTTTTCAAATTGGCCAAAATAATAGGGAAGAATATTATCGCACAGAAAAGAAAGTCAGGAAATAGCGTGGATTTAGGGTCAGTTGACCAGTGGCTGGAAGATCGATCACATCAAGTTCCCAATATTTTGTAATTAAATATTTGAGTTTACACAGCTGGTTGGCTCGGCCAATAATTGCTTCAGGGTATTTTATGTGCTATTTTATTTCTGGTTGAGAGTGGAATGGAATTAATCCTTAAGCTAATCAAACCTCAGTTCAAGAGCAGAACTTCAGCTTTTCCAAGGCACTTGGGTCATGAGTGTGTGTGTGTGTGGTTGGGGGGAGGAAGAAAAAATAGATTTCAGAATGATATCCAACGCTCTTAGGAAGGAGAAAGGGGAGAATGGATTTTGGGTAGGCAACCATCTATTGTTAACCTTTAAACACCAGAAAATTATAAATATTAATCTAATTTTTATAGTATTTTGAAAAATCAAAACTCTGGTAAATTCCTACAAGGAAACAATTGGCCAGAACTTCAAAACAAGGAACCCGTGACCCCTTAACCAGGACACCCTCTTGGGTAAGGTCTGTATTCCTCACTGCTTTTACTTTACTTGTTTAATTGTTGACTGGCTTTGCGAATCAACTGAATTTATGGCTCATGTTGAACTTTAACTATATTCCATAATATATGTTTCTTTTAACTTCCCTTGGACATTTTGTATTCTAATTCCTAATTCATGTGAGATTTTTCTTTCTAAGTGAAGACTCAAGATCCAATAAAGATCTTTAAACATCATTGTTTTCAGTATTAATGTTGTGAGATAAACACTGAAACTTCTGATTTTACTTCCAAAGTCAAGTTTGCTAAGAATAATAACCTCATGTGAAATTTATGGTATTCAGTATTGAAATTTAGACTTTTTTCCAAAGCAAAATCAGCATTTCAATTACACACATAATTTTTTGTTTCTTTATTCAGCAATCCACTGTAAAATTTCTACATGATTTACAAATTTGTGTTCCTTACATTATCATGCCGTTCTACTTTTTATCTAATATAAAGAATAAATGAGCAAATAATTCAAATGAAGCTAACAATTATTTATATACAACTATGAAATCTAAAACTTGAAGTATCCTGAAAGATATGTATAACTCATCAAATGTAAGAGTTTTATATTTATGTGTAATTTTAGACCATGGTATACTAATATTACTATAACACTATTACGTATGCCAATGTTTTAAATCTTATTTTCCTTAAATACAATATTTTCCTTTTTATGCCATGCTTGCAATTAAAATTACTTAAGCATTGATGATTTTAAAATCCATTTCTCATCAAGGCTATGATAGAAAGTTGAAAATAATTTCCATTTTGTAGGTCCAAAATTGGTCACCCAAAAGCATTCAGAAAATAATTTGCAATTGTTGTTTCAGCAACAGTTTTTTAAACAAACTGCTTTCACAAAAGGTGATTATTTTTCCACATTGCTTAATATTTTGCTTTTCCATGTCCTACAATCAGATGCAACGCTTGTTCAGGAAGAAAAATGACTTGTGATTTGAATAAAATACGATATTTTATAATGATAATGTTCTGGTGAAAAAAAGAAGAAAAATAACAGGTGCTAACTCCCCACAAAACCCATTTAACCAAGAACGTAACTCAACCCAGTATGAAGTGGAATGCTATGCTTACTCTTGCTAGCTCGTTTTATCACCTCCCCAGGAGGGTGAATACTTATTGTTGGAAAAGTGAGCATAAAATTATTATGGGTTAAAGTTAGGCTCATAGTTGTGTAAAGGCTCTTAAGGCTTCTATCAAAGTGGTATGTTTCCTTAAAAAGAACACCGGGAAGCAAAATTCTTGCAGCCTTATATAGTTCTACTCCTTCTACAAAGCTACTTTGGATCTTTCACTCTATCCAGAAATCCATTACATAAATAGGCCATTCTTATACAGGTTCAAGTCACCAAATATTCTCCTGAGAATTTTTCCTGAAAAAAAAGTTCAAAGGGCTGTTAATTTTCCTTCAGAAAAATTAAAGAGTGGTAGGTTTAATGGTCAGATAAGTTTAGTAAAGATGAAGTAAATTAAGTCAGTATTATGAATCCCAAGAATGGGGAAACTCTCTCTGTATCTGTTTCTGCACTTTTCATCACGAGTGCCTTAGAATATACTCCTCTCTCACGTTCTTAAGATGTTCCATATTGCTATTGCAAGATTTTTTATCTTCATGCATTTTAAATCTACACAGTTTTCACCGAGACAGGAAATTCCAAGAAGCACATTTTCTTGGAGATGTTAGTTAACGTTTAATGGCATGAAAGTGGCCAGTGAACTGTATCTTGACAGTCTGTCCAACTCTCAAATGTAATGACATCACCCAAGAAATACTGAGAAGATTTTAAAGTTATATTTTGAGTAGAACAGTGCATTCTTTTAGAAACTAGTTTTGTGAGATAACACTGATTAGCAACAAATATTTATGTTGGAGTTTGTAGATAGGATAATGATATTATCTTCTCTTCATGTCTGAGACGGACTCAGACAGAGGACTATTCTGACAAATGGAATTTGGCTTTGGTCCGTAAGCCACCCTCTGGGGCCTAATATTCCCTCACATTTGTCCTTTGGGAAATCCCATCTGAAACTAAATTAGAGAACAAAAACAAAAGACCTAAATTGCAGAGCAGATTTACCAGAAAAGTACGAAGGGAGTTAATTTACTGCCTCAAACTTACTTGGTCTGTTGGCCCAAACAGAGAAGGATGGGCCTTCGCATCTGCCTGATGAAGAAAAACTTGGATCCTCTTCTGTTGTAATTGCTGGCTAGATGGTGGAGTAAGGCAAGGCCCACCTGCTTTTGAAGCAGATAGTTTTCAAAGGGTCTGAGCCAGGCAAAAATCACTTTCTTTGCCCAGTCTCAATAAATCAAGGAAAAATTTAAGACAAGCAAAAATACAATCTTCTAAAGAATAGGTTAGGTGATGGGGTGGGGGAGAGGAAGGGCAGAAGATACCTTTCTATCATAGTTTGACATCTTGTATTTTCTTTCAAATATTTCTAAATACCTAAATTTTAGTGTCGGGTACACCAAATGTTTAGATAGTCATCTATAATTTTAAATATTAATAAATTTAACATGATATATTTATAGGAAAAATTTAATAGCAAAGCATTTTGGCTAAGGTCATTTAACAAATGGGGTGGGAGCTCTCAAATACTTACAGTCTGTGATATACAAAGCTCAAGTTGTGTTTCATGTTGGTTTAACGATGTTTTACTATCATAAAACTACTGAATAACACATGAAACATTTATCTAAAAAGTTGTTTATAGAAAGTAACTCTCAGGGACTCAGATTAATAGATGTAGCAAAAGCAACAACCACAGAAATATGACTATATTGAAAATATGAATGTCTATAGGTGATAAATGTACTTGAGTCAGTACATATAAAATAAACTATGTCATACATAAGCAATAAACAATTTCTTATGTATTATGTAAGAAATATTTTGCTATTTTTTCATAAAACAGTTTCTTTTTCTTCAGAAAGTTCAAATTTTGATTGAACAACTGATCCTTTTTTATTTTTTAACGTTTTATTCATTTTTGAGACAGGGAGAGACAGAGCATGAACGGGGGAGGGTCAGAGAGAGGGAGACACAGAATCTGAAACAGGCTCCAGACTCTGAGCCGTCAGCACAGAGCCTGACGTGGGGCTCGAACTCACGGAATGCGAGATCATGCCGCCGAAGTCGGCCGCTTAACCGACTGAGCCACCCAGGCGCCCCTCCATTTTTATTTAAAGACAAGGACTTTGTTGTACAATGAGAATGGGTTTCAACTATAATAGGCATGGTTTTTAATTTTTAATTTTATATAAAAAATGCATTGTTTAATACCAGGCAAAATCTGTGATTTCATGTTAGGTATACAAACTAATGTTTTCCATTCATTTTCCATCAGAGTTATATATTTATTTGTAGTAATTCCTATTAAGTGAATTTAGGACTAAAGACTTGGACACTTTGGAGTTGAATCAAGTTCTGCCATTTTTAAGCAGGATTGTGTAGAAGTAAAATATGTGACTTTGGAGTCAGGCAGCCTTAGTAGACTCCAAATGAATATCATTTTTAATTACTTTAAATTGTTTTACCACAACCGGCAGATTTTGAAATTGGTAAGGTCATTTTAAAAAATCAATGTGTTCTTCTTCCACAACACATGTAAACACCACATTTACAACGAGAACACGTGTAAATAAAGCTAGAAATTTTCAAAAAGAGATTTTTAGTTAAAGCTGGAAGCATTTCAAAAATTAAAATTTTATTTCAAATTAAAGTCTTTATAGAAAGAAATAAGATGGATCTAGCACATGGTCTGAAATTTCTTCTCTTGAAATTACTGCTCAAGGGCCTATGATTAATGAAAATCCCACGGAAGACATATCAGGGAGTAGGGTCTTATTGTACGAGCAAATGCCTGGGGTTGGGCTGCGGAGGTTCGGCGAGGCATGATGGGAAAGGGAGTGTGGCGATGGGTTGGTGTGCAAACGAGAGAGCAGCTGATTTTTGCTTTTCTTCCACTTGTATATGCATTTAGAAACGCGTTTAATAGTAAAGGTGAATAAGTTTAAATCACAAAAATAGTCTAAATTTGTTTTAATATTTTAGTACCTGCACCCTCTTGCACGTACATGAGAGTTTATTTATTTATTTATTTTTAATTTTTAAAAATGTTTATTGATACTTGAGAGAGAGAGAGAGAGAGAGAGAGAGAGAATGAGCCGGGGAGGGGCAGAGAGAAGGAGACAGAATCCAAGCAGGCTCCAGGCTCTGAGCTATCAGCACAGAGCCCCGTGGGGGGGCGGGGGGGGGGGGGTTTCAGGGCTCTAACCCACAAACTGTGAAATTACCCAAGCCAGTCAGACGTTTAACTGACTAAACCACCCAGGCAGCCCCCAAAATTGTTTAAATTTTTAAAAAATGATAATTTAAATATCCTCCTACAATTCAGTTAGTTTTTTTGTTTTAAAGAAATTAGAGAAATTTAAATTGAATTCTCTTTCTTTGAGAGAGAGAGAGAGCATGCGAGCAGGGGAAAGGAGCAAAGAGAAAGAGAGACTCTTAAGCAAGGTGCCACCCTCAGCGCAGACCTGGGCATGGGCTTCAATCCCACGGCCCCAGAATCATGACCTGAACCGAAATCAAGAGTCAGACACTTAGCTTGAGCCACCCAGGTGCCCTTCAATGAATTTTTGGTACGTCAGTAATAGATTAGAAAAGAAGTTAATGCTCTTGGTATGTTTAGTTCCACGGGCCCATGGGATGTATGTTCGTGTTGTTTTGCCCGAGGGTTGGAAAGCTGTACCGAAATGCGCTTGACTTTGCTTGCATTTTGTGACTGATGGAATATCCTGGTGAAATTCCTGGTAGACACCAACACACCTGCTGTAGCTGGCGAGTGCACTCATACTGTGGACTTTATATACCCTGAACTTCATGTCACTGATACACTTGCAGAGTGAAATTTTTACATAGTCTGTAACCCTGAAAAGTTTAGGGTTAGTCTACCTTAAATTTTTTTCTTTCTGGCTAATTTTAAAGACTTTTAGGAGTGTTTCAGAGTATTCTGAGAAATTAATTTCTCCATTATTTTAAAATGGAAGTTAGGTGATGAATATATATGATTGTGTTCATAGAATAACAAAGAAAGTGATTAAACAATATATAATATCTAAATTAAAAAAAAAAAATTCCCCTGAGACCATTAAGTGACAGCTAACAAAATTTGCTTTTGCTAACAAACCTTCCCAACCAGTTTTTTGGATAGCATTTGTTGGGTGCTAACTATGTCAATATTGGATGCTAATAAATCCTGTTAATGTATTTACTCATTGAATTCTTGAAAAAAAAATTATGGGATAGGTAGTCCCAAGTTCCCGTTGTACAGATGAGGAAAATGAGGCATAGAGGTTAAACAACTTGCCCGAAGTCATAAGGCTAGGAATTGGTGAGCCAGGATTTAAACATAGACAGTTGGACTTCAGTTTTTACATTATTAATCTTTACACTGCACTGAAATGTGATAAGAAATGAAACAACATCTTTAGCCTTGTTTTTCTTTGTCAAGTTATTCTAAGCAACTAAACATCTTGGATTCGAATGTGGGATACTAAGATACCTAATTAAACTGTCATTTATTTTTTAAATTTACTCAAAATCTACTCTTGGCGTTATAGTCCTGTCTTTTGTGGCATCTTATTAAGTAAGAGTATGACATGTTAAGTGGTATTTCCTGCCAGTTTAAAATTTCCAGAAAAAGAATTCTTCTTAAGATTTGATTGAGACATAGTATCTATTGTCAGTAGTTTCAATTGTAAATGTTAAGTGAGAACAAATGCTTGTACTTTTAATGTCTTTGAAATTACCCATTAAGACTATCTTTATATTCTAACAAGCTTTTCTAAGTGAAGCAGGTAGTTTACAGAACTGGTTCAGGAAAACTAGGAATGCCTTGGTCTCCAACTTTGACATTCAATACTGTAAGTCCTAGAGCTAATTAATTGCAGACTAATTCCTGTGAATTTATATTCATGCTTTCATGTTGTACTTTTAACCATTAACATCATAAGAGTTAATAACAGATTCCAAATGACTAATACATAAGACCAAATTACCTTTTATAATAAAGGCAAAGGCGGTAAAACCATGTACCAAGGCTTAAAATCATTAGTGTTTAGTTTAATTAACTACGGACCAATATAATAAGTAAAACTTGCCATCTTCCGGAAGTCTAATCTTAGAATAAACCAAACTGAGTGGATTTGCTTAGTTCAGATAACATCCAACAAGTCTGGCATAAATGTGCCCTGTGCTTTAATGAAGAAAGTTTGCTGTGAAAGGTAGAGGAAGCATTCTGACGCTGTGAACTAGGGTGGGGTTGCTGCATTCTCCCAAATAGCTCGTAACACAGCTATGCTTTATGGATTTGTGAGCACACTTTAATATTCACATGCCTGTGACCATATGCTCCAGGACCCGAATGCCTGGAACACAGCAACTGCTCAACAGTCATTTTTGAATAGACAAAAGAAAAACAGAATGCAATTAATTAATCTTTCCATGGTTTTTATTAGGAACGATAATTTCCACGTTGGAAATGATTACACAGAGTAATTAAGAGAAAGCTCAAAAGAGAAGAGAAACACGTCAGATAACAAACAGCTCTTTCAAATGAACGCAGGAATGGGTAGATTTAATTTTTAGGTGCTAAAATAATTTCTTCTCTGAAGTCTATTTCTTTTTCTTTTTTTTTTTTAAATCTTTTTAAAAACTGTTTATTTATTTTAGGGAGAGAGAGACAGAGCGTGAGGGGGGAGGGGCAGAGGCAGACACAGAATCCAAAGCAGGTTCCAAGCTCTGAGCTGTCAGCACACAGCCCGATGTGGGGCTCGAACCCATGAACCATGAGCTCATGACCTAAGCTGAAGTCGGATGCTTAACCGACTAAGCCATGCAGGTGCCCCAAAAGTCAATTTCTTTTTCTTACTAATGTACCAACTTCATCAAAAAATGACATGGAAATTTTAAAAATTTATATTTCTATTCCTCACTTCTCAAATTTTGAATTTAGTTTGAGATGGAGGTCCAGGAATCTTTATTTTGTCAAAACTTCCCAGATTTCAGAATCACGGAAAGTATGAAGCAAAGGGCTCAAGATTTGCTTTGCTCAAATGGAAATCACATTAACCCCGCATGATTTAAAGAAATGTTGAAGCATTCTCACTGCCTCACGTTTGTCATAAAGTGACTGACCGTACATATTCTGTCTTCCGCTATAGTTTCTCCCGTGTTTGAAGCAAAAGGTCCAAAGGTCCCATATTTTGACAGCAATTTCTATTGGTAGTAAAAATTAGAGATTCTCAAGTTAAGTCTACTTTTCAACATTAAATTCCCATCTCTATAGTAAGTTTTTTTCTGTACTAAATTGTCTCCTTTCCGTAAAGCATGGTGGGGAACTACGGGACATTGTTGCCTTGATATACAAATGGAAAGGGATGTGAGATTTTAGCGTTTTAGCTTGTCAAATGTTTTTATAGCTGCTGAGAAACAGACATTTAGATATTGTTCTCATGACTGTAAGTAATAAAAATGGTGAGTTCAAGTTTCCGAGAACTAACTTATCATGAACAATAGCACTTCCCATTCATTCGCCTCGTATTCAATGCTCCATTTTACTTCAAGTGCACCTTGCTATTTACACCACAACTTTACATCTTTTTAAGATACTCCACAAATATTATTTAATTTCTTCATGTAGGATTTCTATAAGTGTTCATGTCTTATTCCTCTATGAAAATAAATCATTATTATTATAGAAAAGGAAGGAAACGTAAGTAGATTGTAGCATAAGCCTCCAGCAACTTACGTCGTTAGTAGGGAAGTGTTCTGGTAATTGTCATTATAGCATAGAGGTATTTGTTTTTTTCCCTTTGGAATCACAGAACAGTAGTGAAGTTTTGATAAAAGTAAGCAAATGTTGGTGAATTTGCGGAATATCACTAAAAATATTTTTATTTCTAGCAATCAGATATAGAAGCCATTTTGTGACGTGTTTGATTGCACGATAGGCTTTCTGTAATTTTTTTAAACATTTTATTTTATTTTTTAAGAGACAGAGAGGGACAGAGCACGAGCAGGGGAGGAGCAGAGAGAGAGAGAGAGAGAGAATCGGAAGCAGGCTCCAGGCTCCAAGCTGTCAGCACAGAGCCCCACGCAGGGCTTGAACCCGTGAACTGCGAGATCATGACCTGAGCTGAAGTCGGACGCTCAACCGACTGAGCCACCCAGGCGTGCCTGCTTTCTGTATTTCTGAAACAGTTGAGCAAATTATTTTTTCTGTGTCTATAGAAAACAGTGAGACGCCCTTTGAAGTCCACTTTGTGTCCTGCTTTGTTATCACTTATGGCCTTTGTTATTTAGGTCTCGTATTAAAAATTTTACATGAATACCATCATAAAGCCTATTTCTCAGTATTTCTCAAATGAGATTGCACAGTATTCTGCTGTTGAATTGCCATTATTCTTCATCCACGTCGTCAAATAAAAATGAATGGAATAAACTTAAATGTATATTACTAGGCAAAAGAAGACAATATGAAAAGGCTGTATACTGTACGATTACAACTGTATGACACTCTAGAAAAGACAAAACTATGGATACAATAAAAATATCAGTGGTTGCTGGGGCAGGGGAGAGGGAAGGGGTGAACAGGTGGAGCGCGGAGAATTTTTAGGGCAACAAAAATACTCTATATGATGTTATAATTGTGCAGATATGCCGTTATACATTTGTCCAAGCCTATAGAATGTACAACACCAAGAATGAACCCTAATGTAAATTATGGACTGTGGATGATAACGATGTTTCAGTGTAGATCCATCAGTTGTAAAAAATGTACCACTCTGATTGGGGGTTTTGACAATGGGGGAGGCTTTGCATGTGAGGGAGCAGGGGATATATGGGAAATCTCTGCAATTTCTGCTCAGTTTTACGGTAAACCTGAAACTTACCTAAAATATAAAACTTATTTAAAAATGAATGGAATGCTAGTATATAAGATTTTTCCAATTTCATTGTAATTTCACTATTTTCCACTGTGGTAACAAATGATGTCTATATTGTAAATTTGGATAATAAGCAAGCCCTTTGACAGAATAAAGGAATATATTTTTCCAAATAGTAGCAAAAACGATGGATTAATTTGTTGTTCTATTCATAAAGAAAATACAGTCAAAGCAAAGATATCATTCAGACAGATTGGAGTTATACTCAAATCAGATACTTATGTTTGATTTTGATACAAATTTTCTGTACGGAAATAAAAAGTAGTTTTTATTATTCCTTCAAACGATTTTGAAAAATTCAACCACAACTTCCTCCTTAAAACTGATTGCAACAAGTCAGGATAGATGTTCTGAACAGGATAGATCTTCCAGTCATATTAATTCACCATGCAAGAATATGGGACAAGGGTGCATATTTTTGTGGGGCCGCCCGTTACAGTGACACACATATTCAGAGGCGGCATCATCAGGACAGATCATGTTCCTGGGAACAAGCCACCCTAAACCATACTTCTGGAGTTGCCGCCATCTTTGCCTACTAGAATCTCACCTTGATAAATTCACTCATGGATATCTGTCTATATCTCAAAGCTGTTCAAGAATGACTCTGGTTATTGGCTGTGTAGATAGATGTACCCAAGCCTCGCAACCTAAGAGGTGATATGGTTTGAGGACTCTAACCCGGTAAGAATGCTCTGTGTTGGACGGTGACTACAGAATCTATTCTGATCCTCTTTCTTGGACATTGTGATGTCTAGAGAGGGCAGCAAAAGTAAGAGCTGCATGTAAACATGAGTTATTGGGGCAGAAACTGACAGGGCGCTGGTTTTTAAGCAGAGTGGAGTCACTGGAGTGGGAAGGAAGGGGAAGCTGGCTTTCAAAGGGATGATGAAACAAACAAGCACTTTTTGTTCATCCAAGTTGTCATTGTCTCTTGAATGTTACAAGTGGTCCTCCAGTCCTCCACAGGCTCAAACGGTTTCCTCAATTTCTCTAATTTCTGGGATACAGTTAATAAATCTCTGTCTGGTGACCCTGGCATGCCCTGCTCCTTGTAAAGTGAAAGATTCTATCCCAGTGGTAAAAATGAAAGTAGTAAATGAAGTCTGTACTGGGACAGCATACATTCTAACAGTTGGGCAAAATCACACCATACTTACTATTAAAGTTTAGCTGTATGATGCTTCTAATGTACTATAGGAAGCAATGATTATATTTTTGCAAAAATTATATGAGTAGTATTAACTGTTATTAGTTGAAATAACAGCCCTTTTTATTACAACAGATATTTGTTTAAGAAGCTTACAAAGAAAACTAACTAGGAAATCTTGAGAAGGGATTTTATTATCTATGCTATATTAGAATGGTTATTATTTGAATTACAATATATACTTTAAAATTCCCTCTTGGAAATTTAAATAAAGGAGACAAATAGTCATTTTCTCCATGGGCTCTCATTAACTGAAGATTAAATACTTTTGCAAACCTTCAGTATATTTGCAGTTAAAACTTCATGTCACCATAAGAATTGATAAACAGAAACACATACAGAATATGCAAAGTGATTTTGAAAGTACCTATGACTTTTCGTTAGGTATTTAAGACTGACATTTCAACCCACACAGGCAATTAAGTAACAAGAGTACTAAAAGAAAATCTTCATCTGAATCATCTACATATTTTGGCTATTTTCAGGGATCTAGTATGCAGTTTCCATAGCTCATATTAGTTGGCAGATTGCCTCAGTTGTATTCAAGTTTAATAAATGTGGGATCCCTGGTCTGCATTTTTTGTCCCTTCCCCATCTTGCCATATACTCCCATCCCATCCCCTTTCCTGGAAAATGTCTTTTAAAGAATCTACTCAATTATGCAGATGCATTTTGTCCCCTGGACAAGATTGATAGCTTTCTTTGGTACCTACAATCAACTTGAACTCTGGTAGAATCTAGATCATTTTTTAAGAAAAGATGATATCTGTTTTAATTTATTTTGCTTATAAATTCAACTTAGGGATATAGCACTCTACTCTTTTTAGATAGAACTGGCTAATTCAGGTCATATGAAAATATGTTTCCTTTTCCTATGTTACACCACTCTGCGGATTTCAAAGCATTTTACAAAAGTGACTAATTCACAAACCCAGATCTGTTATACACATGTTATACTGGGAAAACAAGAACAAAAACAATAAGAGCCCTACAAATATATAAAGGTTAGATATATGCTGGCATTTTCACTATAAATTCAAGAAATCCACACACAAGAAAATGAGAACCTTAAAAATGCAGGAAAGTGACAAAAAGCTAATAAAGTATTACTGCCAGATTTTCTTTTTTAGCTCATTTTTTTTCTTTCCCGTCCTGAATGTACGGACTAGTATATTTGACTAGTTTAACATCCTGGAAATACTATGCATGCCCAGAATCCTGTTTTATTACTTATAGATTTTTTTATTGACCCCTACCATTTTCACATATTTACTCAATAAAAAAATAATGTCTCACATATGAAGACTATTTACCAGGGGAAATTTATATTTGCTCCAATAGTATTTTAATATGTTGCTACTTCCTTTCAAATATTTGTAAAGACTGCAGTGCATTCTTGAGATATATGTCCTCAGCTATTCTTTTTGGATTCTGTCCAACAGTTATTGAAAGTTGGAACATGATATCAAGCAGAAAACGTTGCCTTATTGTACTCACAGATTGCTATTTTGTGTCCTGAAATTCCACTCATATGAAAATTGGAAAAAAAATTCCCTCAGAACATTCAAAATATTTATTCTGAAATGCTGCCAGTTCTCAAGGTACGAAATGTATTCCATCTTTAATCAGAGGTAAAATACTAGTCTTTCTTTCAGAATTAATCAAATTGCCTACTTTTTCTGGGAATTTGTGATCATAGAGAAATTAAAGATCTTCATAAACCAGAAATATTATCAAAAGTGTATTCTTTTGCATCCACTTAAGTTATCCTAGTTAATTAAATGGAAAAATAACTTATATAAACATTTTCCAAAGTAAACATCATGTTAACTTATGACATGTGCAATAATGGCTAGGTATCAGGGCTGTTAACATTCCCTGACAGCCTTGGACATGAGTGTTTTGGCTTCCATAGATCTCTCTTGCAAAACATTTTCAATTAATAATAATTCCCCATTTTCATGTCACCAACTCAATAAAAAATAGATTGAGCATATTAAATAGTAAACTATTTTAATGGCACCAGGGGAAAAATAGTAAAAATCACTCTATAGAAACATAGAAAAAAATATAGTCTACTCAATACCAAGATATTAAAATAGTTTTATTGTTCCTTCAAAATTCCTCTTAAGTAAAAATCTGGTTGAAATTTCGTTCTTAAAGGCAGTACCTCGGTGTAATGAGGTGGGAGGTGTTGAGGACAGGTGAAAGCACCTGGGATCTGAGGTCACCTTTGCAGCTCACCAGTTCTGTTTTTTTGTTGTTGTTGTTGTTGTTTAATGTTTATTTATTTTTGACACACAGAGAGAGACAGAGCATGAGCGGGGGAGGGGACAGAGAGAGAGAGGGAGACACAGAATCCGAAGCAGGCTCCAGGCTCTGAGCTGTCAGCACAGAGCCCGACGCGGGGCTCGAACTCACAGACCGTGAGATCATGACCTGAGCTGAAGTCGGTCGCTCAACCGACTGAGCCACCCAGGCGCCACAACAGCTCGCCAGTTCTGATCCCGCGACTACTCACTAAACATCTTGAAGGTTTGGTTTGCTTGTTTATAACATGGACATAATAATAGCTACCTTGCACGGTGGTCGTGAGGGTTAGCGACGATATACATAACTGACCAGTACTTGGCACGTCAGTACGTTGCACTTCAAGCCGTGTAACGGAAGAAGCAGTTGACAACTGAAGATGTTGACCAAACTCCGTCGTTCTCTCCACACATCCTGCAGCTCCTCAGTGAGATTCTCAAGTGTGACTGCAGTTTATACCATCACCTGTCTTGAATGCTTAATAAGTAATAACTACCAGGCTGAGTTATTTTAAATGACAGTTTTTAACATTTATTCATTTTGAGAGACAGAGAGAAACAGAGCACGAGTGGGGGAGGGGCAGGGAGAAGGAGACACAGAATCCGAAGCAGGATCCAGGCTCTGAGCTGTCAGCACGGAGCCCGTTGTGGGGCTCGAACTCACAGACCATGAGATCATGACCTGAGCTGAAGTCCCACGCTTAACCAACTGAACCACCCAGGTGCCCCTAAGTGACATTTAGTGAAAACAGTTGTTGCCTTGCTGGGTTTCCATGGAAAACATTTTATATGAAACCAAGTATGGTATTAATGTTCTTTACAGCTACTTTTTTTTTTTTTTTTGGCTATAATATGGAGACACAAAGGGAGAACCGTCTGAAAGCACATTTATGCAATTGAATGATGATATATCATCATAACTTTTCTAATTAGTCAAGGCTTTCAGTGATTCACTTAGACCCCATTCTTTAGTTAATCAACTTTGGGACTAAACAGCAAGTATGAAATTATTACCTGCCTTTTAGGAACATAATTACATTTTTCAGAGTCATTGAAGAGGCAATGTAATAATATAATAATAGTAGTAAATATTTGGCTTAATATTTTTAATGGATTCTTAAAAACCTTAAGAAGGTTTTGAGACTTAAAATGGATTCAAACTGCATAGCTTAGAGATAATTGGTATAGAGTATTCCTTGTAGAAAATATCTAGTGTATTCTAACACAGTGAAAAGTATCAGAATTATTCTAAATCAATTTCAGCATTCCATTGGCTTTTTTCCAGATTCCATGCAGGCTCTCAATATAAACTTGAACACTATGTATCTTACATGAGCCGCAGATTTTTGTAATAGCTAACCCATAGTTTAGTCATAAATATTAAATAAACAGCACAGGGCAAGTCTCCCTGACACAGTGTAGGTTCCCCCTAAAATGTTAATTTCCTCCAGCCTCTGTTAACATCAAGAGCATTTATTTCTTTTCTTTTTTTTTTTTTAAGTTTATTTATTTATTCTGAAAGAGAGAGAGAGAGAGAGAAAGAGAGAGAGCGAGCCAGGGAGGGGCAGAGAGAGAGAGAGAGAGAATCCCAAGCGGGCGGGCTTTGCACTGTCAGGGCAGAACCCAACACCAGGCTCTAACCCACAAACCATAACATCGTGACCTGAGCAGAAACAAAGAGTCAGATGCCGAACCGACAGAGCCACCCAGGGACCCAAGGAACATTTATTTCTAAGTTAAATTTAAGAAGTTTCATGGAGTTACATAATGAAGAAATGCACCCAATATCATTCACAGACTACTCTTTTGTACATCATGAGAACACTTATAAGGGAATTTAAAATTTTTTAAATGCTCCTTTATCTTATCTTACCAGGGCTTTATCATGCTTCATGAGGCATGAATGACAGTAATTTTTTTTCACTTAGTATTATGAAGAAAAAAATACTTAGTTTCATTTTAGATAGAATCACTAATCATGCATGTATGTGATACTGTCTCATCTTATTTAAAATATTGATCCCTTTTCCATTTGGGGAATAAATATTTCCCTGAACACTCCTCATAGTTTTGTAGGAAGAGGAAGTCTCAATCTCCTTTTGTGTGGTTCATGCTGGTCTTGTGGAAACAGCAAGCTGGATACATTTGTATGCTCAAAGAGCTAAATTTCTCTTAGGTGGGCTAATCCAAAGTATACACTGGCAGTAGTTAGTAGATTGAAGCTATATTCTCTAACATGAATTTTACAGTATTAGAGGTGATGGCTTGATTTCCATGTGCTCGATTCCTGTCTGTGTCTGTAAACTGGTTCTGAATTTATTTGGTGATAAATGGTATGTTTTCTCTTCTCAATCCCCAACACTACTTTAAAAAGGCCTAAAGAAGTCAGTAACTACTCAAGTTTACACAGCAAATAGGACATTCAAATTGCAAGTGTACACCTTCGTATACAAAGTCCAGAGCTCTTTCCAAAAATATTAGGCAATGTATTTATAGTGCGTTTTTTGTTCACATATGTATATTTTGCCTGGAAATATTATTTCTTGGACCACTGCTTACTAGCGCTGTGATTTATGGGCTTTCTGAGTCCCAGTGTCCTTTCTACAGTAGAACTAGAAATAAAAATAGCCTCACCAGTCTGTTACAAGGCGTGTGTGTGTATGTGTGTGTGTGTGTGTGTAGAATATATCAAATATATATGATCAGAAAAGTGTCCTCAGAAATGTGACTTTCTTTTTCTCCTTCACTCTATTTGTATAACTTCTAGTCCAAACAGTTTTATTTAAATGTTGAAGTTAGACTATTTAATTAAAATATGTTTCTAGGGGTCATCACTCCTGGAATTATGCATGTTCCTATTATTAATCTATGTAAAACAAAATAATATCTCATTTCATGAGTGATTAGAAAAGGTCACATAATTTATTTCATCAACTTCTTATTTATTTCTCTTATAATATAAAAGTACTTTATTCACAAATTTTGAATGAATTGTAGTGAAAAATCATTCTGCTACCACTTTAAATGTAGAGGAATTAAACCCTCCTCTGGTAATTACTATTTAAACAAAAAATAGGACCTTGAAAAGAAAATGTCACAAAACATATTTTCATTGAAAGTTTTGTTAATACATGAAAATCTCTTTGTAGAATACATGCAAATGGAGAAGCCAGCTCAAGAGATTGGTTGCCAATAACAGTGGGGGGG
Source organism: Panthera pardus (assembly GCF_024362965.1). Lineage (NCBI taxonomy): Eukaryota > Metazoa > Chordata > Mammalia > Carnivora > Felidae > Panthera > Panthera pardus. The sequence continues at coordinate 27,338,974 of NW_026526655.1, forward strand.
GGGGAGTTTCTAGAAACTCATTAGGTCTAATTGTTTACTCTTTTTGCCTCCATGCCCTTTGTAGTATCTCTCCCAGTGCAAGTGAGTGTTTCCTCACGCCTTTCTTCTAAAAGATCACGTGCTTTGCTCCGCTCACTAAAATGTGATGGAAGTGGCAATGTGTTAGTTCTGAGCCTAAACCCTAAACACATTCCTGCTTGTCTGGTGTGCCTCGACTATCAGTTCCATGAGAATACAGACCAACTGGTTGAAGTGGGTGAGAAACACGTGGAACTCGGTAATCCCAGCCTACCCAAACCTTAAGTGAGGGGCAACCAGTGTGCAGGACACAGGGCCACCTAGCAAAGCACACCCTCAATCAACCAATCCCCAGCTAGCCTACAGCTCTAAAAGCAAAAATGATTATTATTTAAGTCACACCGAAAGGACTACATTCGAAAAGGGAGTGAAAAGAAAGAAATGCCCTGGGCTTTCTCTTTTCCCACCCTCCTGCCTGTGGCTCCTATTCATCCGGAAGCCAGCTGGGAAGAAAGCACAAGTAAGGCAATCCAGAAGGGTCAGTCTCCCTTGTCACAAAGCAGGGCACAGATAGGTAGGGAAATCATATTAGGAATGGCAGGCAGTTAATTGAGAATGAGCAACATAATAGATATAGGAATCAGGAGTTAGTATTGGGTTTTGACTTCAAAGAAATTTTTTTCCAAGTTACCTCCTTATGCCTTTCTTATTCATTCATTCATATTTTGTTTATTGAAAACGTTTGCAAGTTGGTAGACTTCTGTCCCATGTCACAGGACAGCCTTGGCTTGGGCAGTGGAGACCTTGACTTGTTTAACAGACATATATGTGCAATACACACGTGTTGACAGATTATCCAGTTAATAAACATTTATTGCAACTTATGGCACCTTATTGTTATATCTCTGTCTATATATAGAGAGAGATACATATACAGATACATAGATAGATAGATATAGATATACAGATAAATAGATAAATATATATATATTTAAAAATCTATTATTCCTGGATGGATGATATAACATACTTTTAGGGTTGGAATGATGAAATTTGTTCTTAGAAAGTAAGATGCTATGATTTGAGAGGAAATTACATTTATAAGACTAGAAAAACCAAACAGCCGTGTATTTTACCAAAATGCTGTAAGAAATGAGTTAGCATATTGTGGAGTCATATCCAGGATTGAAGAGCACCATGGATTTTGTTTTATATAAGGCTATAAAAACTATTAAAAGATTTTGATAGATCTGCCTTTAAGATATCTTTTGCTTAAATATAGTTTTCTCATTTCCAGCTGAACTGGCCTTGCAAAACTGCAGGGATTATGACCAAGTTCAGGCCATTCATCTCCCACACGCTGGTAATTATTAAATGTGGTGCAGCATTGGGCCAGAAGGCACAGCATCCCGATCTTCAACTCGGAGCTTTTCGAAACCTGTTTTTCCTAGCTATTCATTTGAAGACTTTGTTTCTGTTGACTTATTTTCTGGGCATGTTGCCCACTTGGATTCATGCTTATATACTCAAATAACTAAAGGTCTATTTTGGTTTGGGAGGTTGGAACCATGAATTTTACATCTATAATCACTGCATGGTACTGTAATGTTAAAAGTCTTTGAAAAAAAAATAAACAAGTAAAGTATCTATACATTTGAATAGTTTGCTGCTAACCAGAGCATTGTTTTCAAATATCAAGCCACAGTGAACAAAACTTAAATACAGAGAAAATAATATACTGAAATATGACTCTGTTGAATGTAAACTAAAATGATTAAAAATACAAAAAAGTAAGTGGTATGATGATAATATAATAAATATACAGAGCATAAAAATACTTTACACAATTCTAAATGTCACATAATTCAGACTGCCTTTCAACTTTCACATCATCCAATGGTACTTAATACCAATGATTTCTAAAGATTAATCTTCTTTTATATAAATTGTAATCTTTTCATTAACTTTTCTGTTGGTAGGATTTGTCCCACAATGCCTAGCATCGCATTGTCTTTCAGTTTATGATGGACATGTACTTAATAGATTAAACTTTAGTATTATTTGACTTTGAATAAAGTTAATTTTGGGGTGCTCTAAGTCAGGGTCCAGGTTGTACTTACCAATTGGATAAGCTACCTCAGTTCCTTACATGATTGTAGAGATGTCCATATGGGGAAACAAAAGACGAACAAAGGAAGACCTAAGAACCTGGAACATCCTGAGATAACAAAGTCACAGAATTATGCAGAATTCAAGAGAATTCAGAAGCACTATGTACATGATACAAACAGCTTTTTCAAAGTATCTCCAACATTATTATATATTGAAATATTGAATAAACGTAAAGAAAAAGTGGCCTATCATTCTTGTAGGATTTCATTTCTCATGTACCATTTTTACTTCAAAAAAATCACTAGGTAAAAGAAAACAATAAGTACCTAACTTTTGTTGAAATGGTGTCGTGTCTCAGGATCACATCCAGAATTTCTTTTTCTTCTTAGTATTTATGACTTCTTTCTTAAGATAAGCACTTTTGTATCTAGTGATGTTTGGATTCGTAACAATGCTCAATAAGAAAATTCATCACAGGAATTGGCCAGAGGATTACACAGGGTAAAATTTTACCTTTTGAAGTAGTTTTACTGATGTATGAGCTTGAAATATGTTTGGCCTTGTGGCCTCTTTTCTGTGATACTTACATATCCTTCCATGAAGTAATTGTCTTAATTTCTTAATGAGGTGTGATGATGGAACTAATATCACTGCTAAAGGAGTAAAAGTGCTTTCTTAGGGACAAGAATGAAAAAATTCCTTTCAGTAGTGAATCAATATATTTTCAATTTACAAGACATACAGCAGACTACAGTTCTGACATATCACACTTTCAAGGAACTGGAACTGATCTGAGAAGAAATCACGGGCTCTTTTCAGTATTACCTATACAAATCTAAAGGGGTGTTTATTTTATTTCCAGAGATAAGTTGCATGTCAAATAAATGCTGAGAAATTTTTATGTCTAATCTCCTATGCAAAATGAGTCTTGATAGTTTCTATAAGGACATAGTGAGAAACTTTATTCTTTTTCTGATGGGGGGCAAGTTTTCTCATTTCAAATAATATTTTGACAGTAAATACTTCAGAGTGAGCCAATAAGAGGGAAGTATAACTTTTTGCAGAACAAAGCACATAGATTGATAGGAAACAGATTACAGTTTTTAATATCTGACTTTGCCATGTAGACATGCCTATGTGTCTCTTAGAGCCTCTGCCTTCTAATTCATTTTTCTTAAACCACAAGCAGCACTGTCTCAGTGTGCTGCACTGACTTCTACAAACCTTTACAAATTAACTAGAACTCTAGATAAAGAGTTACGAGAACTCTGCATTATCCATCAATCTCTGTATGTATAAATGGACATTATACACTTGGACAAAAATAATGGACAATTTGGTGCACACATTAAATCTTTATTTTTAGTGAGGACATTGGGAAATAAGTCATTTTTTTCATATAGCAATATTATAAAAAATATTTTCTCAAAGGAGAATAAATATATTTCTTAAAGGAAAATAAATGAAAGGATATACCAAACCTAGGTTTTTGATATGTATTTCTGCTGATGTAACATATGTTTTTAACAGACTTTAATTTTGCATTCCTGCGTGGCTCAGTCAGTTAAGCATCTGACTTTGACTCAGGTCCAGAACTCACAGTTCATAAGTTCAAATCCCACATCAGGTGATTTCCAATCCCCCATTGGGCGAACTCATGTCCCACTTCAGGTGAACATGAGCCTGCTTTGGATGAGCCCTACTTCTCTTTCTCTCCTCTATCTATCTCTTCTCCCTCTCTCTGTCTCTCTCTGCCCCTCATGGGATTCTTTCCCTCCCTCTCTCTCTATCTCCCCCTCACTCATTTGCAACCTCTCTCTCGTAAAGAGCATATCAGTTTATATACTCATAAATAAATAAATATGTAAATAGACCTTAATTTTTAGAGAAGTTTTAGGTTCACAGTGAATTGAGTGGAGGTTACAGACGTGTCCCATATACCTCCTTCCCCTCCACATGAATAGCCTCCCCCATTACCAACATTTTCCACCAGACTGCTACATTTGTTATAATTAATGAACCTGCACTGACACATAATTATCACCCAAACTCTATAGTTTACATTGGGGTTCACTCTTAGTGTTGTACATTCTATGGATTTGGATAAACTTATAATGACATATACCTACCTTTATAGTATCATACTAAGTAGTTTCACTGACCTAAAAATCCTCTGTGTTCTACTTACTCATTCCTTCCTTCTCCCTTATCCCTGGCCACTACTGATACTTTTGCTATTTCCATAGTTTTGCCTTTTCCAGCATGTTATATTTTATAAATACATAGTATGTAACCTTTTTAGATTGGCTTCTTTCACCTAGGAATATGCTTGTAAGTTTCCTCCTTGTCTTTTCCTGGTTTGACAGCTCATTTTTTGATATTGAATAATATTGCATTGTCTGAATATATCAGTTTATCCATTCACCTACAGAGTAACATCTTGGTTGCATCCAAGTTTTGGCATTATGAATAAAGTTACTATGAACATCTGTGTGCAAGTTTCTGTGTGGATGTAAGTTTTTAATTCTTTTGAGTAAATGCTAAGGAATACAATAGCTGGATCATTTGGTAAAAGTATATTTAATTTTATAGAAACTGCTAAATTGTCTTCTAAAGTATCTGTACCATTTGGCACCACACTAGTAATGAATGAACATTTCTGTTGCTCTATATCATCACTAGTATTTGGTGTTGTCAGTGGTTTAGATTTGGACCATTTGTAGTTGTATATCATTGTTTTAATTTGTATTTCCTTGATGACATATGATGTGGAACATCTTTGCATATGCATAAATGGCCATCTATATATCTTTTGGGGGAGGGTAGATAAGTTTTCTGACCAATTTTTAAAGTGGGATTGTTTTCTTATTGCTGACCTTTAAGAGTTCTTTGTATATTTTTTGGATAATAATCCTTTATTAGATATGTCTCTTACAAAAGTTTTCTCCAGGTTAGAGGTTTGTCTTTTCATTCTCTTGACATTGTCTTTCACAGAATAGAAATTTTTTTTATATTTAAATTCAAGTTAGTTAACATATAGTGTAGTGTTGGTTTCAGGAGTAGAATTTCGTGACTCATCACTTACATATAATATCCAGTGCACATCTCAACAAATGCCCTCCTTAATGCCCCTTACCCATTTAGCCCATCCCCCTACCCTCTTCCCCTCCACAACCCTCAGTTTGTTCTCTATATTTAAGAGTCTTTTATGGTTTGCCTCCTCTCTGTTGTTTTTTTTTTTTTTAACATTTTTAATTTTTATTTTTGAGACAGGGAGAGACAGAGCATGAATAGGGGAGGGGCAGAGAGAGAGGGAGACACAGAATCTGAAACAGGCTCCAGGCTCTGAGCTGTCAGCACAGAGCCCGACGCGGGGCTCGAACTCACGGACCACGAGATCATGACCTGAGCCGAAGTCGGACGCTCAACCGACTGAGCCACCCAGGCGCCCCTCCTCCTCTCTGTTTTTATCTTATTTTATTTTTCATTCCCTTCCCATATGTTCATCTGTTTTGTTTCTTAAATTCCACATATAAATGAAATAATATGGTATTTGTCTTTCTCTGACTGATTTCTCTTAGATACACTCTAGTCCCATCCACATTGTTGCAAATGGCAAGATTTCATTCTTTTTTATTTCTGAGTAATAGTCCATTATACATATGTATACCACATATTCTTTATCCATTCATCAGTTGATGAACATTTGGGCTCTTTCCATAATTTGGCTACTGTTGATAGTGTTGCTATAAACATTGGGGTGCATGTTCCCCTTTGAATCAGCATTTTTGTATCCTTTGGGTAAATACCTAGTGCAATTGCTGGGTCATAGGGTAGTTCTATTTTTAACTTTTTGAGGAAACTCCATAATGTTTTTCAGAGTGGCTACACCAGTTTGCATTCTTACCAACAGTGCAAAAGTGTTCCCTTTTCTTTGCATCCTTGCCAACATCTGTTCTTTCCTGAATTGTTAATTTTATCCATTCTGATAGGTGTGAGGTAGTCTCTGTGGTTTTGATTTGTATTTCCCTGATGATGAGTGATATTGAGCATCTTTTCATATGTCTCTTAACTATCTGGATGTCTTCTTTGGAAAAGTGTCTATTCATGTCTTTTGCCCATTTCTTCACTGGATTATTTGTTTTTTGGGGTGTTGAGTTTGATAAGTTCCTTATGGACTTTGGATACTAACCTTTTATCTGATATGTCATTTGCAAATATCTTCTCCCATTCCATGGGTTGCCTTTCTGTGTTGTTAATTGTTTCCTTCACTGTGTGAAGCTTTTTATCTTGTTGAGGTCTCAATAGTTCATTTCCACCTTTGTTTCTCTTGCCTCCGGAGACATATGTAGTAAGAAGTGGCTGCAACTGATGTTAAAGAGTTGCTACCTTTTTTCTCCTCTATGATTTTGATGGTTTCCTGTCTTACATTTAGGTTTTTCATCCACTTTGAGTTTATTTTTGTGTATGGTGTAAGAAAGTGATCCAATTTCATTCTTCTGCATGTCACTGTCCAGTTTTTCCAACATTATTTGCTGAAGAGACTGTATTTTTTTTCCATTGGATATTCTTTCCTGTTTGTTGAAGATTAGTTGGCCATACATTTGTGGGTCCATTTCTGGGTTCTCTATTCTGTTCCACTGATCTGTGTATCTGTTTTTGTGCCAGTACCATGCTGTCTTGATGATTACAGCTTTGTAATACAATTTGAAGTCTGGAATTGTGATGCCTCAGCTTTGGTTTTCTTTTTCAACATTACTTGGCTATTCAGAGTCTTTTCTGGTTCCATACAAATTTTAGGATTGTTTATTCTAACTCTGTGAAGAATAGGGATTGCATTTAATGTGCAGATTGCTTTGGAAATTATAGACATTTTAACAGTATTTGTTCTCCCAATCCATGAGCATGGAATGTTTTCCCATTTCTTTATTTCTTCTTCAATTTCTTTCATAAACTTTCTATAGTTTTCAGTGTACAGATCTTTTATTTCTTTGGTTAAATTTATTCCTAGGTATTTCACGGGTTTTAGTGCAGTTGTAAATGGGATCTATTCTTTGATTTCTCTTTGTGTTGCTTCATTATTGGTGTATAGAAATGCAACCAATTTCTGTACATTGATTATATATTCTGTGACTTTTCTGAATTCATGGATCAGTTCTAGAAGTTTTTTTGGTGGAATCTTTTGGGTTTCCATGTAGAATATCATGTTGTCTGTGAAGAGTGAAAGTTTGACATCTTCCTTGCCAATATGTATGCCTTTAATTTCTTTTTGTTGTCTGATTGCTGGGGCTAGGACTTCCAGTACTATGTCGAACAACAGTAGTGAGAGTAAATATCCTTGTCATTAGTACAGAATTTTTTAAACTTTAGTGAAGTCCAGGTTACCAATTCTTTTTTTCATAGATCATGTCTTTGATGTTCATCTAAAAAGTCATTGTCAATACTCCTGTTATCTAGATTTTCTCCTATGTTATCTTCTAGGAGTTTTATAGTTTTGTGTTTTACATTTGAGTAAGCAATCCATTTTGAATACATTTTTGTGAGTAGTGTAAGGTCTGAATCTAGTTTACTTTTTTGCATGTGGATGTCCAGTTGTTCGAGAACCATTTATTGAAAAGACTACCTTTGATCCATTGTATTACCTTTGATCTGTTGTCAAACATCAGTTGATTATACATAGGGGATCTGTTTCTGGTCTGCCTATTCCACTGATTGGTCTATTTTTTCACTCATACCACACTGTCTTGATTACTGTAGCTTTACAGTAAGTTTTAAAATTGGGGAGTGTCAGTTCTACAACTCTCTTCTTTTTCAATGTTGTGTTGGCTATTCTGGGTCTTTTGCCTCTCCATATAAAGTTCAGAATCAGTTTGTCAATATCCACAAAATAGCTTGCTGGGATTTTGACCAGAATTGCATTTAATCTATGGATCAAGTTGGGAAGAATTGACATCTTGATATTACTGTCTTCTTATCCATGGACATGAAATACCTTTCCATTTATGTAGTTATTCCTTGATTTCTTTAAATCAGTATTTGTAGTTTTCTTCATATAGGCCTTATAGATATTACGTTAGATTTATACCTAAGTATTTTTTTTGATGATGATACAAATGGTAGCGTGCTTTTAACTTCAAATTCCACATTCTCATTGTTAACATATAGGAAAGTTATTGATGTTTGTGTATTAACCATATAACTTTCAATTCTGCTATAATCACTTCTTAGTTCCAGGAGTGGTTTTTTTTTTTTTTTCTACATAGATAATCATGTCATCTGCAACCAAAGACAATTTTATTTTTTTTTCTTTCCAATCTGTAAGCTTTTAATTTTCTTTTCTTGTCTTATTATATTAAGTAGGACTTCCAGTAAAACGTTGTAAGAAGGGATAAGAAAAAAAAAAAGGTTAGAGAGGGAGGGAATCAAAACGTAAGAGACTCTTAAAAACTGAGAACAAACTGAGGGCTGATGGGGGTAGGAGGGAGGGGACGGTGGGTGATGAGTATTGAGGAGGGCACCTGTTGGGAGGGGCACTGGGCACTGTATGGAAACCAATTTGACAATAAATTTCATATTAAAAAAAAAGAAGTGGTGAGAGGGCACATCTTTTGGGAAGGGTATGAGGTAACTTAAGTTTTATTCTAGAACAGTTTTGTCCAAAACAAATATAATATGGTCCATATATGGAATTTAAAAGTAATGAAGAACAGGTGATTTTAAGAATATATTTAATTTCAGGGTGCCTGGGTGGCTTAGTCGGTTAAGCATCTGACTTTGGCTCAGGTCATGATCTCATGGTGTGTGAGTTCGAGTGCCACGTAAGGCTCTGTGCTGACAGCTCAGAGCCTGGAGCCTGCTTCAGATTCTGTGTCTCCCTCTCTCTCTCTCAAAAATAAATAAACATTACAAAAAGAATATATCTAATTTAGTCCAATGTTTATCAATAACAATGATATAAAATATAATGGTGAGACACTGTATATTCTTTTTGTTGTTGTATTATCATATTACATAAAGTTGGTATGTAATCCTTATAGCACATCTCAGCTTAAATACTGTATTTGCAACAGAAATACATTTTAATTTGTACGTATTAAGTAAATCTCCTAATTCTTACACCAACATGGTATTATTAATATTGAAATGAAGGAGTATTGAATAAATTGCAAAGCAATTTAAAATTTTGTATATAGCAAAGCAGTCTTCCAACTTATCTTGCAGATTTTGCAGCAAGTTTACATAATACTGCTGATAAAATTAAGATCTTCTGTATACTAATGCTAGAAATTGTTTAAAATTATTTGTACTGATTTGTATTAAGCTATTTTAAACTCACTATAAATTTTGGGGCCTCTTTAATAAGTCAAAAATAAGCTTTTACTTTCCTTGGAGCTTCAAATTTAGCTTGTTTATCTGTAGTGTGGTAGCAGTGAGAGAACATAAGTTACATTACTGTATTTTTGGCCTTTGAATATTGAATATTTGTCAAGGATTCTTTTTGTTTCAAACAAATTTTGTAGAACTCTTCTAAAGTTAACTAATGAACATTGGCAAATAATACAAGACCATTAAATAAATCATCTTCTATTTTTCAATAACTGCATAAACTAGGGATAATTTGCATGTATATACTGCACAATGTTAATCAGTGTATCCGAGGCATTTTGTACAGCTTGCTTCAGGGGGATAAATAAATATGGATCACACAGTGAAATGTTGCAATAAAGGCAACAGAAGCTTGTTCCTAAATTTCATTAACTGAAGCATCATCCACCAATGATTAAAAATTCGTATTTTCATATCGAGCCAGAATTTTTCTTTAATAGGTGTAAGAAATTTAAGTTTCTACATCATGAGTTCAGTATTCTAGGCGGCAAATCGACATGTCTTTATAAATATCGAGGTGCTGATGTATGTTGAGATGGAGGCAATCTGAGAACTTGAGAGGGTTGTGGACAGTGCTTAGCACACACGTGTCGCACACCACACTACCCAGGGCCTGCCTTGGCTGGTGGCTCTTCTGGACAGCAGGGAACTTTGAGACCACTCCCCGAGGACCCAGGGCGCCCCAAGAGACAGCGGGTTGGAAGCCGGTACAGAGTGGACAGAAGTAGAGACGGCGGGAGCTGCGGATGGCGGCAGCAGCGCCCAGGGTCCGAGGCCCTCGGGTCCTCTGGGCTGCGGGACGCAGAGACTTTGAGGAGGAGCGCGAGCGTCCCTCCGCCCCTCCTGCCTCCACGCGGGGCGCGCCGGGATCGGGGGCGGGGGGGCGGGGTGGTCCGAGAGCGCCCCCCTCTCCCACGCGGGCCTCGTGGGGCGGTGAGTCAAGGCCGGGAGCCGAGCCGCTCTCCCCGGCAGACCCGACCGAGGCGCGGGCGGCGGCGCGCAGGACGGGGATCCGAGACGCGCTCCCGCCGCCCCAGCTGCGCCGCGCTCCCGGCCACAAGTTTGCCCCGCGTTGGCCAAGTTGCGAGTGGGGAGCCTCTCCAGGCTCCGGGGTGAGCGTCCGTCTTCTCGCTCGGGCTGGTCCAGGCATGGCCGGGCCGGGAGCGTCGCCCCACGTCTGGGGGTGGCTGCTGCTCGGAGGTTGCCTTCTCGTCGGAGCCCAGGTAAGAGTCCGTGCCCCGCGGCACCTGCTTCCCGGAGCCTCGGGGCGCGGCGTTAGGGAGACGGAGACCGAGGCGCGCTGGGCTCACGCCGACACATCCGGGCACACACACACACACACACACAGGGAGGAAGAAGAAACGGGAGGATAACTTTGTGATGGTAGTGGAAAATATTGATTGTGTAGTAAAACAAAACAAAACAAAACAAAACAAAAACAAAACAAAAAACAAAAGAAAAAGAAAAAAGTTAAGTCAGTTTAAACGATGTGTGCGGGCTTATTTCACAATGGATCCTCTCCACTGTGAAAATAACTGTTCATCCATAGATCCACTGAACCAAATAAAATGTCAGGTTTTCACTTACCTTTTTCGTTGAGTGAAAGAGTGTGACAAGTGATACTAGAAAAGTTAATTCTGTGTTATTTCACTTTAGTTACTTCATGTTTTAACCACAGTACCATAGGGGGCGCGCTGAGACTGTCCAATGAAAGTCTAACGCGGCCAAGTCATTGATTCCTATACTGGTATGATCCAAAATAATACTGTATACACTTGGCTTTCAGATGATGAACGTTCAATTATTACAAAATACGACGCCCTCTTTAAATTACCTGTAAGTCCAGATAAGCTATTTCTACTAAAATAAAGGATCTCTAAGTCTTTGGCTTTAACCAAAATATGGTCAGAGGTTTAAAATAGACTGATTCTAAAACCAACTCACTTGTGTTTGGTGTATTGGGTAACTACATGAGCAACAAATTTTTAAAAGTAAATTAACCTCACAATTAATTAATCTACTCTGAATTTTGCCCTGAGTTAGTGGGAGGAACATGAGTGCAGGGAAGTCTATGTATACATTTTGGTACTAAATTTACATGATAGTAGTAGAAAATAGATGGTCTTTAAAGCCTTTCTTTCTATTTCGTGAGAAACCTATAATAAATGTTTAAACACATATCTTGCTATATGTGATGCAAATGAAGTATTGCCTTGTATGTTATTTATCATATGTGTTCCAACTTACTTTTTCTAAGATAGTGGAAAGTTGTATTTTGTTGAGTAGAGAGAAATCACTACAGATTATATGTACAGTGTTTTGTATTGATAACCACAATTTGCTCCTAGCTTTAAATCAAACTATAGCTTTATATAAAATTATAATTGTAAATTTGGGCACCTGGGTGGCTCAGTTCGTTGAGCATCTGACTCTTGATTTCCAATCAGGTAATGATCTTACAGTTTGTGGGTTCAAGCCCTCTGTAGGCTCTGCACTGACGGTGAGGAGGCTGCATGAGATTCTCTCTCTCCCTCTCTCTTTGCCCCCTCCCCTGCTTGCATGCACACTTTCTCTCAAAATAAATAAACTTAAAAAAAAGAAAAATACTTTATAAAAAACTATAGTTGTAAATGATTATATTTGCAATAATAGCTTCAAACTGATGTATATTTATGGTTATAACTTGTAAATTATTTAAAATGATAATTTATGATGACATACAAAATGTGATCAAGTGTTTGGTGCTTCAAAAAAAATCTAAATGCTAAATTAAACGTGTTTACTTATTTACTTTTTTAATATGAGATTTATTGTCAAATGGATTTCCATACAACACCCAGAGCTCATCCCAACAGGTGCCCTCCTCAATACCCATCACCCACCCTCCCCTCCCTCCCACCCTCCATCAACCCTCAGTTTGTTCTCAGTTTTTAAGAGTCTCTTATGGTTTGGCTCTCTCCCTCTCTAACCTCTTTTTTTTTTCTTCCCCTCCCCCATGGACTTCTGTTAAGTTTCTCAGGATCCACATAAAAGTGAAAACATATAGTATCTGTCTTTCTCTGCCTGACTTATTTCACTTAGCATCACACTCTCCAGTTCCATCCACGTGGCTACAAAAGGCCATATTTCATTCTTTCTCATTGCCACATACTACTCCATTGTGTATATAAACCACAATTTCTTTATCCATTCATCAGTTGATGGACATTTAGGCTCTTTCCATAATTTGGCTATTGTTGAGAGTGCTGCTATAAACATTGGGGTACAAGTGCCTCAATGCATCAGCACTTCTGTATCCCTTGGGCAAATTCCTAGCAGTGCTATTGCTGGGTCATAGGGTAGATCTATTTTTAATTTTTTAAGGAACCTCCACACTGTTTTCCAGAGTGGCTGCACCAGTTTGCATTCCCACCAACAGTGCAAGAGGGTTCCCGTTTCTCCACATCCTCTCCAGCATCTATAGTCTCCTGATTTGTTCATTTTGGCCACTCTTACTGGCGGGAGGTGATATCTGAGTGTGGTTTTGATTTGTATTTCCCTGATGAGGAGTGACGTTGAACATCTTTTCATGTGCCTGTTGGCCATCCGGATGTCTTCTTTAGAGAAGTGTCTATTCATGTTTTCTGCCCATTTCTTCACTGGGTTATTTGTTTTTCGGGTGTGGAGTTTGGTGAGCTCTATAGATTTTGGATACTAGCCCTTTGTCCGATATGTCATTTGCAAATATCTTTTCCCATTCCGTTGGTTGCCTTTTAGTTTTGTTGATTGTTTCCTTTGCTGTGCAGAAGGTTTTTATTTTCATGAGGTCCCAATAGTTCATTTTTGCTTTTAATTCCCTTGCCCTTGGGGATGTGTCAAGTAAGAAATTGCTGCGGCTGAGGTCAGAAAGGTTTTTTCCTGCTTTCTCCTCTAGGGTCTTGATGGTTTCCTGTCTCACATTCAGGTCCTTTATGCATTTTGAGTTTATTTTTGTGAATGGTGTAAGAAAGTGGTCTAGTTTCATCCTTCTGCATGTTGCTGTCCAGTTCTCCCAGCACCATTTGTTAAAGAGACAAACTTTCTTTTTTCCATTGGATATTCTTTCCTGCTTTGTCAAAGATTAGTTGGCCATACTTTTGTGGGTCTAGTTCTGGGGTTTCTATTCTATTCCATTGGTCTATGTGTCTGTTTTTGTGCCAATACCATGCTGTCTTGATGATTACGGCTTTGTAGTAGAGGCTAAAGCCTGGGATTGTGATGCCTCCTGCTTTGGTCTTCTTCTTCAAAATTACTTTGGCTATTCGGGGCCTTTTGTGGTTCCATATGAATTTTAGGATTGCTTGTTCTAGTTTCAAGAAGAATGCTGGTGCAATTCTGTTTGGGATTGCATTGAATGTGTAGATAGCTTTGGGTAGTATTGACATTTTAACAATATTTATTCTTCCTATCCATGAGCACGGAATGTTTTTCCATTTCTTTATATCTTCTTCCATTTCTTTCATAAGGTTTCTATAGTTTTCAGCATACAGATCTTTTACATCTTTGGTTAGGTTTATTCCTAGGTATTTTATGCTTCTTGGTGCAATTGTGAATGGGATCAGTTTCTTTATTTGTCTTTCTGTTGCTTCATTATGAGTGTATAAGAATGCAACTGATTTCTGTACATTGATTTTGTATCCTGTGACTGCTGAATTCGTGTATCAGTTCTAGCAGACTTTTGGTGGAGTCTATCAGATTTTCCATGTATAGTATCATGTCATCTGCAAAAAGTGAAAGCTTGACTTCATCTTTGCCAATTTTGATGCCTTTGATTTCCTTTTGTTGTCTGATTGCTGAAGCTACAACTTCCAGCACTATGTAAACAACAGCGGTGAGAGTGGACATCCCTGTCGTGTTCCTGATCTCAGGGGGAAAGCTCTCAGTTTTTTCCCCACTGAGGATGATATTACCTGTGGGCTTTTCATAAATGGCTTTTATGATGTTTAAGTATGTTCCTTCCATCCCGACTTTTTTGAGGGTTTTTATTAAGAAAGGATGCTGAATTTTGTCAAATGCTTTTTCTGCATCGATTGACAGGATCATATGGTTCTTATCTTTTCTTTTATTAATGTGATGTATCACATTGATTGATTTGTGAATGTTGAACCAGCCCTGCAGCCCAGGAATGAATCCCACTTGATCATGGTGAATAATTCTTTTTATATGCTGTTGAATTCGATTTGCTAGTATCTTATTGAGAAATTTTGCATCCATATTCATCAGGGATATTGGCCTGTAGTTCTCTTTTTTTACTGGGTCTCTGTCTGGTTTAGGAATCAAAGTAATTCTGGCTTCATAGAATGAGTCTGGAAGTTTTCCTTCCCTTTCTATTTTTTGGAATAGCTTGAGAAGGATAGGCATTATTTCTGCTTTAAATGTCTGGCAGAATTTCCCTGGGAAGCCATCTGGTCCTGGACTCTTATTTGTTGGGAGATTTTTGATAACTGATTCAATTTCTTTGCTGGTTACGTGTCTGTTCAAGCTTTCTATTTCTTCCTGTTTGAGTTTTGGAAATGTGTGGGTTTTTAGGAATTTGTCCATTTCTTCCAGGTTGTCCAGTTTGTTGGCATATAATTTGTCATAGTATTCCCTGATAAGTGCTTGTATTTCTAAGGGGTTGGTTGTAATAATTCCATTTTCATTCATGATTTTATCTATTTGGGTCATCTCCCTTTTCTTTTTGAGAAGCCTGGCTAGAGGTTTATCAATTTTGTTTATGTTTTCAAAAAACCAACTCTTGGTTTCATTGATCTGCTCTACAGTTTTTTTAGATTCTATATTGTTTATTTCTGCTCTGATCTTTATTATTTCTCTTCTTCTGCAGGGTTTGGGGTGTCTTTGCTGTTCTGCTTCTATTTCCTTTAGGTGTGCTGTTAGATTTTGTATTTGGGATTTTTCTTGTTTCTTGAGATAGGCCTGGATTGCAATGTATTTTCCTCTCAGGAGTGCCTTCACTGCATCCCAAAGCGTTTGTATTGTATTTTCATTTTCATTTGTTTCCATATATTTCTTAATTTCTTCTCTAATTGCCTGGTTGACCCATTCATTCTGTAGTAGGGTGTTCTTTAACCTCCATGCTTTTGGAGGTTTTTCAGACTTTTTCCTGTGGTTGATTTCAAGCTTCATAGCATTGTGGTCTGAAAGTATGCATGGTACAATTTCAATTCTTGTATACTTATGAAGGGCTGTTTTGTGACCCAGTATATGATCTATCTTGGAGAATGTTCCATGTGCACTCGAGAAGAAAGTATATTCTGTTGCTTTGGGATGAAGAGTTCTAAATATATCTGTCAAGTCCATCTGATCCAATGTATCATTCAGGGCCTTTGTTTCTTTATTGATCCTGTGTCTAGATGATCTATCCATTGTTGTAAGTGGAGTATTAAAGTCCCTTGCAATTACCACATTCTTATCAATAAGGTTGCTTATGTTTGTGATTAATTGTTTTATATATTTGGGGGCTCCGGAATTTGGCACATAGACATTTATAATTGTTAGCTCTTCCTGATGGATAGACCCTGTGATTATTACATAAAGCCCTTCTTCATCTCTTGTTATAGCCTTTAATTTAAAGTCTAGTTTGTCTGATATAAGGATGGCTACTCCAGCTTTCTTTTGACTTCCAGTAGCATGATAGATGGTTCTCCAACTCCTCACTTTCAATCTGAAGGTGTCCTCAGGTCTAAAATGAGTCTCTTGTAGACAGCAAATAGATAGGTCTTGTTTTTTTTTATCCATTCTGATACCCTGTGTCTTTTGGTTGGCGCATTTAGTCCATTTACATTCAGTGTTATTATAGAAAGATATGGGTTTAGAGTCATTGTGATGTCTGTAGGTTTCCTGCTTGTAGTGATGTCTCTGGTACTTTGTGGTCCTTGCAACATTTCACTCACAGAATCCCCCTTAGGATCTCTTGTAGGGCTGGTTTAGTGGTGATGAATTCCTTCAGTTTTTGTTTGTTTGGGAAGACCTTGATCTCTCCTTCTATTCTAAGTGACAGACTTGTTAGATAAAGGATTTTCAGCTGCATATTTTTTTCTGTTCCTCTCATTGAAGATTTCCTGCCATTCCTTTCTAGCCTGCCAAATTTCAGTAGATAGATCCGTCACTAGTCTTATCGGTCTCCCTGTATATGTTAGAGCACGTTTATCCCTAGCTGCTTTCAGAATTTTCTCTTTATCCTTGTATTTTGCCAGTTTCACTATGATATGTCGTGCAGAAGATCGATTCAAGGTACGTCTGAAGAGAGTTCTCTGTGCCTCTTGGATTTCAATGCCTTTTTCCTTCCCCACATCAGGGAAGTTCTCAGCTATTATTTCTTCAAGTACCCCTTCAGCACCTTTCCCTCTCTCTTTCTCCTCTGGAATCCCAATTATGCGTATATTATTATGTTTAATTGTGTCACTTAGTTCTCTAATTCTCTCCTCATACTCCTGGATTTTTTTAATCTCTGTTTTTCTCAGCTTCCTCATTTTCCATAATTTTATCTTCTAATTCACCTATTCTCTCCTCTGCCTCTTCAATCCGAGCTGTGGTCATCTCCATTTTATTTTGCAGCTAATTTATAGCATTTTTTAGCTCCTCCTGACTGTTTCTTAGTCCCTTGATCTCTGTAGTAATAGATTCTCTGTTGTCCTCTATACTTTTTTCAAGCCCGGCGATAAATTTTATGACTATTATTTTAAATTCATTTTCTGCTATATTACTTAAATCGTTTTGATCAATTCGTTAGCTGTCGCTACTTCCTGGAGTTTCTTTTGAAGAGAATTCTTCCAATTCATCATTTTGGATAGTCCCTGGAGTAGCGGGGAACTGCAGGGCACTTCCCTTGTGCTGTCTGGAGTAACTTGTGTTGGTGGGCGGGGCCGCAGTCAGACCTGATGTCTGCCCCCAGCCCACCACTGGGGCCACAGTCAGACTGGTGTGTACCTTATCTTTCCCTCTCCCAGGGACAGCACTCCCTGTGGAGTGGTGTGGCCCCTGTCTGGGCTACTTGCACACTGCCAGGGTGGTGCTGCTTCAATGGGATCTGGCGTATTAGCCCGGGGTGGATCCGCAAGGTGCACAGGGGCGGGAGGGGCTTTGCCTTCGGTGGTTCGCTTCGGGAGGGGCCCTGTGGCACCGGGAGGGAGGCAGACCTGTCAGAGGGATGGATCCACAGAAGCACAGCGTTGGGTGTTTGCGTGGTGCAAACAAGTTCCGTGATGGGAACTGGTCCCTTTGGGATTTTGGCTGGGGGATGGGTGAGGGAGATGGCTCTTCCCAACCCCTTTGTTCCCCGCCAAGCTGAGATCTGTCCTCCGGGGCTCGACAACTCTCCTTCCTGTTTGTCCTCTAGCCCTCCCGCTCTCGGAGCAGAGCTGTTGACGTATAACATTCCAGATGTTAAGTCCCACTGGCTGTCAGAACTCACGCAGTCTGGCCCCTCCGCTTTTGCAAGCCAGACTCAGGGGCTCTGCCTTGCCTGGTGGGCTGCCCCTCCACCGCCCCAGCTCCCTCCCACCAGTCCGTGTAGCATGCATCGCCTCTCCACCCTTCCTACCCTCTTCCGTGGGCCTCTCATCTAGCTTGGCTCCAGAGAGTCCATCCTGCTAGTCTTCTGGTGGTTTTCTGGGTTATTTAGGCAGATGTGGGTGGAATCTAAGTGGTCAGCAGGAGGCAGTGAGCCCAGCGTCCTCCTACACCACCATCTTCCCTAAATTAAACGTGCTTACACTACCACTTTTTCTGATCTTCAGTTTCTTCATTTTAATATAGTGTTATTGGACTAATCTTTCTTCAAGTTCATATTTCTCAGGCTAGAATTTTAAGTCATGGTTATTCTGAAATTTCATTGATACATCTGCAGGTATTATACCATTTGAATAATACAAGGGTATTCTTTCTACTCAAGATTTAGTTTCTGTTTTTATTAGCATAAGTATGGTAGTATTTTTGGAAAATTAACTCAGTTTATTATAGTACTTAGTTAATGGTGCTAATTAAGTAGCTTCAACATTGGTTGAATATACACTGTTTTAAAAATTCCAATAAAAGGCCATCCATGCTTGTGAAGAAACATGTTTAATATATAGTAAATAGTGGATATTGTCACAAGATAGATATAATAACTTAGGAAGGAGTGAGGTAAGTATGGACAAAGAGGAAGAAGCCGTGTTGAATTTTAGTAAGGTGTTTGAGTAGTCTAGTTGAAGAAGTCCAAAAGTAATTGGATATATCATTACAGAATTTTTGAAAAAAAGACCGGATTTGAGGTATGGATTCAAGGTTTAAATTTAATGGTGGAAGCTGAAGCCACATGTGTGAATAAGATTATTTAAGAAGAGCTTTGTGTGAAAATAAAAAAGATAGTTATTTAGAGTAGTTCTTTTAGAGGAACATGCAGAAAATTTTATAAGATTAATGACACATTAGAAACAGTTTTGTATAGCCTGTGGCAATGAGTAGTCTACATCTAGGGTGGGAGATTCTCAGTAAATTTTTGGAGAAGAAAGTTTGCACTTCATCTATTTAGAAGAAATGTATTCTTTTAATTTCACTTGAAATGTAAGCTTATAATTGTTTTCAGTCTTTAAGATAATAGAGCTTTCAGATAATAGAGCTTCCTGGATGAAGACACATGAAGGCAATAGTCCTGTGGTTGTGATAAAGCATCTCTCCACAATATTCACAAATGCCACATTTGTACTTTAACTGGTGTTCTGAGAAGGCTAAGTGTTGGGCTTAACAATTATACTTTTGGCTGCTGGAGTTTGGAGCCCAAAAATAGAAAATCAAAGATTTCAGGGAAAGGAATACAACAAACACAAGGACCAAGGTTATGGCCTATAATGTCAGACAACTGAATTTGGGAGTAGTTAAACTACAAACCAGTGGGGAATCAGTATGTTATTTAACATCTTGCTCAGTTCTTCTATCAAGTGATAATGGCAAGAGAAAAATTCATTGGAATGTTGTTCAGGATTACCTGAATCTACCCCCAAAAATCACTTAAATTAATCAGTGCCTTATATGTAGTAATTGTATAGAGGATGTTAGTCATCATTAATCACTATCATCATTTCTATTTTATATACTAATTGTTTATAACCAATGTAGAAGAATCCTCTTTGTTCTTGTACCATATTGATGGGACATCCAACATTTCTCTGTTAAAAAATGATGAAAAAAAGTATCTTTTTGTTTTCAATATGTATATTGCTTACTTCATTTTTTTTCCTAGTCTTATTGTATTGGTAAGACTCAGTACAGTGTTGAAAGGTAGTGGTTACAAGTGTGAAGTCTTACTTTAATACAGAATATCTAAAGTTCGTTTATGAAATGTATTTTGCATAACTATTTGGTAGGTATCATATCCTTTATAATCGTGATGATTTGACTAAATGTAATAAGAGTTTTGAATCACCAGAAGAGATATAATTTTGCATTTAAAATTTACGAAATTTAACTAAAAATTACAAAGAATATACCATTTATTTTGAACATACGTAAATAAGTGATATGGGCCTCCTCATCCAGATTTTGGGCAGAGCAAGAAATGACCCTTCATAACTTGCTCAATGTGACTGGCATCTAGCAGACGCCCATCAAATGTTAGATGATGTCTGTCTGGCTGTAACTATAAAAGCCATTATATACTTCAAGTTGACAGTTCTCAGCCAACAGGTCAGAACTCCTGATAAGGAAGAGATGCAAACTGGTCACTTGAATTATTTATATGGTTAGATTGCCTGTTTCCTATGAGGGAAAGTTTTGAGCTACTTGTCTTGCAATGTATTTGGACCAATTGAATGGGCATGAGATACTTGTGAGCTTGCAAATGTTTCTGCTTACACTAAAAGAAAACATGGTTTCTACAGTTGCAAAAAATACTCATACATATAAGTGGGTTCCAAAATGTAACTTCTAGTGTCATCGCATATTCTGGCAGCTCATTTCCTGGATGAGTATCTGCAAGATATAAAAGCCTTCAATAGCCTGTGGTTGTCACACATGCAAAACTTGAGTGCATTTTTTTCATATTGACTAACGTGGCCTAGAGCTATGTGAAAGTCTAAAGACATCTCAAGTGAAAACAATGCATGAGACATTCTCTGGTTCTTTTTCTGCAAGGTAAAAAATGTCTACTAAATCCATTTCAAGTATATCACAGAACGCCATTACCCAGCAGATTGGTCACATATTTGTAATGGCATTCTGTCTGTAGGCTTATTGCCTTTGAGAACACACACAGAAGTTGTTATATAGTTTCTTGTATCGCAAGTACTTGAGAATGTATCATTCCTCCTAAACTAGCTTGATGGTTATAACTTTAGCATTGTCCATCACCTTCTGCCATGGTGCCCCCAGGAACATTTTTGCATGCATTTGTGGAACAAATGAACTCAATAGTCCTTGCTGATGCACCAATAGAATTTGGTCCAGAATGTAGTTAAATAACTGGCTAATGGATTTTCCACTCTTAAAATTCTTTTTTCCTAGGTCATTTTATTTTCAAAACAACACATTGACTGACATGCTGAGCACAATATTTATTGTGAATGTCCAGTGAGTAAGCCATGACCCATACCCCAGAGGAGCTCAGGGGAGGACATAGATGAATTGACACTAATGCCAAGATGTGCCCTTTGCTGCCAGCCTTGACTTCGGTGTCACTCTCCTTTTCCTTGTCCTTAATGTTTATCATTTATGTGTTTCTATAACTTAATTCCATGTGTGTGTGCACAGGGGATGTTATGCTTAAACCAGAGATGAAAAGGCCTACTTGATATATGTTAGGTCCTTCAGTATTTTAAACACTGTTGCTAAAATTGAAATTCATTTTCATACCACCTCTAAAAGATGTAGTCTCCTTGTGAAGGGAATTGGCCAGCAGCCTCCTTCATGTTAGATTTCTTCTCTTTGTATATCTCCCCTCACCAAGTCTGTTCCAAAAGTTGTTCCCCAATTGGCAAATACAACCGTGTTGTCCTGTCTGAGCTAATTTCTCCTTGCCCCAGGAAGATCTCACAAACTTTAACCCCTTGAAACACCTTTGTTTTTACAAGATGTTTAAGATTATATATTCAATTTATCACATTCCTTTCTGCTTTCCTGATTTTCTCTGATGTTATCTCTAATGTCCAAGAACAAATCCACCCTTTGCAACTTCTTTTTGGTCCATATCCAGATGTATTTTTATGACTATAACCGTTTATCGGAAATTAGGAATGCCAAGCTTTCATTCCAACTTTTACTCCATTGTTGAGTGACCATAGCAAGCAATTCAAAATCCCAGGACTTCTTGGCTAGTGTTCTCCTGTGTGTGGTTCTTAAGACACATGTGGGATAGTTATGGACAATGAGGAATTGAGGTTCCAATTTTTCACTTTGGATGACTTTGCCTTATTGTTTTTGCCTCAAATCAGCCTCCACATTGCACATTTGCTATAAAAGGGGAGTTTCCACCAAACTGCTGTTACTTTCCAGATGCTCACGGCCATGTTAAATACCAAAAAGATGGAAATCAGCATCTCATACCCAGTTTATTAAGGGAAACATTTTGGAAGCCTGGAGTATTTGCACTTGTTACTTATGGTCATAATGGCAGATCCTACAGCTAATCTATGTCGGCTTGGGGCTTGGTTCTCTGTTACTTCAAATTCTAAGTACCAAAGGCCTGAAGGATGTGATCTTTATGGGTTATTTGTCACATCTTTGTCAGAAAAGTACACTGATGCAGGCACTACTTTGGAAATATCCAAACAATCAGGAAATAGTAAAAATTTACAAAATAAGAATCCAGAAAAACTGGATTATGGATAATAAACCTGCTACAACCTTTAAATAAGATCTAATATTCACACTCCATCTGACCATCATCTAGGCATAAAACTTAAAAAAAATTTTTTTAATGTTTATTTTTGAGAGAGAGACAAAGCACGAAGAGGGGAAGGGCAGAGAGAGAGGGAGACACAGAATCTGAAGCAGGCTCCAGGCTCTGAGCTGTCAGCACAGAGCCTGTCATGGGGCTCGAACCCATGAACCGTGAGATCACGACCTGAGCCAAAGTCAGACGCTCAACCAACTGAGTCACCCAGGCGCCTCTAGGCATAAAACTTTTAAGAACTATAGTTCTTGGCAAATGAAGGGTATAAGAACTTTTCTTATAAATTTTCTTTTCCTAAAAATTAGAGCTCACTGACTTTCATTGTGGGGTGTGGGCCACTTTGAAATCTCTTGTGATGAGACAGCTAAAGGTGTCTTTTGTTATGCCAGTGAGGCAACTTTTGGACTGGGCTTAAGGATGGGAACTGGTTGCCAGTTGAGCTAATCATGTAATCATGTGATCAGACACACAGTTGAAACTTCAAGGCCCCCCTGTCCCCACCACCACCACCACCACCTCTGGGACAGGCTGGAGATTGAGTTCTATCACCAATGACCAATGATTTCATTAATATGTTTATGTAATGAAACCCAAAACCCAAGAGAACTACTCAGGAGAGCTTCCAGGCTGGTGAACATGTGGAGGTACAAGGTGAATGGCTCCCTCAGAAAGGGCATGGAAGCTTGGTGCCCTTTCCCCACTCTTTGCATCTCTTCTATCTGCCTCTTCCTAAGTTGTATCTCTTCATAATAAACCAGTAATCTAGTCAGCAAAATGTTTCTCTGAGTTCTGTGAACCACTCTGGCAAATGAATTGAACCCACGGAGCTGGTTGACCTATAACCAGTTGAATAGAAGCACAGGTGACAATCTGGGGCCAGAGGGAAGTCTAGTCTTGTAGGACTGAGCCTTTAAACAATGGGACTTGGTGCTATCTCCAGGTAGACAGTAGGACTCCCCTACTCCCAGGTAGACAGTAGGACAGCAGGACTCTCCCAGTGTCAGAGAACTGCTTAGTGATTTAGGAAACTATCCTGTCACACATTGGAATTGGTGACAGAATCATAATTGGGTACAGAACTTTCAGTGACTCTCTTCAGGAGAGGATAATTGCCAAGGGCAGAGCTGTTGGTGGTCAGTACTCCCCCAAATTGGGGGTGGTAAACCTTCTGTCCTGAAGAGGATATTTCTATAAATTCTTGGGACAATAATTATAGTGGTTTTAGGCTGAAAGTGTGACAATTATTTGTTGCACATTTCACCTTTTATCTATTCACAATTGAGTGAAATTTTCTGGGAACTAAGAAAATTCATCTTCTGAGTATGAGAGTGATTTCTCTATCAAGAAAATTTGTTGCATTTTATTTTAATGACAATAAAAGTAACTTTTTATTCCACTATACTTAGGAAAGTCTTACAATTTGCTCAGTTGTTCTTGTATTCTAACTATTTAAAAAATTATTTCAGAAATAATTACAACAGTTCCCTTATTGCGATGGGTCAGTTAATAATATGGAACTCAGAACCCATTAACCCTTCATACTTTTGGTTCTTTTAAGTTATTTTTCTCCTTTTTTTCTTTAAGCATCAGCCTATAACCAATTGCATAAAAACCAATTGCATAAAATATTTTTGAGAGAGTTAAAACATTATTTAATTCTCATTATCTGCTTTGCTGATTGATTCATTAAAGCTCTCATTACAGATGCTGGGGACATAGTGTTGGAGATTCCAGGTGAATTCATCAACACTCAGTCCTAGAAACTATGGTGGATGTTGAATAGCTTGAACACATACATATATAAAGAAGAATATTTGAAAGGCACTTTATTTTGATTTTGTGAGAGGTAGAACAGAGGAAACAGCCCAGCCCATTCATTCTTCTGACCTATAGAACTATGACATAATCAATTTGCATCATTTTAAACCACTAAATTTGTGATGATTTGTTACAACAGGAAATATATATATATTCTATAATTACTATATATATAATATGATTTATACAATTATATAATATATATATATATTTTTTTTCCCCAGGGTGATACCTTATCCATATTCAAATGGAATAGCATGAATGATTTGTTTCTCTGCTTTGCCTCATTTTGGGAATTCATTATTCAATCAGAAGCCTTAGAAGCCTTATAGGCATGATGTGAAAGCAGAATTTTATTTTATAAACAGAGACTTAGGAGAAGGAAGTCTGTGGAGTGTAATTTTATTTTGAGCATAAATTAAATATTTAAAGTCATATCTTTTCTTATCACCTATGTATCAAAACAAATCTAAATAAGCTTATTAAAATAAAATAATGAGCATGATAGCATGTAAAGCACTTAAGCCCATCTGCATGGATATTACCTTCTCTGGAAGACTGATGATACTCTGTTAGATTGAGTTAATCTCTTGAGTGAAGTTGAAAATAAAAAGGTGTGTAGTTGACTTGTGTTTGAACACATAAACACACATATACACACAAACACATACACACACATTCACACACAAAGATTTCTACAAAACAAGTGTAACCCTCTTAGTACAGTTTTATAAAATTGAGCCTTGGATTAATTCAAGTAGTTATTTTAAATCAATATTGATGTGAAGAAAATCAAGGAATGATTCAGACCAAACATGGTAACTAACATTTTTTCCCCTAAATCCTGTAACTCAGTGTCTTTGTGAGGCAGAACACAATGGTGATTAGCAAAAGTGGATGAACATATACAGGAAAAATTCAAAATTTAATAGAGAAGTAAACTTGCTGATTCTTTTTCAGTTTATGCAGATGTCCAATGCGCATTAAATTAAAAAATTGACTTTTTTGTTTATGTATTTTGGTATAAATTACCCATTATTTATTGTATAATATAATAACAATCCTATGTTTTAAGTCTGAAGTCACTACTTTCTTTTTGACTTCCCAGCAAGTACTCACCATCCCTGAGCCTCCTTCCTCATGTGCAATGGAAACCTTGAAAGAATGGTGTCTAAAGAAATGAGACAACAGGTGCAAAAGCCAAAGCACGTCCAGTATCTGTGCTCAATGGGCAGCTGCTTCATTTAGAGAGAGAGCCTTTCTCGTTATACATACTCATCTATGTACTTAAAAAGAAAAGGTGAAAGATGAATAAGACATGTCCCCAGCTTTGGAAGAACCCACAATCTAGCAGATGGGACAGAAAACCAATCAGAGCATTAGAGTAAAGCAGATAAGTGCCAGGAGGGGGTGTATATACAAAGTGCTGTGGGGATGTGGGAGAGAAGATTGCTTTAGCTTCAGGCAGAGTCAAAGAGGTTTTAAAGGAATGATGTTTCACAAATCAATCAATGTGATACATCACATTAATAAAAGAAAAGATAAGAACCATATGATCCTGTCAATCGATGCAGAAAAAGCATTTGACAAAATTCAGCATCCTTTCTTAATAAAAACCCTCAAAAAAGTCGGAATAGAAGGAACATACTTAAACATCATAAAAGTCATTTACGAAAAGCCCACAGGTAATATCATCCTCAGTGGGGAAAAAACTGAGAGCTTTCCCCCTGAGATCAGGAACACGACAGGGATGTCCACTCTCACCGCTGTTGTTTAACATAGTGTTGGAAGTTCTAGCATCAGCAATCAGACAACAAAAGGAAATCAAAGGCATCAAAATTGGCAAAGATGAAGTCAAGCTTTCGCTTTTTGCAGATGACATGATACTATACATGGAAAACCCGATAGACTCCACCAAAAGTCTGCTAGAACTGATAACACGAATTCAGCAAAGTCACAGGATACAAAATCAATGTACAGAAATCAGTTGCATTCTTATACACTAATAATGAAGCAACAGAAAGACAAATAAAGAAACTGATCCCATTCACAACTGCACCAAGAAGCATAAAATACCTGGGAATAAACTTAACCAAAGATGTAAAAGATCTGTATGCTGAAAACTATAGAAAGCTTATGAAGGAAATTGAAGAAGATATAAAGAAATGGAAAAACATTCTGTGCTCATGGATCGGAAGAATAAATATTGTTAAAATGTCAATACTACCCAAAGCTATCTATACATTCAATGCAATCCCAATCAGAATTGCACCAGCATTCTTCTCGAAACCAGAACAAGTAATCCTAAAATTCATACGGAACCACAAAAGGCCCCGAATAGCCAAAGTAATTTTGAAGAAGAAGACCAAAGCAGGAGGCATCACAATTCCAGACTTCAGCCTCTACTACAAAGCTGTAATCATCAAGACAGCATGGTATTGGCACAAAAACAGACACATAGACCAACGGAACAGAATAGAAACCCCAGAATTATACCCACAAAAGTATGGCCAATTAATCTTTGACAAAGCAGGAAAGAATATCCAATGGAAAAAAGACAGTCTGTCTCTTTAACAAATGGTGCTGGGAGAACTGGACAGCAACATGCAGAAGGATGAAACTAGACCACTTTCTTACACCATTCACAAAAATAAACTCAAAATGCATAAATGACCTGAATATGAGACAGGAAACCATCAAAACCCTAGAGGAGAAAGCAGGAAAAAACCTTTCTGACCTCAGCCGCAGCAATTTCTTACTTGACACATTCCCAAAGGCAAGGGAATTGAAAGCAAAAAATGAACTATCAGGACTTCATGAAAATAAAAAGCTTCTGCACTGCAAAGGAAACAATCAACAAAACTAAAAGACAACCAACAGAATGGGAAAAGATATTTGCAAATGACATATCGGACAAAGGGCTAGTATCCAAAATCTATAAAGAGCTCACCAAAGTCCACACCTGAAAAACAAATAATCCAGTGAAGAAATGGGCAGAAAACATGTCTTCTCTAAAGAAGACATCCAGATGGCCAACAGGCACATGAAAAGATGCTTAACGGCGCTCCTCATCAGGGAGATACAAATCAAAACCACACTCAGATATCACCTCACGCCAGTCAGAGTGGCCAAAATGAACAAATCAGGAGACTATAGATGCTGGAGAGGATGTGGAGAAACGGGAACCCTCTTGCACTGTTGGTGGGAATGCAAATTGGTGCAGCCGCTCTGGAAAACAGTGTGGAGGTTCCTCAGAAAATTAAAAATAGACCTACCCTATGACCCAGCAATAGCACTGCTAGGAATTAACCCAAGGGATACAGGAGTACTGATGCATAGGGGCACTTGTACCCTAATGTTTATAGCAGCACTCTCAACAATAGCCAAATTATGGAAAGAGCCTAAATGTCCATCAACTGATGAATGGATAAAGAAATTGTGGTTTATATGCACAATGGAGTTGTATGTGGCAATGAGAAAGAATGAAATCTGGCCTTTTGTAGCAACGTGGATGGAACTGGAGAGTGTTATGCTAAGTGAAATAAGTCAGGCAGAGAAAGACAGATACCATATGTTTTCACTCTTACGTGGATCCTGAGAAACTTAACAGAAGACCATGGGGGAGGGGAAGAAAAAAAAAAGAGGTTAGAGTGGGAGAGAGCCAAAGCATAAGAGACTCTTAAAAACTGAGAACAAACTGAGGGTTGATGGATGGTGGGAGGGAGGGGAGGGTGGGTGATAGGTATTGAGGAGGGCACCTGTTGGGATGAACACTGGGTGTTGTATGGAAACAGTAAATTTGACAACAAATTTTATACTTAAATTAAAAATAAATAAATAAATAAAAATCCTAAGCAAATAAATAAATAAATGAAGGAATGATGTTTTTGAGTAAAATTGACAGTTGAAATTGCCAAATTCCACTCCAGGTGGAAAAATTTCAGCAAAATGGCACAACACAACGAGAGATCCACAGCAGTGCTGGTCCAACAGATGTGATTGTGGAAAGGCATGAAGTGAGGAGAAAATATCACATATTGGAGAACAGTAAGTATCGAGGTCTCATTTTTCTGAACAAGACCTGGGAATAAAACTTTTTGATTTCTTTCCTTTCGTGGCTTTGACATTGGACACACAGCCACCTCCATGTGCTAGCTGAAGCTAGAAGGCTATCATCAGTCAGTGCACTCCTGAGTCTTCCCATTAGACGGCTGCTCCTTTTCAGAGAGCTGGGCTGCAAAGATGTGGGTGGTTGTGCAGACAGTTGGATGGGTGACCAGATGTAGGTCCACTAAATCTGTGCCCCAAGAGCTAGATGACTCTGTCAATGGAAAGGTCTATCTTAATGAGTGAAGAGATGACATTGCCCAATGCATATATTTAAAATCTGGCACAACAAGTAACTAAGTTTGCCATTCGCTACATTGAACCAAACTGGCTCTACACTTGTACATCTGTGAGTCTTTCACACCATATGTCCCTATGTTCCACTTTAACTTAATTTTCCGATGCCAGTATCTTAGAATAGGAACAATTGAAGTCAAGTTTTATTTGGGAAAAAAAAACCTTCCAGGAGTATGTAGAAATTCATAAAAATAGAGACAAGACAAATTTCTATTTAGAATAATGTTGACTCGAAGACTTGAAGGTTTTTTCTTTTTTTGAAAGTGTAATTAACACTGTTTTCCCTTCACGGTTGTACTGAATTGAATTATAATGCAAGGAGTATCCTGGTGCTCAGCCCAGCCCAGGCAGTGATCCAAGAAGGCACCCAAGTAGTTATGGCTTAGAAGCTGAATGAGCTTATTCCAGGGAATACATGAAAGTTGAATTAGGAGACAGTTACAATTAAAGCTAAGGCCATATTAATCCAGTGCCTTTAACTTCATGGATATTTATTCCTAGATGCAGCCACGGATACAATGAAGTAACCACGTCTGCCTTAAAATTGTCCTTAGCTTGCCTAACTTCAGACAGTCTTCCTCCTGTTCCTAGGCCCTGAGCTCCTTTCATAGAGCATTTACTTTAGAAAACTTGGAATTACAATGCTTTCTTTGCCCCTTTGTGTTAAAAAATCTTTTTAAAGCCCACTAGCCAGTTTTATAACCCAGCACTGTATTTCTCAAAGACCTAGCAGCATATCTTTGAAATGTAATCTAATCATCAAGGAAGCTAGCACTCCCAGCTCCCAGTTTCTGTGGGAGAGGAGGAACCTAAATTTGGTGGGTGCCTTGCTCTAACTTATACAACTACCTGCTGTTTGAAGATAGGAGAAAGTTGTCTTTTCCTTTGTATAAATCCAGCTAGCAAACACATAGGGCCTACTATCTCTCCCTCATCCCACCTCTAAAAATTTTTCTGTTCTTTGTTTCAGCAGAGTGAAGTGCAAAATGAATAACCTTGAATCAGGTTTTCCTAGTCTGTTTAACTTTGGTGAAGCTTTCGCTTCAACAGAATCTAAAACTTGTTTTCTAATTGAATGGATGTTGGTACCTCACTGTGTGAGGTAAGAAGACAAGGGACAGCTAAAACAAAGGGCACACTAAGGCTCTGGGGGATCTGTGAATGTGAATGAAGCAGATGGCCTTGAAACAAGAGGAGCACGTGGTCAGTGGAGAGATGAGAAAAGCAAAGGAGAATGGGGCGGAGCACATGTTCAACTGCACACGTTCAAACTGGACACTTGTCAACAATTTGTGCTTCTTTTGAGTTCCTGTATGATTAGAAGACAGTGATGTGATCTGGAAAATGGATAATAAATTATTTAGTAACATCGTAGAAGCGTTCCTATAGACTTTTTTTTTTGCATGTTATCCTCATATATTAGAGATAATTAAACCAAGTCAAGTAATTTTTTTCTACACCTGCCAGCCAGATAATGTAAGCCATTTATTTAATTGAATCCATTTCTCCTTATTTTTGATCCACTGGGCTTTCAATTCATTTACATTTCTTGTTTCAAAAGGGGAGCACCTAGGTGGCTCAGTTGGTTGAGTGTGTGTCTCTTTGAGTTCAGGTCAAGTCATGATCCCAGGGTCATGGGATCGAGCCTTGCATTGGGCTCCATGCTGAGTGTGGAGTCTGCTTAAGATTCTCTCTCTCTCTCTGTCTGCCCCTCTTCCTTGCTCACATGTTCTCTCTCTCTCTAAGACAAAAACAAAACAAAACCTAAAGGGAAGAAAATGAAAAACTGTTGGAGGAAAATCTAGAAAGAAGGATATTTAAATAGTCTTGGTTTAAAAACTGAGCTTATCAGGACTTCAATGATTCAGAGAGTTTTCCTTGCCTTCAAGGGAAAAAGGGAGATATTTGAGACATTAAAAGGAGTCCTGATTTAACAGTATATTAAAAAAAGTAAAACTAACAAAATAACCAGCACATGGGTTTAGGAGGTGAGGAAGAGAATGGAAGGTCCTGTAAAATGCAAGAAGATGTATAAAATGTGCAACGTGTATAAGTTGCCAGCTTTGGGGATTTATTAGAGATTGTTGGTGTTGGTTTAAAAATGGACAAAAGAGCTGTATAGACAATTTGAGATATAATGCTTGCTGGTGAGGGAATGTGTAGAGAAAGAGAAAGAATGGGAAATTGACAAAGTAAATGTCCCAGGGAAGGGGTGCCTGGGTGCCTCAGATGGTTAAGCATCCAACTTCGGCTCCGGTCACGATCTCAAAGTTCTCAAGCTGGAATTCACAGGCTCTCTGCTGTCAGTGCGGGGCCTGCTTTGGATCATCTGGCTCCTCTCTCTCTGTCCCCTCTTTCCCCCACTCTCTCAAAAATAAACATTAATAAAAATAAATGCTCCAGGAAATAAATACAATTAGAGAACCAAAAAAAAAAAAAAAAAAGAAAAGAATGCAATACGTCCCCAAGAAAACTGAAACAAAACAAAAGCAAAAGGTGGTTAATTTGCAGTGATAATGATAATGACTGTTTATTGTTAAACAAGGTTTAAGACAGAGCAGAGGCATTTGAAAGTAAAATGAAAACTGTATCATCTAAACAATTAGAATGTAAATGAGGTTAGTAAGAGCTAGGCACTAATAATTATAGGAAGTAAAAACAAATGACCTTATTGAGAGTGGATGGGACCGAAAGAGGAGGGAGAAAAGTAAATGGTGACAAGTAGAAACAGAGACGAAGAAGAAAAAGAATGCTCTTGGCTCTAGTAAGGTTCGCCCCTCCCCCAAAGCAAGCTATCTTTACTAAAAATCATTTGAGTTGATTAATAAAAGGCTTTCCATTGTCTTTCTGGAAACTCCACAGATGGACTCTGGTCCAGGTCCTGGTCTCCGGACCACATCACATCGTATCATATGCCTGCTCCACTCTTTCCTTGGGTGCCAGTGGGAGCTCTGGATACACTGTGAACTCTTCAACTCCTTTCAGGAAAAGAGTGCTTTTTGGAGATCTTGTTCTCATAAATGGCTTTTGCATCTTTGTACTCTCCTCCTCTACACCCTCTTTTCTCTGGTTTCAAAGCACTTGCTGATTTATAAGACTTGATGCACCAACCCTACTTAACTTTCTTCCTTCAACTCAAGTCATACTGGCCCTTGCCCATCAAGATCCAGCCATGTCAGTTTTCTTTCTATGACTCAAATATACCAAGCATATCCCTGCCTGAGGACCTTGTACTCAGATTTCCTCTGCCTGAAATGCCTTCTCCTTAGTAGTCTCAGTGTTGGCTCCTTTTCATTCAAATCTCATCGGCTGGGACTTTCTTGAAGTCCAATCAGTCATCCTCTAACATAGCTAACACATCACCTCTTTTAATTACCTGCATAGCCCTTTTGACTATATTTTATTATTTTTGGTGGTTATTTGTCATATTTTATCTGAACCTTCTCATGCCAGAATGTACCCTCTGAGAGAACAGGGACCTCCTATGTCTCTGTCACCATATTGCCATCACCTTGAATGGACCTCGCACATGGGAGGACCAAATATATATTTTGAATGAATTTTATTTTATTATTTTTTTTGAATTTATTTATTTTTGAGAGAGAAAGGGAGAGAGTAGGGGGGTGCACACAAGTGGGGGAGGGGCAGAGAGAGGGAGACACAGAATCCGAAGCAGGCTCTAGACTCTGAGCTGTCAGCACAGAGCCAGACTCAGGGCTCAAACCCACAAACCATAAGATCATGACCTGAGCCAAAGTTAGATGCTTAACCGACTGAGCCACCCAGGCACCCTGAGAATGAATTTTAAAAATAAGATTTTTGGCATGTAATATCTTACCCATTGTTTCCATGACTCAGAATCCAAATATTTATGAGTATACATGAGATTTGCGTCTTCTTTTCTTTTCTTTTAATTTACATCCAAATTAGTTAGCATGTAGTGCAACAATGATTTCAGGAGTAGATTCCTTAGTGCCCCTTACTCATTTAGCCCATCCCCCCTCCAGTAACCCTCTGTTTGTTCTCCATATTTATGAGTCTCTTATGTTTTGTCCACCTCCCTGTTTTTATATTATTTTTGTTTCCCTTCCCTTATGTTCATCTGTTTTGTCTCTTAAAGTCCTCATGTGAGTGAAGTCATATGATATTTGTCTTTCTCTGACTGACTAATTTTCTTTAGCATAATACCCCACAGTTCCATCCACGTAGTTGCAAATGGAAAGATTTCATTCTTTTTGATTGCCGAGTAACAGTCCATTGTGTGCGTGTGTGTGTGTGTGTGTGTGTGTATATATATATATATATATATATATATATATATATATATATACATACCACATCTTCTTTATCCATTCATCCATCAATGGGCATTTGGGCTCTTTCCATACTTTGGTTATTGTTGATAGTGCTGCTATAAACATTGGGGTGCCTGTGTCCCTTCGAAACAGCACACCTGTATCCCATGGATAAATGCCTAGTAGTGCAATTGCTGGGTCATAGGGTAGTTCTATTTTTAGTTTTTTGAGGAACCTCCATCCTGTTTTCCAGAGTGGCTGCACCAGCTTGCATTCCCACCAACAATGCAAAAGAGATCCTGTTTCTCCGCATCCTGGCAAACATCTGTTGTTGCCTGAGTTGTTAATGTTACCATTCTGACAGGTGTGAGGTGGTATCTCATTGTGGTTTTGATTTGTATTTCCCTGATGATGAGTGATGTTGAGCATTTTTTCATGTGTCGGTTGGCTATCTGGATGTCTTCTTTGGAGAAATGTCTATTCATGTCTTTTGCCCATTTCTTCACTGGATTATTTGTTTTTTGGGTGTTGAATTTGATAACTTCTTTATAGATTTTGGATACTAACCCTTTATCTGATATGTCATTTGCAAATATCTTCTCCCATTCTGTCGGTTGCCTTTTAGTTTTGCTGATTGTTTCCTTCGCTGTGCAGAAGCTTTTTACTTTGATGAGGTCCCAGTAGTTCATTTTTGCTTTTGTTTCCCTTGCTTCCAGAGATGTGTTGAGTAAGAAGTTGCTGCGGCCAAGATCAAAGAGGATTTTTCCTGCTTTCTCCTCGAGAATCTTGAGATATTGTATTCTATCATATGTTTGGTAAATTTGTCTCTAAGAACACGACTCAAATAGGAAAGAAAGCAAAATAAAGTTTGGCTTTTAAAAGACTGGGAGATTGGGGTGCCTGGGTGGCTCAGTCAGTTAAGTGTCTGACATCAGCTCAGGTCATAATCTCAGAGTTCGTGAGTTTGAGCCCCGTATGAAGGCTGCTTCGGATTCTATGTCTCCCTGTCTCTCACTGACCCTCCCCTGCTCATGCTCTGTCTCTCTCTCTCTGAAATAAAGAAACATTTTTAAAAAAGAATAAAATAATAAAAATAAAAGTGAAAAGATAAAAAACTGGGAGAGAATAATTTTGTATCTTGCTCAAGAAATCATGAAAAAGGAAGTTTTTTGAAAATTCATGCATTTTAACAAAAGACAGTTTAGTGAATTTTTAGTTGCCTGAACATTCTGATTTCTTGTTCTCTGGGGTTTCTTTGTGTCTATTATCTACTGCTCCAGTAAAGGAGAGGTAAAATTAAAAGAAGGACACCCATTCAGAAAGTTCAACTCTGGTTTTGTTTTTCAATGATTACCATGAATTGGATTAATAATTTCTTAAGACTCACCAGGAATCAAAGAATAGAAAATACACAAAAGAAAATGAGAGAAAAAAATCAAAGCATGTCCATGCAAAATTTGATGAAGCACAAAGGAATGTAGCAAGAGAAAATAACAAGACACAAAATAATTAAAACAATAGTCTTTCCTTATTAGTAATTACTTTAAATGTAAATGGATCAAACTCTCCATTTGGAAGACAGAGTGGCTACATGGATTAAAAAATAAGATCAAAGTCTCTTCTGTCCACAAGAGACTCACCTTAGAGGTAAAACACCCATAGGCTGAAAGTGAAAGGATGGATAAGATACTCCATGTAAATGGTAACTGAAAGATGGCAGAGGGGGCCATATGTATTAGGATGGCTACTATCAAAAAATATAAAATAACAAAATAGCAAAAATGTGGGGAAATTCAAACCATTGTGCACTGTTCATGGGATTGTAAAATTATACAACCACTATGGAAAAGGATAAGCAATTTCCTCAAAAATTTGAAAATAGAATTAGCATTGGATCCAGCAATCCTACTTCTGGGTATACATCCAAAAGAATTGAAAACTAGATCTTTGAGACAGATTTACACCCATGTTCACTGCAGCATTATTTATAATAGCTAAATTATGGAAGCAACCTAAATGGAAATGTGCTATAGAAATACAATGGAATATTATTCACTCCCCAAAAAGAAGGAGGTCCTGGCATATATGCCTCAACAAGGATGAACCTTGATGACATTATACTAAATGAAGTAAGTCAGTCACAGAAGGAGAAATAATGCATGACTATACTTACATGAAGTTCTCAAGTAATCAGACACTTAGAAAGTTGAATGGTGGTAGCCAGGGTTGGTGGGGAGGGAAAACAGAGTTGCTCAATGGGTGCAGACTTTTAGTCATGAGAAACGAAAACGTTCCAGAGATCTATTGTACAATAGGGTGCATATAGTTGACAGTAATGTGCTGTACACTTAAACATTGCTACAAGGATATGTATTTACATTATGTGTTTTTTACTGCAATAAAAAAATTGCTAGAATGCACTGATATTTGGAAAGATAACACAACAGTTTGATATTCTAGCCCATCCTTAAAATTGCATTCAATTGAAAATTCTGTAATGTCATTTTTGGGGGTCTAAAAATCCATTAAAATAGTTATTTGTCTTTTAAAACTTTAATTTGGCGATATGACAAGCTTAAATAGCTTAGGAAATTCTACTTTATATCTTTTTTGGATATTCAGTCAGTGTTCACTGACACTGTTGGATGTGTTTCACGTTTCCTTCTTTCAAATTTTAAATATTTTGTAAGCCTATAATGAGAACTGTTCCAGTAGACTCCCTGCTGTTTCTTGCCTGATAAAAGGACTGGAAGTTACTGCATTCTACCTTTGTCCCCATAGAAAGACTTTGAATGAATGGCATCTCATTGAATGTGTATGTGTGTGGGGTGGGGGGTGGGGGAGGGGGTGTCTGTGTTATTTTGCCAATTGGTGACGGGGACATATTTTTTATGAAAAGAACTTTGTTTTTTCAGGTGACTTTGACTGATTTTCCACTGTCTTCAGTGGAACTTCCAAATTAGTGTCCTCTCAAGAAGTTGCAACAAGCACAATACAATAGCAGTAATTCAATTTTAGTATATGTGCTGCAGAAGCGAGCACTCAATAGCAGTAATTCAAATGCGAGTCTTGCCCTAACAAATGTATTCCTAGTGACCCTTCTTTCCTTTTGTTCCCTCTCTCTCTTCTCCCACAGTCCCTCCCCGCCTAGGAGAATCACAAGGAGGGTAGTCTACTTTCCCAGCGAGGTACTTTCCATACCATTCTTCTGCCCTTAGTGGGTGCTGATTTGTCCCTTATTCCTTCTAAACCCCCAGGTCCGCTTGCTTCTCTACAGACCTATCTCATATTTCTATTACTGTATTTCAAGTTATAGTGGAACACTGACCTTGAACAAACTCCTTAACATCATTTAAAAATACTTTCAATTTCAGGGGCAACTGAGTGGCTCGGTTGGTTAAGCCTCCAACTCTTGATTTGGCTCAGGTTATGATCTCATGGTTGTGAGATTGAGCCCTGGGGTCTGTGCTGGGCACAGAGCCTGCTTAAGATCCTCTCTCTCCCTCTTTCTCTCTCCTGTGGGTGAGCACACGCGTGCACGCTCTCTCTCTCTCAAAAAAGAAAATTCAAAAAAATACGTTTAATTTGGAAGTAATTTTATTAGATTTACAGAAGTGTTAGAAAACAGTGCAAAATTCCTTTGTATCTTTTGCCCATCTTTCCCTAAGTTAATATCTTATAAAATCATGGTAGATCTATCAAAACTAGGAAATTAACATTGGAATAAAACTTTAAACTACACTTTATTCATATTTCACTAGTTTTCCCCTAATCTTAGAGTCAGTGTTTCATCTTTAAAATGGATATAATGTCACCTACCTTGTAGGGTGTTTGTATAGAGAGTATACAGGTAAAATCCCTGAGACACAGTGAGCCCTCAATAGTATTTGTTATTTTGTTGTTGCACAGAAACGCTGTTCTTCATGCATTACAATTGTTGTTATAGAAATGGGCCAAACATCTGTCCAACAAGGTTGCAAGGACTCCCTGGTACACAGTGTGTGTATTGTGGCTTAGGTTCAGTCTGAGACGAAGATGTGGCGCGGGTGGGATCTCTCCATTGAAACGAAAAAGGCGCCCCCATGTGGTGGCCACAGATAAGACTCAGTGCTCACCACCAATACTGAGCACCCCAACCAGTCTTGGATAACGGTGCTCATCCACTTCAAAGCAGCCAAGACAGTCAGCAGACACTGAAGGTCTTTAAGATGTCAGCATGGATAACTTATAACGTTATTTTGCAATTTCTCCAGAAGGGGTAAAAGACTACAGAGAGAAGTCACATTTTTGCTGGAAGAGAAAGGGCAGAGAAAATCCAGATTATGGTAATGATACTCAGAGAAGGGAAAGCTTTCAAAGGCCACTCTTTTATAGAGCCCTGGGGTAGAGAAGGACACCGAGTATCTCTGGGGTGAGAGGGTGAGTAGTGCAAAATCAGAACAAAGAAGAGGGGAAGTCACAGACGACAGTCTGTTTTCAGAGGCAAGCTATGGCAGTAGTCAAAAGATTATTAATCAAGTGTATGTGTAATCAAGTGTACATATAGTAAAAATAACACAAAGCATTTGGACATTGGATAGTGGAAGAACTAGGTTCCGGTGGAAGGGTAGACCATGTAGCTCGCCTGCAGAAAAGTGTGGAAACAGTAGGTCACATTAAGAATAATTATATCCCAAACTCAGACATCTTATTCTGTGCTACTTATGGTGGTTGGGGTTGGATGGGATTGAAAACTGGAAATAAAAGGAAAAAAGAAATAAAACAAAGGTGTCTTGCAGACTGATGACATTAGTGGGCCACAAACTGGGGACTGCAGCTTAGAGTGTAAGAACGTTCTGGGCAAACAAACTACAAGTCAGACTGTTGCAGTGTATATAGATATTTTCATGGTTCTCTTCTTAGCCCACTAACCTCTAGGGCTTTTCCAAGCACAGGAGAGCAGCATTTAGATGATCTTTGGTAGTATTGTAAGGCACTATCTGCCTGTCTCCATAGTCACACTCTAAATAGATTAATTTTTATAGATCTGATGTCAAGCTAGTGAGATTACCGATACTTTTTGGCAGCCCTTAATGGCAGAGCTCATTAAGTAGGTTTTCACTATTACATGAGAGAAAAAGGAATAAAGGCAAAACTAATATCATATTACATTCATAAGAAAAATTATCATTTTGTGTCTCCTGGCCAAGAACTTACAGAATGAAAAAGAATAATAATGTTTTAAATTAATTATAAAGTTGAAACCAGAGCACGGCTCATGACTTTCTAGTTTGAATAATGGACAATATTTTTAGAGCCATTTTCTTTAAATAGTTCTAATAAATAGCCTGTTATT
Organism: Panthera pardus; assembly: GCF_024362965.1. Lineage (NCBI taxonomy): Eukaryota > Metazoa > Chordata > Mammalia > Carnivora > Felidae > Panthera > Panthera pardus. Next base: position 27,377,228 of record NW_026526655.1, read on the forward strand.
CTAATTGAAGTCTTCTCCCTCAATGCTAATTTTGAGGTGCCTAGTGTAAATTGAGAGTCCTTTTGTTTTTAGATCAGTAACTTAATTTTTCTACAATAAATGCTAGTTGAAATCATCCAGACATTTTTAACATAGTTCTAAATAAATCAGACAGATGAATCATAATGTGGTTGGAAAAGATTCTCTTAATATAATGGTAAGTTTAAAAGGCGGATCCCAGAACAATGTGCATTAATTAGTGTCATTTTTTTTTAATAAAAGTATGTGTTCATAGGTTCTTAAAGTTTTTGGAAGTTTTTAAACAAAATGCTAAACCTGATCATAAATGGATGATTTTTTGACTGTATATAATTTGTAATCTTTTCTCTAGTAAAACCTTGATTATTTGCATAAAATTTTATTTTTAGAAATTTAAAATTTTCCTCTTTAGAAAATAAAAGGCAAGACATATTTAAAGCATGGCCACATAGGATAGCATTGCTAAGAAGTCCTGTGATGTAGGTCTTTAAGAGTAACAATAATAAGACTTTCATAATTTCTTGTTACGGTTAGAAATAGTATGAGAAATACACCAGGGTGCTTTTAAACACATTATATCATTGTATGGGAAGTGGAGAGATCTGTCCAAAAGAGCTTACCCTGGTATTTTGATCACAGTAGCATAGTTACATAGTAACAAGTTATTGTCTAGATGGACATTATGCACAGAGACAAAACTGGCATTTATAGGTCTGTCTATTGTACCATTTTGGATAGTTTCTTTTTAAGTAACAGAAACTCTGACCCAGTGTGGCTAAAGAAGTAAGTGTAGAGGTAAGTTGGACTCAGGAGTTCATTGATAAAAATGGACTAATGTAGGCATCAGGGACTCTGGTTCTGTCTTTCCCTAGGCTCTACTATCTTTAATGTAACTTAACTAACATTAACTTAACATCCTTAACTTTTTCCTCAGGCTGACTGTAGAAAGGCTGCAGCAGTCCCAGGCATGATAGCCTGATATGACAAATTCCAAAAACATCATGCTGTCCAATTCTTCTTGTGGCTGTCTTTTGGACTGGAAGCTAAACTTTCGAAGAAGTGACCAGAAAACTCTCCCACATCTGATTTGCCTTTCCTGAATCAATCTAAGAGTAGGAGTGAGCATTGATACAATATCCCCAACATGTATCACTTACATGGAATCCTAGTTGAAAACATTAGAAAGCCATAGTGTAGTAAAATGAATTCATGATACGAGGGTTATTTCCAGTTTGGGGTTATAATAAACTTTTCCGTACGTGTCTCCTTGGGCACATATATTAGTAGTATTAGAACTGATGGGCAGATATCTTTTCAATGTTATTAATTCTAAACTGTCCACAAAGCGATTGAAATAATTTCCCTCCATTTTTCATTATGTAAGGGTTCTGTTGCTTCTTATTTTCACAAACACTTGTTAAAGTGACTTTTAACCATTTGTTATGTGAGCAATGTCTTATTATGATTCTGTTTGTCTGGTTGTTAATGAATATAAATATATAATTTCCTTTACTGTCCATTTGTTTCTTTATTTTAATTTTGTGATGTAACTCTTCAACTCTTTTACACATTTTGTATTGGTTTTCTCCTCTGTTAGTTTCTTTTTATTTTCTAGATTCTAGGCACATCCTTATAGGATCTTTTGCATATCTCCTTAATATTGTATTTTAAATTTATTTTTAATTAAAAAAAACTGCAGTCATCAGAATTCATGTTTTTGGCATACAGTTTTATGAGTTTTAAACATGCACAATTTTTGTAACTGCCACAGTGCAAAACAATTCTGACATCCCAAAGAATTTCCTTGTGCTGCCTTTTGTATTCAGACCCTTTTCCCATCTTTGGCCAATGGTAACAACTGATCTGTTTTCTATTTGTCTATTTTTGCCTTTTTCAGAATGCCATATAAATGAAATCATCTTGTATATAACTTTCTGGAGACTGGTTTCTTTCATTCAATTTAATGCATTTGAGATTCATCAATGTTGTATCAATAATTCATCCTTTTTGTAATTGCTTAGTAATATTCTACAGTATAGATGTATCACAGCGTGTTGATGTAGGCACTTGTTGAAGGACATTTATGTTGTTTCCAACTACAGGCATTCCTCGTTTTATTGTGCTTCACTTGACTGTGCTTTGCAGATAGTGCGTTTTTTTTGTTTGTTTGTTTGTTTACAAACTGAAGGCTTGTGGTGACCTTGCATTGAACAAGTCTATTGATGCCATTTCTCTAACACCATGTGTTCACTTTGTGACTCTATCACACTTCGGTAACTTTTGCAATATTTCGAACTTCCATTATTATATTTGTTATGGTGGTCTGTGATCAGTGATTATGACCTACCGAGAGCTCAGATGATTGTTAGCATTTGTTAGCAATAAAGTATTTTTATTTTTTAAATTTAAATTTAATTTAATGTATTTATTTTGAGAGAGAGAGAGAGAGGAAGCACACAAGCAGGAGAGGGGCAGAGGAAGAGGGAGAGAGAGAATCTCAAGTAGGCTCCACACCCAGTGCAGAGCCCAACTCAGGGTTCCATCTCACAACCATGAGATCATGACCTGAACCGGAATCAAGAGTCCAATGCTTGACCAACTGAGCCACGTGGGCGCCCCAAGTATTTTTAAATTAAGGCATGTACACTGTCTTTTTAGCGTAATATTATTGCACACTTAATAAACTACACTATAGTGTAAACATAACTTTCATATGTACTGGGAAGCCAAAAAATTTGTTTGACTTACATTGTTGCTGTATTTGCTTTGTTGCAGTGGCCTGGAACCAAACCCACAATATCTCTGAGGAATGCCTGTACTGATCATTGCAAATAATGATCCTATGAGCATTCATGCACACGTGTGTGAAAATGTTTCCAATTCTCTATGATAAACCCTTTGAATTGGAATTGCTGGGTCGTATAAGTGTATGCCTAACTTTTTATTTTTATTTTTTTTAAATGTTTATTTATTTTTGAGAGAGAGAGAGAGACAGAGAGAGACAGAGAGCAAGCAGGGGAGGGGCAGAGAGAGAGGGAGACACAGAATCCGAGGCAGGCTCCAGGCTCTGAACTGTCAGCACAGAGCTCGACACAGGGCTCGAACCCACAAACCGTGAGATCATGACCTGAGCCGAAGTCAGACGCTCAATTGACTGAGCCACTCAGGTGCCCCAGTGTATGCCTAACTTTTAAGGAAACTATTAAAATGTCTTTTGATGAAAAGAAGTTTATAAATATGAATTTTGGACGTTATGATTGGTGTTTTTGTGTGTCTTGCTTAACAAATTCTTCCCTTCTCTAGAGGGAAGAGGGATATCATGGAGATATTCCCTTACATTATTATCTAAGTGCTTTACAATGCTGGCCCTTTCGTTTAGATCTATAAACTGCCTTTAATTGAGGTACAGGTGTTAAAGGTCATTATCTGTTTAAGCATTCTGGCAATATATAGACTAATGTTTTGGTTTAATTTTTCAGCTATTTTTTTCTATAAAAATAATTCTATAATAATTTTGCTGCTATTTTTCTATAATAATTTTCTATAATAATAATTCTGTTTAAAATGTTAAAATGTTAAAAACTATTTTAAAGGAAAAACAAAGTCAAAACAAATTGGAGTGAATCTCACAATATTATTGTCATAAAATTGAATTGAATGCACAAATCTTATACATGGCTTGCTTTTTTAATTGTTTTTAGTGTGAATAGAATGATAATGGATACAGAGCTTTACTTTTCAAAGTAGGCAGCAAAAACTTTGTCTTCTCTTTGTGTTTTTTCCCAAGAAGAAATAGCGTTAATAAAACATTAGACAAATAAGAAAGTTAGCAGGAGTAGAGAAATATGATCTTGATTGAGACATAGAACAAAATCATGCAATATCAAGTTACTTGATCATTGCCCTTGAAAGAGCTATCCTGTGTGAGCTTGGTTCACTACAGTGGAATCTTTCCTAGTAGTTGTTATGAAATTTTTGTATGGCCTTATTCCTCAGAATATAAACAGGCAAATGTTAACCTGAGGCTCTTTCCATGAAATATGTTGAGGGCCATTTTGGGCACCTTTCCACCTGAATGTTATCTTAAGCTTGTTTTGGGGATCTGTACTACTTCTGAATATATCCTTCATGGATTCAGGCTTCTGACTCCCGATATTGACTTTACTCTGTTGGTGACAGCTGTCAGGAAAAAACAAAAACGAAAAAACACGGACAGAAAGATCTGATGCTCCTAAGGCCTGGGTAAAACTAACCTCCTCAGCAAGACTTTTGAGTTTAAATTGGCTTTTATGAGAGTATGAGGATATAAGGACACAAGCTGGTGAAAACTGGTTTAGTTCCCAATGTCACTGGAATGGATGCCCTTCCTTGCCTTTCAGGAAGGGAAGGAGAAGCTAGATTGGCATCGTGCTCTTTTTTCTGATTCTTCCTTTCTTCCTTCCCTGCAATCAAGTTAAGCTAACAATGTTTAACTTTTTCTTTTGAAATAAGTCAGTTTTAATTTTGGTTAAGTCCAATTTATCCATGTATTTCTTTTATAGACCCTACATTTGGAGTTGTATCTAAGCAATCTTGCACTTTGAGACCCAAGGTCTCAAATATTTTTCTTTTTATAGACTATGCTCTACCTTTAGACTCTCTGTTCTGTTCCGTTGATCTATCTTCATGCGAGTACCATACGGTCTTGCTTACAGTAGCTTTTGAAATCAGGAATTATTAGTCCTCCAATTTAGTTCTTTCTCAAAATTATTTTGGTTCTTCTAGATCCATTGAATTTGCATACAGATTTTGGAACCATTGTGTCAATTTATCCAAAAACTTCGTAAAGTTCTGGTTCGGACTGCATTGATTCCACAGATCAATTTGAATAAAATAGACATTTAGAACATATTTAGTTGCACAACCCATGAGCAAGGTATATCTTTCCATTTATTTTGGTTTTCTCTAATTTATCTCACCAATGGTTTCTAATTTTAAGTATTCAGGCATTCTACACGACTTGTACATGTTTTGTCAGATTTATCGCTAAGTATTTCATATTTTTGGCATCCCTATGAATGGTTTTCTTTTTTAAAATTTTAATTTCTGGGGGCGCCTGGGTGGCTCAGTGGTTGAGCGTCCGACTTCAGCTCAGGTCATGATCTCACAGTTCGTGAGTTTGAGACCCTGCGTCGGGCTCTGTGCGGGCAGCTGGGAGCCTGGACCCTGCTTCTGATTCTGTGTCTACCTCTCTCTCTGCTCCTCCCCTACTCACGCTCTCTCTCTGTCTCTCAAAAATAAATAAACATTAAAAAAAACTTTAAAATTTCAATTTCTGATTGTTCACATCCAGCTTTTAGGATTACAATAGATTTTCATATACATTGATTTTTGTTTCATATTAATTTGGGAAATGTTGAGGGTGTTTGTTAAGACACCTTTAATAGCAGTTAATATTCAAATATCAAGAGGAGGATTTTCTTACTTTACCTGAACTATTAAGGATTTTCCCTTTGTCTGTTGTTGTCAGCAGTTTGCATATTGATGTGGCATATTTTTGAGTATGCATATGTGTGTATGTATTTATTCCATTGTTCTCTGAGTTTCTTACATCTATGATTCCATATCTGTTGCTATTCCTGGACACTTTGTACCTGTCATTTCTTCAAATACTTCTTTTGCCCTGTTCCATCTCCTGTCTCCTTCCAGAATTTAATTATGTGTATGTGAGGACATTTGGTATTTTCTTATAGCTCTTGGCTATTTCGTTCTGTTTTGGACAGTCTTTTTTAATCTTTGTATTTTGGTCTGGGCTATTTCTTTTGACCTATGTTCAGGGTCATCGGTTCTATGGCTCTGCTGATTCTACAGATGAGCCCACTGAGGGCATCTTTCACCTCTCTACTATGTTCCATTGCTAGTGTTCCCACCTGACTCATTCCTGTAGTTCCATCTCTCTGCAAATTACCCATCCTATCTTGCGTGGTATTCCCCATTTCTGTTAGAACCTTTACCATGCGAAGCATAATCATTTAAATTCTTTTTCAGATAATTCTAATACCTGTGTGTTAATTGAGTCTGGTTGTTGATTAATTTTCTCTTAGCAAAAATTGGTTTGCTTGCATTTCCCATGTCATGTAGAACAGTGGAGTGAGGTAAATGCTTAGTTTGGAAATGGGCCTGAGCTCTTTCTGGTAGGCATTTAGCGTGAGATCTTGTTAGTCTAGTTGCAGTGTGATTCACATTTCTTTTCGCTGTACTTATCCTTGGTGCACAAGCTTCATAATTCTCTGCTGGCACCTGGTGTTTAGGGTGGGGGCTGATTTACTGGAGGATTTTTCTCAAAGATGCTTTTCCCTCAGTTTTAGTTCTTTGCTTGTTCTGTGCCTCAGAGACTATACGTCTTTTGCAGCTTTTGAACAGTATTCGATTATTACTTATACTCCAGACTTATTAGCATAATGCTGGAGAGTAGCTAGGGGATGTCAAAAGACATTTTTGTCAGGGCACCTGGGTGGCTCAGTTGGTTGAGCCTCTGACTTCGGCTCAGGTCGTGATCTTGCGGTTGATGAGTTCGAGCCCTGCATCGGGTTCTGTGATGACAGCTCAGAGCCTGGAGCCTGCTTGGGATTCTGTCTGTCTGTCTGTCTCTCTCTCCCTGCCCCTCTCCCTCCCCCGCTCATGCTCTGTCTCTCTGTCTCAAAGATAAAATAAACATTAAAAAAATTTTTTTTTAAAAGACATTTTTGTCTGCCAAAACTGGGCAGTGCTTTTAATATCTTGCATTCCAGAGTACAGCATTCCGCCAACAAAGATTTCTCTGCCTCAGAGTGTCAAATAGTGTCAAAGTTGAGAAACTTCCCTAGAGCGTAGAGGGATTTTTAGGTTTATTTCTGTTGCCGTCTCTTAGCTGAAATGGGTTTTCATTAAGTCCTTAAGGGCTACAGTTATATTATTATTTGTTTTTCTTTTCACCTTCTTCCCACTTAGATTCTTTTGCTTTATAAAGAAGATAAAGGTGAAGATTCCAAGTAGTGTTTCTTCTCATTCTGGGGCATCTTTATTCCCAGAACTGTGCCCCTTCAGGTGGAAAGCGCAGAGAGTAAGGTTTGCAAGAGTGATGGAACCCCCTTCCCACATCACTCACGAGGTCTTGCCAGCCGCATTCAGCTTCCACCAGTTCACCACCAGTTTTAGCTGAATTATTTTTACCCCTTGACCAGTGGGGCTCCAGGTAAGAAGCATCCCTTTTCATCTAGTCTCTCCCTACAGGTCCCTGTCTCCCCCTAGAATTAGGGTTAGTTGGGTGCTCTGCTTCCTCAGCTCTCTTGTGGGGTCACAGAAATTCATGAACTTGCAATTGGCCTGAATTTATTTTTATTTTAAAGGTAGGAGCCATGTTCTTTCTAGTTCTTTTCAACCCCAAGCAAAACTTGGAAATTACACCATCACGTTTCTGTATGAAAATTAACCAGCGAGGCATATACCTTCCTGAAGCAGATAACCCCACTTCAATATTTTGAAGTTTGATTTTGACATAAAAACATTTCAAATGACATTTATCTTCCCGCATTTCTTTTCTCCAGTATTTGCTTGAGTAAATAAGTAAATTAATGCAAGATTAATTTTGAATAATGTTCTCTATGTGAAAATATCCCTTGATATTTGTACCTAGTTAAGAAAATAATAAAAGTATATTCATACCTTTACGGCTGTTTTAAAATTTTGCAATGTGAATACTGATCTGACAATATCTACTAATTCTGCCTTTTTATGCATTTCATTGATCAGTATTGGCACTGCACATATTACCATACCATGCCTGTAACTCGGGAGTAGCTGAAAACCAGATAGCTGGAGGAATGGTTCTTTGAAGAATGCTCAGAGTATCAGAAATTTCTGTATTTTGTTCTCACCTCCTTGACCTAGAAAGACTTAAAAATAGATTGGACAATAGGTGGGTGACAAACGCTTTTCCCTTTCTAAAGTGTTCTAAACATGCTTGAAAGGAATGAGGTTGGAAAAGGGAAAAGAGTGCAAATGGGATCCCTATAACAGACATTTCTACACAGGGTTAAAAACTCTGAATAAGTTTTCTCTTTCTGCCTCTTCCCCACTCTCCTTCCTTCCCCACATTTTCTCCTTGTTTCACTTTTCCCAGAGACTGGACTGAAATGTTTTGATGTTCTCTGCTTCGTAACGAAAAGTAATTTCTTTCCACTTTAATTATTTCAAAATCATTAATAATTCTTGTACGTGTGTTTAAACATGGAATTGAATGCAATATTGCTACTAATTATATTTGTTCAGCTGAAATTCTCTGTGTGGGAAGAACTCACTGTCAAAAGGGGAGAATGATGAATCACTGTGGGAAGGTTGAAAATTGTCTAAATCTCTCAAAATGTCATGACCAAATTAAGGTTTAATTAAAAGCTAAAAAAAAAAAAAAAAAGAAAGAAAGAAAGAAAAAAAGAAAGAAGTCACCTGATGTTGAATCCCAGAAAACTGTTTTAGAAAATAACTCTTTGTGATATTAGAATTCAGTATTTTAGTCTCTTTTCTAATCCACGTGTTACAAATTTGAATTTCAACTATAATGGATGCTTGCCTTTTTTGCAACTAGAATACTAGGCATAACCTAAGTTTTATCCCTAGAAATTTTCTCTACCATCCAGCTCTAATGGAATTTTCTTGACTCAACTGGTCGATAAATGTCGCCGAATGTTCTCAGCATAGGATTAGGGCACTTATAGCGTGGTAGCCTTGCGATAAATGCTGTGCTCTTCCTTCTGCCCCACTCTGTTCTCACATAAATTACAAAGCAATGCGGTGAAAAAACTAAAGGAATATAAGATGATCCTCAGACTGTAGATCTCCATAGCAGGGAACTAACTAACCAAAACGAATCAAAACAAGAGTAGCTTTAGCTGTTTAAAATACAAAGTATTTTAAGGCCAATGTATTTTATTTTGCATGTTAAGGCAAGTATAATATGCAAATAAATGTACATGTGCACAATACAGGTGTGCATTTTATAACCTCTGGCATGTGGGAGAGGATTTTAAATACCTACCCATGGATAAAGAACTATTTCTCACTAACCCCATCTCTGAATCAGGTGTGAAAATATGCCTATATGGGTGAAGTTGAATATTCTATCAAGCGTTTTATACCTTGTTAATGTGAAACTACTTAATGGAATTAAAATAGGTCACTGGAGGTGAACTTGTTATTAAGCTCCAATACTGACCAGCAGATACTATTTGGGATATGTTGGGTTTTCTGAAATTATTAAGTCTATGAGCGATTTTCAACCAGTAAACATTTGTCCAACATTTGCTAGATGCCAGGTACCACTGTGGGCATATTGGAGGTGTCCACCAACAAATGGATAAAAATCTCTGCCCTTAAGAAAGCAAGGCTGGGGCTGGGGTGCCTGCACTAGCATGACCCTGAGCATCTCTTTACCTCACCCTAGACCAGCCCTATGACATGAACCTTATATTCTACAGGGGAAACTGGCAACACACAAGATTAGTGTGAAAAATATATGGCATTTTCTCTCTCTTTTTTCTTGTTTAAAATTTTAATTTCATTTAGTTAGCATACTGTTATATTAGTTTCATGGGGAAAATATAGTTATTCAACAAATATATGGTATTTTAGATTATGATAAATGCTATAGGGTAAAATAAAGTGGGAAAATAGATAGTAAGATTGGGGGGGGCGCAGGAGGAAAGTTTGAAATTTCAGTTAAGAGTGTCCAGGGATGTTCTACTTGAGAAAATGGCAGTTGGGCAAGCCTGAAATAGGAAAGGTAGCAAATCACGTGGAGACCTGGGGAAGGCACTCTAGACAAAGGAACAGCAGGCCAAGGAATGGGGTACAAACTTACCTAGTATTCTAGAACAGCAGAGAGGAAGCCAGTGGTTGGAGTAGAATGAGCAAGAGAGTTGTAGGGAATCAGTGATAAGACTGGGCCCAGATCAAGAGGGAAATTAGATCACAAGAGGACTTTGGCTTCTATTCTGCATGATACAGACAACACTGGAGAGTTTTGAGTCAAGGATTACCATGATCTAACCTACTTACCTGTAGTCCTCTGTGGCTGTCTGCAGAAAAGACATTAAGGTTGCTAGTTCCAAGTGGTGAGATCAGAGAGAAGTCTACAGCAAGACATAAGTGAATGGATACTGGATATATTTTGAATGTAAGGATTTTCTGTGGGTTGGATTGGAGGGAGAAAGAGAAATAGAAGCATCATGGACGACCCAAGGTTTTTGACTTAAAAACCAGAAGAATAATGTTGTTGTTAATTGGCAGGCAAAGATTGCTCAATTTATAAGCTGTTAACTTCAAGATTTAGACTAGACATCTTTAGATGTCAAGTAGTTGATTCCCTGTAAGAATGTTGAAAACTGAAAGGAAACATGTTCCTCCAGTGAAAGAGGGTCTCTTAAAAATCAAAAACCAAACAAAAGCTGCCACTGCCCAAGCTCACATCTCACAAATAGGTCTCCCCATTCAAAGAAAATCAATAGTATAAAGAAATGTGTGGAATCAATGAAAACATCTCTGAAGAAACTTGAGCAAAAGGCAAGTGAAAACAATGAATTGCAAGAGACTCACTAAATGGAGAAGAGGAAGACATCTGGTAAATAATTCTCCATAGTCAGTCCCAAGTGAAATATTATCTAGAAAAATCTCCACAAAGGCACAGTGAGGTTTAAAGGAAAGATTAGAAGACAAAAAAAAAAAAAAAAAAAAAAAAGAAAAACAAACTAGATGACAGTGAGGAGGAAAGGATGTAAAGCAAAAACACTCCAGAGGCAAAGTCATATTAGAAGCCACAGGAAGAAGTACTTTAGAGTGAAATTGTAGTCAGGGTGATAGTATTCAGGATTGAAGAAATTTCAAAACTCAGTAAGGTAAAGAACATATGCAAAATATAAATTATAAAGATTATGTATGTAAAAGATAAAGAAAGTTCAGCATTAACCTAACTGAGTTTTCCTAAGATAGAAGCATGTAGAATTACAAACCAAGGATATATGGGAGAAACCTTTCCCCAAAATAAACATGCACTCTGTAGATCAAAAAACTTTCCAGAGTGAAAATATAGACAGAAAATAATCAATACCAAGAGGCAGACTTGTAAAGTTTACTACAATTCAAGAATCTTAGAATATCAAGGCAGGAAAACTTAGTCTTGAAGAAAGGAGAAAAAAACTTCTCTAGGAATAATCATAATATGAGAAGAGAGTGGAGTGATGTTTACAAAAAGATCTAAGTACAGGGAGCATCCAACTTCATCTCATGTCATGATCTCACAGTTTGTGACTTTGAGCCTCACATAGTGCTCGCTGCTGTCAGCACAGGGCCCGCTTCACATCCTCTGTCCTCCTCTCTCTCTGCCCCTCCTATACTCATATTCTCTCCCTCAAAAATAAGTAAATATTAAAAAAAAAAGGATCTGAGTAGCAAGATACGCTGGTATGTTTTTGACATAAACACAAGAGGTGTATATTCTCAAACATTTAAGAACTCAGGGAATACAGCATCTTGAACACTCATGAAAGCCTATTGGACCAAACCCAAATATTAAAGACACAAATCAGAACAAAAAAATCAGGTATATTTGTTTCCTATTGCTGCTATAATAAATAACACCAACTTTGTAAATTTAAAACAGCACAAGTTTCTTATCTTCCAGTTCTGTGGGTCAGAAGTCCAAAATGAGCCTTCCTGGGCTAAAATCAAGAGTGGGTGAAACTTCTAGAGACTCTAGAAAAAAATCAGTTTCCTTGCCTTTTCCAGAGACTAGAAGTTGCCTACTCTCCTTGGCTCATAGCCATTTTCTCTCTTCAAATCCAGCAGAACAGCATTTTCAAATCTCTTTCTGACTCTCACGTGCCTGCCCCCCCCCCCCCCCGCCCGTTACTTCTAAGGATTCTTTATATTAAACATTGTGTTGTGATGATATTGGACCCACCCAGATAATCCCGGATCATCTCCCATCTCAGGCTCCTTAATCATATTTACGATGTCTTTTCTGCAATGTAAGGTAGTGTATTCACAGGTCCTGGGGATTATAGGGTGGATATCTTTGGGAGCCATTATCCTGCCTACCATGTCAGTTATGGAGAAACTACAGTAAAGGATGGATGCGAATACTGACTCTACCTCCATGTTAAGTTTTTTGGAAATATAAAAATCATGAAATTATAGAAAATGGGATATGGAAGAAATTGTAAGTACAATAATTGCCTTAGTGTTTTATAGTAGTTCAATAGTTAACATGGGAAGTTGAAATATGTTAGTACAGGCCACTTTAAAAAAAAATCAACTTAGATACTTTAGTTCCTAAAATATCTTGCTGTGAAAATAATTTCATATATTCATTTCAATTTTCTTTTGATAAATTCAAGTACATTTTCTTTCTTCCTGTTTAACAAAAATAGAATGGGAAAATGATGTAAAGTAAAAAAAAAACTTACCTCTCTTTATCCTATTTCCAGTATAGACACTTGTTTGAAAAAAGCTCTAGTGATTTAAAAATTATTACTCTTAATGGATTTGGAACTGTTTCCTTTGCTCTTTTCTATATTGTTTGATGGTAATGATACCATTTTATATAACGCATATATAATGAATGCCAAATGTATAAAATCCCCAAAGATAATACACAGCTCTAGTTAAAACTACAATTTTGGGTTTTTTTTTTAATTAAGGAGGAAATAGCTAACATATTTTTAAGACACAGATATGTAAATAGTGATGATCTCTAATATAATGTAACCAGTGATTGCCTCTCAGTGGTGCGATTTTTGTGACCATAATTTCTTATTTATATTTTCCCTTATTTTTCCCAGTTTCTATAACAGATGATACTGGAATTAAAAATATATATATGTATAGAGGGACCTGGGTGGCTCAGTTGGTTAAGTATCTGACTCCTGATTTGGGCTCAGGTCATGTCCCAGGGTAGTGGGATCAAGGCCTGTGTTGGGCTCCTCGCTAAGCATGGAAACTGCTTAAGATTTTCTCTCTCTCTACCTCTTGCCCCTCTTCCCTGCTCACTCTCTCTCTCTCTCCAAAAAAAACAAAACAACCCATATATATATTACATATGTATGAAAATGAAATGTCACCTACCAACACACACACATATATGCACACACACATAAAACCAACAATGTACTGATGGAGATATCAAAAATCCCTACATTATGGATATATACAAAAAAGGGTAACATAAAACAATATTTCATATAAAATCTAAGCCATGGCATCAAGGCTTTTTTGTTTTGATTTGTTTCACTGATACATTTATCTTATTTGCTATATATTTATTATTTTTATTGAAGTTTGAATTAGAGGGAAAAGAAAGGAAAGAAATCAGGGAACTGCAAAAAAAAGAAATGATTTATGGAATAGGAAGAGATCAAAGAGTGAAAGGGACAGATCAGCAGATAAGGAAAAAATACAGATGAATCATGGAACTGACTTATCCATCGTTCTTGTTTTGCATCAGGATTTGGTAAAGTGAATGACAAACGGTTGTCATGAGTTAGATATTTTTATTTAAAAACCCAGTGGTTCATAAGTGAACCTCTATTAGACATTCCATTTAAGCTGAGATACTGGGGATGATAAACATGTCAACTACCCAACATCCTGGTCTCCGTGTGGTTCCATGACAAACACATATTCTAACAAAATGGACTAAAATGAGCCATCGCAACTCAAATCTCCGTTTCAGTGACTCACTGTCTTAACATAAAGAGATACATTTGTTGAGTAAATTATCATGTGCCAAGTGCAGTTCAGTGGACAAGGAAATCATCAAGTAACACAGCAAAAGTTTATGTCCCTATGGAGCTTAACTCTAGTGGATGGAGACAGACTACAGTAAAAACTAATTTAGAATATGTTCAAGGGAGGCAGTTTCTACGGGTCGTCAAAAGGAAAAGTAGAGTAATGGTGACTAGTCACACTGGAGCAGGCAGCGAATTGGAAGGTTTGTAGTATGGAATGGGATGATCCACAAGAGCCCTTTGAGCAAACTTGAAGGTTAGGAAATTGCTAGTCAGGAAGGTATCTGGAGAAGAACACATCAGGCAGAGGGTATAACTAAAGAAAAACCTCTAACGTGAGAGCCTGCTGGCTTGCTCCATCTGTTTCAAAGTAAAAAACAAACAGAAGAATAACAGGGAAGGAGGCCAGTGAGATAACTGTCAGATCATAGGGACTTTTAGGCTAAAATAAAGACTTCAGCGTTTACTTTAATTGATGGAAACACGGTGCCAGAGTTTTAGCAGAAAAGTAACATAACATAACTTGTTATAAAAGGATCATACCGGCTCCTTTGTTGAAAGTACACCGTGGAAGAAAAGGAGATGCCGAGGGCCTTCCACGAGACTATTTATTGTCGTAAACCCAGGCAACAGATGATGGCGCACTTAGTCCAGCGTGCAAGTCTCGGACCTAAGGAGAAGGGATAGGGTTACGGAGATGCACTGAAGAAAAAGCTGACGGGTGGGTTACATGTGGAATAGTAAAGAAGAAGAGTCAAGCATAACCCAAATGTTTTCTTTTTAATTTTGAGTAACTGAAAAGATAAGGGATATGAATTCAAAACCAGGTTTTGAAAGGGGAAGTGACACAGTTTGGCAGCCTGGCAGGTGAAGGATATTTAAGTTAGTAGTAACAAGTGAAAATAACTCAAAACATTGATTAGAGCATCTACGTGAGGTTTAAACGGGCATAGCAGTTTTTTAAAGAGTTTTTTAAAAAGTTTTTTAAAGTTTTTTAAAGCAATTTGTCACTGTATGGGACCTCACATAATACCTGTTTTTACGCTTTTTATACTCTACTTCCAAAACTGAAGTGAAACTGTGAATACCTAAAAAGCACAGACACCATGAAAGCAAGAAAGACAAGAATCAAGTTTTTTGAAAAGGTGATTCAAGAACAGAGGTATATATAGCCAACTATTTTACCACAAGATGCTAATTTTGTCCAAAGATAGGAGCCGGGAGAGGCTTTACTGCCTGCCAATGGCATGCCTTGATTTCTACTCTGGCTCAGTTATTGGCCCCTTCTTCTCTTTGCTTGCTAATCAACATTTATGTTTAGCCAAATTTTACCTCCTTACCAAATGGTAGAGATTTGGGGTTGGGAAGAGGCTGCATATAGCTTCCTTTTCATTCCAGTCGCCAGAGGCCAACACTATTTGACATTGTCCATCAGCCAAACCGTGAAGTGAGCATCCAACAAAGACATAACCAATTGAAACAACATGTAAGCAAATATAATTTGAAGTGCAGCATTTTCTTCTGAAACCTTAGTGACTGCCCCTCCTATTGGTTACCTGTCATCAGTCAGAGCATTCCAGCTCCACAACCACAGGGCGACCTCTGTACTTCTCTTAGGTTCATTTTAATGAAACCCTAACCATGGTCCCAGACTGGACGTGAGTCCTCATTCCTAGAAATGTAATTCATTTGGTGAAGAGGCATAAGGAAGACAAAGATGTGGGTCTGGAAAAGGTGGGATTTTTAGGTGCCGACAACATGAAAGCAGGAAAATAAAAAAAAAAAAATGGTCACCAAAACGAAGATCAGCACCTTCAACTAAGACATTTGTGAGTCCCTATTCTGTAGAGGAAACTCATGTAGATACCAGAGAGACCAAAAGTCTAAAACAGCTCCAAGCCTTTAAGGGAAGGTAAAATGACAGAAATGTTAACAGGAACAAGAAAAATAAGAAGTTAATGAATGGTACAGCACACCAGACACAGGGAACTTTTAGGAAACTGCTTGTGTTTCTGCATTCCTTTCAAACAGACAGTTTTCCATTTCATCTGCAGGGCATAGATGGCATTAAGAATTCATTTGATTTGAGCTATTAAATAGGACAGAGCCAACTGAAATAAGAGTTTCAATGGGTCGCCAAAAAGACCTCTTTAACTTTCAGCCCCTCCTAGTCTGTCTTAGAACACTCTGTTCTTTCTAGACTCCTAGTTTTCACCAGTATTTTTCATCTCACTAATACACTGAGCACTAAATACAATTCGAAGATCAGTGAGTGAGAGCGGAAAAAATTGACCTCAACCACGGATTGCGCCTTCTCTCTAAGAAATCACTCTTTCAAGGAAGAATGAGACACTCTTTTCAAAAATCACAATTGGAGGTGAGAAATGATCCCTTTTAACTTTGGCTTGAATTAACTCCGACTTGTTTGTACTGTATTTTCTAAAGGTCTGGGGTCAAAATCTGTACATTTTTATTTTCATCGAATAAAATAGGCAATTAATTTTAATAAAATAAGCTTAAATAATGAATAAAATAGAAGTTGCGTCCCTGTGACCATATTTCCTCGCTGTTTAATACAATTCCATTTTCTGGGCTTGAGTATTCGAAACCAGCAATTTGAAGGGCTGTGTTGCTAAGAGACCAAGTCCTAGGTTGAAGTCAGAAAACCAGGCTTCTGTTTGCACATCTGTTACTGATTGCATAGGACTTTGTGGAAACCACTTATACGTCCTGCACATCCTTTAGTTCAGAAAAATTATCTTTTTATCAACTTTCTGGTTAAAGCATCAAATATAAAATTTTATTGTAGAGCAAGAAATTTAACAAGAGAAAGAAAAAGGCTTAAAAATTCTAAGATTATTTTGTCTGTGACATTGTGAGCCCGACACCCTGAAGCCGTCCTCTATGTTTTTGAAATGTTTTAAGATATAATTCACATTCAACCCAATCATTCACCCTATCCCTAGGCAACCACCAACTTACTTCCTATCTTTGTAGCTTTGTCTATTCTGGAAATTTTCTACTAATGGAACCGTACAGTATGCAATTCCTATGGCTGGCTTCTTTGCTCAGCATTATGCTTTCGAGGCTGACCCATGTTGTGGCATGTACTTTACTTCTTTTTATTGTTGAATAATATTCCACTGTATGAATATATCACATTCTGCCTGTCTGTTGATCAGTTGGTGGACATTTGTGTTGTTTCCATCTTAGGCTGTATAAGTATACAAACTATAAACAAGTTTTTGTATACAAACTATAAACAAGTTTGTATATGAACATATCCTTTCATTTCTCTTGGGTAAATATATAACATTTAACTATTTGAGAAACTTCCAGACTGTTTTCCAGAGTGGCTATACCATTTATGCTCCTACCAGCAGTGTATGAGGGTTCCAATTTCTCCACGTCCTCTCTAACACTTACGTTTTTTGTTTGTTTGTTTGTTTCTTTGTTTGTTTGTTTGTTTTAGAGCCACCCAAGTGAGTATGAAGTGTTATCTCATGGGGGTTTGGGTTTGCATTTCCCTGATGGCTACTAGTGTTGAATATCTTTTCATATCTTCTTTGGAGAAATATCTATTCAGATCCTTTTACCTATTTTATTTCAGTTATTTATCTTTTTATTATTGAATTGTAGTAGCTACTCTATGTTTTTCCAAGTTTACATGTCCTGTAACTCTCAGCAGAGTTGGTTTTATTTGATGAAGGAAACCATCCCCTTGTTCCCATCAAGCCACCTTCTCCTGGCTGTACACTTTCCAGCACAAAGTCCCTCCCCTCCGTTTATAAACAAGGGTCCCCATGAGAAATATAACCTGAGGTTTCAGTCTAAGCAAAAATTTATATCTAGAGATGAATGGACCCACTTGAAATTGCCAGAAAATAAAAGCTATGCAGACCATTATGCTTCCCCTATTTGCAGTAGATGCCAGAGAACTTGGAGATAGTTACTTCACTGTCGCAAAGTGCTTTAGGTCTACTCAACTAAAGTGAATTTTGTTAGCTTGAAATGGGATCTGGTTTGTTTTAGATGTAAATGGCTCTTTCCCTGTCCATTTTAATCTCTAAGTCATCTCCATTCCTTTCAGAAACAGACATGGCAAAACTTTGAAATAAAAATACTGGGAGAAATGAAAAAGGTACTTACAGTTCTTTATCTATTAAAGAAAAAAAGTCACTTTTTGTTCTCTTCATGCCATGGAAAGTGAGCAGTGTCCCTGAGAATGAAGTCTAAAGCTACCTGGGGTGTGTGAAATCATCGAGGTCCAACTGTCTTCACCAACACAAAGAAGTCATAAAGTCTTTCAGAGTGTGAGAAGGTAATGGGTGGGTGAAGCTTTTGAATTACTGAAAGTGAGATGCAATAAATTCTATTATTCATAGGACCTGGGGCAGTATCTCTTCCCCAATACCTGCCGGGGCCTTTTGTGATATGAGAACATCACACAGTACCCATTCTTTCCCTATCCCATAGGTAAGGCCTAGGCAGAACTTCACAGGAGACACAGATTGTTGTTTCAAATTAACATCCTCTCTGCCCCTTTCAATAACCATGGATTTAACACTATCTCTTCCAGTTCCCACTTTCCCCACCATGTTGGGGTTTTTTTGTTTATTTATTTTGAGAGAGACAGAGACAGTGTGAGTGGGGTAGGGGCAGGGAGAGGGAGAGGGAGAGAGAGAATCCTAAGCAGGTTCCGCACTGCCAGTGCAGAGCCTGATGTGGAGCTCGAACCCATGAAGCCATCAGATCATGACTGAAACCAAAACCAGGAGTCTGATGCTTAGCCGACTGAGCCACCCAGGGGCCCCTACCCCATCATATTCGTACTATTTTTGATTAAGTATCAGATCAGCAGCTTATCCTCCATCTGTCCCACCCAGAGATGTTTGCATGCTCAGAGAACATTCTAAAAGAGGAAAATGCTCTTCTAACTGGGGGAATACATTCTCATAGTAGACTAGTATTCTAGGAAAATTTTGGTTGACTCGTTGAACATTTTTCTGTTTTTCTGAAGATGGTAGCAGGTATTTTTCATGGTCCCGCTGAAATCAGAGGCAAAAATATTCTGCACTTGCTTGCGTGCCTGGGTTTTTCATAACCTCACTTCATTGTTTTGATCAAAAGCTGCCTTGCTGGTTGAATCCCTCACCTAATTCGTCCTGCTACATCACTGGTGCTGATGCACAAGCTGCTTCCACACTTAATAGGAGATTTGCTGTCACGGACAATTGTCGAAAGAATATGTCGAATGCTATAGCAGGGTTTCAAAACAAGAATAAGCCCCCAAATTTTCCTGAGCCATAGCAATGTGAATAACTTCTCAGCAGGACCACATTGAAAACTCTGGCACTAATGTTAGTGTTTAACTATGTGTTGAAAGTACGAGTTGTGTTATTATGCAGGTAAAAGTGGTGTAAGCATCAACTTTCGTTATTTTCCTGATGTGGAACATGGAGTGTTTGTGCCTGGCCTGAGACAAGTGAAAACACACCACGGCAGTTTTAATGAAGATGATCTCTTATGTTCTGCAGCTTGTCTCATGGCCTCTTGGAAAACGGCAGCTGACCAATCTGCCATTCTCTGTGCGTGAATTGCATAAAGGGAGGAACTCTAATACAGGTTCTCCACCGACTATAAAATTTTTAAAGGAAAAGATATGTTGTCTTCACATTGGCTTAATTTCCCAGTTGAATATTTATTATTATTATTTTTTAATGAGTGGGTTTCTGGGGGCGCCTGGGTGGCTCAGTCGGCTAAGCGTCCGACTTCAGCTCAGGTCACGATCTCGCAGTTTGAGCCCTGCGTCGGGCTCTGTGCTGACAGCTCAGAGCCTGGAGCCTGTTTCAGATTCTGTGTCTCCCTCTCTCTCTGACCCTCCCCCATTCATGCTCTATCTCTCTCTGTCTCAAAAATAAACGTTAAATGAGTGGGTTTCTGGCCCTTTCAAACCTGCAAATCCTTTTGAAAAATAATTGTAGTCGTCGAATGCAGATCATGCACAAAAAAATGAAAACTCCAATAGAAATATACCCACACTGGTATTTTTTTAGAGGCTTAACTCTCATGTAGGATGCTTTCAGTTGTAAGGCACAGAAAATTCAATCTAAAATGGCATAAGGGAAGAGGAAGCTCACTGGTTTAGTGTAGATACCAGAGCTATATCCGGTCTCATTCTTATCCACTGGGGAATCAAAAGAAAGTTCAGTTCCTCCAAACTTTCCATTTGCAGATCTGAAGCTCTTCCACCCTGATGGGACAGACCTGGTCATGTGCCCAAATCTCAGCCGCAAAGTGTGAAGTTTGGAAAAATGTAATTGGATTAAGTCCAGGAGGGCCTTCTCAGGAGCTCCAGGTACAGTGAGTTCTTCCCTGCCTCCGTTATGATGCTTTGGGCTACTTGTAATGGAAACTCCATCTCAAATTAGCTTAAACTATAAAGATATTTAGTATTTCACATAATAGGAAGTTCAAAGAGAGGACAGTCTCCAAGCATGGTCAAAATGGGATTCTGGCTTCTCTGCAATTTCCTTGGCTCTGCCTTCCCCCATGAATTGGCTTTACTAAAATGAAGTTGTTTCTGGACTTTTTAAGTACTGCAAACCTACCCATGACGTTTCCAGATAGCTAAAGTAACCCAGCAGGACAAAGAGAAAGCTTTGACTCCAACATGTAACAACTGGCTTTTCTTTAGTATGGGGAAGCCAGTTTAGGTCATATGTCAACTCTCATCTGATATCAGTCATCAGGAGAATGTCTTGATCTGTCTGGCTTAAAGCTGCATTCCTTAATTGGATGGGCAGGCAGGATTAACACAATTGGTTTAGAATTCGTAACCGCTTCTGAGCTGGGGCTGGGGTTGCCTCCCCTGAGAATCACAGAGCACATGGAGAAGGCTGAACACTTGAGCACAATTTGGATTTTCCAAGAGAAGGAAGAATAGATGGTAGATATCCAGTCAACAGTGGTTGGTCCACATCCACACCACACGGTCAGGAAACTCGGAGAAGAAGAGACAGTGACTGACAGGAAATACAAGGAAAAATTATCCCCGTGGTAATGTTGTTTTCTCCTCTTAACATTGGACTGATAATGTGAATAAAACCTTGCCCGGGTGAAACATGGTAACTCAGAAGTAGCACTCTAGAAGTAATTAGATTTCAATTTCAGAAAATATTCAAAGGAACCACCACTTACCCGATTTCAATGTTGAGCTTGGGTCTGGTGGAAACAGTACTGTGATGCATCATCCAGGAGGGAAAGGAGAGATGAAATGGAAATAGGAGTTAAATTCATTAACTACATGTGCATTATGGTCCTTAAAGTTAGTAGCAATATAATCCTTTGAATTATTATTTTTGTACTATAATCATCATCAGCAGTATCATTACTGAGCCTATAATATCAAAACCTTGTTCTCACGAGTGACCATCTTTCCCCTTTTGGAACACTATGATAAAATGAGGATAAATAAATGAATCAGATGAAAGAAGGGGCAGACCCTCATCTTGTCACTTCTTTTCCTTAATTCTGATGATTCCTGACAAGGGACACTGAGACAGAATTTGAGAATCCTGAGGACACTGAGCGATTTTTTTTTTTTTTTTTTTGAATACCAAAAACCTCTGAGTAAATCTCGTTTCTCCGCATTCAGTCAGCACTGATGCCCATTCTGGATGAGCATTCTCTTATCCAGTTTATTTTCTGGTTCTTAAAAATGAAGCTTCCAGTTCACACGAGCACTTGTCTCATATCACCATGCACCGACTGGAAATACAGTAGTCTCCCTTTATCCAGGGCCTCAGTTACCCCAGGTCAACCACAGTTTAGAAGCAGATGATCTGACAATATGTCAGAAGGTCAATAGTAGCCTGATGATCCGTGCTATGCCTACATCATTCCCCTCACTTCATCTCACCACATTGGCATTTTATTGTCTCACATCGACCCAAGAAGAAGGGTGAGCACAGCACAGTAAGATATCTTGAGAGAGAGAAAGACCACATTCACGTAAGTTTTATTACAGTACATAGTTATGATCACTCTATATTATTATTGGTTATTATTTTAATCTCTTCTGTGCCTAATTTATAAATTAAACTTTAACATAGGTGTATAAATATAGGAAAAACACATAATATATATAGGGTTTGGTGCTCTCCACTTTCGGGCATCCACTGGGGGTGAGGGAACCCATCCCCTGCAAACAAGGGAGATCTAACATAATACATCCTGAAGCAAAGAAGACAAAATTATTTATTTATTTATTTATTTATTTATTTATTTATTTACTTACTTACTTACCTACTTATTTACTTCTTTATTATTTCTCAAATCGGAGCAGATTTCAGTTCAGAAGTTCACCGTCCTGTTCCTGGGACACTCCCTTTCTCCACTGATGAGTTTCAAAGGAAAAACAGTTTCAGAATAAGGAAAACCTTACAAAAGGATGATAAACCCTGATTGTCCTGTGAATATTTTATAGACTGACCTAATTTACTGATGGAGTTAGTGTAGGAAGGCATTGAGTATAATGTTTTTTACATTTTTTTTAAGGTTTATTTATTTATTTTGAGAGGGAGAGAGGGAGAGAGAGCACAAGCAGGGGAGGGACAGAGACAGAGGAAGCATTGGAAGGCATTAAGTGTAATCTCGTCAATATGTAACAGAGACATTAGAATTCAGGGAACCAAGATTTTCTGTTCTAACTTATTGCTCTATTGTTTTGTTGTTTAGTGATGGCAACTCACTGGATAAAACCAATCCAATAGCAGAAAGATTAGATTGGTATAATTTGTAAATCTAATATTGTCAACTTTAATCTCAAATACAGTCCCTTTAATATAAGAAAAGAAAGAAAATCAAACTGGCATTTATTACGTGTCGGATAGGTAGTATTTTCATTTTTCTTTATACCTCCATTTGACTGAAATTCATGCTTTTCCTACTATCTTCAACAAAGCAAAGTGTTCCACCATGAATTACCAGGCAAATAGAGCCATCAGTTTTGGTGAGGAAAGGAAAAGACGAGCACAATCATTGAACACCCAGTCTGCACTTGGCCCCATGCAAGGCAAATACAATGCAATATTTCACTGTCTCTACTTGACAGACAAAATAATCAAGACTTTTAAAGGTTTGATAGTATGCCCAAAGGCACACGTCTGTGCCTGGAA
Source organism: Panthera pardus (assembly GCF_024362965.1). Lineage (NCBI taxonomy): Eukaryota > Metazoa > Chordata > Mammalia > Carnivora > Felidae > Panthera > Panthera pardus. The sequence continues at coordinate 27,400,221 of NW_026526655.1, forward strand.
GAGCAAGAAGCCAATGCCAATGCTTTGACTCCAAGACCATCCCTAATTCACTCTGCCACGAAACAACTTGCACTAAAACCCGTTAGACTAACGTGAACGTGTTCTTACTGGAGCTAAACTATTAGTAATTAGGAGTGCCATTTAAAAAAATACAAGGCACAAGGGCACGATTAAAGACAAGAACATGGGCAAGGCACACATTTTTATATAAATTGAGGAATGTGTGATGTCTTCTCCTCCGATAATGCGTGTTCCGAGGGTGGTGGGCGTGTAGCCTGAGACTCTCTGGGAAATTAGTTTCCAAAGTGCTCCACTGCCTACATTTTCACAAAGGAGATATGTGGACAACAAAATAGAAAACAAACTCTGAATCCTGCAGACAGACATACTTTTTTCTGCATTCTCTTATGTCCCTCTGTGATCTGATAGCAGGTTTGATTTGGCTCACATCTGGCATAAGCTTGTGAGTGAACATAACCAATGGCTATGTATTGCGCGTGGTCCTCTTGGGTGAAATGCACACTACTTGTAAGGCTGAACTACTATCAATGTGTATTTGTTATGAATCAAAGTTTTCAGTTTTTCTCTTTCCATTTAATTAGTAAGTATGACCCTGAGCTCCTCTCCTGGCTAGAGTAAAGGTTCTTCATGAGACTAATCAGTACAGGTAACTCTTACTAAAGTAACTCTTTACCTTTTTGGGGCTGTGTAGAGTTTATCACTTTGTTACTCAGAGTCTTTTATCAAAACTCTAGTTTCCTCCACTGCGGAGAATTCCTTCAGTCAGCCAGCCTGATAGCATCTTTCTTTATTGCTACAAATGTGGCTGGGTGAAAATAATTGCATGTCAGAACAAACAGAAACTTCCCATTGCCCTCATCTTGTCAAAAACGTACTTGAATTGAGCTTTGAAGACCAGCATATAATTTGAAAAAAAAAAAAAAAATGTCCCTTTTTGATATGGCGTTTTCTTTGCCTTTGATCTATCAACATTTATTCAAATAGAACAGTATGCAGTGTCCAGGTTTTTGGCTGGGCATGTTAATGAATAGTTAGGTTCTCTGGGTTTTATTTTTCACATTATATTCCACATATAGCTACTCTCATCCCGCTACTTGACAAACATTTTCAACTATTTCTGCAAAATATCAGAGCCTGCATTTTGAAGGGAAAAAAAATCTCTCTTTGAACTCCTTTATAACTGAAATACAGGATTTCGCTGTCATCCCATATTTGGAACAAGAACTTATTCAAAATCTTATAGATGTGTCAGGACCATTGATAAGTTAGAAGCATCTAGGTCCCTCTTGTTTAATTATGCTTCCTCCCAGACTAGATTCCAATTTCAGGGACTGTCAAACTGGACTCCATCTTGTCTGATTTTTTTCCCAGTAGTTGGAAAAGTAGAGTGAATAAATAGAGGGAAATGGAAATAGAGGGACATTCCAGCATCAGTGACAGTGGCTTCCAGGAGGTTCCACTCCTCTTTCTTACGTTCCACTATATGTACCACTTTTACCTTTTTAGCAGATTGAGGTTTTTCTCATCATTACAACTTCTATAAAATCTGGTTCTTCCCCTAAGTACTAGCAAGTGACCCTGTTCAGAAATGGCTAAGGCACTGATCTGGCCAGGATAAAGTCAAAGATAAATATATTTTAGACAGTGATTTTTCATGCTTTTTGTAAAATCTATAACAATGTCAACAGTGTTTGAAAAGTTAAGGGATGTATTAAAAATCTTTTTTTTTCTTTTAGAGTTTGATTGTTTCTCTCCTTCAGTTTATTTGATTTGCTTCATTTTTTGTAAAAACAATGAATAATTTAAAAGAAGAATCAGAAAATATACACAAGTAAACTGACAAAATAAGACATACGTAATCTCATCTATATGGAGACAACCACTTTAATATCATATGGTATATTTTGGTGAAACTTCCTTCTATACACACATATATGCATATATAATTTCAGATCAATTTCTATACACATTTGTGTGAAAACACACATAATTTTAATATATCGAATTGTATTTTAAAGATTTATCTTTGACTGTAAGATCCATTTTATACAATATTGTTAAATGACTCCATAGTTTTTAATTTATAAATGTATAGTCATCACTTAGACAATACTTTATTGTTGGTCTGCATATTACCTAAAATGTGTCTCTCTTATAAATAATTCTGGGCAGCCATGATTGAATGAAAATGAATTTGAAATTAAAATTAAAAAAAAACTAAAAAAATCTCGAAGAACAGACAAAAGTTATTTTAAAGCATAAAAGTGTGAAACCTAATCCTTGGTTTAACAAATTTTCAAACGGTTGAGCAAAGCAGTACTGGCAATCTTGATTTCCAACTGGTTTCTTCTAATTCATTGTCTTAAACAATTTGTTTTTCACCAGCTTACTAGGAATTTCTCTCATCTGGGCTCCTTCATCTCTCCTACACTGTTCTTGTATATGTCAGACAATTCTACGGGTTCGCCCATCATCTCCATGAAGATATCTCCCAAGTCTATAGCACTGGATGTAATCATCAAGGACTTTTCACGACCGCTCTGTTCAGATGATCAACTCCCCACCTTGACCTTGAGCTCATCTCCCCATTTTATGTCCCACTGCAAGACAAAAGTTTAGTGTGAATATGTGGCACAAGACAGTTTTCTTCTCCTCATACGCATCTTACAAAAGTGAAAAGGTGAATCAAGGATGCAAACTATTTTCAGCAATACTGGGAGGAAAGTAAAAAATGAGAATGTAAAATTATACCTCAGTGGTGCTGAAAGCTGCAGGCTCTTTTTTGATGCTGTACAGGGAGAAGAACAGCAGAGGCTGAGAGGCCAGGAGGGTAGAGAATGTGGCACAATGGGGCAGATCTTTGGAAACTCCAGCATGAATTCACTTCCTGTTACTAATGGGCTCAAGGGGGAAATGACAATTCTGTTTTCTTTCATGAAACAGGGTGGAGATAAACAGAAGGCCCACAGAGAAAAGATAACTGAAGTGTTTTCTACTACCATCATGTGAGAATGTAAACTGCAGGCTGAACAAGGCCATGTAAGAAAGTGCATTGGGGGAGTAGCCCAGCTTCAGGCTGGTAAGTGGCCATTTCCTGCCTGTCTGCCTATAGCTCTTAGTGGAAAGTTTTGCTTTAAATTTTTTTTTTTAATGTTTATTTTTTGAGAGACAGACAGAGAGAGAGCAACCTGGCTAGGGACAGAGAGAGAGGGAGAGAGTAAGAAATCCCAAGCAGCTATCAGCAGAGAACCCGACTCGGGTCTCGATCTCACAAACCGTGAAATCATGACCTGAGCCGAAACCAAGAGTCGGACATTTAACCAACTGAGACACCCAGGTGCCCTGAAAAATTTCCTTTTAACTTGGAGGACATGGTTCTATTTGGTCTCTGTGGATAATGAGTTGAACACATGAGAAATGAGCTATGTGAAGGGATGTCCCATGGTCACCAGACTGGGTGGGATTTAAAGGTCTGGTTCCCAAAAACTGTCCTGTATGAAAACCTGTCTCTTTTTGCCTAAAGCATTCTTTTTAGAGTAGATTGTGTCTGTGCAGAGGTGGCAAAGGAGCAGCCCTTAGGTTCAGATGGATCGTATTTTCCAAGTGTTTTAAACTTGTTGAGTCATAATGCCGTTAAGTAGGATGCGTACTTTCCAGTTAGTCATAAACCTCACCACCCTATTAGTATCTACCAACAGCTTCTCACATTCCCATTACCTTCTTGGCCACCCAAGGCATTTAGACTTACCCCTTTTACCTCACTTAGGTCAAGGTACTGTTTCCAGAAAAGAACATATTAAACTCTTTTATCCAATCTTCAGAAACCACGGACTCACATATACTTTCTCTTTTTTTGAATGTGTTCATTCAACATCACTGGACCTGCTTTGTATTAGGCACACTCTGCTAGATCCTTCAGAAGATATAAATGTGTTTGAGATATTATCCCTAGCTCTAGAAGTTTTAAATTGGGTAGGGGAGGCAATCATGTCAGCTTCCAGAATAAAAACGCTGTAATTGAATGGCCACCACTGAACAGGGAAAGGGATGGGAAAAACTAGCTGAGGAAAGAAGGAGCTTGCCCTCTAGAGTGGAGGATCATTCCTATTTGTTGTTGTAACTTCAGTTCAGTGTAGTTAGTGGAAAATCCACGTGATGAGACAAGGCAGGGACCCATTCCCTCACTGCCTCAGTCCGTGGAAGGTGACCAAGATAACTTCACCGAGTACCTCCTCATAACGGAATGGATGTTTGATGACTATATAAAACTCAAACATGACCTCTGCCACCTTTTCATTTGCAGGTTTTATATAATTCAGTATTCAGGCTGAGCTGTATCTGAATACAAATTACAACTCATCCTTCAGCCTGGGTGTCTGCTCAATAGGCACAGAATGAGAAACACAAATGGAATCTCAAATTTTCATGAAAATGATTGAAAGAAACAGGTAAAATAGATTTCATTAAAGTGAATATATAAAAATACTATAATTTCATTTAAATTCATATGAAAAATAATGAGATCTTTGGCATTCTACTTTTTGTACAAGCCTTTGACATCCAGTGTGTATTTTATACTTAGGACAACTTTGCTTGGGTTCATCTCATTTCAGTGGTCTGGTAATGTCACGTGATGACAGCTGTTGCCTTGGGCAGTGCAGATCTAAATGCTCTTAATGCTTCTTCACACACCTAGGAGCGTGCATGTGTGTTAGGGAAGTAAAATGCATAAAGAATAAGACTACAGGGGCACCTGGGTGGTTCAGTTGGTTAAGCGTCCGACTTCGGCTCAGGTCATGATCTTGTGGTTTGTGAGTTCCAGCCCCGCATCGGGCTCTGTGCTGACAGCTCAGAGCCTGGAGCCTGCTTCCAATGCTGTGTCTCCCTCTCTCTCTGCCCCTCCCCTGTTCACGCTCTGTCTCTTAATAATAAATAAACGTTAAAAAAAAAAAAAAGAATATGACTACATTATTCCTCTAATGTTGGAGGTTTGAGAAGCAATGTATTTCCTAGCTGAACATATTCCCTTTTTTTTTTTCTCCAAGTAGAAAATCATTTTCAGCGATTCCTTCATAATTGTGGCTGCTCAGCTCACCAAGACCCTATTTCAACAAGAGGTTGCCATTCTCACAATTAAGGCAAACCCCTAATTGGAAAGAAATTTGGTTTTTTTCTCAATTACATGTAAACATCCGAAATTGAGAAGTACTGTAATAGAATACCTACTTAGATTTCATTTGAGGAAATTCATCTGCCTGCAAAGAAATGTTGAACTTAATTAAATGAATAGTGTCCATAAGTTTTTTTTTTCTTTCTTAGTGCTGTTATTATTATTATTATCAAATGCTGATTCATGAATTAGATGTAATGAAGATTGATTCAAGTTAGGAGACCATGTCAGCCTGGCCAATAATAGGTTTACGAACTTCGCATGATTACATTTCATTTTCCTGATCATGTGTACCTTCTGCCTTTACTTTGTCACTCTGTGCTCATTTTAGCAGAGCATAATACCTGAGGGCTCTGTACCTCCCATAAGTAGAAAAATATCTGGAAGAGTCCTTTGGGCTGTTTATTTAGGTGACACTTTGTTCTTATATTTATGCTCTGGATACATAAATAATAAATCTATTCAGCCGAGTCACATATTTTTAGACCTAAGACATGTCAGATGTAGTTACCTTAACAAACTTATCTATCTCTGTCTCCCTCAGATGCAACTTCACTTAGCTGTCCCACTTAATGCAATCTCCAAAAGTGAATTCTACTAAGAAAGACTAGCAAGAAGGTGGCCAGATGTTTCACCAGCAAGCTCACAGAACAGCTTCTTAGAAACTACTATATGCAAAGCTCAACTGTGTCAGTGACTTTAAAATAAAAACTCATGGAATCACATCACAACCTTATGAGATGAAGAGTGTTATCACCCCGAGTTTTACAAGTTGGGAAACTGAAGCCCAGAAATGCTAAGGAATTTGCCCCATCACCTATAGCTAGTAAGGGTTTGGACCAGGCATTTGGGTCCCAGAGGCTGCTCTTTTAACTGCTATCCCATACCACCCTTTCCACTGGTAAGTATAAGCAAATTTACATTATCCCCAGCTTTCTTTCTCCTGAGCCTAAAAGGAAAAGAGGACCACGTGATTGCATCAAACACGCAGGAAATATTTTATTAGGTTCCAGATGGAGAATAAGGTGTAGTAAAAATATTTCAGTAGAAATCCATGGCTCTCCTCAAAGAGCCCACCCGGGCACTCGTGGCCCCCCAGTCGTGGTAGCGCCTGTAGTCCCCCGGTCTCAGCAGGTACTGCCGCCCCCGGTAGTTGGGCATCTCGTAGAGGACCCAGTAGCCCTCCAGCACTTGGAAGGAGTGGATCTCGCTGAAGTGGAAGCGGTCGTGAAGCGAGGAGCAGTCCTCGGTGATCTCTACCATCTGGCCCCTGTAGTCCTCTCGCTCGTAAATCCTGATCCTGTGGGAGCTGGTCTGTGGGTTCAGCAATTAGCAGATGAGGAAAAGTCAGAAAATCTAGCCCTTAGCAACCAGGGACACAACCCCCAAGGGACTGGACGTTCCCTTCTCTTTTCTACATCAAAGATGACGAATTTTAAAGATAGCCAACACCAGGGCAGCTGTGTGCAACTGAATAGGCTGTATACTGCAGAACTGAAGAAGGTGTCATTCGCGTAAAGAGGCGTATGGTGCTCCCTAGAGCTAAGACCACAACCTACATGAACCATACATACTGGCCCTAGTTAATATCATTCTTTTTTTTTTTTTTTAATGTTTATTTATTTTTGAAACAGAGTGACAGAGCCTGAGTGGGGAAGGGGCAGAGAGAGAGAGGGAGACACAGGATCCAAAGTAGACTTCAGACTCCGAGCTATCAGCACAGAGCCCGACACGGGGCTCGAACCCACTGACCTGAGCCAAAGTCGGATGCTCAACTGACTGAGCCACCTAGGCACCCTTAGTTAGTATCATTCTTAAGTAATAATTTATGTATATTTTATATATATCATATACATTTTAAATTTATGTTTATTTTATATATTTATTAAATTTATTAATTAAATTTATTATTCATGTATTATAAATTTATATATTATATACTATTTATATGTAAGTAATAATTTATATATATTTATTTAAATAAATTTTTTAAAATGATCCCTGGAAAAAAAAAAGTTATAGTTTTGAATCTCAACAGTATTAGAAGAAGCTAGTGGGAAAGGAAGTCAAGTTGCGTTTCCTTCAGGGGAAGTCACAGACTGGTGGCAATTCAAGAAGAGAGTCCAGTCCAGGCAATCCTAAGACCCTTCCCTTCTCCTTTAAGCCCTGCTTCTCTAAGATCCTGAAAAGCAAGAGCCATCACAAAGATTCGCTTCAATTCTCAGCTCTAGGATATGCTCCTGCAAATCTGCTTTAGGTAATAAACAGGAAATTCTCCCGAGCAATCATCCTGCAGCATTAAGGGCTGCTAGTGAGGAATCTTCCATGGTCAAGGACCCACGTGTACATCACGTGATTTGGTCGCCACAACAGCCCCACACCTGTTTCTTCTTTTAGGAGAAGCTCGTGACTAGAGCTCTCAGCGTGTCACGTGGAAGGTCGGGGCAGGCACGTGGAAACCCAGGTTTTCAGGCTCCTCGTTCTGGGCTGGGTCTTATCAAGGCGTTAAACCCTCCGAGGGGGTTTCAGAGGTGGCCGGAGCGGTACCTTTTCCACAGGACTGGGTCGCAGTCAGGTTAGAGAATCCCTAACTGCAGAATTCCAGGCCGCTGGGGCTTTATTTGGGTAACGGCGGGCTTTGCGGAGCGGCTGGAATCACACAGTCGGCCACTTGTTTTGCCTGATCGGGAAGCAGGGCGGGAGGCTCATGCTAACAGTGGTGGCTGGGGGAGGGGAGGCTTGCCAGGTGCCAGGTGCCCACCTCTCACCCTCGTTCCAGCCCTGTGAGCTAGCCGCCTTCACATTCTACAGAAGAAGAGAGAGAGAGAGCCCCAGGAAGTAGCCCAGGCCACCTGATGCAAAGGTGCTAAGGTGCTGCTTATTCACCGCCTCGCCTGGGGCATAGACTCTCTGAACGGACCGGGTGCCCTACTTTCTCCCAGTAGAGGTGAGTTTACTTGTAGCAGAGCAGAATGAACTTTTAAAAGAGAAGCGTCCCCTCGCATACTTCTGCAGTGGAAGGAAAGCTTAGAGATGTTGACAAAGGAGAGGAGACCATGGCGAGAGGCAGCCAAAGGAGGCCGCCACCCTGCACGACGAATGCCGCCTCTGGAGCACCCATGTGGCTCCGGGGCTCGGCGGGGCCCGCGGGGCCGGACTCACGTGGGGGATGAGGCGGCAGGAGCGGACCGCGTCGCTGAGGCCCATCCACTGCTGGTAGTCCGGGTAGTCCCCGCGCCGCAGGAAGTACTGGCAGCCCGAGTAGTTGGGCTGCTCGTAGAGCATCCAGCAGCCGCTGTCCACGCGGATGGAGTTGCAGCGGCTGAAATAGGGCTGCAGGTTCGGGTGGTCACTGCTGCACTCGTAGTGGCGGCCCTGGAAGCCCCGGTCCTCGTAGAAGGTGATCTGCAAGGCAAGGGGAGGAAAGGCTCAGAGGCCTGGCCCCCAGCCCCGGGGCGCGGGGGCCCCTCCCGGCCTGCGGCTGCGCTGGGCTCACCTTCCCCATGGCTGGTGGATGGAGGTCAGTGATGGGCCGCCGGCGCGCGGGTCTATATAGCACGAGGGCTGCTGCGTTGGCAAGAACAACACAAAAGGGGCCCGCGGGGTGAGGAGGGGATTTTCTCTCGCTCTTTTCTACATAATGACGGCGGGGGTGGGGTGGGGGACTTATTGTATGTTTCCTCTTAGACTCTCCAGTGCTTTCGAACTGATGACCCGCGTTAAAACTGTCACTTGGTGCCTGTGGGGCCTTTAAATGAAGCCTGTTTAGGAATTTGGAACTGAGCAAAGGCCCTTAGCCAGTTAATAATTGTAATGAGGTATTTGGGTTATCTTTTACAGTTTCAAAATGATCTCCTTTTTGACTACCAAGGCCGGGTAGTGACTGAGACCGAGGTCAGCATAGGCCCCAGCATGAGGCATCTGGATTAGAGAGCATTTCCTTGGTGTGAGGGTCTGAGCAGGGACAAGAACCGCCTTCTCCACAATACATTTGAAATTAGATGGGATTTCCCTCCAAGAGGTCCCTTCTCTGAACCTACAGGCTGGCAAGTGGCTACAGCAGATATGCTGACACACTTGAGGAGGGGTGACAGGGGCTTGGACCCCGAGGAAGCGTGCTGTGTAGGCACCTGGCCTCTGCTCTGCTCCCCGGACACTGGGCGGGATCAGGGCCATCTCTGGAGCCTCAGCTGGGGTACTTCTGGCCAGGAAACCCTCACCTTTGGAATTCGTGAGGTGCAAGTTTGTTGTTCTTACTCTGTAGCTTTCTATTTAATAATTTTGCTAAGTGCTAAGCTTATTTGTTTGGATCTAGCTGCTAGTTAATGTGCAAATATAACAAAATTTTAAATACCACAATTTTGCAAGGCTTTTGTCTTCTCTACCTTTCCCAGCCCTGGGCAAGGTGTGGTTGCTAGGTAGTTAAGGCTCTGGCTCCAGGGGCTGGAGTCTTCTTTCCTCTGCAGCAAGACCAACCCACCCTCCCCTAGCAGTTCCTGATGCCCTACTCTCTTTAGAGCAGACTTTCTCAACCTCAGCGCTATTTGACATTTTAGACTGAAATACTTTCTGTGTGGGTGGCTGTCCTGTACATCGTAGGTAGGGTATTTAACAACATCCCTGTCTATTACACACTGGATGCCAGAAGCATCCTGTTCTGCTTCCCCAAGTTATGACAACCAAAAAATGTCTTCGGATATTACCAAACATCCCTGGGGGGGGGGGGGGAGACACCCGCCCCCCCCTTGAAAAGTACTGATCTAAAGGTGCGAACCATATACCTAAAGTTCTCCCATTAGCTACTCCACTGCCTTAATAGGATGGTCTGTAGACTGTCGGGAACTGTAGAAATTCCTCAGAGATGCTCTGGAGCCACTCAGACAGCAAGTTGGAGGGAAAGGCAGAGTGCCCCTGATCTTATCCCTTCACTGCAAACTGAGCATCTTCACTTGGATCTGTTTTGTATAAACCTTATTTGACAACAGAGTTTTATCACTAGCTAAGAATAATTTTTAAAAAATAAATATTTGAAAACCATTGATTTTAGGTACTGTGACTCTCACAATGCCTACTGACCACAGCACATGATAAAATTGTCATCCTTTTTTGTATCAGTGTAAATGCATTTCCCAGGACGGCTAGCTAGTTCCTCATGAAAAGATCTTGAGAGAATCAAACATAAGCCTGATAGATTTCGTTGTGATAAAGTCTGGAAACATTGGATCATGGCATCTTGCCAAAGAGAACAAGAATGAGGTGGATTCCACGTGGAATGTTCTGGACAACCAGAGATTAGCTTATGAACAGTGGGCACAGGAAAAAGGGTTTGAAGAGCTGGCAGAGAGAATGTGCTAAAACTGGGCTCAAACAAATTCAGTCTGGTCCAGAAGCTGATTTTAGTTTGGGGCTCTGTTTTGAAGGTTTCAAAATATCCTTTATGGTCAGTATCTGAAGATGAAATTAGGGATTTATTGGTTTGTTTACTTTTTTTTAACTCACTAAGGATCATTTCAGTTATTCATGATGCTTTTTAAATTTCGACTTTAGTACTGAGTAGATTCCTTTTTTGTTTGGTTGGTTTTTTTAGAGAAGGAGAGAGTGTGAGCAGGGGAGGGGCAGAGAGAGAGGGAGACACAGAATCTGAATCTGGATCTAGCTGCTAGTTAATGTGCACGTATAACAAAATTTTAAATACCACAATTTTGCAAGCCCAATGCAGGGCTGAAACCCAGGAACTGTGAGATTGTGACCTGAGCTGAAGTCAGACACTTACCCTACTGTGCCACCCAGGTGCGCCAGGAGAGAGAGAGAGAATCTTAAGCAATCTCCACACTCAGGGTGGAGCCCAATGCATGGCTCAATTCACAACCCTGGGATCATGACCTGAGCCAATATCAAGAGTTGGACACTCAACCGACTGAGTCACCCAGGTGCCCTTGAGTAGTTGCCTTCTTAACTAAAACTTTCCAGGACACTGAAAATGAATAACACCAATTTCTATATTAGGAAATCTGGTGAAAGACTTTATAACTGTATGAACAGAAAAGGACAAATAGTGTGGAGACACAGGCACATAGCTTAACAGGAATATGTTTTCATCTCATCTCCGAAAGTACTACTAAGGCACTTAAGCTTTATCTCCAAGCTCTTGAGGGGAAAAAGCAAAGCACGAGAAACAGTCCCTTGGAAAATAATGCAGAGTAAAATGGGAATTGAAGCCCTGCAAAAGAAAGCATGTGATACTAAGTATGTTGGCAAGAGAATATGAAAAACTTGAATCACCAGGGTCTTTCTTCTGAAGATGACATGTTTTCCCAAAAGGCTGTAGTAAACTTTCTTCCAACTGACTGCTCTATTATTTAAGCCTTTTGATCAGTGTTTATTTTCCCTAAACAAGTATCAAATAATGAATTTCCAAGTAATTGTATTCTTTCCTGAAGTATTTTAAAGGCAACTTGGGGATTAAATATTACAGCCAACAAATTATGTTTCTACTCCAAATCACAGGCTATACAATGACATTCTGTAATTAGGTTTGTTTCAGGAAGAGGCACTGCCCTCCCCCAACACTGATCACAGAGAAGTACCAAGGTTCTCAAATGAGCCATGCAGAGAAATACAAAGTGTTATTAGCCTGATCATTAATCAGTTGAAGCAGGAGTGACTCTGTCCATCACAAATGTCTTTTATCAAAGTCTTACAAACCGTCTGCATATTTAATATAGCTATTTGCTTTTATTGAATTTGCAGCATTTTTGCAGATAGCAGAAAATAAAGGCAATTCATGCTTGATCAGTTTGTGAAATGCAAACCGTACAAAAACATGGGTAAAAAAATCCACCCCTCATGTTAGCATGCTAAAAGAGATGGTAAAAATAAAGTTAAATTTCCAATTTCAGGTCAATAAGAAAAAGAAGAAAGAAGAGGTATATTGCATCCTACGGATTTTAAGAAATTCAAATTCTAACTACATCTGTGATTATGTACATAATATATATTTAAATAATGAAAAAGAACTCTGACCCCAAAATGCCAGATGAGAAAATAAAGTTACAATTAAAGATATGAGATTATTTTTCCTATTTGAAGTGGCTAACCTATTTTTTTTGCCAAAGGATTAAAATGTAATACATTTTAAATATCTAATTTCAAGTATATCAATAAAACCACGAGAAAAGAAATTTTAAAAATACTCAGGGGGCAAGATTGCTGAATTTTTTTTTACTGGAAAAATTTTAGCCATTACCTTTCTTTATTAAATAGTCACTAACAGTTAAACTAGGAATGATAGCACACTTCTAACTGAAAAAAAAATAATAAGGTTTAAGCAAAATAAAAACATAAGCCAATAAACATTGCAAAAAGTGATGATTCGTATCTTGCCTTCCATTTCTTTGTGCTGTTGTTACTAATGTGTAAGAAGCATCATCCCTTTGACGGAATATAAATAAGAGAATCTAATAATAGTGTTGCCCAGAGAAAATCTTTGTAAATTGTTTTCTTTTTTTCCCTAAGAGCTTTTTGTATATCAACATTAAATAAGTAGTTATGTAGATCAAACCTCAATAAAATAAAGTCTGCATTTTTTTTTTTCTTAGAAGGAAAGTGAAAAAAAGATACTTGTATGGTTGGTCTACATATCTAAAAAATAGCAGAGTGGTTTTTTGTTGTTGTTTATAATAGGAAAATTCAAAACATATTGGCTGCTAGAACAAAAAATTAATACTAAATTCTAAAATTAAGCAATGTTGGTTACTAAAACCCCACAACAGAATGTGTGATACTATACTTGAAAACCTAGATGTTGTGATATATAATAATATAATGTATGACTAGAATACATTTTGTATATTTTCAGCTCTACAGTAGTAAGTAACAAACAAAACCTCTGTGGTTTCCTTTTACTACCAAATGAGTGTGTTCAATTTAGAGATTCTGGAGACGTTCGAGGTCATCTTTAACACATAAAGTTCTGTTCATCACGACACAAGGAGAAAAAAGTGTAAGCAGGGGCAAAAGAGCAGGACTAGTTTTTTGATCCTTTTTTTATTTTAAACTGAAAATTAGGTTACCAAACAAAAGATGTGATAGACTCCCTGTTGTTTTCTCAGCTTATTATTTAATTTAACAGATAAATTGTTTATTTATATGCAAATTACCTTAACAGAGAACTATTGATCCTTAGAGAAATTTATTTCATTATCATCTTAATGTTGAGACCATTAATTCACCTTGTCTTCAAGAACATAAAGCAGCAGCTAAAATAACTGATTATTTCTTTCCACAGCCCCACTCTAGCTAATATCTAATTTCTAAAATTTGCCTTAAACACTATTTTCTTTCTATTATATTTAAATCATTTCCATCAGAACAAAGTACACCTCAACTATCTAAACTGGAATTAAATCACCATCATTATAAACCCTCTTCAAAAGAGAAGTTAAGCTTTATTCTTTTAATTATGATTCAGAAAGAAAAGTTTACTCTTAATGTTTATACTACTCTTTGTGCAATTCCGTTCTAGGTGATCGGAATATATCCGCACACAAAGCAGGCAAAGACTTCCACCTTTTTGAATTTTATTCTTTTTTTAAATTATTTTTTAAGTGTTTATTTTTGAGAGACAGAGAGAGAGAGGGGGAGAGGCAGAGAGGGGACAGAGGATCCAAAGCAGCTCCATGCTGACAGCAGAAGAGCCTGAGGTGAGGCTCAAACTCACAAACCATGAGATCATGACCTGAGCCAAAGTAGAAGCTTAAGGAACTGAGCCATCCAGGTGCCGCTTGAATTTTAGTCTAACCGAAGGAAGTGGATCCTGAAAGTAGTCAAATAACTAAGTTTTATTTTTAAATGTGGTAAGCCATGTAAAAACTGGAAAGAAAGGAGGTTTTCCCACACTGGATAGTGGGATCATGAACTGATTTTAGCCCTCTGGGAGCTCCTAGAACCATTTAACCTGCTTTTTTCTACAGTTGATTCAGCATGATGAAATATTCTTACATTTCCCTTTCCATATAACTATTTACAGGTGTAGCAATCAACTCTGCTTCTTTATTAATCTTATCCAAAAAAAGAGAATGTCATCATTATGTTTGTTTAATATATGTTCATTCAAAAAACAGATCTTTTGAATATTCCCTTACCGAATTCCAAATTAATATTGTTTATTGACAGGATTTATCATAAAGGGGAAAAGTCAGTAACAGGTTAATACGCAATAACTCTTATAGACTTTCTTAGACAATTCTTTACGAAAGGCATATTTTGCTCAATTTAGCCAAACTTGTGTCATGCTATAAAGCATTCATTGTATTAAATATTAAGACTAAACATATATACTGATGGCCAGTGTATTTTTAGTGACTCCTGACTTTGGAATGCTAAGGAAATAAAGAGGTTTTTCTTTTTAACTCCTCTGTCAACTCTTCAGAAAGTAAACAATTCATGAATTAAGAGAGTTACTTTAGAAGGTATAGGAATTCCTTAGTAGATCAAAAGCTAAACATGGTGCTTAACTAAAATGCTTTGTAAAACTTGAAGACAAATCCATGGAGAGCTTGATATTTCTATTGTAAGTGCATAAAATATCACAAAATGGCAGCCAATCAGTTTAAAAGGTTTATGAGGATGAGATTGGGGAAAACCAGACCAGTCAACTAATGGCCCCAGATAAGCTCAAGCAGATTCTTGCCAAAATCCTCAATGAAATATCTCTGTTGGCTGGGTTATTAAATGCTTAAACTTTTCTAGGAGAACAGAGGATGTGGCAATTCATTCTGCATTTGTAACATATAATTTGGGAAGAGTTCTAACTGTGGGTCACAGACTAGAATGTTGTCCTGTGGTAGTCTTTGAGCATCTCCAGGTAGACTTTATGCAATTGTCTTTTTCTGTGACTTACCAATATGTACTTGAAACCCTGTGTTTATTATCTGTATGGATTAAAGCATACCTTTTTCAAAATGGCTAAAAATATATTGAATTCTTTATCCCTACTTGTTCATTCTGATTTATATACTCAATGATAGGTAATGCATTTTCTTAGATGGTTATTACTGAATTATATACGGATTTTCTTCTTACATAGAAAATTCACTCTCTCCATCATTCTTAATTCACTCTCTCCATCATTCTTAATTCACTCTCCACTCTAGATATAGAGTCAAGTGACTGCTAATTCATGATTCTCAGGAAAAGAGGACAATTGCAAAATTGCTTCCATCAAAGACATTAGGATTGTATTCCCCTTGACACTGTATCCCTTTATTGTCACATCTTTCCTTTTCATAGTTTGTTTGTTATCCCTTTTGTCATCATTTCCCTCATTACTACTTAAATTTTTATGATTTAGCCTATTATTTTTCCTTGTATTGATAAAAAATCTTTTCTCAGTTTGGCTTTCCCTAGGGACAATCCCTGTCCATAATTCAGCTCTCTCGATCTGTTTATAATGAGACTAATTTTAATTGATCCTCGAATGCATTTTGTGGGGTTAATGGTTAACAGACTTTTCTATATGTACACCTCTCAAATGTCCTTAGTGGATAATGTTTCTTTCCAAATAGTCTGAAGGGAGAGGTCCTTTCTGGTGGAAAAAAATGTCTTATCTTAGCTGATGCAAAAAATAATACATCCCATCTCCAGTGGACACAATAAATTCATTTATAATCCTTTGGTAATTATAAAGGCTCTTCTTTTGGCAAACTGGTGGTGATGTTCATGGGAAGAAGGAAGATCTACACAACTGCTATCATTTCATATTTTACCTGGATTAATGTTATGGGTAAAGTGGAACAATCTATAAGCAAAAAAGTAATGAATGAATAAAAAGAATAAAAAAGCAAACAAATCCTGGCTATTTAAGGTAAACTCAGGGAGTCATTAGAACTTAGTGATTTTAATGGGACCAGAAAAGATGCAAACTGCATTTTATAAAATTCATCACAGAAAACTAGTAATTCATGGGTTCTGGGACTTTTCACATAGGTGTAAAAACATGAAAACAAGAAGCTAAAGTAGAAAGACCGTGGTTGTGGCAATGTCTTGATTAGAAAAAAATGCAAATTAAAATTTAGATTTAGATTATTGGTAAACCAAATCATACAAGATATGTGCTCTCATGGAATTTATAGTCTGAAATGTCTTACCTGGAAGCTGAGACAAGAGTATGTTAGACAAAACAAAAAAGTGTTCTGTTTTTGGAAGGAAGATAGGCAGGCTACCATTCAGTCAGTGACAGGCAAACCAAATTTTAAATTATTTAAAAACATATTTTTTCTTATTTTTTAAACTTCCTGATTGTAAAGATTGAGAATGAGTGCTCATGTAAATAAGTTGGTGGGAATGTAGAAAGTTTTATTTTATAATGATTTCTTTTTTTTAACATTTATTTATTTTTAAGACAGAGACAGAGCACAAGTGGGGGAAGGGCAGAGAGAGAGACACACACAGAATCCAAAGCAGTCTCCAGACTCCAAGCTGTCAGCACAGAGCCCAATGCGGGGCTTGAACCCATGAATCATGAAATCATGATATGAGCCGAAGTCGGATGCTCACCGACTGAGCCACCCAGACACACCCATTTCTTTTTTTTTTTTTTTAATTTGTCTACTTTACATTCTAAATCACATTGTAATGCATCATCAAAAATTACATTTAAGAATATAACATAAAAAAATAAAGTTTCTTTTCAATTTTGTAAGGAACAAAGTATTAGATTCCATCTTCCATATGGAAGATTCTGGTTGACTAATTAGTTAATTTTTATCTGGGAAGGATGATTGGAAGTCTTCTCCAAGTGAAAATTCTTGTTATATATAAAAGTGTAATAATAAAAATATAAATGGTGAATATTTAAATATTTAAATTAAATATATAAATAAAATATATTTATATATTTTACTTATATTACTTTCTCACTTATAAGTCTCTTATTTATGGCACTAAATTAGGGAAAACTGAGGCAAAAACTCCATCCAATCTTAGAAATTGCACATTTTATACTATTCACTGTAACTTTTAAATTAAACACCTATATGTTTATAACTAATTTCATTTTTAGGTCTTTTCATCATGTGATTAATAGATACTGAAAGATCAACTGATATTTGAAAGTTATTATTTTGATAGACATACTTGAAATAGCTTTTAATTATTATGTGATAAAATAGCAACAGCACAACATTTGAGAGGAAGGGATGGATTCTATTTATATGAAGCAGATTTTATCATAGATATATTTTGTTCTAAACCTCAACACAAATTAGATGTTATGTTTTTAATTTATTTCGTGGAAATTATCCCCAAAGGAAGAGAAAGTTGGGAAAGGTAGTTGGAGGGGGGCACAAGATAGTGCAGGATTTGGATTTCATTTCATTTGTATCTGAAAAAGAACTTGTATCAAAATATTCAAAGAACTCTTACAAATAAACACCCAAAAGTCAAATAAACCAATTAAAAATATGCATAAAACATGAATAAACTCTTCACAAACGATGTCATACAATCCAACAGTCACAACAAAAAGTGCTTAAACTCTTAATTCTTAAGGAAACACAAATAATACCCATAAGTCATTGTTAATACTCTTTATTAGAGGGAACATATTTTAAAAGCTGAACATTTCTAGTGGGAGGTAGTATTTATAACCAATTGGGGAAACCATTTGAAGTTTCTCATAGAGTTTATCTTACTCCTGCTCTATGACCCATTCTATATGGGTCATATTATGGGTATACCCATTTTATATGGGTGTATATTATATGTAAGAGAAATGAAAACACCTATCCACCCAAGATTCGGAGAAGTTTTCTTCTTAATGGCTCCAAACTGAAAACAGCATAAATGTCCCTCAAGAGAAGAATAAAGAAATAAATTTTGTTACATTCATATGAATACTATCCAAAAAGGGAGAAAGAATGAGAATGCAGAGAACCCACATGCTCAAGTATACTTGCCAATAGATTCATCTATGGTTACATTTATGACTGATTACTGACTGTCATCACAGAAACAAGATCACTCAAAAAGCAGAGGAGGATATAAGCTTTGGATGCCCATCAGTAGTGATGGCTTGACTCTGTCCCTTCTGTGTGCACTATAAATGTGCATACTAATAAGTCCTGCACAATCACAAGATGATCACAGTGTCTGGCTACCTTCACGTGGCTCAGAGCCTGGTAGTTTTAAAATGGTTAAATTCTGTAAATAGACAAGGGATTCTCAACTTGAACATGTGGATGGACGGCAGGCAACCAAGCCAAGAACCTCCCACAATGAAAAGAAAATGTTATCATATGCATTTAGAATCATTTCTACATAGAGAAGCTTTCATCAGAGGCTTTGACAGTTATGAATTGCTGATACTAAAAATTAATGGTCGTCCCATTAACGTACCTTTTCAGAAAAGCCACTGTAAACTCAACAACTACCTATAGAAATAATGTTCTCAATTTTCAATAAGTAATGAGCAATATACCTTCAGTTTTCCAATGCTGTTCATGATCATTAAATATATTGTTTTAGGGGCACCTAGATGGCTCAGATGGTTAAGCAGTGAAGCATCTGACTTTGGCTCAGGTCATGATCTCGCGGTTTGTGGGTTCAAGCTCTATGTCGGGCTCTGTGCTGACAGCTCAGAACCTGGAGCCTGCTTCAGATTCTGTGTCTCCTCTCTTTGCTCCTCCTCTGCTCATGGTCTGTCTCTCTCTGTTTCAAAAATAAAAAAACATAAAAAAATAACAATATATATGTACATATTGTTTTAAATTCATTTGATTGAGTTTGAATTTGCACTTCTTAACCTTTACCCCTTTTAGGTGCTCAATTACATGATTTTTGAAAAATGCATACTGTTCTATAACGACCACCACCGTCATTATATACAGCATTTGCAAATTGACAGTCCTTTTAAAAGGTACTTTAAAGGGGCGCCTGGGTGGCTTGGTCGGTTAAGCATCCGATAAGCATCCGACTTCGGCTCAGGTCATGATCTCACGGTGAGTTCGAACCCGGCGTCAGGCTCTGTGCTGACAGCTCAGAGCCTGGAGCCTGTTTCAGATTCTGTGTCTCCCTCTCTCTGACCCTCCCCCGTTCATGCTCTCTCTCTTTCTCAAAAATAAACAAACGTTAAAAAAAATGTTTTTTTAAAAAAGGCACTTTAAAGATGCCACTCTGTTGTCTTTTCACTTCCTTAATTTATTTTTTTTTTTTATACTTATTTATTTTTGAGACAGAGAGAAAGTATGAGTGGGGGGAAAAGGCAGAAAGATAGGGAGACAGAGAATCCCAAGCAGGCTCCATGCTGTCAGTACAGAACCGGATGCAGGGCTTGAACTCCTGAGTAGCAAGATCATGACCTGAGCCGAAACCAAGAGTTGGATGTTTAACCAGCTGAACCACGTGCCCCTCACTTCCCTAATTTCTAATGAAAAGGCTACTATCATTCCTGTGTTTATTCCCTTGTATAAAATGTGTCTCTTTTCTCTGATGGCATTTAAATTTTTCACTTTATTATTTGGTTTCAGCATTTCAATTATTTTATGCTTTGGAGTGGTTTTACTTCTATTTATTCTGCTTCAGGGTTATTGATCTTCTTGGATCTGTGTTTTAATAGTTCTCATTAAATTGAAAGTTTTAAGTCATTATTTTTTCTAATATTTTTATACCTCGCATCACCTTTTGGGATCCCATGTACATACTTATCAGACTGCTTGATATTGTCCCCCAAATTACTGAGGCTCTATATTTTTTCAGTCTTTTGCCTCCTTGTCCTTTATTTTAGCGTACTTTATATTGCTGTGTCTTTGAGTTCATTGATGTTTTCTTCTGAAGTATCTAATATGCTTAGTTCCTATCCAGTGTAATTTTCATTTCAGATACAATGTGCTATATATCTCTAGAGGTTCCCTTGAGTCTTTTTTATAACTTAAACTTTTCTACTCTTTATGTTCATTTTTTTTGTACTGTCTTTAATTTATAGGACACATTTATAGTATCTCTTTCTTAAGTGTCTGTGCCTGCAATTCCATCAGTGCTATCATTTCTAGGTCTGTGTCTATTTACTGATTTTTATTATAATTATAAATCATATTTTTCTGCTTCATGACATAGCTGATAATTCTTGATTGGATGCCAGACATTGTGAATTTTACATTTTGGTGCTGGGGGATTTTTTTGTGTATGTTTGTTTTTGTTTTCTGCATATCTTTGTTTTATTGTTTTTTAATGTTTATTTATTTATTTTTGAGAAAAAGCATGAGTAGACAAGGGCAGAGAGAGAGAGAGGGAGACAGATAATTCCAAGCACGCCCCATGCTGTCAGAGCAGAGTCCAATGTGGGGCTCGAATTCAGGAACCGTGAGGTCATGACCTGAGCCGAAATCAAGAGTGGAATGCTTAACCGGCTGAGCCACCCGGGTGCCCCTGTTTTTTGCATTCATTTAAATAATCCTGCTCTTTGTTCTGTGATACAATTATGTTACATGAGTCAGGTCAGTTAGAATTTTAAAGGATTACTTTTAAGTTCTCTGTGGACTATACCGTTACTCTATATTACGCCTTTTTTTGTTTGTTTTGTCTTATAGGAACAGGAACTATAACTATGCTGGTGTGATCTTTGGAATCCTGTTGGCCCTTAGTGGCAAAGTGCTTACATAGAAATTTGAATTTGTGTAAGGCTCAGCACAAACCAAAAATATTAAGATACATTATGTGTATTATTTCCCTGATTCCCTCAAAACTTCACAATTTTTTTTTCTTTTATATTTTATGGATAAGACTAAAACATCACTATGAGGCACCTGGGTGGTTCAGTCAGTTAACTGTCTGACTCTTGATTTCAGTCATGATCTCACAGTTCCACACTACCAGCACAGAACCTGCTTGGGATTCTGTCTCTCTCCCTCTCTCTCTCTTCCTCTCTCTCTCTCTCTCTCTCTCAAAATAAATAAAGATTTTTAAAATCACTATATTACTTCATATAGTTGTTCTAGGGATTAGATGTGAAAATAATCTAGTAAATTGCCTAACTCCTAATTGCTCACAAACTTCTATTGAGTGTCATTAATTATCCAAGTTAATGGCCATGCAGCCAATTTAGAGAAGTGGCTTCCATGATTTTGGTAACTATCCAAATGTAGACACATTGCCTGGAGAGCATCAGGCAGAACACAGAGAGTCTCCCAATTGTCAATGGAGTTCACTACACTAAGCAACATTTATAGCCCAGCAGACCCAGTGTTCTACACTATGATTTTTGTTTGTTACGGTGAACTGTTGCAAATGGAATTGAGAATCTTCTGATCAGATACCTTGAAACTCCCTCTAGTGCCTCACCCTAGAAAAAGACCCTGTTAATATGTGCCATTTCAGACTAGAAAGGACTTTGGAAGTTATTTGGATGAATGTTCTGTTTTTCAGATGAGGTTCAGAATATTTTTATCAGAATCTAGACCAGAAGTTGATTTTCTTTAGTGTTAGTTCAATGCTCTTTCTATTATGTTATTCTG
This sequence comes from Panthera pardus, assembly GCF_024362965.1. Classification (NCBI taxonomy): domain Eukaryota; kingdom Metazoa; phylum Chordata; class Mammalia; order Carnivora; family Felidae; genus Panthera; species Panthera pardus. Next base: position 27,421,920 of record NW_026526655.1, read on the forward strand.
TCTCCTTGTAGCTAAACAGAGCTCCAAAGGCCCCAGTCTATCTCCATTCATAGTATGAACAGTGGCACATTTGTATATTTTCTAGGGAACTTTCAAAAAGTTTCTAGAGTACTCAGTGTTACCATCAATAGTGTTACAATGTCAAAAAAAAAAAAAATGCTGGACAAATGAACCATCCTGACATGGGTCCACATGCATTTAAGAAAATGAATAAAATGTTTTCTCAAAGTAAAAGAGTAGCTTCTTAGTGTTTCAATCATCAGTCCATTAATGTCATAGATGTTCTCTTCCATACAAAAAATAAATAAATGAAAGAAGCTTTATAATTATCAAAGGAATATGAAGTTCTGGAGGCTCCATATTATTATCTAAACTTCTGGTCCAAAAAATAATTACTGTATCTTCAGTGGGTGCCCCCGTACAAAAAAAGCTAATAACAGGAAGAAAATAAACACAGACATAATTATTGAGTATTCCTCGGAACAGGAGAAAGCCTCTATCAGGGGCAGATCTTGTGTTTTGAAGAAAACAGGCAGTTCTAGAATTGAAAGTTTCATCCTATGGACACTGGGTACCTCAGTTTCATTAACTATAAAATAAATGTGGTGATATGATATCAAAAATTGTTGACAAAAAGATTTCAGATAGGGTACATTTGAATACAAGTAAATACCTAACTCACACTGGAATAAATAATGACATTTATCTTTACATAAATGTAGGGCAATCTAGAACAATGGTACCCTTAGGGAAATACCATGCTTTAATTAGCATTAGCCAAGGCTCTGGGGCACAAGGTAATGAAATTGCCATGAAACTGGTCGAGATGAGAATCATCTTTTCCTTAGTCACATCGATTTCATTAGAGAGGGGTGGACACCTAAATCTCATCATTACTTGGTTCAGAAAAAGCAAGGTTGAACACCTGCTAGTTTATGTCCATTGTAAGTGTGTCTATGCCATTACAAGTAATAAGAGATAATAAAATTTATGGATATTAAAAAAATTTTAATGTTTATTTTTTGAGAGAGAGAGATTGAAAGCATGAGCAGGGAAGGGGCAGAAAGTAAGGGACACACAGAATCTGAAGCAGGCTCCAGGCTCTGAGCTGTCAGCCCAGAGCCCGACGCAGGGCTTGAACTCATGAACTGCAAGATCATGACCTGGGAACTCATGAACTGTGAGATCGGACGCTTAACCAACTGCACCATCCAGGCGCCCCTACATTTATGGATATTTTATAAAACATTGGCAAATTTAATTTGAATCTTCCTTGAGCTGTTCCTGGTAGATAGTTGAATTAACATACCAAAGAAATAATATCCTTTCAAAAACATAATTTTACATTTTTAAAATGAATATAATGTATTGTCAAATTGACTTATATACAAAAGCCAGTGCTCATCCCAACAAGTGCCCTCCTCAATGCCCATCACCCATTTTCCCCTCTCCCCCACCTCCACCCACCCTCAGTTTGTTCTCAGTATTTAAGAGTCTCTTGTGGTTTGCCTTCCTCCCTGTCTGTATCTACTTTTTTTTCCCCTTCCCTTCCCCCATGGTCTTCTGTTAAGTCTCTCAAGATCCACATATGAGTGAAAACATATGATATCTGTCCTTCTTTGACTGACTTATTTCACTCAGCATAATACCGTCCAGTTCCATAATTTTACATGTAAATCCTCTGGATGTCAACCTCCCATACAATGACAGTTACTTATTGTTCCATTGCCTTTCTCTCAGTATTAATTAATTAATTTTTAATTTATTTGTTCTGGTTAAAATATTGTACAGGTAATAACCTATATTTGTTAAATTAAAAATTAAAAAGTAAGATTCGTGATTTTTGTTTTTCCTCAAAATTTGTTTCTCTTTGTCAAGCTTAACTGAAAAGCTAATAAGAATAAGGTAACATGAAATTACCTAACTGACACAGGGATGGGCTATTGTGAGAGTCACCTACAGTTATGCAAATAATTTCTGATTATTTATTATACCAGATATATATGATATACTATGTTAGTATCTTACAACATTACATATTTCTGATTATTTATAATTTCTGATTATCATGGTGAAGGGGCTAATGAAATCCATTAGAATATGTTATTATCACTCTTTTATCTAGTTTTTTTTATTAAAATTTTTTTTATTACATTTATTTATTTTGAGAGAGAGTGAGATAGAGCATGAGCTGGGAAGGGCAGAGAGAGAAGGAGACACAGAATCCAAAGCAGGCCCAGGTTCTGAGCTGTCTGCCCAGAGCCTGATGCTGGGCCCAAACCCACAAACTGTGAGATCATGACCTGAGTTGAACTCAGACACTTAACCAACTGAGCCACCCGGGTTCCCCTCTTTATCTAGTTTTAATTTTCCTTGAAAAACTTCTGGAAAATATTACCTATGGAAGTATGGAAAATTACATTTGCAGCCTATATAAAGCAGTTGAAGAAGTAAATTCTGTTTTGCCAAACTTGACCCTTATTAAACAGATCAGAATCTTCATTATCTTGACCCTTCTAAAAACGGTGACCTTACTGGGCACATGGGTAGCCTAGGAGCAAAGAGGGAGGGACAAGAAAGGTCCCAGTGGGCAGCCCAGTACTTAGGGTTGTATGGATCACCAGGGAAGAGTTCAAATTCAGAACTGCTTTTGGAAATAACATTTTATGGGTGAGTTTTTTTGACTGAAGTTTTGCTGTCTAGCGAGCTGTTATTTAGTTATTTCCACATTAGTGCTTATCACTTTTATTCCTTCCCCCCAACTCCTGTTCAAATGGACCAATTATGCTTTTATTCCCAAGCCAGAAACAGGAGACACAGACTTCAGACACAGCTTCTCTTTTCTGTGGGGAGGCCTCTGGGAAATTGTAGACCTCACTCAGAAAGTACAACAGAATCATGAGGTAAGAAGGTAAAGAGGGAAGAATCAATAAATTATCTTGAATGACTATATTTTCTAACTTTTCCTTCCTTATATTATTTCTGTTTTTCAAAATTCTCATTTTGAACTTCAGTTTGCTATATGGTGCCACCTAAATTTCAACATTTTCACACAGTTTTAAATGTGTACAAATAAAAAACGAGAGCAAATAAAACCTTCCACCGGCCATGCCTTAGCCCAGCTGGGAAAGAAAGTAGATTACTTACTTTAAATAACCTATAAGCAGTGAATCCAAATCCAGACCTACCAGATCCAGCCCCAGATCTCACACCTGCATAGAAAGTTGTCAGAAAATGTACAGCATGTTTGAATGAGAGGAGTCAGGTGTGGAAGGCTTGGGGTTGGGGGCCAGTGATGAAACAGTACGGTCAACCCTCCAAACCAGCAAGTGCAACTGGAGGAGAGGAATCAAGAGCTTTAAAAAAAATATTTCTGGGGCGCCTGGGTGGCTCGGTCGGTTAAGCGTCCGACTTCGGCTCAGGTCATGATCTCATGGTCCGTGAGTTTGAGCCCCGCGTTGGGCTCTGTGCTGGCTGCTCAGAGCCTGGAGCCTGTTTCAGATTCTGTGTCTCCCTCTCTCTCTGCCCCTCCCCTGTTCATGCTCTGTCTCTCTCTGTCTCAAAAATAAATAAATGTTTAAAAAAAATATTTCTAACTACAGAACTCTGGATAACTTTATCAAAGTTGAATTGTTCTTGTGTGTGCATGTGTGTGTGAGTGTGTGTGTCTGTGTCTTCTTAGCAGCTTCCCTAAGTAGCACATGATACCTTGAGGTTTTGTGAGAAAAAAAAGACAAGTACTAATTATTTAAAATAATCTTTACGGGCACCTGGGTGGCTCAGTTGGTTAAAGGTCTGACTTCAACTCAGGTCACGATCTCGTGGTTTGTGAGTTCAATCCCCATGTCAGGCTCTGTGCTGACAGCACGAAGCCTGCTTCAGATCCTCTGCCTCCCTCTGTCTGCCCCTCCCCTGCTCGTGCTCTTACTCTCTCTCTCAAAAATAAACATTAAGGGCGCCTGGGTGGCTCAGTCGGTTAAGCGGCCGACTTCGGCTCAGGTCATGATCTCATGGTCCGTGAGTTCGAGCCCCGCGTCAGGCTCTGTGCTGACAGCTCAGAGCCTGGAGCCTGTTTCAGATTCTGTGTCTCCCTCTCTCTGACCCTCCCCCGTTCATGCTCTGTCTCTCTCTGTCTCAAAAATAAATAAATGTTAAAAAATAAAAAAAATAAAAAAATAAATAAAAAAAATAAACATTAAATAATCTTTAAATCATTAAATAATCTTTAAAAATAATTCTGTGCATCAGTCTACTTTTCCTGTCTTGTATAAAAGCAAAGTTTATCTCAGTGCAAACTCAGGTCTATAGTGGTCAAGCATAAAACATCAATACATGAAGGAGGTTGACTGTAAATCAGCCGCTAAGCTGCCTGCATCACAAAGCACCTGCCTAGTGACCTTGCCTTTCAAACACTATAGAGGTCTATAGGACTAAACTAAATAGCTCTCAAGGCTGGTTGACCTAAGTGTCACTGGTTTGCAACAAGAAGTTTTCTAATATTTGTTTCTTACCAGAAATGAAATAGGAAACTGCCTAGCAAGAAAAATTGGCTAAGGTTCACAAAGGTGGAGAAATAGCAAAAAATCCTCAACAAAAATGGCTGTTAATTAAAAGGCTAAATGAGCTCCTGTGGCTTTCTCCACATAGCTGTTCCAATAGTTCATGATCGTGTGCCCTGGACGGTGCAGTGATGGTCTTGGAGTGTTACAGCCGGAGGGGATGTGGGAATATGTGGGCCACACAACTCCACGTGTGAGGTCTTCACTTGTACACATTCTGCTGGAGCTCCAGCCTATGTGACCCTAACTATCATGTGCAAGGCACTTTAGTGAGGCCATAGCAGGCCCAGGTCCAGAAGCTAGTTATCATGTGTCTCAGAATAGCTTGTTATTTGATATTAGAGGTTGGAATATCAATTTACTCTTGCTTTTCTTTCTACCAAAAAGAAACTCACTTTGAGCAAGTGAATGTCTATGAAAGTCCCATCCCTTTTGGTCACCGCGAAAGATGGCTTCCTTGCTGGCAGCTGCTTGGAATTAAAATTTCATTCAGTCTGTTGGCAATAGGACCAGGACATTAGATAAGAACCAGGTGGATAAAATAGATGCGGTATATAAATACCATGAAATATTGTTCAGCCATGCAAAAGAATGAAATCTTGCCATTTGCAACAATGTGAATGGAGGTAGAAGGTATTATGCTAAGGGAAGTCAGTCAGCCAGAGAAAGACAAATACCATATGATTTCACTCATATGTGGAATTTAAGAAAAAAAAAAAAACAGATAACACAGGGGAAGGGAAGGAAAAATGAAATAAGATAAAAACACAGATGGAGGCAAACCATAAGAGACTTTTAACTCTGAAGAACAAACTGAGGGTTTCTGGATGGGAGGCGGGTGGGGGGATGGGCTAAATGGGGGATGGGCATTAAGGAGGGCACTTGTTATGGTGAGTATTGTATGTAAGTGATGAATCACTAAATTCTACTCCTGAAACCAATATTACACTATATGCTGTGTGTTAACTAACTTGCATTTAAATAAAATCTTGGAAGGGAAAAAAAAAAGAACTGGTTGGCAATTTTGGTGAATGCCAGAAAACAGGGAGATGACTTTTTCTTTTGTTTTTAACTTATTATTTTTTAATTTTAAAAAATATTTATTTATTTATTCTGAGAGCGAGAGAGAGCATGAGGAAGGGAGGGGCAGAGAGAAAGGGAGAGAGAGAATCCTAAGCAGGCTCTCTGCTGTCAGCACAGAGCCCGATGCAGAGCTTGAACCCACGAACCACGAGATCATGACCTGAACCGAAATTGAGAGTCAGATGCTTAACCAACTGAGCCACCCAGGTGCCTCTTTTTAACTTCTTGTTTCTTGAAGCATTAGGGAAATATTACACTCCTGACATTTTAGCCAATTTCAGACAACCTCCAGCAATACCTGTCATCCGGACTTCCAAGGGTTTCTGCAGTTTTTATATCATCCAGTCTAATTAATGGAAAGGTTTTCAGTGCTATTAAATTTATCTCAGTGCTATTAAATTTAATGCTATTAAAGCTTTATCTCCATTGCCTAGATTAACGATATTTTTAAATCACAGGTATGGTTTTGATTTAATATTATGCTTTCTTCCTCTATTTGTGGCAGAATTGCAAGATCCAAAGAATTAAAAAGCTTTTTGTTATATTGTATATGTCCCCATTTAATTGAGCTATCTCTCCTTCGAATTCGTGATGAAGGTGTTTTTTGTGTCATTGATGAATGTTGATTAGATTTTCTTACACCAGATACCACTGTTACAAGATTTGTGACTAAAAGTTTTAGGCACTAGTCTCAAAGCATGTACATTTTCTAAGAACAAAGCTCTTTCCATTACTTAAGCGTGTTCTTTCTTGTTGCACTGTTCATTCATTCTTCTCTGAAGAATTTAATTCTCTGAGAAGTTGCATTATGCTTATTTCTAAAGAACACTGAGAGTATTTAAAACTAGAACTGTAAATGTGTTTTGATTTAATTAATGCCACTTAAAATTTGATCAAATTTGATGAATTAAAAAGGCTACAGACCTTCAACTATTGATTCTGGATGATTTCATAACAATTTCTTTAAACAGGAAAGCCTCAGAACCATCTATCCATATTAGATTCAAAATGTATCAGGAAAAAATCCTCAAATGTGGGGCATATTTTTTAAAAAAATTGTTCTAGTAAAAACAACAAAATGTCCTCTCTATTGATGATGTGCTCAGTAGTAACAGATCAAAGATTGAAAGACAACGTAGCCTATACACAGTCTGCAAGGATCTTGGGGGTGTGAGAACTTGTGGTTTGTTGCTGTGCAGCTCAGGGCTTGGGACACTCTAAGTGGAAACACATTTTGACTATTTGCAGTAATCTTTATTTCCACTTTTCCTTTCAGACCCTACATAATTATGTAGGCTTCCTGCATAATTAAGGAAACATGTTTCATTTTCTCCGCACACTTTTAAAAAAATGTTTCATGCTTCTCCAAATTGTAAGAAGGCTATTGTTTGATACTCAAGTGGGAGCATTCAAAACTAAACATTTTTGAGCCCAAAGAGATCTCAAAAGTAATGTAACCTAGTCCCAGTATTTCATTAAGGAGAAACTCAAAGCCCAAGAAGTGACATGACTTTTCCAATGTCTCACCATTACTATGTGATCTAGTCAGGGCTGGTGGTCAGTATTTATCTACCCCCTCTTTGATGTGTTTTTTGGCAAATCACACAGACTCAGGCATGGACTCTGCCCTTCTGGAGATCACTATTTACAAAAAGAAAGCCTAGAGAAGCCACGGTAGACACATAACGTATGTAGTGCCATGACCGCAAGTGTTCGTTATGTCTCCAGTGGAGTATAGCCAGGGGCTCATTCCACTCTTACCTCATTCCTGAAAAACATCAGAAATTCTGGAAATATGTTGTTGCCATAAGCTATATGAGGCATAATTCTAAAAACACACATATTTAGATACCAAGTGTGTAAACTTCATACGGATCTTGCGGTTGTCATGAGAATGCGCCTTACAGATCACTAAATTTTGAGTCATCGGCCAAGGGCCCAGCTGCTACACTCTGAAATTTTTCCCTAAGTTCTGTGGAAACCACATTTTCCACCTGCTGACTGAATGCAATAGGGCCACTCAGGCAAGCCCATTCATGGAAGACACAGGACTCCTGTGATAACTGAATTCGGTTCATGGACTCCTCGGTGGTCTTGCTAAACCTTCCTTAGACTGGATGGCAGTGTAAGAATCTACATGCCAGTTTGGATGTTTCCATTCATCTTTCTCTCCCTATTTCCTTCAGTCAGGGTCACACTTGCTTCATAATCTGAAAGGTCCCCTGGTCTTTGTTAGCTTATTCCCCATCTTCTCTCCCCAGGAATTTCTTCTAATAAAATCTTTGCACATTTTAATCTCTAGGCTGGAGAGTTTTCTTTTTTTAAGTTTATTTATTTATTTTGAAAGAGAGAGAGGGAGATAGCACAGGAGGGGCAGAGAGAGAGGGGGAGAGAGACAATCCCATGCAGGCTCTGCACTGTTCGTGTAGAGCCCATTTTGAGACCGGAAATCACGAACTGCGAGGTCATGACCTGAGGTGAAATCTAGACTGAGCCACCCAGGTGCCCTTATAGGCTGGAGAATTTTAAGAATCTTCTCCAGGGTTGCCAGAAAAAGGTCATTCGGTTCCTTGGCTGTTGTTCAGCATCTTTTTTCTTTTTCTTCCTACTTTTTGCTTTTGCTGACCAGCTAGTGACTTCTATCCCATTGGTCTCCAGCCCAGTGGCCTTCCTGTCAATACCTGATATACCTCTGCAGTACATACATTACTAGACCTCAATTTTCCTTTCAATTCTTTTTTCCTAGTAGGGCCTTGGTAGGCTGTTCATCTACCTCCAAGATGTGATTAGAAGGCTTTTAATGGAAGCAGAAAACAATATTGTCAGGCGGTTCCAAGCTAGCAGCCATCTTCAGCCATAATTTAGAAAAAAGCAACCACAGGGGCACCTGGGTGGCTCAGCTGGTTGGGCGTCCAACTTCAGTTCAGGTCTTGATCTCATGCTTTGTGGGTTCGAGCCCTGCATCAGGCTCTGTGCTGACAGCTCAGAGCCTGGAGCCTACTTCGGATTCTGTGTCTCCCTCTCTCTCTCTGCCCCTTCCCGGCTTGCACTCTGTCTCTGTCTCTCTGTCTCTCTCTCAAAAATATATAAACATTAAAACAAAAATTTTTTTAAAAATAATAAAAAAAAGCAACCACGTTTGATTAACAGGAGCCTTACAGATCTGTCTTCATAGTAAACATTTTGGATTTGAAATTATAATAAAAATCTTGGAAGTCAAACAAAAAGAGCAGAGTCCAGTGCAAGGAGCTTGGAGGTATTAAAAACCTATGAATACAAAGCTCTATTATTTACTAAGTTACGGGAACAGGGATGAGTCTCTGCGAGCAGGACAGAAATGCAATCAATGCACAATTGGTGACTACCCAGAGATGGCCAACGGAGGAGTCGTCAGGGAAAAAAAATCACTAGGGTCCAGCAAGAAATAGAAGTGAGAGGTTATGAGCAGGCTGTGCAATTTCAGAACAACCAAACTGGGAAAATAATGGCACTCCCATCTATAATACCCCAAGTTATTACTTGGAAAAAGGGAAAATAAAAGACTCCCCTGGAAATTGAGGGAGGTGCCTTATATTAATAGCTTGCTATCAAAACATGAAGAAAATAGCCTTCCATAATCCCTGCTTCCTGTCTCGTACTGAAAACATTAATGGCTTCAGGTCCCTCTGCATTGCCTTTTGTGTGAGACGCTCTATATTTTAAAGATCATTATACCCACAGGATCATAACTGAATCTGATTTAAAGGAGGCAAAGTAGGTATCAAAGGAAGGAAATGATTCCCTGCAGTCATCAATTCCAACAGCTATTCAACTTAGATTGAAAAGAAGGGCATTCTTACGTTTCCATAGGCACTTGGATTCTGCACTGGCCTGGCTTTCTTCCTCCTTCATTCAAAAATCAGGTTCAATTCGTGGGAGCTCCAGATACCCCAGTTTTTTCTTTAGAAAAATGCTCTCAGGAATAGTAGGGATTTATTTTTGTGTGTGGTTTTCTATGAACATAAAGCTAGTATGGGTCAAAGATATCATTAATAATAACAGCAAACCAACACTGCTACACTGCCTTAATGTCTTTTTTTGTACATACTCATATATTCCTCGCAATAACTCTTTAAGATATTATGCTCATTTTATAGAAGTGGAAATCGACACACGGGAAGGTTAAAGAATTTAATCAAAATCCCACATTTCCTTCACGCAAAATCACACGCCGTGTGGCACTTACAAAATGCCACCTGGGAGGTGGCGTGGCCAGGGGTCACACTGAGCAATCCACCTCCAGATACTGTGCTCTTTGCTCCTAGACTCTGGGGTTCATGCTTTCTCCTCATTGTCGCTTTTTAAAATACCCCTTTTCTCTACAATATTTTCCTACAATTTTCCTACAATATTTTCTCTACAATTTCCAAGCGTTGCTTCCCGTTTGCTCTCAGACAGTCTCAGTTCTCTCCAGTCTTCAAAAGAATGTTCCCTTGAGCCCACCACTTCTACATGGTCAGCCCCTTATGGCTCTCTTTCCTTCAAGTGCAAACCTCGCTGAAGATATGTCTTCCTCACCTGCTGCGTCCACTCCTTACCCCTCCCTTCCCCCATCTCTCACCTGACAGATCCTGGCCACTCCTCCCTTGAATACACCCCCACCCCCAACACTTACATAGCCTCGTCTGTCACTCCCTATGACCTTCTGCTTACCAAATCCAGGGGATTTATCATCGAGTTAACTTCAGCAGCATGTGACAGTATGCCTTCCTCATCGCTCTTGACTCTTCATCCAGAGGCTGTATCATAAGCTGTTCTCTCCTGGATATTTGTTTCTTTTCTTCTAATTTCAATTTTTCTGTTTTGTTTTGTTTTTTTCTTTTTCCGCTTCCTCACTGTAGGTACTTTCAAATGCTCTCTCCTTTGCCCTGGGCATTTCTCTCTATAGTTTCACTTCTGCATGTTCTCCTGACTTGATCTTCCCCGTATCTACATTTCTACCAGTTGCAACTAAACCAGTTACCAAGCAACTAAATGAGAATCTTTGGGGGCGGCCTGAGCACGATATATTTTAAAAGCTATCCAAGGGATTGTAATATATAGGGAGGGTCGAGTAACACTGGCAAAGGTCTCCATACTGATAGTTTAAATCAATTTTATTGTTAAGCAAGACAGTCCTTACACAGCTCATAATGTAATCACTGCTCTAACAAGTAGTAGAGCCTAGGGAGAAAGAGCCGCTGTGGGAGGGTGGCTCCTGTTTTTAATGGTCCTTCCTGGTATAAGCCACAACACTCATTATTTTAGTTCAGTAAGTAAATTATCTCATCATCCAATAGTGTCCCTCTTGTATACCATCTTACTAGAGATAGGAAAATTGCCTGTGTACTTGATTTTCACAGACATAGACTCTCAGAATACGGGCTTTCCTGAAACTTCAGGGAGATGGGTGTGTGTGGTTTACAGTGCTCAATAGAAACACTTGTAAAGAATGTTTTGTAAAATATAATATCGTAAAATATCTTTCGGCTCATCCTACCATCGTGTTTCATTGCTTTCTAGGACCTTTACTTATCTCCTTTAGGAAAGTTCTTTTGGCTTCATCCAAATGCCAATGTTTCCACTTTATTTTACTGGGCAATTCAGCTCTGAAGCCCCTTCTCATCTACAAGCCTAACTCTGTACACCGAAAGGCTCTACTGTGTCCTGTTGTCCAGGTTTCTGACTTTTAGGAAAAAAATAAAATAAAACTGGAAGAGGTTTAGAAATTTTCATATTCTCTCACCGGTGCCTATAGTGTTATGCCCAGAATTCGTGATCCCCAAAGACCACCAGGGAGCTGAGTCCGATGCAAAAGCAAAAGAGCCTTTATTCGAGCTAGCTCGAGCTCAATCCCCTACCTGCACCGACGCAGCGGTGAGATACCAGGGAGAGAGAGCGAGTTTCAAAAGCACAAAGGTTTTATAGGGGTCTAGGGGCAGTTGGTGAGGTAATGGCTGTGGCCTCAGCTGATTGGCTGGGGAAGGGTCGGAGTCCTGTTATGCAGGTCGCTGGGCGTGTTTTGATCAGGAAGTTTAAACGGGTGAGCGGGAGGTTACTCAAGGGGAGGAGGCGTGGTCTAGGTGAAGGACACAGAAGAAGATGGAGTTGGCTGGCGTAGGCCCGCCCTTTCAATAGGAAAGCAACTTACATTGCCCATGAATACAAACCATGTGCTTTGCTTTAGAACAAAAGGAGTCACAAGCAAGTTTGGTTGAAAATACCAATTTTTCTCTGACAAAGATTTTTTTTTTTTTTTACACATGGGCATAGAAAACGTTAACAGTGTTTATCTTCAGGTAGAGGAATATGGAATTTTATGCTTTATTACATTTTCAGGTATTTTCTAAATATTTTATCATGTCTGGAAGTTTTTAAACAGTGCAAAAACCACTCTCATCCAACTCTGTCACCTCTTATTTAGTTCTCTGTTTCCAAATCATTGCAAGATCGCTCCACTAGACTGATTAGAACTCATACATGCCCCAGACTTCTCAGACCTGCTTTCTTTTCATCACTTCCTCGTGGGCTCCTTCCATGTTTTACTTACTTCTCACTTCCCGTCCTCTTTTACTCATGCATCTATCCATGCCCTCATTCTGTAGAGATTCCTTGAACTTCATTACAACACACATTAGGCTTGGCTGTGTAGCCGGTCTGTGCAATCTGAATAATTCTCTTCGTTTTAAGTGCCTACCTGTAATAAAAAAGAGTCTGTTCAAATTCCAGCTTCTTCACTTTCTAGCTATGGAAACCTTGTGCAAGTCACTTAACTTCTCTGCAGAATAAGGATAATGATTCTCCGCTCACATGGTGGTTACAAGGAGAAAAATGCCTTAAAAGATATGCAATGCTTAGAAAAGGAAGCAGCACATAATGAAGGCTGGAAGAGTTTTACCTTGTAATACATTGTTACTTTCACTGTGCTCTGATTATTGGGTTGGTTTGTTTCATCCAATGTTGTCTCCTAAACTGATGACATACTCCTCTTTGTCAGTTGCTTTCTTGGCTGTGGCTCTCCTGTCGCAATGCTTCCTTCATCTGCCTTTATTGTTGGAAACTGTGTAGTGAGCTTTCAACATCAGCTGCTTCCTTGAATGGCAGCAGAACAAAAGAGTCAAAGGCTTTACAATTCAAATCCTGTCTGTGCTGATAACCAGATTTGTGCAATGGTATCAGCCAGCTATCTTCTTAAATGCTTTATGTATACAATCCTGCAGGTAATATCCACTGTTTAGGTTGCATGCATTGTTGCATGCATACAAGAGCTATAACTGTATAGTCTGGCCAGCCCTTAGGTGTTATATTTGTTCCTGTAGAATAGACTCCTTCACAGCGCCTCCAGCTCTGCTCATTCCCACCCGGGATTCACATCTTCACCTTCCCTAATCTGTCTGTGGGTTTGAAATCACACCTACCTTATTGTTCTATGTCCCTGATTCCTGTCTATTTCAAATCCTAATTTCATTTGCGTGTTACCTCTAAGACAGTCTTCCTAAAACATTATTTTACCCTTTCATTGCCCTGTGCATTAACAATCCAGCTCTCTTACCCAGTTTTACAAATAAAGTTTCTGAATTGTTTGTCTACTACCACATTCCACAAAAATGACTGGACAAAAAAAAAAATCGACAAAATTTGGAATGATCTTATGTAATATCTGCACGTGTGGATAGACTCAAAATTCAATCAGGACATCTTGAGACAGACAGTTTTAGGACATTCACTACTGAGGTCAGAGTATCCGAAAATGTGAAGAATATTCTTGGTGTGATATCACTTAAAATTGGCCCTATGACGTACAGCAAGCTCACTTCAAGAAGTCCTAGTGAATGAACACCTCATATGGATCAGTAGTGATCCCTCTAACCTGTAGAAATTAAGGAACAGTCGCATACCATTCAGTAGTCACATGCTGTAGGGAGGATCCAAACCAGACCAAACAAAAACCAGTGGGTTTTGGTTTTGTTGTTTTTGTGTGGTTTTTTTTTTTTTTTTTTTTTTTTCCTACCAAAAAAACTTACAAGGTCAGAAGGCTTTGGATGGCTGGTGTTGATTCCTAATCAATCTCTTTGTCATGATAGCTCCATGTGGTACAGTCCAAAATGAATAAAAATGAAAGTGACTTTTACATGTAAGGTTAGTTAATGATTTCCCCAAGTGTCATTAGGTAAGCCAATTGATTAGCATATTAAACATTGATCTCCCTGAAAGGATGCCAGATATAAAATTTAAGTCTCTAACCAGAAGCGCCCAGCAAATCACTTGTGGGTGCTTTGAAATAAAGGCCCTAACATCAAAGATTTTGATTCAGCAGATCAGGGATGGCACCTGGACCAGAGATTTTAAGAAACAATGAAAGTAACATATTTGGATAAGTTCTAATTACCAAGCTCCTTGAAATGAATAAGACTGCTGCCAAACTTGAATTCATTCTTAGCAGGGCTTATATTTGAAAGAATTCTTCTCTTTGCCTCAGAATAAATTTGAACAGGAAAAACTAAAATTATTTTGGTATTTATTGCCTTTAAAAGAAGAATCGTTTTTAAATACACATTTTAGGGCACAATTCTTTAAAAAGTGAAGTATGGTGAAAGATACTTTAAAAGAAATATACCAAGAGGGGAAAAAAGGTCTATAATGTCATACAAATTTTAGCATAAACTCCAAGGACTGAGTAAAAAGCAAGGGAGCTGGATTTTGTTTAAGGCATGCTGATGGGCTACATTTTCTAAAGTGGGGACAAAGCCTGAGCTACTGGATAGGCAGAATTCTAAGGAAGATTTCTTGCCGGTGGATAGTAAGAAAAGCTAGTTTAGCATTCAAGTGGACGCCAATAAAAAGCCTGGCAGTCAGTCTTCAGAAAATATCAACTAATATCTTAGCCAGAGGTCTTTTTGTTTACATTTTGCTCCTCAAATTTCAGGGTTGTCTCCCTAAAGAAAAATAAACAAAGAATCGAGGGTGGATATTTTTTTTTTCTAAAAATTCAGATCTAGTAAATGAGTCTTTAAAAATAAAGATGGCTGACAGACTCACTCATTTCCCCACATATAGGGCTTGCACAGTGCTCTCTATTCAACACCTCAGGCCATGTGATATGTCTCTTATCTGGACTGAGGCGTGAGATTTCTGGAAGTCACACCTTCATCACAGGGAAAACCATGTGCCCCTCAAAATCCAAATGCTAAGGAGGTTTTCTAAAGTAGTCTTATTATCACCAGGGTGCTTTCACAGACCATCTAAAGATCTGCTAACAGATAGTGATCTTTCAATCCAACTGGCAAATTGGTTAACTCTTAGAGGGGGTTGCTTCACTATAAATAAATAAGCAAATAATACATTTTTGTGCAAATTAAATACAATTTCAACCTGTTTTTCATATTGTTACTTTATCAAGCCTCATTGAATATTTTTACTGGGCACTAGCCATCAGTGAAGACAAAAGGTGTCTCAGTAAATATTTGTTAAGCTAATTTGCTCTCATCCCACAGTGGAAGAAAGAACTGCTCAATGTATTTTGATGTTTTGCATCTGTCTTGTTTTTGTATGAGACCATTTGCTACCTGAGTGGCCAGCACTGGTCTACCGACATGGTTCTACACCTGATGGAACTTGTTTATCTCCACATGTAGATGGACCCAGCCATTCCTGATATGTTTTCACCTATGCAGTGGCATTTCTAAAATACTTTACTAAAGGTTAGCATCAAAACGTTAATTCAAAGGACATTTTTATTGTATGTTTAACTCATGCTAAAGAAAAAAAAAAACTACAAAAGAGTCAGATAAAAAGGAAAAGGAGGAAATAGCCCATCATATGAAAATGTGTTTTAAAAAAAACCTTTCCCAACAATTTGAAGGGGCTGCAATGCTCCATAGTTACCTTGAGTGACATTAAATCAGAATATCTTGGCTTAGATTCAGGTATGACCACATTGGGAGCAAGGAGAAAAATTAAACCTACTTCCCTTGACCATAGTTCCTGTTCAGAAGTCTTTTTAGAAGTACTTAAAAATCCACTGATATAAAAGCATTCACCAAGGAATACTTTTTCTTTTCTTATCAAATTAGTACAAGCTCATCACTGATGGGTAAGGAAGAAGCAGCGAAAGGCCTGACAGTATTTGCTGCCAGAGCAGGTGCACCTGATACAGGGAAGCAGAGTTGGTTTGAGGTTATCAGAGACCTACAGGCCCCTCGACTATCAGCGTGATCATGAAATCTGTCTTTCTGCTCTAAAATAAACTTTGGCCAAGTGGAAGGCCAAGTTTTCTGAAGTTCGTGGATTGCCCGAAAAAATATTTTATTGATTCTACTTTGCTTCCAAATAAAGTGTAACGAGCAGAAAGCGAAGTGATGCAGAGAGAAAAGCATTGATGACTGTTGATTTCCAGGGTCAGTTCATGAACTGTGATTTCACAAGCCCTGACCTGGAAATCATGTTGTCTCAGGGCCTTTTTTCAGCTCTCTGTCCATCCTAACCTCCCTCCAGCTCACTGACCTCACAGGTCGATTGCAGCTGCCCTTGCCTGTGGTCCTGTGACTTTCAGGAAGTGAGTTCTCTTTTGTCTTTTTAGCCTTTTAGTTATTCTTTGCTGGTACGCTCGTCAACCCTCATTTAAAAAGTTATTTATTTTTATTCTTGCAGTTGTAACATCCATCTTTCTGATCAGTGGGAAAAGAAGCTTTCTTGGGAGTAAGAAGACTATGATGCCATAAATGCTTTAAAACATACTTTGTTTACTGCAAGAAAATATGGATTGACAGCAGTGTTAAGAACCTCTGCCCTTAGAGTGACCCAAAGTGACCACACCATCTCTCTGAGGAGAGCAACTGCCCCTGTATCTTCCATGTTACTTAGAAAGTGAAGGAGAGGCTGGGGCGCCTGGGTGTTTCAGTCAGTTAAGCATCTGACTCTTGATTTTGGCTCAGTCATGATCTCACGGTATATGAATTCAAGCCCTGAATTGGGCTCTTCACTGACAGTGTGGAGCCTGCTTGGGATTCTCTCTCTCTCTCTCTCTCTCTCTGTCTGTCTCTTTCTCTTTGCCCCTTCCGCTCTCTGTCTCTGTCTCTGTCTCTCTCTCTCAAAATGAATAAACGTAAAACAAAGAATTAAAAAAATAAAGTATAGGAGAGGCCAACATTCATCCTATTGGGAACATGGGCAAGACACTCTCCAAGATCACTCACATTTTTGACTCCCAGTGGCATAAGCCATGACCTGTGTATTAAAATGTTACTATGTAATTGAATATTATTACAAGTCAATGATCTGTTTTCCACATCCTCCATACCATGAAGTAACCATGACATGAAGTTCTTTTGAAGTAGTCCAAATCATATCAGACTTCTAAAGAAAAGAGAGAGGGGTGCCTGGGTGGCTGAGTCGGTTAAGTGTCCAACTTCAACTCAGGTCATGAGCACATGGTTTGTGAGTTCAAGCCCCGCGTCGGGTTCTGTGCTGACAGCTCAGAGCCTGGAGCCTGCTTCAGATTCCGCGTCTCCCCTTCTCTCCGCCCCTCCCGTGCTCGTGCTCTGTCTCTGTCTCTCAGTAATAAATAAACGTTAAAATTTTTTTTAAATAAATAAATAAATAAATAATAAAAAATTAAAAAAGAGAAATCACACCTTAAAGGTTATGGAGCTATTCTTTTGATTATGTATTTGATAAGTCATTCTGAAAATGTGTTTGAATTTTACCATTATATTGCTTTATGATCACAGAAGAGATTATGGATTAAGAACTGTGGCGTTTGCAAAACCCTGAATGTAGGAATGAAGGTCTCAACAATTTAATTCTAATGCCATTGCCTAAGTTGCAGCATCACAGTATGAGCTGTTTCCGTGTGGGGAAAGTAGTCCTAAAGAACTCACCAAGTGTATCTCTTGACTCTGCTTCAGTGTTAGAGAATCAAGTGTCTCTGCTGTGATAATAAAATGAGTGATTGTAAGTTCCTTTAAGGAAAAGCAATGATTTTGCTTATTAATATTTCCATTGTTAGGGATTAACATTGGACAGCTTCTCACAGCCAAGCTCACATCGTTCTTGTACATCACTTTTCTTTGCATATATATTTCTCCTGAAATAGAAAAAAAAAAAAAAAAACAGCAACAACACTGTTTTCAAGTCAGTTGGATCTGAGAAATGCAGTCAAACAAGCCAAGGGACAACAGCAACCGCAACCACGTGGGCTCAGACAGCAAGGCTGCGTGAAGTCCTACCTGGGTGATGGCAAAGGTCTCTGAACAGTTCTGTCATCATCTGGCTTTCCTCACAGCTGTTCCTAGCATGGCCACTAAGAGGCGCTACTCAAAATGCAAAGCTGTTGCCAGTTTGGCCTAGCTTAATTCAAACCTCTGTAGTAGCTTTTCATTTCCTTTGGGACAAAGACCAACTTCCTTCACAGAGCTGCTAGGTTCCCTCTCTTCCTGGCTTATCGCAGCCTTCTCAAGTCTTTGTTTCTTGGTTCTAGTCTCTTGTCTTCTTTCAGCATCTTGATCTCGTGGCCCTTCTGCCCCAGGGCTATTGTACAGACATCTGTACAGGCCTTAGGCACTTTGTATGTAGCACATTCCCCAATCATCTTCTGTTCCCCATCCTTCCTCTGTTTATTCTTTGAGCTCACTGACATGGTTCCTCAGAGAAGCCCTCTGCAACATCCCGGTCTAGACAGTCTTTTGTAATAAGCTGTCAGAGAACAACCATTCTCTCCTGTTTAATACTAATTTCGGGTATGATAACCTTGCTCTTTTTGTTATTTGATAAGTTCTCTCTCTCCCAATAGATATATAAGGTCCATGAATCCTTATTATATGAAAGTGACTGACACATAAGTGGCACTAAATAAATATTTGTTGAAAGAAGAAATTAATAATTGGCAAATATCATAGTAAGACAGATGTCCCTAGGTTTATACTGGTCTGAATTAACCAGTGCTGCTATTTCCTGCTGGTACAAAATACCACTTCACAGAGGTAAGGCTTTCCTCAGGAAGTTTCCAGCAAGAAGAATAATGGGATTAACAACTTACTGTCATACAGTTCATTATTAGCACAGAGACCTAGCCACACATTTTAGAGGAAAAGAATTGAGAAGAAATATAGCAATATCTCATGTTTTGTTCTTATTTATTACATGTACAACATAAATTCAAAAAATGTACACTTTCTTTTCCTGCAGAAGTTAATATTGCTTTTTATTATCTAGTTTAGAGATTACCAAAGTCCACTTTCAGAGACTGCAGGAGGGAAAGAAATTGTCCATTGACAGAGTCATTTTGTGCCATAGGGGAGATTACCAGTGGAGTTTTATGGCATTTTTGCATTAAGTATTGTTTTCCTCTCCCAGACCTGCACCACGAGGGGATGTTTTCTCATGATTTTTGCTAACGGGGGGACCACTTGCATACTTTCCTTCATAGGTTTTCACCCTCAGAGGCTCTATCCTCTCCCAACATCTCACACCAGGCCTCCAGATGAACTGTTCTAACTGAATCCTTGCTGGTGTCAAACTGCACCTGCTCCTGGTTATTAGGGGTTTGGCCCCCTCTTTCTGCCTGCAGACTTCTGGCTCTCCTTAGATTTCAGTTTTGCTGCTTGCCTTCCAACCTCTGCTGTCGGATAATTTCAAGAAAAATCACAGACTTGCGTTTTTCTTTTTGTTTTTATAAGTAGGAGAACAACATTCTTTTGTTTATCCCTACATTTCCAGATGAAAACTAGAATTAAATAATTGATGTTTGAATGTAAAATAAAACTTTAGCTTCAGGAAAATCTTTACTTGGCCATGTTACATTATTATTTTTTTTACATATTATTGTACTTAATTTACTTACATTTTGTTGAGGACTTTTTTGTCAATATTTATGAGGGGTATTGGTTTACATTTTGCCTTCTTAGGAATGCCTTTATAAAGGGTCAATCACAAGTTTAGGCTGTTCTCATAAAATGAGTAAAGGATGTCCCTCTTTTTTCACATTCTGAAGGAGTTATAATTTGAATATTATTTATACTTCAAATTGTTCATAGAATTCACCAGTGGAGTAATCTTGGCCTGAAGTTTTCTCTGTGGGAAGATTTCTAATTACCAATTCAATTTCCTTCTTAGATAACAAGATTTGTGTCAATTTTTGTAAATATGTCTAATCATTCTGGGTTTCTATGCTCCAGGGTCTTTGCCATTCAAGTCTTGGCTTGATTTCAAATAGACTTTTTTTTTTTTTTTTTGCATTTTTCAACCTAAATTTTCTAATTGTTCTTGGTGAGAAAATTGGTCTTAATAAAGTGGTTCACCGTTGCTAGAACGTCGAATGCAGAAAATCTTAATATGTTAAACTCTATTCCAATCCCTGTTCAGTGTGTGTGTGTGTGTGTGTGTGTGTGTGTGTGTGTGTTTGCATTCAAAGATTCATTCAGAGATGAATTAAAAGATTCCCCCAATATTAAAGTTTTGAATACACACACAAAATATGAGGATGATTCTATTATATTTCTCTCCTTTAAGGGGTGAAATTCAGGCCTCATCAATGCTATGCTGCATGAATACTAAGGAAGTTTCCTGTCAGCCTTGTCTACATCATCTGTCACCAATTCACAGGAACCAGCAAGATTTTAAAATTTGGCTGGAATGTTCCAATTAATCCTTGTAGGATATCTGATATTCAGTAGTTGAGATTGAAACCCACTTACACAATTTCCAGGAAACTCAGAAATAGAATAAATGCACCGAGAATTATCAGAATGTGGATATTCCACTACAATTTACCTGAACATAATGAACATTATTTCAGCCTGCTTGGAAATGGAATGTATATTTTGATGAAGCATCTCTGGATGAAATGTTGCCAAAAAGAGTAGGGCAATTAGTTGACTGCGGATGGATGTATTGACCTTCAATTATGCCAGTAAAAGTAGCCATCAACATTTACTACTTAGATGCAAAGGACCTTTTGATTTTATACTTTAAGTTATTCTAGAGTAATTTACGAAAGTAAGAATAAAGAGTGTAACGAACTTTACTGGAAATTGTAATAAGAATTAGTCATAGCATCCAGTTTTTTCCTGCATCATCTTGTTTTAACAAGATGACTTCAATGTAACGAACGCTTTTCACTTGGAATACATCCATCTTATGAATATTGACTTCAGATTTCAAATGAATCTCTGGTTCTGGTTTCCATTCACCTCAAATTCTTCTTGTACTTGTATTATCAAAATTCAACACCTTTGAAATTGTCGACTCATAATTTGGTTGAAAAGATGATAACCATTTCTTGCTCTGTAATTACAAAATGTTTTCATTTTCAGATTTAGAATCCCTAGGTAGAATGGTCAATCCAATAATTGTTCTTAAGTTACTGCATCTTCAATGTCCTTCCCGTCATCTTTGTATGCGTGCCCACTTTTAGCCTTTGACCATCTACAAATAGGATCAAGTGAAATTCGAAGGGCAAACATAAAAATAAAAGAATATGGTCACATATTCTTTTACCAAATTGGGAGGTCTAGGTTTTTGTCACAAAACATTTTGTGAAAAAGTGCTCACTGTAAGGAGACTAATGGGATGATAATGTAGTATTTTCCTTTTGTGCCTGGAAATCTTTTGCTCATCCATCAATTCTTGATTTTGAAAAAAGTTTGAGTGCAAAAGTTGTCCTGTGCACCAGGCAGAAATGTCCCAGCTCTGATATACCTGCCATGTGCAGTTTTCACTGGGAACAGCCTGGGGAAAGTGTAACTTAGGCATGACACTTCAGTGTCTCTACAGACATGGCTGATGGATGCTGTCAGTCAGCTCTGTTTTCTGCAGATTGCTCTCAAGAGGAGATCAGGGTGACCCAACTCCATCACCACCATGCAGAGGGAAACAGGATATGATTCTTTTTCTTTTCTTTCTTTCTTTTTTTTCTTTCTTTCTTTTTTTGCATGCCTGAGCATTTTTTACAGAATACCACATCATGTTTATGAAAAATTATGGAGATAAATTGAGACTATGGGTGTTATCTTCCTTCAGACAGGATTTCCTTTTGTTTCTGGAAACCAAGTGCAATCAGGATAGGGTAAAACCGATCTAAGCCAATCATTGATGGAAGGGAGCTGAACATTAACTTCCGTCTTGAGGGCTCGTCTATTTCAGTTTCTCCCTTATTCTAAGCACACAATTCCTTGGGAGTCCTTACTGGAAGCCTGACATCTTTATCACAGAACCTCCCAGTTAACAGTTTTTAAAAATTTTTTTTTTGACATTTATTTATTTTTGAGACAGAGAGAGACAGAGCATGAATGGGGGAGGGTCAGAGAGAGGGAGACACAGAATCTGAAACAGGCTCCAGGCTCTGAGCTTTCAGCACAGAGCCTGACGCAGGGCTCAAACCCACGGACTGTGAGATCATGACCTGAGCCGAAGTCGGCCGCTTAACCGACTGAGCCACCCAGGCGCCCCCCAGTTAACAGTTTTGAACCTCCTATTTTTACCAGCAGCTCTATAAGGCCGCTAAAAGTCCTGTTCACACTCTTGGTCTCTAAGTTGCTAATTTCACGGCACTAAATTCCTCAAGAAGAAAAGCAATGCTGAATACTTCACTGTGCCCTCTGGGTTTCCGTTCACTGTAGGATTCCAGGCCCTCAAGGTTTCCCTTGACTTCAAACATTTCTTTTCAGGTTTTCTCCTAGATATTCTAATTTTCCTTGATTGAAAAAAAATATTGGTCTTAAACCAGCCAATTAGCTATTGCTGGAATGATATGTTATTTTATTATTGTAATAAATCTGCCAATGTTTTATGTTGGAATGTGTATATATATTTACACACACATATATAATATATTATCCAAATAAAACAAACCAAGCATGTATATAGTAAAACCTTGGATTGCGAGTAACTTGTTCTGTGAGTGTTCCACAAGACAAGCAAAAATTTCTAATAAATTTTAATTTGATAAATGAATGATATCTTGCAATATGAGTAGTACGTGATGCCGAACATCACAACTGAGTCAATGGTTCTTCTCTCTCTTCTCTCTCTATCTCTGTCTCTGTGAGATTGTGGGTGATCTCTCCCATGCTCAGATGCTTGCTCTCAGGCTGCGGTGTTTGGCATAAATCAATGATTTTTCATTGGAAGTGTATTTTTTTGTCATGTCAAAGCACCTCTGGACAGTCCTTCGCTTTTCCATACAAGAGTAAGCTTAGGAATGCTTTGCTTCATTCTAGGTCAGGCTGCCTGCAGACATAGACCCTTTCCTCTGCTCCTTATTGCCAATTACATTCAATATAGTATATGACAAGAGTTTATTATACTGTACTGTAGTCAACATCCATTTGAACGTATACAATGGCCCCCATGCAGAAAAAGGTTGAAAACAAAGGTAGTAAGAAGGAGATGATTACAGTAGAAGTTCAGAAGGAAATCGTTGAGAAGTACAAACAAGGTATGCGAGTGGCTGAAATTGCAAGATTTTATAAGTCTATGTCTGCAGCTGGTCTGCAGAGGAAGAGGAGAAAAGGGTGGAGGAATCCCTCACTTAAATGAGATTAGGGAGATGTGTAAAATGTGGGAAACAGTGAAAAATTCTGTAGAAAAGACCACCTGAATAAGGTTGTAGCTGCACGAGCAATGAATCTGTTTAACGGTAATGCAATGTCGCATTTCTGCAAAATCCTCAAAAGGAGGCAAAAGCAAGTGTCATTGGATAGTTTCCTTGTTAAAGTTGCATGAAAAGATAAAGATTCCATTGAGCCAATAGATAGATAGCAGTGATTCCGTTAGTGATAGTGAAAGTCGTCCTACACCATAACCCTTCTCTCTTGTCTCCCTCACACCAGGCACAAAGGTTTTCAAAGGTAAGTGCAGCTTAATTTGTTTATTTTTTTTATATTTTGTATTTTGTTGATTATTTTGTATTATATTATAGTATTGTAATCATTTTTATATGAATATTTTTGGGTTGTGGAACGAATCATCTGAGTTTCCATTACTTATGGGGAAATTTGCTTTGATATACAGGTGCTTTGGATTACAAGCATGTTTCTGGAATGAATTATGCTCACAAACCAAGATTTTACTGTATATTGTATGTACACTCTATGTGAGTATATTTGTTGTATAAGTCATAGTAATTTAGTATACTTACGCTGCTTTTAAAAATGAGTTTAAACTGTATCTTGAAATCAGAACATTTTAAAATTTACAATAATAATTAGGGGGAAGGGTAAACTTCCCATGAATTTCTCCCTAAATTATAAAAATTTTTTCTTTTCTCTAACATGTTCTTGATCTTTCTCAAAGACTAGTTGTATCTGTTGTTGCTTTTGCATTATTCGCTGTCTATAACTAGTGTTTTTTTTCTGTTTTCCTTTCTTTGTCCTTTACCCTAATATATGTTTAAGTGTATGTTCTATACCAGTATTTTAATTTCTATGCTACACTTTTTTGCACATTTTCTTTTGCAGTCTAAGTAAATTCAATGTTTCTTTAAAATTTTTATTTTATTTCATTTGCCGTTGCTCCCCCCACATTCTATCACCTTTTTATTCCATCCAGTCTCCTTTTATGCCATTTTTGTCCCTTACCTAGGGATTATAGTTCTCTTTATTTTTTCCCCCACATCTGAAAAGTTGTGTACTCTTCTGAAAATGCTAAAGAATTCTGTGATCTGTCTTCTGGTTTTACAGTTTCCTTTTCATATCCTCAATATCTTCCTTTTTTCTTATGTCTTTTCTCTTGATCTCTTTTCTTCTTTTTTTTTTCTTCTTTTTATTCGTTCCCCAGCATAATGATACTTTCTGATCCTGGTGTTGACCAAAAGATAAGGTAAACAAGTACCATTCTGATTGATTGATTGGGCTCAAATAACATATTTATTTATTTATAAAGAAAGGCAGACTGCCACGTGCAGCACCTCATTTGGAAGTGTCTGGAGTCTTGGAAGCTTGTCTACCCTACCCTCTCTTACAAATGGACCTTGAAAGCTTGTTTGGAGGTTCTAGGAGGGGAGCACAGCTATTCGTATACCCTTGAAGGAAGAACAGTCCTCCTCTATCGGGGAAGGTTGTCCTCTTCGACTGAGCACGCACAGCTTTGGGAGGGACGCACATGGAAAGGTGAGGGAGGAAGGGGACACCTGCCTAGCCAGCCAGATCAGCCAACTCAACCCTGGCAATCAATGGGGTGACAGATGTCACAGCCAGATTGCCCTCATATCCTCAAATAGCGTTTTTAGATGTAAGAGCATGTAAGTTGCTACTCAGAGTTCACAATAAAATCCTCCATTTTTAGCATCTACTCTGCTTAATTTCTCCTAACTTCATATTTTAATTCTTTGGTACTCTCCTTCCAAACTCTAATTCTTAGCTAAATTCATATATTTTTTACCTCTTCAGCAATATTGTACCACTGGTATATTCTAATCACCTCAATACTATTTCTTGACTTTTCAGGCATATAGAAATCACAGTATTTTTCATCGCTGTTTTTCTTGACGGACTCTTAGAGAGCTAATTTGAATTCTAAGTACAGAAGTCAGCCCTTCTTGGTTCTAAATTGGTTCACCCATTTGTATTGCTTAGATTTGTTTCCTTTTGATCCCCTGATGGTTTTCCCTTTATATAATTCTTGTTCTCAGAATAAATTCTAGAAAGTGATTGTCAGGCCACTGCACTTGAATCCAGCAAATAACCTACTCAGCAGAATTCAAAGGAAAAGTAATTTATTTTGCTGAATGACTCATAGGCAATTTATCATTCTTACATTAACCTTTTTTTGAGTCTTATTTTTTAAATAAATATTCAGGTTTAGGTTTACACAAAAGTGATGACAGTATGGGCAGTACTCTCTGCTATACCACCAACTCAACTTCTCTTATTACTAACGTCTTACATTTGTGTGGTACGTTTGTCACAACGAATAAAGCAGTATTAGTACATTATTATTAACTAAAGCCCATGCCTTATTCAGATTTCCTTAGTTTACATCTGTCCTCTTTTTAAAAAAAAAAAAAAGATTTTAATACAGAGAACAAACTGAGGGGGACGGGGAGGGTGGGGGAGAGGGGAAAATGGGTGGTTGGCATTGAGGAGGGCACTTGTTGGGATGAACACTGGGTGTTGTATGTAAGCCAATTTGACAATAAATTATATTTAAAAATGAATAAAAACATTAAACATTTTTTTTTTAAAAAGGTTTTGTTTTTAAGTAATCTCTACATCCAACGTGGAGCTCGAATTTAAAACCCCAAGATCAAGAGTCGCATGTTCCAATGCCTGAGCCAGCCAGGCGCCCCGTATCTGTCCTCTTTCTATTCCAAGATGCCATCCAGGACACCAAGTTACAGTAGGTCTTCATATCTCCTTGGCTTCCTCCTTGGCTGGGATAGTTTCTCAGATTTTTCTGGTTTTTATGACCTTGACAGCTTTGAGAAATAGTGGTTAGGTATTTTGTAGAATGCCCCTCAGTTGGGAATTGTTGGTGGTTTTCTTGTGATTGTATTGGGTTTATAAGTGTTTGGAAGGCAGACCACAGAGATACCACCCTTGATAGGGTACATATAATTAACATGACCTACCACTCTTCCTATGAATCTTGGTCCTCTGGCTGAGGTAGTGTTTGTCAAGATTCTCCACTATACTGTTGCTCTTTCTTTCCTTTTCCCCTTTCCATATTGTACTTTTAGTGTGGACGTCACATGGGAATCCTACTCTTAGGGAGTTGAGAGTTATACTCCATCTCTTTGAGGGTAGAATTTTTACATAAATTATTTGGAATACTTCTGTTTAGGAGGTTTGTCTCTTCTCCTCAGTGTGTTTATTTATTTAATCATTTATTTATACCAGTAAGGCTCATGGATATTTATTTTATACTTTGGGTTATAATCCAATGCTATTTAATTTATCTTATTACTTGAATTATTCTAGCTTTGGCCACTGGAAGCTCTTTCAGTTGGCACCTGAGTTCCTATGGCATACCACTGGTCTTGTGGGTGGTGGTTGTGGTTGTTGTTGTTGTTGTTGTTGTTGTTTTTCCTTTTTAATCTCAAAGTACCTCCTTTCTGTCAGGCTAGAAGATACTCCAGGCTCATCTTATATATTCCTTACCCTTCCATAGAATCATTTATTTCTATAAGGAGCATTGGTTCATTTGATTGGGAAATGCCATTAGAAACCAAGATCTGGAGGTTATACTGTTCACTGTCACCGGGATTATTGTTGCTTGACCTCTCAGCTGACAGAGGAAGTGTTGGTTCTCAACTCTCTTAGGAGCTTTTCAGGTGTAATCTGAAACTGGCTTCCAGAGACAGAAGATTCAGGCCACTCCAAGTTGGCAAGTGGCAGGGTTCATCAGCAAAGGAAACTTACATCTGAGGCTTTTCTTGGGTGCCAGCAAGACAAATGGATCCCCACGCCTGCCCTCCAAATCACAGAAGCTTATAAAGAGGCCCTAACTGGGCTCAGTCAGGTATACCATGCAGATGTTTTCGACACCACATCACCATCTGCAGGCTGTGTCCCTGGAGAAACCTCTGGGGCAGGAAAGACAAGTGGAACCCACATTCCGAGGACAGGGGAGAGAATAAGGAACCTCCGAGTGCCTGGGTCCAACTCGCATGTCAGTTCAGGGGTCACATCTTTTATGACATTACCCAACAGAAAAAAATACATACAGTTTTATACTAACCTCTTTATAAACACATAGCTCTAAATATTTCTAGATATATGTCCATCTTTATCTGCATTATGCCGAATATGAATTCATACTGATATTCCCGACTCTGGGCCTTCTTCCTTTGCTTCTTCCTATGACCTCCCTCTGCAACAATGAGAAATCTGGCTCCCCCCAGCCTCCATCTATTTACTTTACTGTTCAATTAAAATATATATGTGATGCATGATCAGAATTATTTAAACTGTATCCCATGCGAAATAACTTTTTCAACTGAAGTGGTAAGCTACTTTTTGCTTTGAGTCTTACAGATTCCTCTCATTGCCAAAGTCGCTTATGTCAGCACATTTTGCCATCACTTTCTTTAGTGAAACTGTTTCATACATTTTTAATATAGTTAGACTTTTCTGTCACAGTCCGCGTTCACTATGGGGGTTCCCCCACCTCCTAAACATTTTTAAATTTTGCATACATTAAGATTTACCCTTTGTGCTGTAAAGTTCTCTTCTGTGGGGTTTGACATGTGTAGTGCCATGAAGAATAGTTCCACCATCCTAAACCATTCCCTACCCCCCTGCCCCTCCCACCCAACCCCCCCCGCCTCCCCTAAAACCCCAACGACCACAGATTTGCTTATTGTCCCTGCAGTTTTGACTTTTCTAGAATATCATATAAGTTGAATCATAAAGTATGTAGCCTTTTCAAACTGCCCGTTTTCACTTAGAGATATGCCTTTAAGGTGGAGAAATTAGAACCCTTGTACATTGTTAATGGGAATGTAAAATGGTGTAGCTGCTAATGGTGTAGCTACAGTTTGGAGGTAACTCAAGAAATTACAAATAGAACTACTGCATGATCTAGCAATCTCACTTCCGGATATATATCCAGAAGGATTGAAGTCAGGCTCTAGAAGATATATCTGCACGCCCATATTCACTGCAACATTATTCATAAGAGCCAAGACATGGAAACAACCTAAATGTCTACCAACAGATAAAAGAAACAGAAGATTGAGCTTTGAACAACACAGGTTTGAATTGTTCAGGTCCACTTACATGTGGATTTTTTTTCGATAAATACAGTACTGTAAATGGATTTTGCTTTCCTTATGATTTCGTTAATAACATTTTCTTTTCTCCAGCTTACTCTGTTGTAAGACTACAGTATATAATGCATATAACATAAGGTATGTGTTAATCGACTGGTATGTTACCAGTAAGGCTTCTAGTCAATAGTAGGCTATTAGTATTTACATTTTGAGGGAGTCAAAAGTTATACGCTAACTTTTTTTTTAGTGTTTATTTTTGAGAGAGAGCACAAGCAGAGGAGGGTCAGAGAGAAAGAGGGAGACACAGAATCCGAAGCAGGCTCCAGGCTCTGAGCTGTCAGCACAGAGCCCAATGCAGGGCTTGAACCCACAAACCATGTGATCATGACTTGAGCTGAAGTCGGAAGCTGAACCAACTGAGCCACCCAGGCACCCCAACATATGCCAATTTTTAACTGCACGAGGAGTCTGTGCCCCTAATCCTCACATTGTTCAAGGGTTAACTGTATACACGATGGAATAATATTCTGCTTAAAAAAGAAAGAAATCCTGGCATATATAATAACATGTTGGACAACATAATGCTAAGTGAAAAAAGCCAGGCACAGATAGAAATATAGTAATTTCACTTAAATGAGGGTATCTGAACTAGTCGAACTCATAGCAGCAGAGAGAATGGTGGTTGCTAGGTGGTGATGGGGAGGGGAAAACAGGGACATTGTTCAATAGGTATAAAGTTTCAGTTATGCAAAACCAGTAAGTTTTAGAGAACTGCTATACAACTGTCTATAGTTAACAGTATTGTATTCTACAGTTAAAATTTTAAGTAGATAATCTCATGTTGAAAGTCCTTACCACAATTAAAAGAAAAACAGCAGTGGCACTGAAAAAAAAAAAAAAAAGATTCAATCACGTCTTCGTAGTCTGCGTGGCTTAATAGCTCGCTAGTGGTTTTCCGATTAGAGAATTTTTGAGAAAAATTTAATATTTATGATTTATTCATCAGCAAATGTACTCATCCCCATGGATTCAAAAAGTTGCTCACAGATTGTGACTATGGATTGATGGTCTCGTTAAAAACCAAATCACTTCTAATATGATGGGAACTCATGTCTCCAGGGTGAGAACTTCTGCACTTCCAGGTGGCATTCAGTCTGTGACAGCCCTGGCAACAGAAAATGCGTGAGAGATGATACCAGGAGACAGGAAGTTAATACGACCAAAAAAATGGGAAGCGGTTCCTGGGAAGGCATCCATGTGCTAACACATTTTTAGATAGTGATACACACTCCAAAAATCTGAGGATAAATTATTTATTAAGACTAAGCATGTAAAGAGCTTTAGAGAGAGATTCAAATGCTTATAGAGAGGTATTGCTAATGGATCCTGAATTTCTTTTGACCTTAAATGGATTTTTATCACTTGGTACTGAACTGCCAAATGTCATAAGCAGGTGCATTAGGCTACTGAGTCACATTGTGCACACATTATGCACACATTATGCACACCTCTACCTGTGTGAATAAAAGATAAAGTCTGGATGATTAGTTTTCAGAGAAAAAATGGGAGTAAGTTGACTCATATTATCTCAGAAACCTACTTAGAAGAAAATAATCTTATTTAAGGAAGAGAATTTAAGTGATTTATCTTTTACAATTACTTCTTCCTTTACCTTTGTGTTTGAATGATGGTTTTTTTTTAATTTTTTGAATAT
The DNA here is from genome assembly GCF_024362965.1 of Panthera pardus. Taxonomy (NCBI): domain Eukaryota; kingdom Metazoa; phylum Chordata; class Mammalia; order Carnivora; family Felidae; genus Panthera; species Panthera pardus. The sequence goes on from NW_026526655.1 coordinate 27,452,002, forward strand.
TAGGGGCGCCTGGGTGGCTCAGTCGTTTAAGCGCCCGACTTTGGCTCAGGTCATGATCTCGCGGTCTGTGGGTTCGAGCCCCACTTCAGGCTCTGTGCTGACTGCTCAGAGCCTGGAGCCTGTTTCAAAATCTGTGTCTCCCTCTCTCTCTGACCCTCCCCCGTTCATGCTCTGTCTCTCTCTGTCTCAAAAATAAATAAACGTTAAAAAAAATTTAAAAAAATTTTTTTTTGAATATTGGGGTTAATTCTCTTAGAAAACCAATCATGTTCTCATCAGCTTAAATTTATCATATTTTGTCCTAAATTTGTCATAAGAAAATATTTTTAGAAAAAAAATAGAATTATAAAATTTAAACATAAATAATTGAGGATTTGATTTCAAAGATAAATGCATAATTCATTTAACTGATCAATAATTCATTTAAATTTAACCTCTGTAAATGAGTAATATACCACAAAAGTTAATCAGGGTTTAACCCTGGTTATTTTGGGGACAGTTGTAATTTGATTTTATCTATTGATAAGAGTTTTATTACAGTCATACCTGTTCAATTTAAGAGAAAATATGAGATGAAAGTTTTGATACAAAGTATCTATGAAACACAGGGTGTCTTTTTGTCAGTACTTTATTTAAGAAAGTCTTGTTAAATGCCAGCGAGGTTGGGAATAGAATTACCTCTTAAACAAAGTTGCCTTTGTATCATTTAATAATTGATTATATTTTTATTAGCTCAGTGAAGAAAAAACAGGCCATCTGTACTTACAACACTAACTTGATGAGTTCTCAAGGAAAAGAAGTTTTGCCTTTTAATTTGTGATTTTACATTCTATTTTGGTGATATTAAAAAGAAATTTTAGAAAATGTCACCACAATGATGATATCGGAGGCTCCTGAATTTCTCTCCTCCCACAGATGCGCCAAAAATTCATACACAAAGAGAAATCCAGAAACCGGTTGAACGACTGCTGCACTGAGTCATCAAAACCGGTAAAGGCTGAGACACCTGCTCCCCATAAACCCCATCCAAGGCACAGTGCCTTACAGTCAGGAGGGACTCCCGGCCAAGTCCCAGCTTCTCCTGGAGGAGAGGAGGGTTTGGACCACACATACAGCACCCCAACTTTTAAGGCTGCCACCTGAGGGATGGCCTCCAAATCACCTAGCTGTGAGAGCCAAGGGGACTTGCCATAATGAGTCCCATAGAACTACGGCAAATATAGAAGCAGCTGTTGAGTGGGCACATGCGCACTCTCTACGGCTGGCCTCGGGGCAGAGGAAACAGGCAAAAACACCCATCTCCAGTTTTTTCCCTGGCGGGGGCACTGTATTCTCTCCCAGCCGCTGCCTGAGGGTCCAGCCTCCAATCAGCCTGCGTTTTACGTTGAGTGGGGTCCTCCCGAGAGCCCGAAGGAACTAGTGCACATAGTGCACAGTTCTCCCTCCTCCTCCGTCTCGTTCACTCCAGTGATAAAGCCAACTTGCCAGCATCCCCCAGGAACCGCTTGTCTGCACATCGAGCACCCCAGCGTCTGCCACCCAAGAAACGCGAAACGGACCTCCGTATCACCAAGCTCTGGTAGCCAGGGGGGCTTGTATTCACAAGACCCACAGGACTTTATAGTAAACACAGAAGCAGGTTTCAAATAGGCACACCAGAACTCCACCTGGCCGTAAACCAGGGCTCACCACAGAGGAGCAGGCAAGAACACTCGTCGCCCAGTTTCTCCCTGGAAGGGCTTCGACTGCGTATTTTCCCAGCCGCTGCAGGAGGGACCAGCTTCTAAGTAGCCTACATCTAGGTGCCCAATGGGATCCTGCTGGGAGCCTACGGGAGCCAGGAGGCTCTTCCCCCGCTGTCTCCTCTGGCTTACACCAAAGGTGAAACCATGTCTCCAGTTTCTCCCTGAAAGAAGCTTGTCCGCACACCTAGCACCCCAATGTTTGAAGCTGTCACCTGAGGAATGAGCCCTCAAATTACCTAGCTCAGGGTCCAGTGGGGTTCAGCATTGACAAGTCCCACAGGACCATGTTAAACCAAAAAAAGGTCATTTTCAAACGGGCGTGCAAGCACTTGCCTCAGCTGTCCACCCCGGGCCCAGGACAGAGAGAGCAAGCGAAATCATCCATTCCTGAGGTGCTCCCTGATGGGAGTTGACTACAATCCTCCCAGCTGCTGCTGGGATTCCAGCTTCTAATCAGCCTGCGTGTGGGAGCTGACAGGGCTTCTCCCGGGAGTTGGCAGGCAGCTTCCTTGCTGCCTCCCCCAAGCCCACACCGCTCGCTCTAACAGCAAAACCAAGCCTCCAGCTTCTTCCTGGAAGCAGAGCCTCCACACATCCAGCACCCTGAGTGTTACAGCTGCCACTGGAGGGACTGGCTCCCAAATCACCTAGTTCTCGCTGACGCTGGGCATAGCATTCACGAGTCCCCTGGGACAACACAGAAGGAAGGTGGTTCTTTTCGGGGGGACAGTTGCTCAGAGCCACAGTTCCCTCTGGTTCAGCACAGACTGAATGAGCAAAGACACCCAGCTCTTGGGTCTGACCCTGTTAGGGGCTAGATTGCATACCTAATGTCCTGAGTTTTTCAGCTGTTGCTTGAAAGTCAGCCTCCCTCCCCAAAATGTCCTATTAATTTAACCTTATTATTTATAGTATTTGTTTTGATAATGATTTGATGAATTTCCCTAAGAGAATTTTGAATGTGATCAGCGGTAAACATTCTGTCATTCTTCTGGCTGGTCAATATGCAACTTCCACGTCTGTTGAGGAAATTTCCAGTTATGGGTTTTGACCTTGTGAAGATGTGCTGTGTCAGATACATCTTTTCCTTCTCCTAGGCTCTCCTATTCATCACAGAAGCTACATTTTCTAGAACTACATTTTTTTTTAAGTTTATTTATCTTTGAGAGAGAGACAGACAGAGTGCAAGCAGGGGAGGGGCAGAGAGAGAGGGAGACACAGAATCTGAAGCAAGCTCCAGGCTTTGAGCTGTCAGTACAGAACCTGATGTGGGGCTCAAACTCACGAACCCCGAGATCATGACCTGAGCCGACGTCGGATGCTTAACCAACTGAACCACCCAGGCGCCCCACAGAACTACATTTTCTAGAATCCCTTTCCATCAGAGTTCTGTCTATATTCTAACAAATGATGCATTGCACAAAATTTAGAAAGCTGAAAGGAACCAGAAGCCCTTCTCCCCTCATACGGCAGTGGCAGGTCAACAATGAGCAGCAGCAGATATTTTTTTAGGGACATCATCTAAAAATTCCACCACAAGTTATCTCCCCAAACACTTTAGGCAACCGCCATTCCTGGCCTTGGTCTGTCTCCCATGTCTGAAGGATAGAAGTAAATGTGAGACCTGAACAATTTCCTCACCTTCCCATCTCCTGCTCTCCAGTAGCTTCCTAAGCACCTAAATTCCTGTCCTATTTGCTGTCCTAAATACTGTCCTACGTGAAAGGCCAAGAGTAAATCCTGACAAACGCTGACGTACAAAGGTTTTCTTCACTTTGCACTACAGTGAGTGGTGTTGGCCAATCTTCCTTACCCCATTTCCTTATAGACAGGGCTTAAGTACAGGAACTTAAGGAACTTGATTCTCCTTCCTGGGAAGCAAAGGTAAAGGAGCAGTATCCAACAGTTGGTGTGGTAGTCCAGCTAGACAATTACTGATTTTTTTTTTCCTGAATAAAAAGAATCATTGTGCTGTTTTACTTTTTATCACCACTTAACTTTTGATCATTTTTCCTGATTTTTCTACTCTATCATCAATTTTCTGTATTTCCAATAAACTCCTTTTATTGTTCTTAAGAAAGTAGGAGGCAATTTCTTTTGCTTGCAACCAAATTTTGTTGCAGAAGGAGACAGAGAAGTCACGTCAGCAAAACCATTGTTAATTGTGTGATCTCTTTCAGCAAGCTTTAAATTGGAAGTACCATGTTTAAGGGAATTGAAACACTAGCATGGGTAAGTTTCATAAGTGGCTTTCAGATGACATCATACGAAGAACTATTTGCCCTGCTTAGGTAAAACCTGGCCTCTGTTTCCAAGATATTAAGATCATAGTATCAGTGTTACTTGGTCTCCTAGAGAGATGGAAACTGCCAGTCTTTAGAATCTAGCCTGGGAATATTCTTGAAGCATAATTGGCAACCTTATTTTGGATGACAGTAGTAAAACTTGCATGATTGATGTATTTTAAAGTAAGTTTCAAAGCACTGAAGATAAAACATGAAATATGTCATTTGAAAACTCTCTAATTCTAACTCAACAATATTATTCAGTATATTTGCTTTCAGCTGTTAATTCAGAACTCATCTATTATTTAATGATAAAATAGTTATCAAAAATGCTTTTCAGAATTTCAGAATTGGCTCTATTTTTACTTCTATTATTAAAATATGTCACTTTCCCATGTTTCTTCAAAGAAAAGAAATCTAACCAATTCCTTTCCATGATTGTTGTAATCTACATACTTGAAGGATTTGAAAACTTTCTCAGACTGAATTCCCAATAACTCCAATGTAGAGCCGCTTAGGAGATTTTTTTCCCCGGGCTGCCTGGGTGGCTCAGTTGGTTAAATGTCTGACTCTTGATTTTGGCTCGGGTCATGATCTCATGGTTTGGTTTGTGGGAAGGAGCCCCGAGTCGAGTCGGGTTCTGTGCTGACAGCATGGAGCTTGCTTAGGATTCTCTCTCTTGCTCTCTCTGCCCCTCCCTCTCTCACTTGCACATGCGCGCTCTCTCTCTCCCTCAAAATAAATAAATGATACATTAAAAAAAGGAATTTGTCCTGCTTTAAAGTGGGACAAAAGAATTCTTAATGAAGGCTAATTTGTGTTACCATATATTTTCCTTTGACTTTTATTTTTCTCATTTTTCTAATTATCAATCTAATAGCTTCTTTCATTTTCCCTGAGTTTACTCTTCAGCTTTTAGCATTCCTACAGTTTATCTTTTGTCTTAATATCTGATTCATTTCATATGTGACCTCTAAATTAGAAAGTTTTAGTATTTTGTCTGTATAGATATTCTTAAGGATCTGGTAAATGTTTGGGACATTCTCTTCCCTAAATTTTCATTACATTGAGGCATACACATGGGCACTTGCATATTATTGAGATGGTTCAACCCCAACAAAGCAAATACAGGACTCTATAGACCCCAGCTCAAAATCCCAGCTGTTTCTCCATCTCTTGTATTTATCATAAATATTTCTCTGGACATTTTACACTTCGGAAGAAATTTTGAAAGATGGTGGCACAGATATTATTTAGTTAATTCAGTTAAATTTCCAACTGGAAAAACTGGATTATGTAGATTTACTGAGAACCCATTACTGTAGTCATATTTAACCAGACTTTTCCAATGACAACATATTTTTTTTTTTTTTTTTTGCACTTCTATGGCTTGTTAGTCAATATGTCTCACTTATTTGAGGGTCCGTTTGAGTACCACCATTTCTCACAAAAAAATTCTTAATTATCACTTGGTAATTAAGATAAACATTTTCCCCTAACTACACGGATATATTATGTAAGTGCTCTGGATTTCTTATTTTTAAACTTGTATTTCTTTCTGAGTTGATTATTATACAGCGTTTCATTTTTTAGGTTTCATCAGCAATGATAAGCAGTTCTTGAGAAGTTCACTTGATATTTTATTACTTTGCTTATTATAGCCAATTACTAAGCCATCTATTTTACCTTATTTTGTATTATTCGAGTTAAAATGAATCTAATTTTGCGTTGCTAATTTATCTTCAGTGACACAAATATACAGCGTATAACTATAAAATTATTTTTGTTATTATTTTTACTGCTGTTGTTAGTGTCAGCTGACATGTAGGTGTTGAATGCATCATGCCTAATATTACAGTCATCTGCCATGCTCACGTGAGCTATCTCATCTAACTTCACAATATCATCACTTGGATAACAGACGCAGGAAAAGACGCTTAACACCATTCATCATCAGGGAAATAGAAATCCAAACCACAATGAGACACCACCTCACACCTGTCAGAATGGGTAAAATTAACAACTCAGGAAACAACAGATGCTGGCGAGGATGGGGAGAAAGGGGAACCCTCTTGCACTGTTGATGGGAATGCAAACTGATGCAGCCGCTCCGGAAAACAGTGTGGAAGATCCTCAAAAAGTCAAAAGTAGAATTCCCCCACGACTCAGCAATTGCACTACTAGGTATTTATCTAAAGGATACAAAAATGCTGATTCGAAGGGGCACATGTACCCCAATGTTCATAGCAGTGCTGTCAACAATAGCCAAAGTATGGAAAGAGCCCAAATGTCCATTGACCGATGAATGGATAAAAAAGATGTGGTACACACACACACACACACACACACACACATAATGAATATTGGCTATCAAAAAGAAATCTTGCCACTTGCAACAACGTGGATGGAACTAGAGTGTATTATGCTAAACGAAGTAAGCCAGTCAGAGAAAGACGAATACCATATGATTTCACTCATATGTGGAATTTAAGAAACAAAACAGCTAACATAGGGAAGGGAAGGAAAAATAAAATAAGATAAAAACAGAAAGGGAGGCAAACCATAGGAGACTTCTAAATATAGAGAACAAACTGAGGGTTGATGGAGGAAGAGGGTGGGTGGTGGGCTAAATGGGGGATGGGCATTAAGGAGGGCGCTTGTGATGAGCACTGGGTGTAAGTGAGGAATTGCTGAATTCTACTCTTGAAACCAATACCACGCTCTATATTAACTAGCTTGAATTTAAATTTTAAAAAAAGAAATAACAACATTAAAAAAATCACTAATGGGAACAGGGCAGGCAGCTGAATGTGAAACTGCATCCTGTAAATATTGTTTACCCCGATGTCTGTATTTGTTGGCTGTGCCACGGTAAAGAACCTTACAAACAGCAGTGAAAAGGAACCATTAAAAGTAGCTATTGAAAAAGGAAAAGCCAGTGATTGTATTAATATTTAGCACTTGAAAAACTAATTTGTTGTGGAGTAAATAATTAGTTCTTGAATGATCAAGAAAATTATTATGGGGAAATATTTAATAACAGCACAAGCATACCCTTTTATTTTGTGTAGTGATTATTTTCTAAATTCTTTAATGGGAGTAACAAACTGGGCTTTGCTATTCTCACAATAGCCTAAAAGTCATGACCTTCAATAAAAAAAACAGTGCAGAAAATTAATATGAATCAGCCTTAGGAAACTTTAGGGATTATTTAAAGGAGAATTTGATGTTGCAGGCCATGCAAGAGATGGCTAAAATTACTCTTAATATATGAACTTGGATTTAATCAGGAGTTCAAACAGGTATAGAAAGAGCTAAACATAATAGAGATCAGTCAAGTATTGTTCAAAACTTCCTAATTCAGGAAAAAGACTATAGAGGTATATGTCATGGTGAAAAATTTTGACAGAAGACACTGACTTTGGAATAAGGTAAAATGACCCATATTTATTATGGTTGGAGATCTGGTATCTTCCCGGATAGACCACTTACTTAAAACTTCCAAGTCAGGGCTATTTGGCCTATAATATAATTCCCGTCCACTTAGAAACTGTACCAGGACAAATCAGCCTGGGTCGCAGCTGGGATGAGGCTGCACTGTGGTGCAGAAGGAGGAAATCGTGATTAAAAACCTGGAGATTTTGACAAAGTGTGAACTACTGATGGCAAATCATTACCAAAATGCAGGAATTAAGTCCGTGCAAAGAGATCATCTCTTCTGGAAAACTGTATATAAAAAAGCGCAGGAGTCCATGATATTACTTTTGAGATACGAAAGAGATTGGGGGTCATGGACTCCAATTTTATAATGACACCTGGAACTTGATTTCTTCGAGACCTTGCTCTCCTAGGTTTGTTTGTTTGGTTGGTTGGTTGGTTGGTTTTTGGTACATCGTCTTCAACCCATCAGTCAGTTTCTTATCTCTTCTACTTTACATTATGATGTTTGATTTTTCTAATTTATTTTTATTTAAATCCTCCATTATGACTCTGCCCAGGTCTTGTTCCTCCACCTTCACTTTGAACCTGAAATCCTAACCACATCTCAGTTCCCCTAAATCTGGAGTACTGCTTTCCTTTGACTCAGTCTTTCAGAAATCAGGGTCTGCCTTCGAATGCATTTGTAGCGGCTGGACTATGACCACCTCCCACCGGATGTCCCAGATTCTAACTCTCTGCTTAAATTCTGCTCTTGCTGCCTACTTAACCCCCACCCACTACACACCTGTTTACTAACCTATCACTGTTCTTCATCCCCCCACCCCCACAGGTTTATTGAGACATAAATGATGTATAACGTTGTGTACATTTAAGGTGTACAACACCATGATTTGATACATGTATATATTGTGAAATCATGACCACAATAAGGTTAGTCAACATATCCATCATCTCACACAGTTATGTTTGGGGGGGGGGGGGTAGAGGGTAATCAGAACATGTAAGATCTACTCTTTTCACAACTTTCAAGTATATAATACAGTATTGTTAGCCATAGTCATCTCGCTTTACATTAAGTCTCCAGAACTTATTCATCTAACAACTGAAAGTCTGTACTCTGTGATCAGTGTCTCCCCGTTTCCCCCATTTTCCAGCAACCACCATTCTACTCTTTGTTTCTATGAGTTCAGCTTTTATTTATAATAGCCAAGACATGGAAACAGCCTAAATGTCCATTGTTGGATGAATAGATAAAGAAAAATGTTACACACACACACACAATTTAATATTACACTCAGAAAAAAAAGAAGGAAATTCTGTCATTTGTGATAACATGAAGGAGTCTCAAGGGCTTTACGCTAAGTGAAATAAGTCAGGCAGAGGAAGAAAAGTACTATATGATCTCACTTATATGTGGAATTTTAAAAAGCCAAACCTGTCATTGTTCTTCTGGTGTTTTTTAGTTATCCATCCTTCCCTGCAGAGGGAAGATCATTCTGACCAGTCCCAAATTGTCCCAAACCAATCTGGCAAATTAATTCAAATCTGAGGTCTACACAGAAGCTGTACAGATCCCAACTATACTCTGAAATCTAAACAGTGCACCAGGCAGCACAGTAGAGTGGGTAAGGCTCAATAAATTTCTGCTTCATTTCAGATCCCAACCTAGGCATCTCTTGGAGAACACTTCTGGCTTCTTCCATTGAGTGAGGCGTCTCTCCTATATATTCTCAGGCTAGGGCTGACTTTGATCCTAATTCCTAATTATATAATTGTGTGATCCATTTGCTTGTTTTTCCACTTTGATCTAAAAGCACCCATGAACATCATGTTTGTTCATGTTTTTAGTCCCAGGGTCTAACAACGCATCTGACACACATTAAACAGAATGAACAAACCCTATTCTAAATTCTTTTCTTTAAGTTTCTTCTCTTCTCTCTTCTTCCTTCTTTGTTTCTGTTGCATACTAACTAGAAATCAGGGGAAATTACTCAATGTGAGCCTTAGTTATCTTAGTTATAACGCCTATTCCATGGTGGTCTGTCCTTATAAGGAAATTAACAATAAGGTTGGCATGCCTAGAATCTTGGCTATCACAGCCAGTGCTTAGTAAGCGTGGTTTATTTCCATTATAAAAAAATGGTGATAACCTCTCACCCCCCACCATTGGTAGCAAGGGTAGTAATGTCATATTTGCTAAAATCTTTAGGTACATTCTTGCATTTATACCTTAAAACACTCTGAGGCAGGTACTATAATCATTCCATTTTATAAATAAAGCAATCAAGGCTCTTCGTGTTTAAGTAAAACCCATGACCTCAGAGTCAGTGACAGGATCAAACACAGAAAATTTCCATCCAGTGACACTCATCATTGTCCATCTTGCCTTACACCCATCTTTATTTTCTTTTGCTGCAGCTTCTCTGCTGTTGGAACCTAAGTGCCAAATACGTCTACATCCTGACAGCAGTTCCTATCGTAATATATGCTACAGAGACTGTGGTGGAAAATTTTATGCCATCAGAATCCCATCTTCAGGATCCATGATGCTATTGCTTAACTGACTCTTTTTCCTGGGTCCCTCACATCATCAGGTTCTATCTGCAGGAACCTTTTTGCTGAAAGCCTTGGAAAGGAAGTTGATATAGTGCCCCCACATTAACAGAAAACTGAAAAGAAGAGGAGATTTTAGAGTTTTCTCTTTTAAATCTTTCTATAGTCAGTTTGACACATAAAAGTTGTATTTGGACACTATATTAATAACTTTCAGTAAGAAAACATACTTGCATTCTAAAAGATCAATTACACAAGCCTCAAAGAACCAACTTGTCCTGGTGAAAACCACTTATTTTTTTTCTCTCATAGTCATTTTTTATATTCTACAAAACATACTTAGCTCTTAATGGCAACACTTTTACTTCTTTCTATGATCATTTGTATATATGACTTAATTTTTTGCATGACATTTTAACGAGAGTTGCAGATCTCATTCCCATATAAGAATAACGTATTATCATGTGAAATAACAAAATGTAAGTGGACTGAAACAAAAACTCAGTTTCTGGACTCAGTTTCAGGGATGATGGAGTACACATACTTTTCCCTATTCTTCTTTTTCAATACAACTAGAAACCCTGGGCACTATACATAAAACAAACATAAGGAGCCTCTGAAAGGTGAAAGACAAGAAGACACGCTGTCTAGAGACCTTGGAACCTGAAGAATGACATGCTGACCAGCGCCTTAGCTTCTCTTCTTGCCCGTGAGCGCCAGCCTAAGTACGAGAACCTAGCATTATCGAGTTGCCAATGGGCTCAGGCGAAGAAAGCCTCAAGAAAAGCCAGCTCTCACTAGTAAAGAAGCAGGTGAAGAGCAGCCTGGCAAACAGAAAACTCCGCTCCGGCAAACCAAGTAAAAGCCTCAGTCCCTCTCCCACCTCCACCAGCAAAGGTGGAGGGGAGAGACCAGATTTCTGTTCCCTGCCAAAATGGCGTCAGAGACGATCATGTGGAAAGACAGCCCCGGTCCCACCTGACCTCCCCACTTTCATGGTATCAGTGGACCTCTACCCTTCCCCTTCTTTGTTTGGGGGGTGGGACGTGGGGAAGGTGTCAGAGGCCATGTAGTGGAGAGGCAGGACTTCCTCCAACATTTAGTGGCAACAAGGCCACCCCACTACAGTGACAGTAGAGACAGTAATGAGAAGTAATGAGGTGCCCTTCCCTCTCCCAGCCAGGACAGTTTAAGTTCCACAGTTAAAGCCTAGTGGAAAGCCTGATCTCCTAGTCTCTCCCAGTAGCACCAGGAAGCCCCTTCTCATTTATATGTGACACCACAAGGTGTCAGTGAAGGTCAGTAGGAGAACCTAAATGTCCATACCGACCTACCATTAGCTTTTCAGCCTGATGAAATTGCTGCTGAACGTCTGTGTGCAACCTAGAGGCTGGAAGGAGGTCACCACACAGATCCTCGTGGGTACCATCTGCTCCTAACATACTACTTTCTTTAGAAGAAACCTATCTAGTCCCTTCCAGGTAATATATCCTAGCCCCTCACAATACAACATAATCACCATGGCCAACAATATCACTCTAAGGGAAAGAATACAAGAAGTCATTACTAAATAAAAAACTAATTCTGGGCATCTGGGTAGCTCAGTTGGTTAAAAGTCTGACTCTTGATTTCGGTTCAGGTCATGATCTCACAGTTTGTGAGATCAAGCCCCACATCTGGCCCTACATTGACAGTGTGGAGCCTGCTTTGGGTTCTCTCTCTCTCTCTCTCTCTCTCTCTCTCTCTGCCTCTCCCCTGGCCACACACACTTTCTCTCCCTTCCTCTCTCAAAAATGGGTAAGTAAACTTAAAAAAAGAACCTAATTGTTAATAGGATCATGATACAGGGATCCCAAAAGGGAAACCTCATGAATCCCCTGTGACTGCCTTATTCATATCCTGATTTGGCTGCTGACACCACTGACGTTTAGGGAATCTGCCGTATAATTCTCGCTTATGTCAAGTCAGGTTGGCAGTAATTGCACCCAGCATGATTTTAATGTCACTGGACTGGCTATGCAGCAGGATCTTATGGCTTCTCTTTCTATCCATTTGAAATTGAGTGAACTTTAGGTGACACTGTAGGGTATGGATAAGACATCACAGAAACCCAAGCTCCAATCATGATAGAAGGTGGATCTTCTTATTGCCTGTTAATGGACTGAATTGTATCATCCCCAAAGTCTAATTTTGAAGCCTTACTCCCAAAGTGATTATATTTGGAGATAGAACCTTTATGGAGGTAATTAAGGTTAAATGAGGTTATAAGAGTGGGGCCCTAATCCAACAGGACTGGAGTCCTTACAAGAAAAGGAAAAGACAACAGATCTTTCTCTGTCTCTACACATAACCAGAGGAAAAACTATGTAAAGAGCAAGAAGGTGGTTGTCTGCAGGCCAGGAAGAAAGGTTTTGCCAGAAAATGACCCTGACAGTACCTTGTTCTTGGACTTTCAGCCTCCAGAACTGTGAGTAAATAATTTCTTTTGTTTAAGCCACTCAATCTGTGGTACTTTGTTATGGTGGCCCTAGCAAACTAATACACTACCCTGTAGAGCTGAATGTGGCTATAAGCAGTAGCCCTGGAAATGTGTTTAGTTACTGTTTGTAAACATTTTATATTGTATTAACAGTATGGTTTCAGTAAGAGGGGGAGGAAAGGAAAGAAAGGGAAGGGAAGGAAGGGAAGGGAAAGAGGAAAGGAAAGGAAAGGAAAGGAAAGGAAAGGAAAGGAAAGGAAAGGAAAGGAAAGGAAAGGAAGAATACAGAGTTTCTGTAGAATATACCAGCCACAGCTTAATTTCTTAGTGTCACTGCTGGCCCTCAATTATTTTCTGATTCTGAAAAATGGCTCTGGATGTGTGTGTGAGGGAGAGTGGACAAATGTATATGTAAATTCAAAGAAAAATTCATAAACATGATGCATATACTTTGTTGAGTTTTTTAACCATGATTCATTAAGCAGGAAGGAAAAGTTTTGTATAAAAAGAAGTAATTTCTGCTCAAAACATATTCATTGGTGTATTAATATGCACAAACTACCAATTTGGAAATTTGTATGCTTGAATTATCTAAACAAATGATACATGTTACTATAGCAATCTTTAATTTTTGCATACCAAAATTTTTGTCTTATACTATTGGTCAAAAAGCATTCTATGTCTAAATTTATATTCTCTATTATCTATTTATCTGTCTATCTAACTGTACATTTGATGAATTTCAGGGAGACAAAAATGTATTCTGATTAAGATGCTTGTTAGGCTGTACAGTGTCATGAGAATTTTCATGATTCTCTCTAATACTAATTGAAAATATAATGTAATATATAAAAATGTAATATAATAATTATAATAACTGGATAAATTTTGTCTACAATAAATATTGTCTATAGCTCTGGACTGACTTGTGTACCTCTAAAATTCATCTGTTGAAACCCTACTCCTCAGTGTAATAGTATTAACCAGTAGGTCCTTTGGGACTTTGATTAAGTTTAGAAGAAGTCAGGAGGGTTAGACCCTCTTGACTGGATTGGTGCCTTTATAAAGAAGAGACATCAGAGAACTCTCTCTCTCTCTCTCTTCTGCTCTCTCTCTCTCTCTATCTCCAAACCAGGGAGAGAGCTCTCACCAGGAATTGGCCTGAACCTTTTATCTTGGACTTCCACCTTTCAAACCATGAGAAAATAAATTTCTGTTATTTAAACCATGCAGCCTATGGTATTTGGTCATACTATTCCCAAAGACTAATACTGTTAATTCTCATGTCCCCAGATTTTTTTTTCTTCCTTGTTTTCTAAATTAACTACTCCTTGTGTGCAAGTAATTCTACTCACTTCTGCCGCTGGATGGATATGTCTCTAAAAGTTAATGTGTGGGAAATATAATAAAAACAAAATCTTTCAACCTTGAAAATGTAAATGTAGAAGAAAAAAATAGTTTCCTTATCGAATCACCATTAAACCACAACATGATACACATCATAGACAATCTGAGAAAGAGATGGCAAGACAAAAAGAAATCTCACCTTTTTATACAGCCAAGTAGATATGACCTATTACATACATGTTCTCAAGAGAGATAACAACAGTCTTCAAGTAACAGGACTTGATAGCACCATTTGTCACCCATAGCTCATCACCCGGTTATTAGGATGATCATCAGTATTGATTATCAAAGGGAAAATGAACTTGCTGCATCTTTTGACAGGAAGTAGTTTTAAAACTGGAAGCAAGATGCCCACTGACGTAAGGCTCTCACCCTCTCCCAGAGGCTGGGAGATGGGGGTGTTTTCTTCTCTGATGATTACATTTCAAGGAGCTAGTTCTCAGGTTCTGGAGAAAACATTTCTGGGTTGTAAAGCTGGCTGATTGAGTCTTTAAGATGACTTCTATACCTTTCAAGAAGACAATGAAAGAACTTACAAGTTTTCTAAAATAAACAAAGGGGGATAGCTCTTTTTTTTTTTTTTTTTTTTTTACCAGGAGAATTAAGCCTCTTAGTTTTAATTTGTGTTTGTTTATATAGTAACCTCTATCAGTTTTTTTTTTTCACTCTCAACTTCTCCAGTTTTATTCACTCTTCTTCCTCAACGTACAAGTATGCTTAAGTTCCATCATCCTAAAAGAAACACACACACACACACACACACACACGAGCCATCTGCCTCAGTCCACCCCTAAACCAGCCATTCCCTCTTTCACCAAAGACGTTTAGTTTAGAATAGTTGTGAAATTTCATGGTCTAAATGCATAATCATTACTCTGTAGAGTTGAAAAGTAATTTTTCTAAAATTAGGTTTACAGAGAAATAACTTACTAAAATTCATAAAACTCATAGTAGTAATTTTTCTAAAGTCAGGTTTGTAGAGAAACAATTTACTAAGATTCATAAATGCCACAACTAATTTCGCACTCTTTAGTTGTAGCATTTATTAATTTTAGTAAATGCACATAGTTGTGTAACCATCATCAAAATCAAGATGCAAGGGGCGCCTGGGTGGCTCAGTTGGTTGAGCGGCTGTCTTCGGCTCAGGTCACTATCTCGCGGTCTGTGAGTTCGAGCCCGGCGTAGGGCTCTGGGCTGATGGCTCAGAGCCTGGAGCCTCCTTCGGATTCTGTGTCTCCCTCTCTCTCTGCCCCTCCCCTGCTTGCTCTCTGTCTCTGTCTCTCTCTCAAAAATAATAAACATTAAAAAAATTAAAAAAAAAATCAAGATACAAAACACTTTCATCACCGTAATAAGTTCCCTTTCCGCTTAATTTAGACAATACTTCCTACCTCTCTCCCAGTGTTTTCAGGCTTTTACTCTCTAAGAGAGAAAAGAGGGAAAGGATGGGTTGGTGCCCCCCCCCGCCCCCAGCCCTCCTCAGTCCTCAGTCCTCCTGTTCTTTTCCAGTCTTACCTGTTAGCACCTGTGGACTATGCACAATGGTACTTAAGTGAGTGAGATTTCCTACTCCTGTTTTTTGGACCTCTCATGGGTCCTGTTCTATTCTGGTAAAGTAGCCCACACTTGGCCTTTAGCCATATACGTTTCCTGCTTCTCCATTAGTATGCCTGCTGGAACCTCTTTCTCCATGCTCTGCCACAGGGCCGAGAATTTGCTTAGCTCCTCAGCCATTCCAGACACCTCACCTCAGCATCAGCTTTAAATACTCTGTTCACACATCCATCCATTGAAACATCACCTAAGCATTTATAAGTGTTTATTGTATGTCAAATGTTCTAGACCGCAAAGACACAGATATACAAAGTAGGCATTTTTCCAGTTCGCATGAAGTTGGTAGTCTTGTGGTTGAAGAAAAATTAATAAATAAGTTTCTAGCAGCAATAAGTGCATTGAAGAAAGTGAACCAGAATAATAATCGGTAATATAGAGAGTGACAAGAGGAGCGTGTGTGTTTCTATATAATATATTGATGAGAATAGGCCTACCAGAGGTTCATTTGTTTTCGAGGTATTTTAGGCTTCCTTTTGCTTAACATCAATTTATGCTGTTTTCTGAGCAGGCTATAAACTTTTCTCATCTGAGGGCTCTTATCTTCTTTTCGTTCTATAATTCCTTGATAGGCAATTCCTTCTGTGATGTGTTTTTTAAACACATAGTTTCATGTAACAAATGTTGTCTGATTTAGTGATATTTTAAATGATATTTTTATTTAATAAAATGGACAGTTTTATGACAATGAAGAGAGCACCTTAATAAAAATTGGTCTTCTTTATACACTACCATAATGTCACTCATCCTCTTATATTTCTATTCACAAAATTAGAATAAGAGGCAACCATGGAGAAATAAAAATTAGAAAAGAGCTTTGGGGCTCTTGTGGGATTTTGACTCATTAGTTTTTTTTTTCGTTTTGACATAAATGATCTACTGGGCATGTGGTGTGGTAAATCTCTGCCAGATGTTTAACATTGCTTCTTTGGCAGTGGAATGTTTTGAAAGAAATATTAATATAAATCAGATCATGTCACTCTTCTAAATATTTCAATCTCTTCCTGCCCAATTCAGAAGAAAACTTACTCTGCCCTATTTTATTTGGTGGGGGCATAGTCAGGAACTGGATTTACAGTTCATCTTCAACTTATGATGGGGTTATGTTCCAATAAATCCACCGTAAGTTGAAAATAATGTAGGTTGAAAATGCATCTAATACATCTGACTTACTGAGTATTATAGCTTATCCTGGCCTTCTGTGCTCAGAACACTTACATCAGCCTACAGTTGAGCAAAACCATCTAACACCAAGCCTATTTGATAATCAAGTATTGAATATGTCTGTAGTTCATTGAACGCTGCACTGAAAGTGAAAAATACAATCAATGGTTGTGGGGATAGTAATGGTTGCGAGGGTATCGTTTACCTTGTGATCACGTCGCCTACTGGGACCTATGGCTCACTGCTGCTACCTGGCTTCTCAAGAGAGGATCGCATTGCATAGCACCAGCCTGGGAAAAGGTGGAAATTCAAAATTTGGAGTACCGTTTCCGCTGAGTGTGTGACGCTTTCACACCCTTATAACGTCAAAAACTAGTGAGTCAGACTACCACAAGTCGGAGACCATCTGTATTTTATTTTGGATTTTGCTGATAAAGCGTACATATGTTACTGTTTACACGGCTCTCTTTCAAATTCCACTCATTTGACACCTCACACAATTCAAAATTCTGTAGTCTGAAAGCTGCCAATGACTTTCACGGATGTAGTTGGACCTGTAGTTTTGCCTCAAAAAAAAAAAAAACTGAGAGGGAACTAGCTTTCAGCTTTCTAAATAGCATTGCTAAATGTTTTCCCAGTCTGTGGTTTATCCTTTTATTCTCTCTCTCTCTCTCTCTTTTTTTTTAGGTTTATTTATTTATTTATTTAGAGAGAATGGGGAAGGGGCAGAGAGAGGGAGAGAGAAGCCTCAAACAGGCTCTGGACTGTCAAGACAGAAGAACCCAATGCAGGGCCCAAACTCACAAACCATGAGATCATGACCTGAGCCAAAGTCGGATGCTCAACCGGCTGAGTCACCCAGGTGTGCCGAATTTGAAACTTTTACATGTAACACCAAATCCGTTTTCATGTTTTAAAAGATAGTTAACTTTGACCCTCTTCCAAGAACAATTATTTGAAGTGTTAGAATTGTATAATCGAATCTCAGTAATTTGAAAGATAATATCAGTGTGTCAAAATGTTAACAGACCAATTTATAGGTCGACTGTATTCCTCCTAAAGAAGGACTTAGCTAAGGTATTACAAAAATGTCAAAAAGTGAGAAGCAGAGATGAAAGCCAAGAGTTTTGTAGCTAGTGAATCAATGTTCAATTTATAATCACACAATATAAGCCACCTTCCACCTTCCTTAGAACAGAAAGTCTTTCCAGTAAAGTGTAGCACATGTTCTGCATAGCTGTCATAACAGCGTCATTTATCTTACTTGCATAGTCTTGAATAATGCAAACACAGGTGCCTATATATAACTCTAGGCAATGTATCATAATGAGCAACTTTCCAGTTTCCATGATTTTTGCTTTCATGTTCATGGACTTGGCAGTCAAAGTCAGGTATTTAAAATGTGAACTTTATATGGTCTTGACAAAACTTCAGCATAGGGGACTGTTTAATATAACTTTGGTGTAGTCTCCATGGTATGTTATGCATCTAGATGTTTAATGTACAAATATGCAGAAATTCAGAATGGAATGTTAAATGAGAAAAAAAAACAAGTTTCAAAACAGTGTACATGGAGGAAAAGGATGATTATAAATCTGTAGTTTTACTTGTTTATTAACAGCACGAAGAAATGCCAGAGGATATATGAAGAACTAATCAATAAATGTATAGGTATGTGAAGTAAAAGACATACAGGTGACAGGAACACAGGGAGACAGAAACTTCTCAAAGTATGACTTTTTAAATTTTTTTTTTTATTTTTAAAACATATAAGGATCACTGATTTAAAAGTCAAAGTATATTTTAAAATAGTTATTTGATACTCTTTGGTATTTTGGACCCAATTCTACTGAGGGGAGGGGGTTTTCCCCACACACGACCAAGCAATTCTTGGACACCAACTGGGTGTCCTACAATTCAACTCAGTTCTGACACAACCCAGAGACAGCATCAGATTCCACCGGTCAAGGGTTTAGTCCTGCAAGATTGCCCTCACACACTTCAGAGGCCAGTGTTAAGCCTTCTGGCTGACTGGCTATCAATCAGAGGTTCATACCAGTCCTTCTCGGCTTCCGCTAATTTGCTAGAGTCGCTCACAAAACCCAGAGGAACATGTCACTTACTAGATTACCAGTTGACTATAAAAAGAGCTCAGGAGCAGCCAGATGGAAGCTACGCGTTGGGCAAGGTATGAGGGAGGGGAGCAGAGTTTCCATGCTCTCTCTGAAGTGTGCCACTCTCCCCAAATCTCTGTGTGTTTACAGATCCAGAAGCTCTCCAAACCATGTCATTCCGGATTTGTATGGAGGCTTCATTATGTAGGTAGGGTTGACGAAATCATTGGCTGTTAGAAATTTATTTCAACCTCCAGCCCCTGCCCCTTCCCCAAAAGTCAGAGGCAGGACTGACAGTTCCAATCCTCCAGTGTCAAGGTTGACTCCCCTGACAACAAGCCCCATCCTCAAGTGTAGTTCAAAAGTCACCTCCTTCACATAACAAAAGACACTTTTATAGCTGTCAGCACTTAGCAAATTCTAAGGGATTTATGAGCTCTGTCCAGAAACAGGGAAGGATACCCAATATATATATATATATATATATATATTCCTTATTATAAATCACAAAATCTCAGGTACTTATTAAAAATATGTGACGTCTCAAGAAAAAGATGAAATACCCTTTTATCATTATTAATGGTGAGTCCATTTGGTTAGACATATCAAGAATTGAAAGGAGACGGAAAAGACTAATTATCTCTCTAAATTTTTTTTAAATTTCTTTACTTTTACAGCTTTACCATTATCGACACTGGACTGATTTACCAAGACAAAACAAAATGAAACAAAACAAAACAAAAAAACAGAAAAAGAACAAAAAACCTTAAATGCTTTTGTACATATATATTTTGACATATATATTATACACATACATGCATACATATATATAATCTCTTAAGAAAGAGAATTCATTTTTCAAGATAAACCAGATATCTACGTACGGATATCAACTCCATGCTATTTATTACAGTTGCAACCTTAGCAATAACAGCTTAGATTGCTGTTATTTTGAATTCAATTCAATCTAGCAAATATTTTTAGGACCTCTACTATATGCCAATGAATAAAACATGTCAATATCCCTACTCTTGTGTAGATGACATACTATGTGTCTGAGAAGGATGAGGAGACAGACCATAAATGAGAAATATACCTTAATAAGTTTTATTATATTTATTATTAAGTCCTATGAGAAAAATGAAAAAAGAGTTATATAAGCAGGATCCAGAGTACCAGAGACAAGGCTAGGGTTTAGTTTTAAATAAGAGAGTCATGGTTTGCCTAATTAGGACAGTTGAAAAACTGTTACCTAGTAACAATCGAAAAAAGGCAGGAAGGATGTGTATTAGCCATGTAGATATCTGAGGGCAAGGATTCTAAGAGGGTGAAGTGTCTAAGGCAAAGGATCAAAAGCAACAGCATGCCTAAACTACTTCAGGAATAGTAAGAAGGCCACTGTAGAATAGAACAGAAGAAATTAAATCAAAGAAATAAGGAAATAAAATGGACTAGAACATATATGTCATGTAGGCTTGGTTTTTATTCTCGGTGATGATGGAAACCATTGTAGAGTTCTGAGCAAAGGAATTGTATCATTTAGCTTAATGATTAAACTAATCAATTGTCACGGACCAAGGTAGAAGCATAAAGAACATATATTCTTGAGGTTATTAAAGTAATCCAGGCTAGACATGTACTGACTTGGGCCTGAATTGTAGGTGGAAGGGGTAGGAAGTGTTCAGATTCTGGAATTATTATCAAGGTACAGCCAGCATGATTTGCTGTGGGAAGAAAGAAGTCAAACTTGACTTCATGTCTTTGGCTTCAGTAACACAAAGAATGAAGTTTCCTTCAACCAAGACTGGGAAGTGTTATGGGGGAGAGCCACAGGCACACATCAGTAGGAACACAAGAGAAGAAAAAAAAAAAAAAACCCAAGGTTGACCAGGAAAAACTTCCAACTGAAGTAGGAGGGTGCAGACCAGAGTAAAGTAGTTGTCCAGCTATCTGTTATGGTACTATGATCAGTCATGTGATCATCTCGTTGCTTCCACCCTACTCACCAAATCTCTTGGAAAACAATGACTTCTGCTACTACTTGTTTTGGAAACCGAGCTTCCAAGCACAGCTTTGTCCCAAACAGGAGTCAGGACTGTTACCCTGTTCCACTAAACTAAAGGTAACAACTATAATGTAAGCCTGTAATGCAGTTAGCCCTCTAGCGTCTATAATAAAGATAATAATCAAAAGGAAATGAATGGCCTTAATGTCTTTTGAATTGAGCTTGTAGTACCATGGGTAAGTTTGTGGAGCAGATTAACTTCTCTAGCTGTTTTTCAAAATTAATGTCTAAGGAACTTGACTTCATGTAATTAAGTTAATCATTGTCTGGGATGGTGAACTCCATTAACTCTGAGTAGATCTGAAATAGCCATTAGGTCTATAGTTGTAAAAGTTGAGAATGGAATATCTCTAATAACAAAAGTATTCAAGTATATGAGACCGATAGTCTTTTTATTGGGGAAATACCCAATTGTAGAAACAGGCTTTTAATTATGCTATTCTTATTTTGGTAAAAATCTTTGTTGTGAATCTGTGATCTGTATATGACAATGACGATACAATTTTATTTAAACATAACAATATAATAAAGAAATATTGAGAAGGCATTTAAGATTTCTTCCACTGAAGGTAGTTTATTGATTTTTTAAAAGTGTATTACCATGTCTAGGCATGCCATCTGGGTGCCCTCTGTGGTACACTAGAGTTCAGGACCGGTTGTACAACATTAACATGGGCTACAGAATAGGCTTTTTCACACCAAAGTAAACTCTTAAGACCAGGATCAGCCATAAGAGGAGTGAAGGCATCTTCACTCTTCCCTATCATCCCACACGGACACGTGTCAGAGACAGAGCAATGCTAGCGTCACATTTCAGTTGAAGGGAATGCCTCCATCCTGTGGGTCTCCAGCTCTAAAGGTCATGTCTATAAAGGCAGCCATGGGAAAGTAGCTTTGTCAGTGAGCAAATATCCATACTGCTTGGTGCCAGTCTAGATTCGGGGCACTAACTTTTAACAAGAGGTGCCTTGGAATCAAGATATCCAGCTCCTGGAGATACTGAAGCCATCCTGCCAAAGTCTCAGGTCTCTGATATTGGTTCTAGTCCCTCCTGGTTCGTTGTTCAGACAATCCAGAGTAGGCTCCTGGGGTCACTTAGCTTGGCTTGCTGTATCACATCAACTTCCCACGTGTGTCCCTATGAGGGCTAAGTAAAATATTTTGTTTTACTAAATGCAGGATGTTTCCATACATTTCTGTGACAATGATACTGAAATGGTTTTAGGCTGACAGTACAACTTTAATTTTATTCATGACTGAGTCTGTGACATTTCATATAAACTTCTGAGACAAATTTAAGCTTCTTGAAGGTGGAAGGGCCTTTACTTACCAAAAATTTTTATGGTGTTGTTCATTCCAGTGATAATAAACAGGTTTACAACTGCAGTGGGTGTAGATTCTTTATAATTTCCCTGTGGCTCTGAGAACTTTGTTTTAACTCTTGTCAATGTAAAAATCACCTCATCAATAATTAAAACGATGTACTGGTTCCCGAGAACTAGCAAAAAGAATAAAAACCAGGCCCTATTACACTGTTTTATGAGCTGGAATGTTTTAAGGCAAGCTTTTTCCTATTTGTTCCTTAATTAGCAGCCTGGGAACAGTTGCATAGGTTATTTTAGGAAGTCTTAAAATGCTACCTAATATTTATTGCTTATTTGTAATCGCAAAATTCCTCTATCATGTTATAGATGCTGGGAAGTTAGTGCTCAAGACAAATCCCACTACCCTCAGCTTCTAATAACTACTAAAAATTCAGAGAAATATTTCTTCTACTTCCCCCAAATTGTGAAGTTCTCATGTATACAAAAACATCTGAAGAGAAGAATCCAGAAAGTGCTAATGAAAGGAGCCAGCAGAGAAAAGCCGTGCAGAAACTACCCACCCACCCTTTAATCTGCTAGCACTTGGAACCAATTCCAGGGATTTTAAACTCTATGAACATGTATAGAATATGTAGCAGGGAGCGGACCACGGCAGCCATGAAAATGCACCGCTCAGATCTCTTGCTGCTTCTCCTTTGCAAATACCGTTTTCTCAGAGGCCGTGCTTTCTGCACACCGCCTCCAGCCATTGACTGAACACAGCGAGTGTTAACTCAGGTCTGTTCTCTTGAATCATGGGACTTCCTTGGTGGGTAACTTCCTTGAAAGTCCACCCCTGGACTTTCAGTGTGTAAGTTCCCCCGACAAACTTAAGCCTCGATTGCTGTCTCTGGGCCTTTTCTTTGGTCTCACTGGATCAGCACCCACCTTGGGTGTAGAGCCTTCCGGGGTGCGGCTGCACACCATTTTGGTATATGCTTCCTGGAAGATCCAATGTAATGCATGCTTCCTCCTCCATCCTCATGTTATAGTACTCCTCTCATTTACTCTGCCCCACCAGGCACAGTGATCCCCACTGATGTCTTAAAGTGTGATAAATTGTTTCTATCTCAGAGCCTTTGCACAACAGGCTAGTCTGGCACGCAGCTCTCCTTCATCACCACCTAGCTGACTTTTCTTCTTTCAGGTCTCAGGCTAAAGGAAACATCATCAGACGGACTTTACATAACCACTCCATCCAAAGAATACCACCTTAGGTCAGACCACTGGTTATTTCTTTCAGAAATAAATAATCTTTACATATATATATATATATATATGACCTTTATATATTTGAGCGTTTTGTGTAGATTAAAAAAAATTGTTTTCCAGCTAAATTTAGACTAAATTCCATTCATAGGCATCGAGTTATTAAAGTCTTTTTGGTATCTTTATCTTATGGTAATTTTATGGAATAGCTACGGATGTGTGGAGACTACAATGTATTGAAATGTATTGCATTGCTTTTGACAAAATATTATAAAAACTAAAATATTTAGAGGTGGTTCTCAAGATGAATACTCATAGAGGGGGAAATACAGTCGACCCTTGAACAACACAGGTTTGAACTATGTGTGTCCACTTACATGCAGATTTTTTTATAGTACAGTACTATAAATGCATTTTCTCTTCCTTAATAATGTTTCTTTTCTTAATAACATTTTCTTTTCTTTAGCTTTCTTATTGTAAGGATACAGTATAGGGGCACCTGAATGGCTCAGTCAGTTGAGTGTCTGACTCAATTTTGGTTCAGGTCACGATCTCAGGGTTATGGGATCAAGCCCTGTGATGGGCTCCATGCCGAACTTGGGGCCTGCTTGAGATTATGTCTCTCTCCCTCTGCCCCTCTCTCTCTTTTGCTCTCCCTCTCTCCCTCTCTCTCTCTCTCTTTCTCGAAAAAAAGAAGAAAGAATGCAGTATATAACATATGAAATACATGTTAATTATCGGTAGCTATTGGTAAGGTTTTTGATCAACTGTAGAGTACTAGTAGTTTAGTTTTGGGGAAGTCAAAAGTTATACAAGCATTTTCCATCGTGCAAGGATCAGCACCTCTAACCTTTATGTTGTTCCAGGATCAGTTGTATTGCAAATGTGTGGAAAGAGAAGAAAAAAAAAAAACCTATAAAAAAGAAAATATTTTCAATGAATGTCTTAATTTACTAAAACAGTGTTTATCAGATTCTAATCGAATCTAGCTATTGGATATCTTCTTGTCTACATTACCCACTTGGCTGATTCTTCTTCAGGGTGAGGCCTGGGAAACACTCTCTCCCAGAAAACTTCAGTGCCCTTCTTTCTACTCATGTGGACTAGAGGCACCTCTCTTGAGCTCCTATAGAACCTGACATCTCACAGCACTTATATCATGAAATTCATCCCTCAGCCTAAAAATTGCCTGGTTCTATATTGCTCCCTTGTGAGCAAAATGCAAAAAGCAAAAGTTTAACCCTAGTCTCAGTATCCTCCGACATTGTGACAGTACCTGCCACGGAGTAAAGCTCAATAAATGTCATCAAAGAATAAAAGCTTTGCATGGCACACAGAGTTGGATACATTAAATTACCAGATAAGGAGTATCATGCCAAATAGGTTATTAAAGGAGATTCAAAATACCTTGTTTCTCTTTTTATGAAAAGTATGTGTGCATATGAGGAGACATCTCGAAGACGGTGTATCTAGAGAGTCTATCCAATTGACGCGTTGCTCTGAAGGGCTCTCACAGTATAAAGCAATTAGATCTTGTGTAAAATATGCCTTCCACCGTACTACTGAGCTCATAAGGCCACAGCACCCAACGAACATCTCAGGTGAGAGTGGTGGGGGGATGGCCAGGGAAGAGGAAATGATAAACCGAAAGTAAAGTCATTATGGGGGCAAAAAGCACTATCGGTGTTTTAAGCACTCCAGATGTTAAGGGTAGGATTAACATCTAGGTGGTGAGCTCAGTCCGAAACTCCCAAAGTAAACTGGGACCAAGGAAGGAGTTAGCGCCCTTCCTGACTGGTGCCAGAATCCCCCCCAGGATAGCAGAAACTATCTCCACATTAGACTTCCATGATTTCCACTGTTCAAGGTCAGCCAAATCTGAATATGAAGATCACTGGATCCACAAGGAAACAAGACATCATAAATCAAAACATCAAAAGAGACTTACATCCTTCAGGACTTTAGATATTGAATAAATAGAACCATACTATAAAATGAGTATATAGGATACTTTATTTTTTTTTTTTTTTAATTTTTTTTTTCAATGTTTTTTATTTATTTTTGGGACAGAGAGAGACAGAGCATGAACGGGGGAGGGGCAGAGAGAGAGGGAGACACAGAATCGGAAACAGGCTCCAGGCTCCGAGCCATCAGCCCAGAGCCCGACGCGGGGCTCGAACTCACGGACCGCGAGATCGTGACCTGGCTGAAGTCGGAGGCTTAACCGACTGCGCCACCCAGGCGCCCTAGGATACTTTAAAAATAACAGAAGATAACCTGTAATAACATCTTATTTCAGAATGACTAGATCGGATTTTAAAAAGGAATAGAACTTTTAGAAATGAATTCAAAGTTCTAAGTGCTTTAGGATCATCCATATCAAACCTTCATTTTACTGTAGAAGAGAGGCTGCAGTGGGTCCATGCTGACCAGAAGTGAGTTCACCACCCAGCTGCGCACTCCGAGCTCAGTGCTCCTTCCCTGGGCTGTGCTGCCCTGAGCCAGCAAGGTGAAGCCAGGGAGTTGTGGTCACGGTCATGGAAACAAACACTGTGACTTTGCTTACCATGTGTCAGGTATCGCTGTAAGCCCCAGACTCATTGAATTCTTACAATAATTCTACGAGGTTAGTATTATTACCGTCATCATTATACAACTGAGGGGAAAAGAGTTTATTTATTTATTTTGAGAGAGACAGAGACAGCATGAGCAAGGAAGGGGCAGAAAGAGAGAGAGAGAGGGAGACAGAGAATCTCAGGCAGACTCCTCACTGCCAGTCCAGAGCCTGATGTGGGGCTCTATCCCACCAACTGTGAGATCATGACCTGAGCTGAAACCAAGAGTCAGGCGCTCAACCATCTGAGCCACCCAGGCGCCCCAATGGGAAGAGAGTTTAAATAATTTACCCAAGGCGCTACAGCTAGAAAAATGGTGAAGCAGGGATTCCAATCCAGGCAATTTCTCTCTAGAGTCCTTGGTCTGTAGTGTTTATAATAGAAGCCAAAGTTCTTGATGATCCTCAGAAGGTCCCATCCACTCATCACTCATCTCAGGAACTATCATCAAGAAGCCATGGCCTTTTTGAATGTCTCCAAGCTGACCAGATGGCTCAAGCCATTCCACTTATTTCTTCCTCCCCCTGGGAAGATTGAGAGACTCTTCTTTTTACTCCTCGAAATAAATACATCTCGGGAACAAAGAAGAGATGAAATAAAAGCATACCCAAATACAAATATTTCTAATTTTTTCAGGGGCATATAACTTCTTAGTCTCTTTCTCTGGGCCTGTTCATTGTGTACAGAGGGAAATGGAAACCTACACAAAGATCATCCAGCTTGTGTGAAAAAAACAGAGACAATAAAATCTCTTTTCATTTTTAATGTGGTCTCTTTTCACTTGAATATAAAATGTGTCGAACTGTTCCTTGAATGTAAGAAAAGATGTATTTGGCAACTCTTGTATCTTTCTGTATAGTTTAGCCTTCAGATAAAAAAGAACTCTAATTTTCTTTTGCCCTTTCTCCTTTATTCTTCACCACCTCCAGCCTCTCATTTTTCCTCCTGTCCTCCTCTGTTCCCTCCTCCTCAATCCTTCATTGGATGGAGAACAAGTGGAACTCTCATATAGCACCAGTGAGAATGTAAAATGGTGTGGCCACTTTGGAAAACAAGGTGACAGTCTCTTTCTTAAGAAGTTCAATGTGAACCTACGATGACCAGCCTTTCCAAATGCCAGAAAGCAATATAATCACCAGAAGAAAATGATCAACAAATTAACCATTTCATTGATTCAGTATGGATTCTCCAGTGAGCTAGACTTGCCCACATGGGAAACTCCTGTTATTTATGTCACAATTGGTCCGGAGCCTACAACTGAAAATATCAAGTGTCTACTCTTTCCACTTCACCTCACTTTATTCAAAACTGACCTTGAAAAGCAAAGAAAGACCATACCAAGCATTCTAACCAGTAAAGAAAAGGAAACAATTTGGTCAAGAGATTTCCTGAGGTTTTTAGGGAGTGGAAAGATAGAAATAGGCAGTTTCCAAGTAAGAGCTGCCCCCCAGTCACTTGACCTAGCACCGTGACAAAGAGACCACCCGAAGACACAATAGGAAACAAAAGAAGAGAGGTTTCAGGTTTTTGTCGAGTCCAAATGGCTCCTCTTGCCTTCTACAGTTTTTGTTATTGGTGGTTTGCTTTTTCACAGAAAAGAGAAATCACCTATTTCTTCTGCCAGAAACATGTTCCCATATAGTGTACCCAAATTTAAAGAATCCATACGTAGACATGCCTCTTCACTAAGTTGGGCAAATACCTGGTGGCAGTTGGAGAAAATGAGCTTCTCTGGGGCATCATTTGTAAAAAGTTAATAAAGCAAGAACAGATTCTATCGATGGTCATTTTAGTATGGCATCTTAAAACCCAAGGAGGTACATGTTATTAGCAGTGCTGTTGGGAGTTTGGGGGCCTTTTAAATAGATGCTTTTTTAATCCCAAGTTAACTTTTTTCTGCTTCAATCATAGTGTTATTTTACCATGGCAAAGGTTAAAGAAACTGTTATGATAGAATTTTTAAAGACGAATTCAGTCCTAATTAATATGGATTGCGATTTACCACATGGGCTAAGCGGGGTCTAGCCCTCACCTAAGCTTTTAGGAAGAACAGAAACATTTCCCACAACAACTGAAAAGCAGGAGCCATGTGCTTCAACACAGGAACCAATAGAAGAGCTGTCTCAAGGGATATTTGATCCAAAGCAGATCAAAGAGATGATATTTAAAAACCCTAAAAGGCATATGGAAAACCTGACACCAACATGTTGAAAGTACATCATGTTGCTGGAAGAGATGAGTCCTAGGTTATTTCCTTTCATCAAATAATTCGAAGGTAAAAAATAAAATGACAGCTGTGCAACTTTCAGTATTTACTCCACACGTAAAAATCAAGTGTTAGTTTAGCACATACTGTATGCTCGGGATTTAGCCAAAGCACAAAGCACACACAGAAGAATGTGTATGTTCCTCAAAGAGCTGGCAATCCACTGGAAAAAAATGAAGACCAAATCATTAAAATTATTAGAGAATAATGAAGATAGGAATAACCCAGTGTGTGATGGGTTTCAAACTTCAGGGTGCTTTTGAATAATCTGGGTTTCTTGGGTCCCAACAGCAAACATTCTAAATCAGTAATTCTCTGGTGAAATCTGAGAATGTATATTTTAAACAGTTACCCAGCTTCTTACTATATACGTTGTCCAAAGTCTTGCATTTTGAAAGAGTAACAGAGAAAAATCTAATGGAAAGATTTCTGAGCTTATAGCAGTTAGTAAAGTTGTTTTTTCTGAAGAGAACATGATGTAAGACGATCATTGTACAACATGTTGCGTTTGATTTTAGATTCAGTTTGCATTCCATAAAATTTTGCTAAAGAAAGTTAATAAACAGTAGTCACAAATTTCGTTTTATCTAGAAACACTCACTGCCAGAAAATTCCGGTATGTAAGAATCCATCCACTTTGTAATGGTTAATACTATCCTTATTAGGTGGTGTGGTATATACGTGAAAAGACTGCCTCTGATCCACATGTAACCATGATAATATTTTGCAGCCATCATTTTACACAATGAAATCAACAAGGTTGAGTGCTGTAATCAATAATATATTTTGGGGGAATGCAAGCTGGTGCAGCCACTCTGGAAAACAGCATGAAGTTTCCTTAAAAAACTAAAAATAGAACTACCCTACGACCCAGCAGTAACACTACTAGGCATTTATCCATGGGATACAGGTGTGCTGTTTCAAAGGGACACATGCACCCCCATGTTTATAGCAGCACTATCAACAATAGCCAAAGTATGGAAGGAGCCCAAATGTCCATCGATGGATGAATGGCTAAAGAAGATGTGGTATATATATATATATATATATATATGTATATATATATATATATATATATGGGAGTATTACTCAGCAATCAAAAAGAATGAAATCTTGCCATTTTGCCATTTGCATCTACGTGGATGGAACTGGAGGGTATTATGCTAAGTGAAATTAGTCAGAGAAAGACAAAAATCATATGACTTCACTCATATGAGGACTTTAAGAGACAAAACAGATGAACACAAGGGAAGGGAAACAAAAATAATATCAAAACAGGGAGGGGGACAAAACAGAAGAGACTCATAAGTATGGAGAACAAACTGAGGGTTACTGGAGGGGTTGTGGGAGGGGGGATGGGCTAAATGGGTAAGGGGCACTAAGGAATCTACTCCTGAAATCATTGTTGCACTATATACTAGTTTGGATGTAAATTTTAAAAAATAAAAAATAAAATTATAAAATATATACATATATATTTTAACATCTAAATAATGACCTAGAAAAATAAGTAGGAGGTCAATGAGGCATGGAATTATAACTCAAGAAATAAATTAAAAATGTTATGTCTGAGCCACTAGTTTCCACACTAATCACTCACACACCCTTCAGTGAGGGATACTGTTCAAGATCAAGCATGGTGTCCATGAGTAATATGGAAAGAATATGCAATAGCTCTAATAGCGAATGAGAAAATAATTCCCAATTTGCAAGACACAATGTAAATGTAAAAAAAGTATAAAGCATCTTATATATTTTTCTCTCACTTCATGTTTATTTATGTGTATTTACATGTGTATAATAAGTTAAAGTTCAAAGATTTAGACAAATTCCTCAAATTATCTGTCATTAAGAAATTAATTGAGGAGCACCTGGGTGGCTCAGTTGGTTAAGCAACCGATTTCAGCTTAGGTCATGATCTCGTGAGTTCGAGCCCCACGTCAGGCTCTGTGCTGACAGCTCAGAGCCTGGAGCCTGCTTCAAATTCTAGGTCTCCCTGGCTCTCTGCCCCTCCCCCACTTGCGTTCTGTCTGTCTGTCTCTCTCTCAAAAATAAACATTAAAAAAATTTTTAAAGAAATTAATTGAAACTTAGTAGTACATTAAATTCAAAATCAAGCAAAGGAAATTTTATAAACACAGGGATATATTTGACTGCTTTTACTTAACAAATGTTACATCCAATGAGACTATTAGTGTCTAAGTTGTTATATATACTTAAAACATCTAACCTATCAAAAGAAGTCACATTTAACATATACAAGGGTTTATGTTGGAAAATGATATGTCATGATGTAAGTGTGCATTATATTGGAATGATAACTTGTTCAGTAATGTCACTAAAGTAAGAAAGAATAGAGATGTTCAGTACTGGTACGTACCAGGGCACGTACACACACACACACACACACACACACACACACACCATTAAGAATCCATAGACTATTGGACTGTTAAAAAAGAAATGAGTTTCTCCTGAAAAAAAGAGATGAGTTTAGCAAAAACATTTCAAAATAATGAGAACCTAATGGACTAGTCAGTTGCTTCTTTTTATGTTATTTCTATTTAAGAAAATGAAGAGAATTTGGTGAAGGGTTCAGAATTGAATGGGGGAGAAATGTATTTTCAAATATAAGGGATGCAGCCATTACAGTCTACTTCCAAAATTCCCTGCGTTGGCACCTTTATATTGAGAGAGAAACAAGGTTCGTGGTATTAAAATTGGGGATTACAACGTCTGGTCCAGCATGTCAGGAGCTTGGAAGTCACCACTCCATCCTAACAAAGTAAAAAGCTGAACACACTGGAAAATCAACAACTTCTTAGATTCATAAGAAAAGTGAGGCAGTGGTGTGCCTGGGTGGCTCAGTTGGTTAAGCATCTGGCTTTGACTTCGGATCAGGTCATGATCTCGTGGTTCCTGGGTTTGGGCCCGTGTCTTGCTCTGAACAGACAGCTAGGAGCCTGGAGCCTGCTTGGGATTCTATGTCTCCCTCTCTCTCTGCCTCTTCCCTACTCGCGCTGTCTCTCTCTCAAAAATAACGAAACGTTAAAAAAGAAAAAAAGAAAAGTGAGATAACTGGGCAAACTGCTCCCCCCCAAAATTGGAGACAGACAAGGAGATACAGAGAATTGATACCAGAACAGAAATCCAGGAGCAAAGATCTCCGCAGGAACCAGTGGCAGGGCAGGAAATCCTGAACAAATGAATTGCTGGAGCCTTGGTGTGGACAAATCAGAGATGTAAAATCTTCAGAGGATCCACTTTAAGGAACCCCCTGACCTTTTGTGAGTTTTACCTTGTAGAGTTCTACAAGAGTGTAACAGTGGAGATCGGAAAACAATCCCCTTGTGTTTCCTACAGGGGGAGGAGAAAAGTATCTATTTGGAAATAACTCCAGAGCACTTCGTTCTGAGCAAGGTCTGCCCTCAGGAGAAACTATTTTATCAGAGCCTAACTTGCTGGGTATTATCAGAGCCTCACCGACCTGGGGGAAGGGGACACAACTCCAGCCCACTCTAGCCACCCTGTCCCTCTAAGGGCTGAGGAGGCAGCTGAGAAACACTTGTGAAGCTCAAGTCCGGGGACACAAGGTCACTAAAAGCCTGAGACCTAATCACAGGATGGTACACTTCCCATCCCCCCATGCCTCACCACTACGTTACTAAAAACCTCTTAACAGCAGTTCCTTTCATCCAGTATGCCATGCCCAGCTATCCAGAAAAAAATTACAAGGCATACTAAAAGACAAAAGTGGGGATTATTTTTATTGTCCTAAATTAATCTGTGCTAGCGAATTCTCCCAGGATAAAAGTTTTGGGGCATGCAAACAAATGCAAGTTTTAAGTGGATTGCTGCAAGGATAAAACAGTTTCCTATTCATCTCTATCCCAAAATAAGCATGTCTAGTTTAAAAATTAAACGAAATAATAACTCTACCTTCTAACCGTAATGAAATAACTAGGACCAGACTTAACCTCGTACCATAAA
The DNA here is from genome assembly GCF_024362965.1 of Panthera pardus. Classification (NCBI taxonomy): domain Eukaryota; kingdom Metazoa; phylum Chordata; class Mammalia; order Carnivora; family Felidae; genus Panthera; species Panthera pardus. The sequence continues at coordinate 27,484,310 of NW_026526655.1, forward strand.
CAACCAGAAAACTGGATAAAATACATGAAATACTTAATTTTAGACGTTGGACAACACTCCACATAGGAATGACCTCTGTGAGAAGGGGAACCCAGATAACACAATCGCCTTCAGCTGCTGGCTGGAGGCACATTCTAGATCACTCTACAGGCAGGGAAATTCCAAGAGGTCTCAGTGAACTGAGGAGGTGGAAATTTTATTTCAGGGCAATTGTGGTGAGAAGAGATTGTGTAAACAAAACCAAAGAAAATTTGCATGAAAGCCCCTTGTGTCTTTGCTGAAAGCTAGGCTGCAAACACATCCTTGTGAGAATCCAGGAAGCAGGCAAAGTGTGACGAGCTTTAAACCAAATAATTCTCTGAGCTCACAAAGAGTGCGGACTACTGGAGTCTTTTTCGTTTGTTAGTTTCAAGTTTTTATTTGAATTCTAGTTAGTTACATATAGTGTAATATTGGTTTCAGGAGAATTTAGTGATTCATCACTTACATACAACACCCAGTGCTCATCACGAGTGCCCTCCTAAATCCTATCACCTATTTAGCTCACCCCACCTCCCTCCACCAACCCGTGGTTTGTTCTCTATAGTTAAGAGTCTCTTACAGTTTGCCTCCCTCCTTTCGCCCTTTCCTCCTTGTCCATCTGTTTTGTTTCTTAAATTCCACATATGAGTGAAATCGTATGGTATTTCTTTCTCTGACTTATTTTGCTTTTGCAGAGAGGTCTCAGTAATCACCAGGGCATTCAGTGCTCTCAGAGGTGTTAGCCTTATGGCAGATTAAAATAAACTTTAGAGTAAAAAATACTCTAGAAATGAAAACAAAAACGTACATATATGGTAGTAGAAAAATCTCAGTTGCAAACTATATGCAAAGCCTACAAACTGAAAACTATAAACTTTGCCAAGGGAAATTTAAAGAACTAAATAAATGGAAAGATATACTTTACATACAGTTCAGAAGACTAAAAGGTGGTTTTATTTTATTTTTTTTAACGTTTATTTATTTTTTGAGACAGAGAGAGACAGAGCATGAACGGGGGAGGGGCAGAGAGAGAGGGAGACACAGAATTGGAAGCAGGCTCCAGGCTCTGAGCCATCAGCCCAGAGCCAGACGCGGGGCTCGAACTCATGGACCATGAGATCGTGACCTGAGCTGAAGTCGGACGCTTATCCGACGAGCCACCCAGGCGCCCCTAAAAGGTGGTTTTAAAATAGTATATTTTTTCCAGATTCATCTATAAATTCATTGGAATCCCAATCAAAATCCAGCAGGCTTTTTCAGTAATTGACAAGCTTATTCAAAATGCACATAGAAATGCAAAAGTCCTGGGGTGCCTGGGTGGCTCAGCGGGTTAAGTGTCCGACTTCAGCTCAGGTGATGAGCACATGGTTCGTGGGTTCCAGCCCCACACCGGGCTCTGTACTGTCAGCTCAGAGCCTGGCGCCTATTTGGGATTCTGTGTGTCCCTCTCTCTTTCTGCCCCTCCTCTGCTCATGCTCTGTCTCTGTCTCTCAAAAATAAGTAAATGTTAAAAAAAATTTTAAAGAAATGCAAAAATCCTAGAAAAGCCCGAACTATTTTGAAAAAAATAACTAAGTCAAAAGACTTAAACTATCAGATTTCAGTATTACCATAAAGCTAAGGTATTCAGGAAAGTTTGAGTATTGGTTTTAGACACAGAGATTGGAATGAAACAGAATAGAGTCCAGATTTAGACCTCCACAGTAAAATTGATCGATTTTTTATAAATGTCCATATGCTTGGATGATTAATGGCCACCCAAAGATGTTAGGTCCTAAACTTGGCTACCTGTAAATGTTACTCTGTACAGAAAAAGGGTCTTTGCAGATATGATAAAGATCTTGAGGTGGAAAGATTATATTGGGTTATCTGGGTGGACCCTAAATCCCATCACAAGCACCCCTATAAAAGAGAGGCAAAGAGATCTGATACACACTGGATCACTGAAAAGGAAAAGGCAATATGGCGGCAGAAGCAGAGATTGGAGTGAAGTGGCCACAAGTCAAGGAATGCTAGCAGCCACTAGAAGATGGGAGAGTATTTTGACCCAGTGATACTGATTTTGGACTTTTTGACCTCCAGAACTATATGAGAATTAGTTTTCATTGTTCTAAGCCACTTAGTTTGTGATATTTATTATATAGTCATAAGACACTAATACAGTTAAAAGGGGAAGGAGTAATTTCTTCAACAAATGGTACTTACTAAGGATGTATATCCCAGAATTATAAATGCTCTATAGAATGCACAGTGGAAGCACAATGCATGCTTTTTAATAAAAGATAAATGAATGAGTGAAGAAATTTATATTATCACGCCATTTGTTAAGTTAAAATTAACAGATTGTTAAATTACTTTTAGCAAGTAACTTAGATAACAAGATGGGGTACTTAGATAGTTTGTTCTCACCAATTCTTATCCTCCAAATGAACTGTTGGGAGATTTTCTGTTTTTCCTAAAATCAAGGATTGAATTTTATGAATTAAGATTATTTGTTCCTGTGTTCTTTTTTTCTTCAATAGTGTAGATTTTTAGTATACGTTCTTTTACCTGCAAAATATCCCCGTGGAATAATGGTAACTTAGCAGAGGTAGTATTAGAATTTTTTTTTCTTTAACAAATTTTATACCAAATTATTATGACAATGTTATGACACCAGAGTAACTGACAATTCAGTTAAACTGACCATAAAACTGCTCTTTGCCTGAAAATTTAGTCACATTGGTTAAGTATAGGATTCTCATTAATGACTTCTCACCTTAAAATCATCTCTGCATGAGCAATGAACTTCTAAGAAAAAAATTAAACATTCACAAATAGTCAACAAAAGTAATTGTTCATTAGCAACTATAAAAATTATTGTCTGAAACCAAGACATATGTATGTATGTATGTATATATATATATATATATATATATATTTAATTTTTTTAATATTTATTTATTTTTGAAAGTTAGAAACAGAGCATGAGCAGGGAAGGGGCAGAGAGAGAGGGAGACACAGAATCTGAAGCAGGCTCCAGGCTCTGAGCTGTCAGCACAGAGCCTGATTCAGGGCTCGAACTCATGAACCACGAGATCATGACCTGAGCCAAAGTCGGATGCTCAATCAACTGAGCCACCCAGGCGCCCCCGTATATATTTTAAAGTCTATTTAGAGAGAGAGAGAGAGAGAAAAAAAAAATGAGCAGGGGAGGGGCAGAGAGAGAAAGGGAGAGAGAAAATCCCAAGCAGGCTCTATGCCATCAGCGTGGAGCCCTAAATGGGGGTCAATCCCATGAGCCAGGAGATCATGACCCGAGCTGAAACCAAGAGTCAGATACTTAAGCGACTGAACCACCCAGGAGCCCCTACATTTTTTTATTTATATAATTAGAATTGAAATAAGAATAAAATAGCTAAAAGTGGAACCTAGCTATCTACCTCAAGAGATATTTCTTGAGAGTTCTACAGAAGTAATTCAATGTCCTCAACTCTTCCCAGTAGCAGACTATTTTAAGTATTAAATAAAAGCAGAAAAGAAAAAGTGTTTCTTTTATGCTGATATGTGCTATTTACCTTAAAAAAAGTCCTTCCAAGACTCTACAATTGAAAACAGAGAGGTAATATCCTGAAGGGTGCTATATGAGGCAGAAATCTCCAGAGAGACAGTTCATAACCAATAACCATCTGGAAGCTAGCTTTCGGTGAAGTCTATTAGCAGCCTAACCATTATTAGCAATCTAATTGATAAGAACTCAGTGATGTAAAATCAGAACTTCTAGAAGCTGGATTAAAATAAGCTGAACATTTTCTTTTATTATCTTGCAGAAAAAAAAATCTGAACATATTCCTTTTCACAGGAAATCCTGATGAGCAATTTGAAATTGCTATTATTTGTAGCCATAGATACATTTGTTTCTTGTTATTCACCATAATTATGTTCTACTAAGTCTGTAAAGACAGTGAATTTGTGAATACTGAACCATTACATTTATAGGAAATACAAGGTTAAGTACCTAGGAGCCTCTGGTCACAATATTTTTGGAAAATGACCAATATATAACTGTTTTATGTGTGTTTTTTGCTTAAAGACACCTCTTATATATATATTTGGCATATATTTAATATATGTTACTGATTCATAACCATTGTAGTCACAGTCAATAGCACAATAACACAATACTTGAAGGAAACCTATCTATCACGTGTATTTTCTTTGTGAGGCACACCACAGTCTTGCACTCGGGACATCGCACAGCACTTCAGCTAATCCTGGCAACAAATTTACACAGCAAAACCACCAACAAAAAGTACAGAAATGTAGGAAAAAAATGTGGTGCTGAATGGATCACAAAAAAGACACTCGTTGACATTATGAGAGCCGAAAGAAGGCAGAGCATCCTTGTTTGGCCTCAGCCTGAACGTGCACATCAGATGATGCACATTTTTTGTTGCTCAACACATATCCCTGAATGACCCAGAAAGTGCTGCGAGTATTGTTTTTGGAGTTACAAATAGATTTTCGTGAGTAGGCAATTCGCAAACACGTGAATAATGAGGATCGACTGTATTCCGAGGTGAGAAGAGGCTGAAGCATACATAAAAGCCCGGTGCAGACCAAGCAGCAAGCGCAGTTACCGGCTGGTCTAAAACACTGGTGAAAAGGAGACTGTTTCTCCAAGGGAGAGTTTTGGTTGCTCAGCAAATGACTGCTATAGCCGACTGATACAATTTGGCACAAGGAATTTGTGCCTCTCTTTACTTTGTATTTCTATGTTGCAAAAATAGCTAGGACTCTTTTTCCAAGAAAAAAAAAAATGTTTCCCCGAAGGAGGGAAAGACTACCTCCCAAAGATTTGCTCCAATTAATAGATTTCATCTGTGGGGTATATCCTGGTGTAGTGTGTATAGAAATTAATCTACAGCTATTGGGCAAGATTTGTAAATCTAATTTTAGTAGAGTGTAAGTTTTACACATGCCTGTCAATATTAAATATTATTGTTAGTTTTTATAATCATTGATATGGCTACATTATCCTCAACCCTCTCCCCTGACCCCCAAAATGTTTCCTGAAAAGCTAAGCTATAAATATTAGTTTATGAGATGCATGTAATCCCATATCTCCTGACATCAGAATCGTACGAATAGTTTTGCTAATTGAATTCCTTTGCCTATGTCAGGCAAAGGGGAGATGAGTGTGTTTATCACCACTAGTCATGCCTCTTTGCTGATGACAGATTAGTCACACACTGTGAAGGTTTGTTTTGTTTTGTTTTGTTTTTCAACAAAAACACCAGCTGCTCGCACAGAAGCAGTACAATTAACTCGCGGAATTCCAACCCTAAAAGGTACTGACAAATAGTGCACACTACTTTTGTTTCTCAGGAACCTATATACGATATATGTCACTGGAATATCAAATCATATCGTATCAAATATCATAACATATCATCTCGAAACACATCATATATTTGCCTTAATAAAATCTTTCCGAAGTCGGAACACCTGCCTTGTTAGTGCCAGGAGAAACCTACATACTAAGCAGAAAAAGCTAATATGCACATTTTCATTGAAAAATACTGTCTGGGAAATAGCATTTCATGAGTAGTCCCTTGATGAGAAACATTATACAAGAAGTTCTAGGGAGTTACAAAAGAAGACAAAGTCCATTTGAACACCAGTGTCTACTTGCTTGACAAATGAACAGCAATTAGATAGATGTTAGGTAGATGATAGATAGATAGGTAGATAGGATGGGATCTTTCCCACACCCTTCATAAGAATAGAGGCTGGGGTGAATTTAACAATGCAATTTCCTGGAACTCACCTCAGATCTATTAAATCAGAATGTGTAGGTAGTGGAGACTTAATTTAATTTTTAAAAAAAAACTGCCAAGCGATTCTAAGATGCACATAGAAATTTGAGAATTTCTGCTTAGTATTGTATGCCACACTATTTTAGATAAATAATAATCTTTTTTTGAATGTTTATTTCTGAGAGAGAGAGAGCAGGGGAGGGGCAGAGGGAGGGGGAGACCACAGAATCCGAAGCAGGCTCCAGGCTCTGAGCTGTCAGCACAGAGCCCGATGTGGACCTTGAACTCAAGAACCGTGAGGTCATGACCTGAGCCGAAGTCAGATGCTTAACCGACTGAGCCACCTAGGAGCCCCTAGATAAATAATAATTTTAATCAAAATGATCCTAAAGCACAGTGAGCATACAACATGCTCTATAATTACTGAATGTTCCTAAATCAGTGATCTGCAAACATCAGTGAACAATTAATATCAGAATTCCCTGGATGTTATTTGGAATTCAGATTCCAAGAATCCACCCTACGTTTATTTTAAAAGAATCTCTAAGAGTAAGCCTCAGACATGTGCATTTTTAAACTGTTTCCTCTTGTTTTTAAAAAAAGGAATCTGACTTTAGAATCAGTTGCAGAGTTAAAACCATTCTCTTAAATGACTCTGTGACAAGAGTTACTTTAGGACTGGCTGGGTGGGTAATTAGGCAGTCAGAGAGAAATCACGTGGCTGGTCCTAGTGGTGAGGAATTACAGTTTCTCAAATAAAGCCAAATAATGAGCACATATCTTTTCTTCAAGAATGACATTGTTATATCATAAATAAAGACAGTAAAATAGATTTTGCTCAGGGCGAGGCAAAGAAGTCATAAACAACATCTTGAAGTCATAAAGCACATAAAACAACATCTCGAACAAATACTCGAAATCTAATTGCTATCACTTCTTTTTTTTAATTTTTTTTAATGTTTATTTATTTTTGAGAGAGAGAGAGAGAGAGAGAGAGACAGAGAATGAGTGGGGGAGGGGAGAGAAAGAGGGAGACACAGAATCTGAAACAGGATCCAGGCTCTGAGCTGTCAGCACAGAGCCCGATGCAGGGCTCGAGCTCACGGAGATCATGACCTGAGCCGAAGTCGGACGCTTAACCAACTGAGCCACCCAGGCGCCCCTGCTATCACTTCTACAGCCAAGATCTAACTGAAGACCAACATAATTATGGGAGGAAAATGTCCATTATCTAAGTCTTAATGTTGATTTTATAAGGCAGTTTCTCAATCTGCCAACAACTGGATAACAGGAAACTTTACCTAAGAAATATACTATGAAAGGATGTGCCACTCATTGACGCCCTGGTGCAGCCAGGGACCCCAGCAGGGGTGAGCGAAGCATCACCCCCGAGGGCCCCTGTGCTCAGGACACTGGCATCCATGCTTCTGGGGTTGGATGACAGCAGCACCATCCCCACCCCCCATGCCCATCATCCCCCTTGCAATAGATTATATTTGAGATATTCTCCTGTGTCTTTGAATTCTCACCACCCACTTTTCAAATATTTCAACATTTTAAAATATAATGGGAGAAGATATTTGCAAATGACATATCAGATAAAGGGTTAGTATCCAAAATCTATAAAGAATTTATCAAACTCAACACCCAAAAAACAAATAATCCAGTGAAGACATGGGCAAAAGACATGAATAGACACTTCTCCAAAGAAAACATCCAGATGGCCAACCGACACATGAAAAAATGCTCATCATCAGGGAAATACAAATCAAAACCACAATGAGATACCACCTCACACCTGTCAGAATGGCTAAGATTAACAACTCAGGCAACAGATGTTGGCGAGGATGCAGAGAAAGAGGATCTCTTTTGCATTGCTGGTGGCAGTGCAAGCTGGTGCAGCCACTCTGGAAAACAGTATGGAGGTTCCTCAAAAAACTAAAAATAGAACTACCCTATGACCCAGCAATTGCACTACTAGGCATTTATCCAAGGGATACAGGTGTGTTGTTTCGAAGGGGCACACGCACCCCAATGTTTATAGCAGCACTATCAACAATAGCCAAAGTATGGAAAGAGCCCAAATGCCCATTGATAGATGAATGGATAAAGAAGATGTGGTACATATATACAATGGAGTATTACATGGCAATCAAAAAAGAATGAAATCTTGCCATTTGCAACTACGTGGCTGGAACTGGAGGGTATTATGCTAAGTGAAACTAGTCAGTCAGAGAAAGACAAAAATCATATGACTTCACTCCTATGAGGACTTTAAGAGACAAAACAGATGAACATAAGGGAAGGGAAACAAAAATAATATCAAAACAGGGAGGGGGACAAAACAGAAGAGACTCATAAATATGGAGAACACACTGAGGGTTACTGGAGAGCTTGTGGGAGAGGGGATGGGCTAAATGGGTAAGGGGCACTAAGGAATCTACTCCCGAAATCATTGTTGCACTATATGCTAACTAATTTGGATGTAAATTTTAAAAAATAAAATTTAAAAATAAATAAATAAATAAATAAAATATAAATATTTAAATAGTATGTGAGTATGTTTAGACAATAATACATGTTACCGAGGTTTGGAATCCTTTTTAATTCTATTTTCTTTTGTAGCATCTTCTGATTTTTGTCTATTCAAAGACTTCCCCTAAGAGTGTTTTGTGACCAAACTCTCTGTAGCCGACATGATAACAATGTTCATGCTCTCTTTTGATTCCCCGTGTTCACTATTTACCCCTCAGGGTTTCAGTGCAGGATCAGATCGAACTGTTCTTTGCTGGATCACAGGAAGATTGTAACCCTGTTTGAACTCACTCCCTTACCTGTTTTGCTTTACTCATTCCCTTGCTGATTTCACCTAGAACTGCTTCCTGAATAAATCGCTTGCAAAGGAATCTTTGTCCCAGGGTCTTCTTGGGGAGATCCTGACATAAGATACCTCATGAGGTCTTCTGAGACGAAGAATATTTTTATTATTTGAAAGACAATTTCACCGCATAAAAAAGTATTCGAGATTCAATGTGTTTCCTTCAGTATTATTATAATAAATATTATAGGATAATACTATTAAATATTATAAAACAATATTTTAAAACATATTTTATAAAATAATATAAACATTGTTATAATGAATATTAGGGGGCAATAAATATTACCCTAGCATCTTCTTGAATGAAATACTGCTGTCAAGAAGTCTGAAGTCAATTTCTCTTGCTCTTTTATGGGCAATAAGTTTTTCCTGTCTTGAAGATTACGCGTTTCTTTTGTTTTTGCTATATTTCAAGTTTAATGTATCTAGAAATTTTGATCATTAACAAAATAAGTTACAATTTAGAAGGCAACATTGAGTACATTTAAAAATGCAAAGATTGGGGCACCTGGGTGGCTCAGTTTGTTGAACATCCAACTTCCACTCAGGTCATGATCTCACAGCTCGTGAGTTCAAGCCCCACGTCGGGCTCTGTGCCAACAGCTCAGAGCCTGGAACCTGCTTCGGATTCTGTGTCTCCCTCTCTCTCTGCCCCTAACCCACTCACATTCTGTCTCTGTCTCTCTCAAAAATGAATAAACATTAAAAAAAATTTAAAAATGCAAAGATCAAGGATTTTATTAAATGTTTTTTTTTTATTTGTATTTGTTCACTTAGTCTTTAGCATAATGCTTGGCACACAGCAGGATTTTATTAAATATTAAAACAAAACATAGGTAATTAAATATTAGTTGTGCTATAATAGATCAGAAATATTTTAGTATCTTCTACCCTTCTTTAAGAACTCTTTCATTATGCTGTATTCTTTAAAACAAATCATAGTGTAAAGTTAAACCTTTGAAGAATAGTTACTATCGGTACAGGGGAAACTAATATAATTTGGAAGTAGGCCTGCTCGTGTAACATGCAGCTTCTTTCAGATAGCAATTTAGACCTCCTATCTGTACCATGTAGCTGGATATAACAAAATACACATAGGCAAGTACAGAATGGTAACTTATCCCCAGTTCTAGTTTTAAAAAGGATCCAGATTTATCCAACACAATAAAGAAAATTTGGGGAAGACTCACGCTACCTCATGATTTCATTTGTTATAAAGCTGCAGTAATTAACGCGGCGTGTTGTTGGCAAAATACTAGATGCATAGATCAATAGTACAGATTAGAGAGCCTAGAGATAGCCCCACATGATACAAGCAACTCTGTTTGGGCAAAAGTACAAAGGCAATTCAATGGAGAAAAGGTAATGTTTCAACAAATATTGCTGGAACAAATGGACATGCACAGGAGGAAACAAAGAAAGAAAGAAACCTAGATACAGACCTTATACTGTGTACAGGTGAGCTGGGAGTTTGAGCAAAATGAGCGAAGGGGAGAGGAAGATACGGGCTGCCAGCTCTGGAATGGGAATAAAAAGCAGAGCAGAAGGAATACTGTTGATGATATTGTAATAACCACGTAATGGGACAGATGGAAGCTACATTTGTGGTGAACATAGTATATGGTATTAACTTGTCAAATTACTAAGTTGTATGCCTGAAACTAATGTAATATTGTGTGTCACTATACTAAAAAAAAAAAAAAGTTAACTCAAAATGGATCATAAAACTAAATGTAAAATCCAAAACAAAATTCCTGGAAAAACACAGACAAAGCCATTTAGATGACCTTGAGTTTTGTGATCTGTTTTTTTTTCAATATATGAAGTTTATTGTCAAATTGGTTTCCATACAACACCCAGTGCTCATCCCAAAAGGTGCCCTCCTCAATACCCATCACCCACCGTCCCCTCCCTCCCACCCCCCATCAACCCTCAGTTTATTCTCAGTTTTTAACAGTCTCTTATGCTTTGGCTCTCTCCCACTCTAACCTCTTTTTTTTTTTCCCTTCCCCTCCCCCATGGGTTTCTGTTAAGTTTCTCAGGATCCACATAAGAGTGAAAACATATGGTATCTGTCTTTCTCTGTATGGCTTATTTCACTTAGCATCACACTCTCCAGTTCCATCCAGGTTGCTACAAAAGGCCATATTTCATTCTTTCTCATTGCAACGTAGTATTCCATTGTGTATATAAACCACAATTTCTTTATCCATTCATCAGTTGATGGACATTTAGGCTCTTTCCATAATTTGGCTATTGTTGAGAGTGCTGCTATAAACATTGGGGTACAAGTGCCCCTGTGCATCAGTACTCCTGTATCCCTTGGGTCAATTCCTAGCAGTGCTATTGCTGGGTCATAGGGTAGGTCTATTTTTAATTTTCTGAGGAACCTCCACACTGCTTTCCAGAGCAGCTGCATCAATTTGCATTCCCACCAACAGAGCAAGAGGGTTCCCGTTTCTCCACATCCTCTCCAGCATCTATAGTCTCCTGATTTGTTCATTTTGGCCACTCTGACCAGCGTGAGGTGATACCTGAGTGTGGTTTTGATTTGTATTTCCCTGATAAGGAGCGACGTTGAACATCTTTTCATGTGCCTGTTGGCCATCCGGATGTCTGCTTTAGAGAAGTGTCTATTCATGTTTTCTGCCCATTTCTTCACTGGGTTGTTTTTCGGGTGTGGAGTTTGGTGAGCTCTTTATAGATTTTGGATACTAGCCCTTTGTCCGATATGTCATTTGCAAATATCTTTTCCCATTCCGTTGGTTGCCTTTTAGTTTTGTTGGTTGTTTCCTTTGCTGTGCAGAAGCTTTTTATCTTCATAAGGTCCCAGTAATTCATTTTTGCTTTTAATTCCCTTGCCTTTTGGGATGTGTCGAGTAAGAGATTGCTACGGCTGAGGTCAGAGAGGTCTTTTCCTGCTTTCTTCTCTAGGGTTTTGATGGTTTCCTGTCTCACATTCAGGTCCTTTATCCATTTTGAGTTTATTTTTGTGAATGGTGTGAGAAAGTGGTCTAGTTTCAACCTTCTGCATGTTGCTGTCCTGTTCTCCCAGCACCAGTTATTAAAGAGACTGTCTTTTTTCCATTGGATGTTCTTTCCTGCTTTGTCAAAGATGAGTTGGCCATACGTTTGTGGGTCTAGTTCTGGGGTTTCTATTCTATTCCATTGGTCTATGTGTCTGTTTTTGTGTCATGTGATCTGTTTTTAAATACAACATCAAAATGATTCTCCATGAAAGAAAAAAAAAAGTGACAAATTAGACTTTCTTAAAATTTTAAAATTCTGCTCCGTGATAAGTACCACAAAGAGAATAAAAAGACAAGCTATTGAGTGGGAGAAATATTTGTAAGTTACACATACAATAGAGGACTTGTAGTAAAAACTCTTAAACTCAACAAGAAAAGAAACCAATTTAAAAATGGGCCAAATATCTGAACACACACTTCACCAAAAAAGATAGAGAAGACAATTTTTCACATAAAAAGATGTTCAACATCATATGCTATTAGAAAATTGCAGATTAAAACAACAATGAGATACCACTCTGCAACTATTAGAATGGACAAAATCCCAAAAAATTAACAATACCAATTTCTGGCAAGGGTGGGAAGCAACAGGAAGTGGCATTCTTTGCTGGTGAAATGCACAACGCTACATTTGTTTTGGAAGACATTTTGGCAGTTTCCTACAAAACCGAATGTATTTCTTCATCATATAATACAGCAATCATGCTCCTAGGTATTTGCCCACTTGAGTTAAAAAATCTATGTCCACACAAAAACCTGTGCCTATTATTTTTTAAGTAAGTTCTGTCAGTTATTAAAATTCCAAATTGGATCTTATTCTATCATTTGAAGATATCCTATGTTAGCCTCTTTCCCTCTCTGTTTACCATTAAATTTTATTATACATATGGTATTTCAGTATTTGAGAGATTATTTACCTTGAATAATTGTAGTTACACACTGTCATTATTTACATGCGTCCTAAAAACAATTTTAAAATGCTCTATTTTCTTTCTTTGTGTTGACCAAATTCAAATTTCTCATGGAGAAGCATGTGGCAGTATGGTTGGCTGGCCATGCTATAGGCAGCTACTGAAGCATAGTTGATATTATGGAGATTATCTCTCATTTATTTTCTTGTTGTTGCTCTTGTAGTAATTATTTTAATTTTATGTGGCTTCAAAATCTTAGAAAGGTGAAAAGTTGCATTTTTTATTGGATGATTTAAAAAGCAGCAATGAAAACCAGAACTAGATTTTCATGAACACTTTTTGAATAATATTAAAGCAGATATCTTACGCAGTGATCATCTATTAATTATTATTTCCGGGGCACCTGGGTGGCTCAGCTGGCTAAGCATCAGGCTCTTGATTTCAGCTCAAGTTATGATCTCAATGGTGAGTGAGATCGAGCCCTGCATCAGGCTCTATGCTGGGCTTGGAGGTTGCTTAAGACTCTCTCTGTCTTCCTCTCCCCTTCTCCCCCTCTCCCCTGCTCTCTCTCTCTCAAAAAAAAAAAAATATATATATATATATATATATATACTTCCTAAATATTTCCTAAAAACTATTTCCTAAAAGAATAAAGCAACTAGTGTATCTCAAGACCTTGATGTCTATCCCGATCCTTGAGTATTTGATAACTCCAGGAGTAAAAAGTTACAGGAAAGACGAAAGAAAGAAAGAAAGAAAGAAAGAAAGAAAGAAAGAAAGAAAGAATAAAAAATAAATGAATCAATTCCTTTTTTCAATGAAGTATTTGATTCCTAGGTCCAGTCCAGAGTTTTTTGTTTTGCTTTGTTTGGGAAAAAAATAACAAGGAAAAAAGGGAGCGTGTGGGATTAATTTCTATAGCATTGGAAAAGCTTCATGCACTGTAATGTATTGAATTAAAATTCAAAAGTTTTGAATTTTCTGTGCTCTTTATTAAATAAGTATTCCAAATACTTTCATTCATTCTCTCAATATTTTAAGTTAATACAGTCACAAACATTAGTACCTATTGCCGCTCCCTTTAATGGCATTGAATATACCTTCTCATATTCCAAACCCCTTAGCTCGGCCTCTAAAACCCTTCCCATCGGGTCTTCCTTATTTCTACAATCTGATCTCCCATTATTTTCTTCATCCTCCAAACACAAGTAAAATTGGATTCTTACCGTCCACATAAATCATCTCACAGCTTATGTCACTCTCATCTCACTGCTGCATGACTGAAGTCCAGCAAGATCAGGCACTTGTCTAGAGTCACAAAGTGCGTAATGGAAGAGGATGTCGGGGCTGGTCTCTGTGTCCATTCCAGGGTTCCTGTCATCTCTCCACACGGAGGAGCAGTTACATTTTAACTCGAGTCTTCTGTGTTTTAGTCCAAGGAATAAAATTGGGGCTTTAGAGCCTGTTGTCCCTGTGAAGATAAAATGTTTTATACATAGGGAGTTGTAAGCATCTTCCAGTAATATTAAGAAAGCAACCATCCCATGTCTATGTCTAATTTTGCCTTCATCTATCATTTTCCCCTTTTTCTTGGGGTTAGAGAATTACAGTTCAGTCAGGTGAATGACTGTACAGGAGCATTTTTGTTTTTCCTCAAATACAAGAATGTATAGCCTACCTTTCTGCAAAATATCCACAGAAAAAAGTAAATCACAGTGGAGTAATAGTATTGTTTATTTCCCCTGTATGTCCTTCTACACCGAATGTTACAAAAGTGGGGCAAGGTCAAAACATTAGAGAAGGCTGAACAAGTTTAAAGGAGCTTTTCCCTTGACGTACAAGTGCATTCTCACTTTCCATGGAGAGACACTGTGACTGGTATCGGTTTTCCTCCCATACCATAATAAATTATCCTCACACACGGTAATGTAGGTCACGTTGTGATATTTCCCCTCACTCCTCCTCAGAAAAAAAAGGTAAAGGCCTTCTCATTAATCACTATTGCATAATCTCATGTCAAAGACCTTTTACCAACTCTAAAAATCCTGACTTGTAAAATGGAATATTGCTCTTTCGTCATGTACTGTGGTTGTGTGCCCCTACAGGGACGTTCATTAGTTATCTGTGAGAAAATAGTCTCACATCCCAAGTCTGTGAACAGTTCTCTATATTACGTCCTCAAGAATTAAAGAAAAAAACGTATTCTGAGTGTCACAACTAGCCCTGATTTTTCTCGCCTCAGGCAGGGATTACAAATGAAGGATGTAGGCAGATGGAAAATATTGGTAAGCAAAGATGTCTTTCCCTCAGATCTCATCCACAGAATCACCATCACGGGAGCCACAGACACCTGGCCCTTTCTCTCTTTTGTTAGTCAGAACCTCCAGAAATGGCTCTTTGGGCGGCTGAATCCTCTTCTCCCCACCAGCTGGGAGTGCCCCTCCTTTTTTCCATTCCTAGGGATCACTAAATAGCCACAATGATCTCCATCATTCTTCCCCTTCTTGGCTGCACACATTCCTGGCATTGCTTCAGACCCTTCCTCTTGTGCTATTACTTTTCCTCTCCCTCTCTTCTCCAGCAGTGACTACATACGAGAGGGGAGGCACACCCACCACCCTTACTGTGCTCATTGCCTTGCCGCTCCGAGTTGTCAGTGGCTCTCAGTTTCTGTACGTTTTTCGTAATGTGATATTTTAAATATAACTCATCTCGTTTACTATTACTTTCTCTTTTTCTTGGGTGGGGGGCACTCCTTCTTCCACAGGTTTCCTAGTGGACCTGATACCAGGGTCAGAATCTGACAACAGATGTGAGTATGTATGACTGATGTTGCCATGAAAATCTTTTCTCAATCTCAAAATAGAAAATCCAATTTCAAATTCCAGAGTCAAGTTAAGTATTTGCACCTACAATCTGTGTTCACTTATGGTGGCCCTTCCCTTCCTTACTGTTTCCGTATATAGCCTGGCCGGGTAAGAATTAGTCATGGGTCTCTGACTGCTTGAACAATCTCTAAGCCGCTCTCAGCATAAATATATTAAGGCACTCTGGCTTCCCTAAGGTATATTATATCCAGTGCAGCCCTCCATTCTTCTTAGCTGAGCCACTTAAAACTATTTTACAAACAACCTCATTTGATTTGTTCTGAGCCAACTGTGCAACTCCTGGAAATCGTATGCTGCCTCTCCTACCCATGTTGATCTCTTGCTTTATTGATCTTCTGCTCCCCCGGTAGAATACCCTGGTGTTTCTGCATCTTAAGCTTCTAGTTTGGTATGTTGGGAAATGAAAAACAAAACAAAACAACAACAGCAACAACAAAAACAACATTAATCAATCATCATTCATGACTGAGTTCTTCCTCTTGTTGAGATTTCCTTACAGGCAGTCTGACAAATGGGGTCCCTATGTTGGATTCTGAACACTGAGCCACTGACTAGCTCTGGCTCCAGAGGTCCCTAAGGCTCCATATTCCCAAACTAGAAAGATATACCCTGGCATAGTGAAATGTGCAGTATGGCCCCCTGCCCTGGCATGTTGGCTTTGTAGGGCAATAAAAACATATATATATGTATGTATGTGTGTGTGTATATATATATATGTATATACATATATACATATGTGTACGTACATATATACATATATGTACATATGTGTACATACATATATATGTATGTACACATATGTACACATATACATATACATATGTATGTACATATATACATATACATATGTATGTACATATACATATGTACACATGTACATGCATATACACATGTACATATGTACATGCATATACATATGTACATACACCCATATACATATATACATATATACACATACATACATATATATACACACATATATATAATGATTTTTATATGCTACAATCCATATGAAAATAAATCAAAGGCTTTAAGTTCTGCCTCATAGTATATACTAAGCTATTGTAACAGATTCCCCAAAATATAGTGACTCCAACAAGAAAGAAGAATATTACTCTCACACATAATAGTCCAGAATTATAATCCCAGCTGGTTCTGCTCCAGGTACCCAGGTTAATTCTGTTTTATGGCTCTACAATCTCCTGCAGACATGTCCTTGCCTTTGTGGTCAGACATATCTTATTAGATTTGCATTCTAGCCCAATGAAAGGAGGAAATTTTCTTTTTAAGGGATTTGATCTGCAAAATACAACCATCACCTCTGATCATATCCCATTCCTAGACCTTAGTCACATGGCTAATCCAAGATGCAGAGGAAGCTAGAAATCTAGTCATTGGCCAGAGAATCATATATCCAGCTAAAACTTGAGAGAGAGTTTCTATTACTAAAAAGAAGAAAAGAAGAGTGGACACAGAGGGAAATTAACCACGTCTACCACAGATACATATCTCTGCTATTCAAAAAAGCGACAGAAATTAAGCCTACCTAACCTGAGCACAGCCTTGCGTTATGGTGATTTGAGATACCTGCGTTGTGCAATGGAACCCTGAGCACCTGAACTTCTTAATGAATCATAAAGAAATTGGTTTTTCAGGCACCTGGGTGGCTCAATCGGTTAAGCGTCAGACTCTTGATTTCAGCTCAGGTCATGATCTTACGGTTTGTGGGTTTGAGCCCCATGTTGAGCTCTGTGCTGACAGCGCAGTGCCTGCTTGGGATTCTGTCTCCCTCTGTCTCTCTCTGCAGCCCCCCTCCCCATTGCTCTTTCTCTCTCTCTCAAAATAAATAAATAATAATTAAAAAAGAGAAAGAAACAGGTGGTTCTTCACTAAACATGAGGAGAATTTAGGAAATGCTGCCATTTTATTCCAAGTTATTAGTTACCATACAATAAATAACTTTGAGAATTGATATAAGTACATCATAAAGGCTAACTTTTAATGCCAATTCTTACTGCTTCTTAATTAAATGCCTCTGGTAATACTTAAACTACATAAATAGTCGAATTTTGTAACAACATTATGAAATATAGATAAGAAAAGAATGTTGAAGTCTGCATGGGAAAGAATCAAAAAGCACATTTTTGAAACAAAACAATGAAAACAGTCCCATTTGCCCACTTTTATCCCCCCCCCCCCGCTGCCCCGTCCCCCCAACATGTACACAAATGCACAAGATAGCAAAGCCTGCATATTTGGCCTGAACTTTCCTGAAAGATAACTTTTTAATTATCAGGTCCACTGAATCATAAAATCTTAAAAGTTGATTGCTTAAAACTGAATCAATAATCTGCTAGTTTTACTACATATTTATAAAAAAAAAAGAAACAAGAGGAGATAAATTATAAATCAATTTCCCCCTCTATTCTAGATTATCGTGTTCTTTATTGATTGATATGTGCCTTGCCCTCCTGAAACATCCTGATTTTCACAGGGAAATCTTGATGTAAATACAATGAAACTCTTTTTTCCATTTGCTGAAAAAAAATGTACACAGGAAAAAATAATACTTTAGTGTAAGGTAGTTATCATGAAGAACAAAAAAATAAATAGGAAATAAAACATTACAGATAGTAAATATGTGTTTGATCTTTCCCCTCTGCCTGAGAACTGGGATGAGGAATGGGTCTGATGAGTCATTTTCTCTCGGTATTAGTAACTGGAGGATCCTGATGGCATTTAACCCATGATCAGTCCCAGTATGTATTCTAGAGAATGGATTTTAGAATTCTTTCTGCAAGGAAGGTGCTAAGGCCAGAAGTATTCCATCCTCCAAAGATCTGAGTGAAAGATTTAGGTTATAAACCAATTAGGAGGGACGTAGGAGAGGAGAAGAGCTGAGTGGGAGGGACAAAAAGAGGGATCGCTCATGAAAAGGCAGCTGGGAGAACTCCAGGGGCTGGAAGCTCTTCGCACATTTCTCTCATGTTCAGATGGCAAGCCCAAAACAGTAAAGCAGAGCCATGCATGGAGGACAGTGCTTCCCACTGAGTTTCTGAGAAAGCACTAATTCCTCAGAATGTACTGAGAAGAAAGTGGATTTTGCATTTTAATGCCATAGTGTAAAATATTTAAATTAGTATTCTAGCTCCTATGCTATTCTACCTGGAAACATTTAGCTGGAATATCAGTGGTTCTTGAAATCAGCTTTAAGAAACACCAATGCTTGGGTTCCATATGCAGAAATTCTGATTTAACTGGTCAAGAGTGCACTCAGAAACTAGATGTCTCAAGCTCTTAGGGGATTCTGGCTGAGAATCATTGACTCAAACTACCAAAAATATGGGAATTTTATGTTTTATTTACACTGATTTTTGATACTTAAATATTTTATTTTTTATTTGAAACTATATTATTTATATATTTAGGAAACTGTATAAACCTCTGTGATATTTCATTGACATTTTAGCACTTTGAATCTTATTTCATATTTAGTAAGTCTCTTGTAATAGCCCTCTAGTACCATAAAAAATTATGGTAGAGCCTTATGGTTCTCAGTTTAAAGTGCACTAAAACTAGTAAGCATTATGGATTTCTTTCTTTTTCATAAAAAACAATTTTTTTCAGTTTTATTAGAGAGAAAGAAATATGATTAATCTCAATCATTAATTTGAAATGTGATGGTCATGATTGTTCATTCTCCATTATCCATTGTATACACATAATACTTTAACCGAATAGTTATACTCCCATTCTTTTTGCCAGTGATTTTCTTAAGAGCCAGTTATGAGGGTTGATGAAAATAGAAAGTCTGTCTGAGTAATGCAAGGACTGTTACCTCACACTTAAGATGATATGGAAAGGAGAGTTTCTCCTTTGCCCCGGGATGATTTCATTCGGATGAATTATCAGGCTAACTTGTTGGTTTCAACAACAAGGTAAAGTCTCAGACCCGTTATGAAGACTGACTGAGGAAGAGTGTGGAAGGGGACATCAAAGAAGATAAAGGGAGAAGTTGTAAAGTAGGAAGGGCAAAGAGCCCTTGGAGACAGAAGGGAAAGTCTGGAAATAGGTGACCAGGTCTGAAAAAGAGAAAAGAGGATGTGGTAGGAAGAAATTTAATGGGAAAATGTCCTTGTGTCATCCCTCCCCCTGAGTGTAGGTGTGACCTGTGAATATGAGAAGACTCCCATGATTGAGTTAGATTATGGCAAAGATGAAAGGATTTCATAGTTTGTAATTAGTGTCTAATTAGTTGACTTTGTGTTAATAAAAAAATAAATTATTTTGAGTTGGTTTGACCTAATTAAGTAATTTGTTTATTTTTTTTTAATGTTTATTTATTTTTGAGACTGAGAGAGACAGAGCATGAATGGGGAAGGGGCAGAGAGAGAGGGAGACACAGAATCAGAAGCAGGCTCCAGGCTCTGAGCCATCAGCCCAGAGCCCAACACGGGGCTCGAACTCACGGACCGTGATTGGTGACCTGAGCTGAAGTCGGACGCTTAACCGACTGAGCCACCCAGGCGCCCCAGGTAAGTTGTTTAAAAGAGGGTCCAGAAGTAGGAAGCCGGAGCAGAGATGCTCTTCTGCTGATCTCGAAAAAGCAAACTGCCATAATGGTGGGTGGTCTCTAAGAGCTAAGCACCTCATACTCCCAGCGGCAAAAGAAACTTGAATTCTGTCAAGAAACAACCAGTGTTTGGAAGAGAGCCTTGAGTCTCAGATGAGAATTCCGCCCCAGACAAGACCTTAACTGCAGACTTGTGAGATTCTGGGCAAATGACCTAGCTAAATCCTGCATGAACTTATGACTCACAGGAACTGAGATAATACAATTATCATGTTTTATGCGGCTAGATTTATAATAATGTGTAATGCAGCTATAGAAAATTGATATGATGAGAAGTTAAAGTAAAAGGTTAAAATGCTAAGGTATATATTTTTAATTCTCCTTAGCTAATTGGAGGATGAGCTCATGTGCAAGAAGCCAAGGAAAAAGATGGGTGGTTAAAGATGAGTAGATAACGAAGTGTTTAAAACAGTCCTGTGATTAATTCAACAGGGAGCCCAAGCAGCCTGAATGTGCATGTGTCTGTGTGTTGTCTTCTATTGCGAGTGGAAAGAAAATCAGAGACTGCATTCTAGTTTTTGTGCTCATCAGTCCTTTGCAAACTCTTGTTTGTAGACCTTCCATACTGCAGTCCACATATTGCAGAAGTCCCATTGGCAGTCTGAGATCTCATGCTTTGCCAATATTTAAGCTATATTCAGGCCTTCCTCACTTTTCCCCAATACAGCTCAAGCTCTATAACACTTGTACAAGTAATCTGTGGTTTTTTGGGGGAGACAGGGAAGTGTGACTACATCAAATGGCAAGATTTTACCTAAAAGTAGTTTTAAACATTGTATTCATTTTCTGGGACTGTTGTTAACACAGTACCACAGCTTGAGTGGCTGAGACAACAGAAATGTATCCTTTCAGTTTTAGAGGTGAGGAGTCCAAAATCAAGATGTCAGCAGAGTTGATTCCTTCTGCGGACTGTGAAGAAGAAGAATCTGCTTCATGCCTCTTCTTTCTTAGCTTGTGGCGGTTGGCTGGCAATCTTTGACATTCCATGACTTAGAGAAGCATCAACCCATCTCCGCTTGATGTTCATATGACATTCTCCCTGTCTGTGTGTTTCTTCACATTGTCTTCTCTTTGGGCATAAGGGCATCCAAAATTCCTGATTCTATATGGATACTCATCATATTGGATTAGGCTCCTGCATAATGGCTTCATGTTAACTTAATTTTAGCTCTATAGAAACCTTATTTACAAACAAAGTCACATTCTGAGATACTACAGGTTAGTACCTCAAGATGTCTTTCCTTCATACAACCCACAACAAACGTTTTATTCTTCTTTGTTTCTCTGGTGTCTACAGCACTGTATCCTCACTATTGTTGCTTTTCTCAGCCTCTGTGACCATATCTTTGTTCCTCATCAATAGTAACAGTTTAGGTTTCAGTCAGTAGGCATATAAAGGACTCAAACAGTTCTCCAGGTGAGTCAATAGAACCTTGCGTTAGTATTACTTACAGATCTGACATGGCTAAATTCCAAAACCTGACTTCTGTGAGGTTGTTAGGGTTACAGTTAATTGGTTCAACTTTCAGTTTGTTAGCCATTTTGAAAAGTGATTCTGCTATAGAATGTCTAAATGGTAATGTTGCTTCCCCAATGGGACCATTACCAGATTTTTTACTTCCTAAAAATAACTTTATTTATCACAGACACTCTCTGAATGGTAGAAGTGTTACTTTAATCAATAAAGGACAGAGGTTTCAGAAAAGCCACTCGGGTTTTCGGTATTTGAGTTTTCATCACAGAAATAACTAAAAACAAAAGTTTACCTTAGCCCACAATACTTGGCCTAGTCGTAAATTCTTTAGCGTTAAAGAATATTTAGATCACATACTGACTTTCTGGGGGGAATTGTGGCCTCTTTAATGTGGTTCTTCACTTAAGTTGGGAGTATAATGTTGCCTAAAGTTCCTCTGCCAAGCAAACCCATGTGGTGAGTGGCGCTCTTAAAAGGATAATGCCTGAAGTCAATTAGGGTTGGATTTCTGGAGTTCGGTTACTGATAACTAAAGAATCTGACATCCTAGCTCTATCCTGAATGATCTATCCATTGGCATATTAAAATACATTGCTCTGGGGGCACCTGGGTGGCTCTGTTGGTTAAGCATCCCACTTCTGCTCAGGTCATGATCTCATGGTTTGGTTCATGAGTTTGAGCCCCGCGTCGGGCTCTGTGCTGACAGTGCAGAGCATGGAGCCTGCTTCTAATTCTGTGTCTCCCTCTCTCTGCCCCTCCACCCTCATGCTCTCTCTCTCTCTCTCTCTTTCTCTCAAAAATAAACTTTAAAAACTAACTAAATAGGGACGCCTGTGTGGCTCAGTCGGTTAAGCGTCCAACTTCGGCTCAGATCATGATCTTGTGGTTTGTGAGTTCAAGCCCCACTTCGGGCTCTGTGCTGACAGCTCAGAGCCTGGAGCCTGCTTCAGATTCTGTGTTTCCTTCTCTCTCTGCCCCTCCCCTGCTCATGCTCTGTCTCTCTCTGTCTCAAAAATAAATAAAACATTTAAAAAAATAAAATTAAATAAATAAATAAAAACTAAATAAATAAAAATAAAATAAAATATGTTGCTCTGGTGATTCTAATGTACAGTCAAGGTTGAAAAATTTAGTCCCAGAGGAAAAATCATTCTCTTATGCAGCAAGCTTTCTTCTGAACATTTTCTATGCAGACGAAATTTGCATAAAGTGTGAATGGGTGAACAAAACATAGAGAAAGCAGACCAAAGCCAATACAGATTACTAAGCAAACAAGTCTTTGTTGATTATCTTCTGCAGGTGACCCTTGAACAACACAGGTTTGAACCCACTTACATGTGTTGTTTTTTCTTTCTTTCTTTTTTTTTTCAGTACAGCACTTTAAATGTGTTTTCTCTTCCTTATAGTTTTCTTAATAACATCTTTTTCTCTAGCTTACTATGTTGTAAGAATGCAGCGTATAATACATGTAAAAGACAAAATATGTGTTAATTGACAGTTTATGTTATTGGTAAGGCCTCTGGTCAACAGTAGGATATTCGTAGTTGAGTATTTGGGGAGTCAGAAGTTATGCATGGGTTTTTGGCTGCATAGGGAGTCAGCTCCCCTAAATCCCTGTATGTGTCAATTGCTTTGTCGGCACTGGGTTTATTGTAGTGGAAACTGCATATGTAAAGGGTTTGCTCACATAGAGCTGGCAGCATCGGGAAAGAAACAGTCAGTAAATGGAGAAACAAACAAAAAGTAGTGACTAGTAGTAATTTAAATAATACAAGTATGCAAAAGGCTACAAAGGAGAAGTGTAGGCTGCAGGGGGACTTGCCTTCATGTGCAAAATAACCAGTAACCCGGGGTGCCTGTGTGGCTCAGTCAGTTGAGCTCAGACTCTGGATTTTGTCTCAGGTCATGATCCCAAGGTTGTGGGACTGAGCCGCATGCAGGGTTCCACACTGAGCCTGGGACCTGCTTAAGATTCTCGCTCTCTCTCTCTTTCTCTTTCTCTCTCTTTCTGTGCCCTTCTCCCTCACTCATGCGCTCTCTCTCTCTGTCTAAAATAAAAAAATTAAAAATTAAAAAAAACCCAGCTAATGGGAAGACAGATATTTGTAAAGAGAAAGATGAACAAATTTAAAGGTAAAGGTCAGTATGACAGGACTATTTGTTTTTACTAGTCTTTGGATTTTTGTATGTCCTTTCTCCTTCATCAGCCAGTCTTAAGGTGATTCATCTGTAGTTCTAAGAACCAGTGAGTGATGAACATCAACTACAGTTATGCAGTAGAGCTTGAACCTAGGCTATGAGCGTGGGCATCCTTACCCATCCTAACTGACTCTAGAACTCCAGAGATTCAAAATGTTAGTGTAGGAAAATACATGTACTATAGTGTAAAACATAGTGTGTCATATGAGCCGAACTGGGCATATACCTCATTGCATCAATAGTAAAGTCACTTAAAAGCTACAATATTTAAATTAGAGGAAGAAATCTAATTCATACAGTCTGGCAAGTCTGACCTTCTGGGCTAACCTATTTCACCAGCCAAGAATCCTCATATGAATTGATCCATCCAGAATCATCAAAAATAACTGGATTTATGGTCCTGGAATAACATACTTTTTTCTCTCCTACCTGTTTCCCAGAGATATTGTAAAAACTTATTGGGTTACTCTTTTTATCCAATAAAATTTATAAAGACTTTGAGCCCTTTAGAATGACTTCCATTTCACCTGCTTTTCTATTATAGGTGCTTTAGTATAGAGATTGGTTACAACTTGTGTATGAAATCTGGCATTTATTAATTGAATATCTTATGTTATTTTCTGCAATAACTTTTAAAAAATACTATAAATTAAAAAAGACAAGTGATAATATTTTTAAATTTTTTTTTTGGAGATTTACTTGAGAGAAACAGAGTGTGAGCAGGGGAGGGGCAGAAAGCGAAGGAGACACAGAATCTGAAGCAGGCTCCAGGCTCTGAGCTGTCAGCACAGAGCCCGATACAGGGCTCAAACTCACAGACTATAAGATCATGACCTGAGCCGAGGTCAGATGCTTAGCCCACTGAGCTACCCAGGTGCCCCACAAATGATAATATTTTTAATTGTACCTACTTAATGGTCAGGAAGCATAGAATGTCTTTCACTCACTGATCAAAAATTCAAATAATTTTTTGTGACAATAATAATTATTTTCTCCTCTGGCACTGTGATTTTAAAAGTAATCATATCTGTAGGCTGCTTCACTTATATTTTAAAGTTTTAAATTAGAAGGGCAATTAAACACCAACACAACTTTAAGATTGTCTTGAAAATATTTTTTTTAAATTTTTTTAATGTTTATTTTTGATAGAGAAAGAGATATAGAGTGTGAGTGGGGGAATGGCAGAGAGAGAGAGAGACAGAGAGACAGAGAGACAGAGAGACAGAGAGAGAGGAAGACCCAGGATCTGAAGCAGAGTCCAGGCTCTGAGCTGTCAGCACAGAGCCTAATGAGGGGCTCGAGCTCATGGGACCATGAGATCATGACCTGAGCTGAAGTCTGATGCTTAACTGACTGACCCATACAGGTGCCCCTTGAAAATAATTTTTTTAACTTGCTTTACTGAAAGAAATTTTTTAAAAGACATGGAGCATGTGATTAATTATTATGAGCTGATTTCCTCCACAGTTCATACAAAAGCACATACATGCATACACATATATACTGATTACTTTTTCCTTTTCACAGTCTCACCTTAAACCACATTTAAATTCACGTAAACTTAAAGGTAAAATTTTGAAGAGTTTTTGAAATAAAATAATTGAACTGAAAACAAAATCAGTTTGTTAGAGGGAAATGTTAAAGCAAGTCGGTAAGTAACTGACTGCAATGTTCAATTCCCCCTCACTCAAAATGTGGCTAGAGTTAGTTTTCCTTCTCAATTCTGTTTGACTTGCCAAAAATGAAAGACAGTAGAGAGCTTTGCTTTTAGCAGGATGTTGGAACACAACCAAGGGAAAATAATCACATTTTACGTAGTAATTTTTTGTTTTTTACATTGCAGTTTTTTGTTTTTAATTTCAAATACTTTTATACTAGGGATCTCTAAAATTTCATTTATTGTAAAATAAATGTATTCTTGTTGCATAATTTAAATAATAGTATTTTATAATACTTTAGTATATACCTAAACATATAAACATATAAAATACATATTTACATATTATTATATGTATTTATGTGTGTATTATATGTATATGTAGTCATATTTAAATAATAAAGTATTCAAATATATCATCAACAACTATATATCATAGTTTCACTGTAACATTATCCAATACATATTAAATACTAAATACACATTAAGTACTATCCAAAAAGCACATGAAGATTTGAAACCTGCCTTCAAATTGTTTTAAAAGATAAAAAGTAGACAGGATATAAAAACACACGCATATAAAAGGCATTTTTCCACATAGTAAATTTTTTTCAAAAGAACAACACATATAATTAGGAAGCTTAAAATACTCCGAGAAAATCAAGTAGAAAAGTTACCAGATGAGAATGTAATCAGAAGTCTATTTAGAACTCATAGAGTGGATCTGTTTTTCAGGTAATTTATGGAAGATCTGTCAAGAAAGAGATGCTAAGACTCCATAAGGTCATTAAAACACACACACAAATTGTGTAGGAGTTGGAAATTTCTTCCATTGGTGGACATTATGTTTTTAAATCTATATCATGAAGGAAATACAAAATGAGTGTGTTTTTCTCGGAAGAGATTTCTCACCATTTCATCACCAACATTTATGTATTAAGCTATGTTGAGATTGGGAAGGCAAAGTTTGGCAGAGTAATGGTAATTAACTGGAAGTATAGCCTTTTTGCATTGCACCAAATGCTTTCACAATACAAAATCTAATTTGTTACAACAGCTCTGTGAGGCACATATTATAATCACATCCATTTTGTAGAAGCTGAGGCTTAAAGAAATTAACTGACTTACCCAAGGTCAATCAGCTAGAAGGTGGTAAAACCAGGAGCTGCAAACATGATACTAAGTAAAGGTGTTTTGTTTGACGTTACAGTAGATACAATTCTGAGAAAGTGTATAGGACATCCTCCACTCTCCCCACCTCCCCCACCCCTGCAAAAGAATATCCTTGGTCTACATTATTTTAATCTTTCAGAGCTTTTGGTTGAATTAATGACCCCAATTCCTTACTGCTCATAATATCCCTGTTCTTTCATTGTAACATTCCGGCATCATCCCAGGCTAATTTCCTGCTTCTAAGCTTAGGGGCATGATATGCTTTGGTTAACAGAGGTGACATTAGCATTCTTAAAAAATGTTCTGTCTTTGGGTTGGCTTACTCTGATGCTTACTGTTGCTGAAAGAAAGGCATACCTTAGGTTGTCTTGCTTGTTTCAGGAGGAAGAAAAGAAATACATGGGACAGAACTGTCCCAGCCAAGGTGCCCAGCCAAGCCGAGGCTAGAGCAGAGCGTTCAGCTATCTGGAAACACCTGAGCAAACAAAGCTGAAACCAGCAGGACCATGACTAAATATGGCCCCAAAATTTCATGCTTAAAGCAGTTCAGCTCAGAGCAAATCAGTAGAACGTCAGAAACATTTGAGAAATAAAATGTTATTGTTGTTTTCTACTGAGGGTTTGCAGTTGTGTGTTCTGTAAAATAAATTAACTGGTGAACAACACAGAAATTTGGTAACATGGTTTAACTGTGAATTCTTTCTCCTTGTTCTAGTTTCACTTTAACCAATTGTTTATCTCCCCAATTTTTAAGCTATCAGGACTTCCTCAAAAACAATCTTGTGGTTATAAAAATTCACTCTTAAACACTGAGAAATTGAAGCATGTTTCACAATGTCAAAAAAACTACAAACAGACTCAATGGGAGCAGAGATTTTTGCTAATTGTTCAGATACAGAGGGTATACAGACGGGAAGGATAGACCGTGTTTTAACTTACAAGTTAAAAAAAGAAATCCCAATAACAGAATGGTCTTATGAGTCCCATTTTTTTGATGAAGAACATTGTCTCCCAGACAAAAATTTGTATGTGAAAGATAATTATATGTACAATGTGCATACAAGCTTAAAGGAACAACTTATATCCTTTAAAAATTACAATTTTGAAGCCTCAACATATGCTTGACATTCCAAACATTCAGCCCAAGGCCTTGAAATCCACAGAAGATGCCCTGTAGTGCTGGGACACAGAAAACGAGCCATAGTTTGGTTCTTTTTTTCTCTTTAATTTGTACTTTTATATTTTATTTACTTTTTACTTTTTAAAATTTGTCTTGTTTTGTTTTTATTTTTTTCTGCTTGAGTTTGCTCTTTTCTTTTTTCCTTCCTCTTTTTTTTCCTTTTTCCTTTCTTCCTTTATTATTGTCTTTTTTATTTTATTATTATTATTATTTTTTTCTTCATTCTCTCTCTCTGTAAAAGGCCATGGTTTAAAGGAGTAACTAGGATATGCAGCAAAAGTGCCAGCCATCCAGCAAAAGTCACCAAACACACACAATCTGCATAGGAGTCACCATACACAAGACGACACCTTTAACTTAAGGGTAAGTAGCCATTTAATTTAATCGATAGAAACAAGCACAGAAAGTCAAGCAACATGGGGAAACAGAAGAATACGCTCCCAAAGAAAGAACAAGAAAAAAAACTCAGCATAAGAATTAAATGAAAGAGTGATAAGCAATATGTCTGATAAAAAATTTAAAATAGTGATATAAACAGACAATATTTACAATTAGGTTGGGGAAAAAGTGGAAGAACTCAGTGAGACCTTCAATAAAGAGATAGAAAATATTAAAAAGAACCAATCAGAGTTGAGGAATACAATAACGGAAAAAAAAACACACAATATAGGGAATCAACATTAGATTAGAGGACACAGAAGAACGTATCAACAATGCAGAAGACACGGTAATGGAAAATACACAAACAGAACAGTGAAAGGAGAAAAGAATTTTTGAAAATGAGGATAGATTAAGAGATCTCTTGGATAACATCACATAAACAGACATTCACATTATAGGGGTCCCCAAAGAAGAAGAAGAGAGAAAGGTATAAAAAACTTATTTGAAGAAATAATTACTGAAACTTCCTTAACCTAAGAAGGGAAACGGACATCCAAGTCCAAGAAGCACAGAGGGTTCCAAACAAGATGAACCACAGCCCATAATAATTAGCATGTCAATGGTTAAAGGTAAAGACAGAATCTAAAAAATCTTTTTAATTTTTTAGCAGAAACTTTGCAAGCCAGAAGGGAGTGGCATGATATTTTCAAAGTGCTAAAAGGAAAAAACCACAACCAAGAATACTCTACCTGGCAAGGTTATCATTCAGATTTGAAGGAGAGATAAAGAGCTCCCCAGACAAAAGCTAAAAGAGTTTATCACCACTAAACTAGCCTTACAAGAAATGTTAAAGGAGCTTATATAAGTGGCCATAATTAGACATAAGGAAAATATGAATAAAAAGGATATAAAATATGACAAAATATACACAAAATATGGAGAAGAGAGTTAAAAGGGAAAAGAAGGAGAAAAAGGAAAAGAAATTTTTCTTCTTCTTCTTGCCCTTCTTCTTCTTCTTCTTCTATCTTCTTTGAATATAGTTGAGCTTAAATGACCATCAAATTAATACGGATTGCTATTTACTTAGATTATTGGATACGAAATGTATGGTAACCACAAACCCAAAACCTATGATATATACAACAAAAATAAAGAGAAAGAGGGGCACCTGGGTGGCTCAGTTGGTTAAGCATCTGACTTCAGCTCAGGTCATGATCTCGCGGTTCACGGTTTGAGCCCTGCATTGGGCTCTGTGCTGACAGCTGAGAGCTTGGAGACTGCTTTGGATTCTGTGTCTCCCTCTCTCTCTGCCCCTCCCCTGATCATGCTCTGTCTCTCTCTCTGTCTCTCTGTCTCTCTGTCTCTCTCTGTCTCTCTCTCAAAAACAAATAAACATTAAATAAAATTTTAAAAAAGGAGAGAGAGAAAGAAAACCAAACAAAATACTACAGAACTATAGATATGCGATGATCAAAAAAAAAAAAAAAAAAAAAAAAGAGAGAGAGAGAGAGAGAGAGCAGGAGAAAAAGAAAGGAACAAAGAAGAACAACAAAAACAACCAGAAAACAAATTTAAAAGTGGCAGTAAGTATATACCTATCAATAATTGCTTTAAATGTAAATGGCCCAAATGCTCCATCAAAAGATATGGAGAGGTGGGCTCCTGGGTGGCTCAGTTGGTTGAACATCCAACTTCGGCTCAGGTCCTAATCTCACAGCTTTGAGTTCCAGCCCAGCAATGGGCTCTGTGTTGACAGCTTGGAGCCTGGAGCCTCTTCAGATTCTGTGTCTTTCTCTCTCTCTCTGCCCCTAACCCACTCGCATTCTGTCTCTGTCTCTCTCAAAAATAAATAAAAACAGTTAAAAAAAAAACTTTTAAAAAGATATGGAGTGGCAAAATGGATTTAAAAAATCAAGATTCATTTATATGCTGCATAAAAAAAACTCACCTCAGACCTAAAGAGGCATACAGATAAAAAGTTAAGGGATAGGAAAACATTCACTATGCAAATGGCAGAAGAAAAAAAAAGCCAGGGTAGCGATCAAAATAGACTTCAAAACAGAAACTGTAACAAGAGACAAAGAAAGACATTACATAGTGATAAAGGAATCATTTCAACAAGAGGATATAACAATTGTAAATACCTATCCATGCAATACTGGAGCACCTAAATACATAAATTGATAATAATATAATAATAGAAGGAAACTTTAACAACCACTTACATCAGTGGCTACATCATCCAGACAGAAAATCAAAAAAGAAAGAATGATTTTGAATGACACATTGGAACAGATGGACATAACAGATATATACAGAACAGTCCATCCAAAACCAACAGAGTATACATTATTTTCAAGCACACTTGGAACATTTTCCAGAATAGACCACATATTAGGTCATCATACAAATCTCAATAAATTTAAGAAGTTTGAAATCATACCATGCATTTTTCCAACCACAACGTAGAAACTGGAAATAAATCACAAGAAAAAAAACCTGGAAATATCACAAATACATGAAGACTAGATAAGATGATATTAAACAACCAGTGGGTTAATGAAGCAATCAAAGAAAAAAAGAAAAAAATACATACAGACAAATGAATATGAAAACACAACAGTCTAAAATACCTAAGACACAGTAAAAAGTTATAAGAGAGAGGTATAAAGTGATACAGGCCTACATCAAGATAAAAGAAAAAATTCAAATTAACAATATAAGCTTACACTTAAAGGAGCTAGAAAAAGAACAAACAGAACTGAAGATGAGTAGAAGAAAGGAAATAATAAAACTCAAGAGCTGAAATATGTGATATACAGACTAAAGAAAATTTAAAAATCACTGAAACCAGGAGCTGGTTCTTTGAAAGGGTAAACAAAATGGATAAACTCTTAGCCAGACTCATCAAGATAAAAAGAGAAAGGATCCAAATAAATAAAATCAGGAATGAGAAAAGAGAAGTAACAACTGATACTTCAGAAATATAAAAGATTATAAGAAAATCCTCTGAAAAATTATATGCCAACAAACTGGGCAACCTAGAAGAAATGGATACATTCGTAGAAACACACAATAATTCCAAAACTGAACCAGGAAGAAGTAGAAAGTCTGAACAAACTGATTACACATAAGGAAACTGAATTGATAATAAAAAACCTACCAAAAAATAAAAGTCCAGGACCAGATGAATTCACAGGTGGATTCTACCAGACATTTAAAGAAAAGTTAATACTTTTTCTTCTCAAACCATTCCAAAAATAGATGAGAAAAGAAAACTTCCAAATACATTCTACAGGGCCGGCATTACCCTAATACCAAAACAAGACAAAGACGCCACAAAAACAGAAAACTTCAGGCCAATATCCCTGATTAACATAGAGGCAAAAATACCCCAGCAAAATGCTAACAAACCTCATACAACAATACATTAAAAAGATCATTCACCACAGTCAGGTGGGATTTATTCCTGGGATGCCAGGAAGTCCAATATTCAAAAATCAATCAACGCCATTCACTACATCAACAAAACAAAGGCTATCAATATGATCATCTCAATAGATGCTGAAAAAGCATTTGACAAGATACAATATCCATTCATGATAAAAACTGTCAACAAAGTAGGCTCAGAGGGAACATAACTCAACATGATGAAGAAGATAATAATAAAACTCAGGAGCTGAAATATGTGATATACAGACTAAAGAAAATTTAAAAATCACTGAAACCAGGAGCTGGTTCTTTGAAAAGGTAAACAAAATGGATAAACCCTTATCCATTTCATATATGGATAAACCGTATATGAAAAACTCATAGCTAACATCATCGTCAAAGACGAAAAACCAAGGTGAGGAACAAGACAAGAATGTCTACTCTTGCTACTTCAATTCAACGTAGTACTGGAAGTCCTAACCACAGCTATCAGACAAAAAAAGAAAGAAAGAAAAAGAAAAAGAAAAAGAAAAGAGAAAAAAGAAAGAAAAGAAATAAGAAGCATCCATGTTGGTAATGAAAAGTTAAACTCTCACTATGATACTATAAATACAAAAATCCCAAAGACTCCAGCAAAGTCTAGTTTATTACTAGAAGTAATAAGCAAATGCAGCAAAGTGGCATGGCACAAAATTAATAACAAAAATCAGTAGCATTTCTATATACTAACAACAAAGTTGCAGTAAGAGAAACTTAAAAAAACACCACTTATAATTGCACCAAAAAGAATAAAATACCTAGGAATAAACTTGGTCAAAGAGGTGAAATATCTATACTCGGAAAACTATAAAACACTGATGAAAGAAATTGAAGATGACACAAACAAATGGAAATATATTCCTGCTAACGGAGTGGAAGAACAAATATTGTTTAAATGTCCGTGCTACCCAAAGCAATCTACCAATTCACTGCAATCCCTATCAAAATACCAACAGTATTTTTCACAAAACTAGAACAAATAAGACTAA
This sequence comes from Panthera pardus, assembly GCF_024362965.1. Lineage (NCBI taxonomy): Eukaryota > Metazoa > Chordata > Mammalia > Carnivora > Felidae > Panthera > Panthera pardus. The sequence goes on from NW_026526655.1 coordinate 27,516,995, forward strand.
AATTTGAATGGTACAGAAGACCCTGAATAGCCAAAGCAATCCTGAGAAAGAAGAACAAAGCTGAAGGTATCACAATCCCAGATTTCAGGATGTATTACAATGCTGTAGTAATAAAAACGCTATGGTATTGGCACAAAAATAGACACGTAGATCAATAGAACAGAACAGAGAGCCCAGAAATAAACCCACAATTACATGGTCAATTGATCTATGACAAAGAGGTCAAGAATATACAATGGGGAAAGACTGTCTTTTCAAAAAATGGTGCTGGGAAAATGGGATGGCTACATGTAAAAGAATGAAACTGAACCACTTTCTAACACCATACATAAAAATAAACTCAAAATGGATTAAAGATCTAAACATGAGACCTAAAACCATAAAAATCCTAGAAGGGAGCACAGGCCGTAATTTCTCTGGAATCAGCCATAGCAACATTTTTCTAGATCAGTCTCCTAAAACAAGGGCAAAAAAGCAAAAATAAACTATTGAGACTACATCAAAATAAAAACCTTCTGCACAGCAAGGGAAACAATCAACAAAACTAAAAGACAACCTACTGAATGAGAGAAGATATGTGCAAATGATATATCCAAATAATGGGTTAATATCCAAAACATATAAAGAACTTACACAGTCAACATGAAAAAAAAACACAAAAAACCTGATTTAGAAAATGGGTAGAGAGGGGCACCTGGATGGCTCAGTCAGTTAAGCGTCCAACTTCAGCTCAGGTCATAATCTCACAATTCACGGGTTCGAGCCTTGCGTCAGGCTCTGTGCTGATAGCTCAGAGTCTGGAGCCTGCTTCGGATTCTGTGTCTTCCTCTCTCTCTGCCCCTCCCCAGCTTACACTCTGTCTCTCTCGGTCTCTCAAAAATAAATAAACGTTAAAAAAGAAATTTTTAAAAAATGGGTAGAGGACCTGAATAGACATCTTTTCAAAGACATACAGATGGCCAAAAGGCACATGAAAGAATGCTCAACATCACTAATCATCAGAGAAATGCAAATAAAAACCGAGAATATTACCTCAAGCATGTTAGAATGGCTAAAATCAAGAAGACAAGAAACAGGAAGTATTGGTGAGAATGTGAAGAAAAAGGAACCCTCATGCACTGTGGTATGAATGTAAATTGGTGCAGCCACTGTGGAAAGCCAGTATGGAGGTTCCTCAAAAAATTAAAAATAGAAATATCATATGATCCAATAATTCTGCTATTGAGTATTTTCCCAGAGAAAATGAAAACACTAACTCAAAAAGTCATATGCAGCCCTGTGTGTTTTGCAGCATTATTTATAATAGCCAAAACATGGAAGTAACCTATGTACCCATCAATAGATGGATGGATAAGGAAAATGTGGTATATATACACAATGGAATATTATACAGCCATAAAAAGGATGAGATCATACCATTTGAGACAGCATGGATGGACCTGGGGGTATGATGTTAAGTGAAATACGTCAGGCTGAGAAAAATAAATACCATATGATTAGACTCATAAATGGAATTTAAAAATATGAATAAACAAACAAAAAGCAGAATCAGATAACAAACTGATGGTTGCCAGAGAGGAGGGGGATGAGGACTTCGGCAAAATGGGTGAAGGAAAGATGGAGATACAGGCCTTCAGTTACAGAATGAGTACGTCTTGGGAATGACAAGCAGAGCATAAGGAATATAGTCAATGACATTGTAATAATAACGTAATGGGACAGATGTTAGCTCTATTTGTGGTGAACACAGCATAATGTATATACTTGTCAAATCACTAAATTGTACATCTGAAACTAATGTAACATTATGTGTCAACTACACTCAAATAAGAAAATTTTAAAAATTAAAATAAATATTGCCCAAAGATTTTTGGATAAAGAATTGTAGACCCCTGTTGCTGTTATAATTAGGGGAATATTCCAGTTTGTTTAGAAAAGTCCCAATTCACACCCATCACACATAATTAGCATAGTTATTAGCATACCTATTTACGCTCAAAAGTATTTGGTTTGAACAAGTTACATGGTGTCCCGAATAACAAATTAAATACAATTCATAGTTCCTGCCTTGAAAAACATCATCAGCCCCGCATCGGGCTCTACGCTGATGGCATGGAGCCTGCTTGGGATTCTGTCTCCCTCTCTCTCTGCCCCTCCCCCACTTGCTCTCTAGCTTTCAAAATTAAATGAGCATTTTTAAAAATTAAAAGAAAAAGAAAAACATGCCTAAATAAAGGGGGGGAAATAAAATAACATCATGAATTAGTAGGAATAATGGTTCTCGGTAGAGGAGGCACCCTCCCCAGAGCATTTTTGGAAATCTGTAGGTGTGCTGTGAATTATCACGATGATTGGAAAATACACCAGCTCTTAGTAAGTGTGGGCCTGGGATCCCAGATGTGCTGAGATATATAGGGCTGTCCCACAGTGCCAAGACTTCCCAAATGCTCTACTGGGTGGAATTCACTATAAATAAATATAAATTCACTATAAAGTGGCTATACTTTGGTAAGAGGAAAACTGAGAAGTTATTTTTATAACAAACCAACTATGGACAAAACCAGTAAATTAGGAAAGATTATAGTTGAGGAGAGTTTAAATAAAAAATAAATTTAAATATATATTCTCTTCTAATTATTGAATTGTATACTCATATCACATATTCTATCTACCTAGAGTAAAACTACAGCAAGGTAATAGTAACTGCAATTAAACTGGTCAATGAGAGTTTATTATTTATCTATTTATTTGTGATTTATTATTGTTATTCAATAATTTTCATTTGGACTAGTATTAAGTCTGTATCATTGGTAACATGTGATAGCCTGTCTGTGGAGTGTTGACATGGAAAATAGCCCACAAAATGGATATCCCAAATCTCACAATACCGTGAAGTTTGCAAAACATGCCATGCATCTTCATTTGTGTTCATTTGGGAAACCTGTCATTTGTTTTAGAAAGTTATCTTTTCTACAATTAAAAGAATTTCCATTTGTTTCTTATGTTCAAATAAGTTCATTCTGTCACTAATTTTCCTAACACTTTTTTTTAATTCTAGTCTCTACCTGTGTTTTGTGCTTCTTCTCTTTTATTGTCCTTACTTCTTGTATGAAATGGATTCTCATGTTCAGAATTCCATTAATTAATTGCTCATGTATTAATTTAACATTGATGCAGTCATGACTATTTATTTCATTCCCTCTAAGATTGACGTGCCCAACCATTAAAACAAAGAAATGTATGTAATTTTATTCTGAGTAATTTCTCTTTATTTTACCATTATATTCCAGTTAGTGCCTTCTAAAGCTTAATAACTTTTTTAAAAGTGTGGAGACAGGTTGCACTATTACCCATAGATTTCATTTGTGAATGATAAAGATGGGTTTTGAAATATTGGTTTTTGAAGTGGGTTTGGAATTTCTTGGGCTTTTTGAATCCCTGAAGGTAAGATGGTGCAACATGATGTAGAACAAATTCTAAGTTACACGTTCAGTAGATGCTCAATAAAATTTCAGGCACAATCTATGAAAAGGGAAATTTGAAAACAACCAGTGTGACCACTATTAGGAAAATTACGTTATGCTGTATGATACATTAACATGATGGAATGTCATGTGGCGATCAAAGGTTATACTTATGAGAGCTGGAAACATATATGATACAATATTAAATGAATATAATAAAATTCAGAATGATCTGTCCTGTATGATTTTAGTTTAGTAAACACAAGTGTCCACATGGAGGAAAATATGCAAAATCACAAAATGTATTCAGCTTGGGTAGTGCATGATATTGAATATGCATTATTTTAATATATTAATATTTTCAATGTTAAAACATTTCATAAAACTATTTTTAAACAATTTTAAATTATAGTTTAGAAAGAGGAGAGATCAATGATGTCAGTTAAAAAATATAGCTAAAGTTTCATGGTGACAACGGCCTACCAAGAGTTGAGACTTACTGACTATTGATCCTTTATTGACATGCTTATCTGAGTATTGAGAAAGGGTCAAATAAGCAGAAATGCCACAGTGGCAGAGAAGTAGAATTATGACTTGCCTACTGAGCTCTGCACTGGGAGGAAAGACATGCCCAAATGCTTCCAAGGATTATGATGTGAATTAATAAGATTCTGATGGGCATATAGTAAAGGCCAGGAAGATAATGTAATTGATTATGAGAGCAGCAGCGTAGATCCCAGGAGAATGATAAGAGGAAAGCAGTGTCTTAGGGGAATGTCATGTACCATCTCTTGCTTAAATTAAGTTCCATTATGTTAGAATATATACACCTGCAGGGGCATCTGGATGGCTCAGTTGGCTAAGCGTCCGACTTCGACTCAGGTCATGATCTCATGGTTCCTGAGTTTGAGCCCCGCATCGGGCTCTGTGCTGACAGCTCAGAGCCTGGAGCCTGCTTCGGTTTCTGTCTCCCTCTCTCTCTGTTCCTCCCCTGCTTGCACTCTCTCTCTCTCTCTCAAAAATAAAGACTAAGAATTTTTTTTAATAAAAAAAAAATATATATATATAAACACCTGCAGAACAAATACCTCCTGTGACTTGTACATTTTTTTTTAAGAATTGGACATTTCAAACGACAATATATTTATTGTTTTTTGTCTTCTTAGTAATTCATTGGAATGATCACTATTAAATGAGAAAAGTTCAAGAAAATAATGCTCTAGCTTTAAGAAATTGCTCTGTGGAGAATTATTATTTGATATTTTTATTTAGGCAAGAAAAAAGTGAAATGAAACATTCAAACCTTTGGAGATTTGGGAAGAATAAATGTTGAAATATGTTAATACATATCAAGATGTTCACTGATAATGCTTTTTTAAAAAAAGACTATTTCAATAATTCCCTTGAAAATGCATGCAAAGCAAAGACACATTTGACCTGGGAGCAAATGTTTTGTCATAAATATAAACTTACACAAATACATTATAAAAGTGAAGAGTAACTAAACAGGATGTTAATGAGTAGCTTTGAAAGTTGATAAAAGATAGTAAATATGTAATTTCCTATTGGTGTTTTTCAGTTGTATTCTAATCTCAAAACAAGATCACCCTCATGAGAAATGTGTAATCAAAATGACTATCTAAACGAGAAAAATATTCAGTTGGAAAATCCCAGAAATTTCCCTTCTTTCTTCTGCCTCTTTCTTGACCATTTAGGAGGAGTCCATAAAGAAATGGAAAATAGATGGAATACAAATGTTATTCCCCTGTGTGGGGAATTCTTTTTTTTTTTTTTTAAGTTTATTTATTTTGAGAGAGAGAGACAGCACGAGTGGGGTAGGGGCAGAGAGAGAAGGAAAGAGAGAAAACCCCAAGCAGGTTCCGTGCTGCAAGCATGGAGCCCAGCGAGGGGCTCCAACGGGCGAAACCATGAGATCATGATCTGAGCCAAAACCAAGAGTCAGACACTTAACCGACCACTTAGCCACCCTGTGTAGTGAATCCTAAACAGTAGGAAAAAAAGACTATGGGATGGTAGAAAGGAGCATCTTGTTCAGCATTCATACCAAAGCATCATAAATGTCTCAAACTGATTTTGCTTTTTTTCTCTTTATTACACTTCTCTTTCCTCTTGTCTCCTTCACTTTTCCCAAAGACATGACGAAAATATTTTGACCTCCTCTTCTTCCCCTTAACGAAATGCAATTTCTACTTTCATTATTTCAAAAGCATTAATATTTTTTACACACATTTAAACATGAAGTTGAAAGCTGTGTGATATTAATTATGTATTTTTTCAAATGAAGTGCCTAAAATTTTATGTCTAAAATTCTCTGAGTGGAAAGAACTTACTGCCTTAAATATAGAACAATGAATGACTTCAGGAAGCTTAAAAATTGTCCAAATTTACTGAATAGTCATGAATCAAATTAAGCTTAAAAATCATCTATTATTGAATGCATGGGAACAATTTTAAGAAAGGACTTTTGAACTGTTGAAATACCAAGTTTTAATCTCCCTCAAATCCAGGCGATGCAGACATATATTTCAACTTATATTTAGTTTTTCTCCTTTTTACAGTGTTAATACACAAATCTTAAGTGAACATTTGCTGAGATCTAATAAATACTTTCTTCTGTGCAATCCAAATCTGTGTCAAGATCTAATATAATTTCAACACCACAGAGCATTTCTTCATGTAAGACAGTAAATCCCATCTCACATCTTCTGTGGAGGCAGCTGACATTCTGACATTTTCCAACAATGGAATTATGTCTGTGCTAGAACATCCTGTAATTAGCATCATGTAATTTGTAGTCTTTTTGCAAAGTTTCTTGTGATGATTTTAGATTAAGCCATATCTTTCTGCGAATCAGTAGATTGTTTCTTTTTATTCATGAATAGTATTCTATTATATGAATATGCTACAGTTTATCTATGCTCCTAATTCTGGATACCTGAGCTATTTCCAGTTTTTGGTTATTATGACTAAAGCCATTATGAACATCTATGTAAAAATCGTCTTGTCAATACATCTTCCTTTCAATTGTGTAATGATCTAGGAGTATACCTGCTGGGTCAGAGGTAAGTATATGTTTGGTTTTATGAGAAATTTCCAGAATTTTTATGAATGGTTATACAATTTTTCACTCTTTCCAATAATAGGATGCTTCACATACCCTCCAACAGTTGATGCTATCAGTCTTTTTTTTTATGTAGTCATTAAGGTGAGTGTGAAGTGTTATCTCATTGAATTTTTACTTTGCCCTTCTCAGATGAATAATGATGTTTAACCCATTTCCATATTCATGTTTCCATTTGTATATTTCTTTTTGTTAAATGTGTGTTCAAGTTTTTCTCCCACTTTTCACTGAGCTCTTTTGATTTTTTGTTATTGAATTTGTAAGTGTTCTTTATGTATGCTTGATATCATTTTATTGTCAGGTATATAGTCTGCAAATATATTCTTCTACTCTCTCACTTGCTTTTTCATCTTCTTAAATTTGTTTTTATTAATGCATACAATTTATCATTTTGAAAAAGTATATATATTTTTTCTTTTATTGTTTTAGCTTTTTGTGATCTAAGAAATCTTTGCTTACACCCAAGTCACTAATACAGTCTGAAATTTTTCCTTTAAAAGGCTTATTATTTTTAGGTTTTATATCTAGGACCATCTTGAATTAATTTTTTTGTACAGTATGTAGTGTGAGATACAGTATTTTTTTCTATATGGATATCAACTATTCCAACACAACTTAATGCAAAATCGTTTTTCTCAACTTTGGAGGGCTTTGGCAACTTAAGAAAAAGATCAAATGATTGTAAAGGTGTGCAATTTTCTGGGTTCTTTATCTATTTGTAGATCCTTATTTCAGTATTATATTCTATTGACTACCGTATCTTTATAGAAGTTATTAAGACATGTAATATAAGTCCTTTAATATTGTTCCTTTATTTCAAGATTGCTTTGGTTACACTAAGCCATTTACATCTTCGCATAAATTTTAAACCAATTTGTAATTCTCTCTTTTTCTTCAACTTTTTAAGTTTATTCATTTATTTTGAGAGAGAGAGAGAGAGAGAGAGAGAGAGAGAGAGAGAATCCCAAGCAGCCTCCATGCTATCAGTGCAGAGACCAATGCAGGGCTTGATCTCACAAACCGTGAGATCAAGACCTGAGCTGAGACCAAGACTCAGACACTTAACCAACTGAGCCACCCAGGTGGCCCTCTCTTTTTTTTTTAAAGCCTGCGTATATTTTCATAAGAATTAACAATAATCCACAGATCAATTTGGGGAGAATTACCCTTTTAACAATATTAGATGTTCCAATCAATACACATAAACTATCTCTCTACTTATTTAGGACTTCTTTAATTTATCTTAGCAATGCTCGGTAGTTTCAAGTGTAAAGGTCTTACATATTGTTTTTTAAATTAGGACTAGGAATTTACTTTTGACAAAATCACAAATAGAATTTTAAAATGTCATGGCCAATTATTTTGTTGGAATATAAAAATGCAATGGACTTCTGTATTAAACTTGTGAAAATGCAACCCTGTTAAATCCATCATTATTTCTAGTTTTTGTTTCTAAGGTCATTACTATCTTCTTTGTAAACAATGACATAATTTGCACATAGCAATGGCTAGAACCTTCAATTTAATGTTGAATGGATATGGTACATGGGCATCCTTGTATTATTCCCAATCGTAGAAGAAAAACTTTTAAGTTCACCAGCAAATATGATATTAGCTAAAAATTTATAGATATAAGATCGAAGACATTCCCTTTGATTCTTATTTTGGTAATTTATGCTGTCTCCCTGTTTTTGTTTAGATTTCAGGATTTATCTATCTTGTTGAAGTTTTCAGAGAACCAGATTTTGCCAGTGTTACTTTTCTTTGTTGTTTGCTTTTTTTTCCTATTTTTCTATTTCATTTATTTTTGTCTTTATGCATATTACTTCCTTTTTTTTTTTTTTACCAATTTTAGTAATTGTTTTTTAAACAAATTTACCCATTTAAACTATGCAGTCAAATTCATTGGAAGAAAGTGATTCATGCTATTCTCTTATGTTAAGAAACAAAATTTACCTGAATAAATTTTGAACACCTTGTTGGTTTTATTCAACAATGCAAGAATCAGGCAGTATCTAATCTAGCCTATAGAAAGGAGTTCCGAGAACCTGCACAAAATGAAAGACTTTTAAGGGAGGGGGTGGCAGAAAAAAGAGAGTTATACTAGGGGAAAAGTAGGTTGGTTATACAAGGTAACTTTCCTTAAGGATGGCAGGGGCCCATCAGACAGACTATCGCTGTTCAAGCAACTCCTGATTAACTGGTTTGAGATCCCATTTCTTGGAGAACCAAAACTGTAATTAAGTCTCAGTTTGGTGATATGGAGCTTAGCATAAGTGATTCCATTTGGGGCCTGTTGTCTTACTGTTAACACTTACTAAAACTTTTCGTCAATATTTGTATAATGTGTAATCAGGTGGAAATCCTCCAGAGTATTGGGTCTGTAAATTTATCGTGCTGACACTAACTTTTATCTTTAAATATTAAAGGATTAATATAAGTGTAATCTACTTTTATCTCTAAATATTAATATTAATCTCTAAACATTAATACAGAATACCTTAACTTTTATGTATACAATTTAACACCTCTGATAAAGCATGGTGGAGAATCACAAAGAAATCAGTTGTTCTTGTTTTACTTAAAGGAATGTCTCGACTAATCCTTTTCTCTGAATTTTGTTTCTCATACAGAAAGGAGATTTAGTGAAAATGCCACATGAAATATACAAAGTTCAATAGGAAATGACATTTCAGATAAAGGACTTGAAGCTATCGGTAAGTTGTTATTTTTTTCTCAGAAACCAAGTCCAAGAAAATCTTCTGTCCTCATCTCCACTACTAACTAATCTCTCACACTTACATGCACATCTATTTATTCAGAAAAGCCTTATTATCAAACCCAGTAAAGTGATCAAATTCAAAAGTTAGTTGAAGAATGGCTGCATGGCTCAGTGGCTTAAGCGACTGACTTGATTTCGGCTCAGGTCAGGATCTCACAGTTCTTGGGATCCATTGAACCCAACATTAGGCTCTGTGCTGACAATGCAGAGAGAGCCTGCTTGGAATTCTCTCTCTAAACCTCTCTCTGCCCCTCCCCGACTCATGCCTTTTTTTTTTTCCCCTTTCTGTCTCAAAATAAATAAACTTAAAAAAAATCAGTTGAAGTGCATAAAATTAAAGATTTTTATTAGCTGGGTTATGTTAAATTAAAAATGGGGAGAAAAATGCTACCTTTGTCCTTAGGAATGTAGCTGGGGTATTTCCAAGACCCGCCATGTTTCTTTAAGTCACTTCGCCAAATTTTCTTTTCTTTTTTAAAATGTTTTTACTTACTTATTTATTTATTTATTTATTTATTTTAGAGAAAGAGAGCGAGAGTGCAAGCAGGGAAGGGACAGAGAGAGAGGAGGACACAGGATCCCAAGAAGCTCAGAGCTGATGGCAGAGAGCCTGATGCAGGGCTTGAACTCCCAAACAGTGAGATCATGACCTGAGCTGAAGTCGGATGCTTAGCCTACTGAGCCACCCAAGTGCCCCCACGTTTCCTTTTCTTGATTAAAGAAAACCTCCCCTACTTCCCATATTCCTTGCTCTCTAGCTGTACATAAGACAAAAGAGTAGCCATTTAGTTTACAAACAAGGAGCCTAATGGTAAGTCTTTGCCTAAGTTTGGTTCTAAGAAAAAATACTTACTACTAAAGATGAATGTACATGCTTTTTCTAGTCAGCAAATGAAAATATTATAGTCCATAAATATTGCACCGGATGTCAAAGATCTCCGACCCCAAATCACTGCGTAAATACTCTGAGGTGCGTTTTGTTTACTTCAAATGGTGATCATCGCTTTTGGCCTGGAATATCTTTTTCCCGACAAATTTTAATTTCCAAGCCATTTATGATGTTTTTAGCAAGTGGCATGGCATAGATCTCTATGGGAAAAATATGAAAGGCTTCTCTATTAGGAATATACAATCCCCTCTTTTTTTTTCCCCTTTTATGTGCCACAGAAAGCATGTAGCACTCCCTGGAAATGAAGTTCACAGATAGTCTTGGTGCTTTATTTCTTGAAGGTGACAATGTCATCACCAACAAAAAGATTTTGTAATGAGAAGCAAGGAAACCTTGCTGAGTGAACAAAGCAAAGTCTGGGAGCTTTCGAGTTAATGGAAGTGAGATATAATCAATTCTATTATTTACAGAGACTTGAGCTGCTTCCCTCCCCATGGCAGAGCCAGAAGGTTTTGTTCTGCGAAGAAAGACCCTTTCAATCTCTCAACCAGAAAAATGCTGAGACAAAACTTCAAATTAGATTTGGGATTTGTCAAATGGACAACCCACCTATTTCAACAACTCCCTCTTTATCTTATTCCTTCTTTTTTCTGCATCCACTTAACTACATCTCCATAACCACCCACATAAAGACACTGACATTTTTATAGGATAGTTTTAAAAAACAAAACTTTGAATACCAAAGAAATGTTTCCATAATTCTAGTGTATATTGTCATAAGTAGTGAGAATATTTTAATGGTGTGTTTTTTGTCATTGTTGTATTGTGCTGGGTAATATTCACTTTCTTATTAAAATCAGAAAAGAAGACAATATGCTTACATGAACATAGTTTCTTCATGGTTTTATTTCACTTTTTGGTTTAAAATAATAAAAACTCAGGGGCGGCTGGCTGGCTCGGTTGGTGGAGCATGTGACTCTTGATTTCAGGGTCATGAGTTCAAATCCTGTGCTGGGTGCAGAGCTTACTTAACATAAAAAAAAAAATAAAAATTAAAAAAAAACATATAATAAAAACTGCCATTACCAAACATAATTACCTACCATATCACCATATCTGCCAGGTTGACATTACAAAATTTGTCCTGTTCCCATAAACTGAATCCATTCTCAATTTTTTAAAAAATGCTATAGACAATAATCAATATAATATGTAAGTCTATAAAGTCCTTTTCCAAAGAAAGCCATCACTAAAACTTTCCTGAGTCATGGAAGAATCACTGAGAATGTTTTAATTTCCCACTAGGACCCCTCTAAAGGAGCCAAAACTCACATTAGTTTTTGACTAGTTTATTTAAAAATTCTATATTGGCATTATTCAAATTGAAGTTTTATTAATATTGATATCTGTTATATGTTCTAAAATTTGGCATGACTATTCACGTCTGCCATGAGAATAATGAAACACCCGCCACAACAGAAATCAAGATGATCTTTTACCTTCTAAAGCTTGTCTTATGACAAGCTCATGACAAATGTTTATTTTCTTTTCAGAGACAGAGAGAGACTGAACACAAGCAGGAAAGGGACAGAGAGAGAGGGATACTCAGAATCTCAAGCAGGCTCCAGGCTCTGAGCTGTCTGCACAGAGCCTGATGTGGGGCTCAAACTCATAAACCGTGAGATCACGACCTGAGCTGAAGTCGGATGTTCAACCGACTGAGCCACCCAGGTGCCCCTCTCTCCTCATTCCTTTGTTCTTCTTGTGTCAGTGCTTTTTTTTTTTTTCAGGTAAATTCTCCCCTCTCATAATTCCAGTGTAGCATCAACAAGGTCCTGGGCTGTCCAATTTCTTATTCATGTCTACACAGAAGTAAAAAGAATCTTCTCTCATGGAACATGTTAACCATAACTGGCCTAACCTAGTCATGTACCCCATCTTGAACTCCCACTATGAGGCACAACCCCACTCTGGCTCCAAAGTTCCAATTTAGTTCTTCTTGCATACTCACTATCCTTTGGATTCCCAAATTCAAACAATACCAACTTATAATGATCTTGAAACACATAAAACATCAAAGGAGATGTTTTTCGACGCCATTAGAAAAAGAATTGAGAGCAGTTGATGGCAAATCCATTATCAGTAGTTTTTTCTAAAAGTGAACTTGTGAACATGTTACTGTATTAGTTCCTGAGTTCTTTTCACCAAGGGGAAAGCCAATCCCTGAGGAAATGCAATCATGGGGAGGCAAAGTTGCTTCTGGCAAGTTTGTGTGTTGGATAGAATGGAACCTGTAATGGTTAATTTTATATGCCAACTTGGCTGGACCTTTATGTCCAGATATTTGGTCAAATAATAGTTTGGATATTTCTTTGAAGATGTTTTATAGATGATATTAATATTTAAATCACTGGACTTTGGGGAAAGCAGATTAATCTTCATACTGTGGGTGAGCCTTGTCCAATCAGTTGAGGGCCTTCTTAGACCAAGGACAGATCTCCCACAAGGAAGAAGAAATTCTGCAGCAGACTTCCTTTGGACTCAGACTACAACTTTCCCTTGGGTTACAAACTTGCTGGACTGTTCTGCAGATTTTGAACTTTCACCTCCACAATCATGTGAACCAAGTCTGTAAAATAAATCTCTCTTTCTGTAATATATACATCCTGTTGTTTCTGTTCTCTAAAGAGCCCTGACTAATACAGAGCCATAATTAATAGTCATAAATGTGGCCTTACTAGACGTGTATGAACCTTTTCATAAAATCCTATCAGGTAGATAGGTGATAGATGATAGATAGATAGATAGATAGATGATAGATAAATAAGTACAAATAGAGAGACAGAGATAAAGAGACAGATGATTTTATTTATCCCAGTCTCTTCCCATGTCCTCATCAACCATCCACAAATATTAAGCAATGGTAACTGAATTGATAAAAATGTACTTCAGTCTCTGTGAAATTGTTACCATTAAATATATCCACAGTTCAGTTGCTTACTTAGTTATGACTTCTTCCTGTTTAGAATATTTGAAGTTCCTTTTCCCACAAGGAATAGATTAAAGATCACTTCCAGGCTTCTATCATTTCACCAATCCCTGCCCATTCTCTCTCTCAGCCTCTCCTCCCCAACGTGAGGACGATGGGACTACAGTGAGACTGCAAAAAAGGCTATGTGCAAATATAAGTGTTCAGGTGTGTTATATTTTACCTTCCACATTAAAATATCTGAGATTTCAACCTAATAAGAATGTTTTCTTTTCGCTAATTATCTCTCTCCATGACCATTGTTTATTGACTGTTGTACACAGATCCATTGGACAATTTAAGGATTGAAGAATTTTGCTTCCATCCTAGTATAATTTTTGTGTATGGCCTATTTCATGTCTTTGGATTTGCCGTCATTTAAAATGTCTGATTCATGCCCAACAAATAATTGTGTGTTCACATAATTAAAAGGCAGAAGATTTTACTTCTCTATGAAGACCATTTCAGAGACATAGAGATTCCCTTCTTATATGTCCTTATTAAAACTCATCAAACTGTTTATTTCAGTATGTTTCCCACCTTCCATTACAGAAACTACATTTATGATCAATGGTTAGATTAATTAACTAATAAAATTAAGTTTAACATAATTATTTTAAAATAAAATAAAAACCAGAAGGAGTAAATTAGTAGGAAAGACATTTGACTCTGGAAACCATGTTATTGACAGAAAGGTATTTCTTGTGGACACTGTGGAGGACCCCAGATCTTCTTCTAATCTTATCTCCAACACTTCAAATCTGTCTCTATGCACCTCTCAGTGCAAAGACACACTCCAAGAGAAACCCAAAATCACGAAATAACACCTAAAATTTAACAAATGCCATGTACATCGGAAGTAGCTTTCACCTTGTCATCATTGCCTACAGCAGAATTCTCTGTACTTTGCCTAGAAAACCAGTGATATACTCAATTAATTATAAGGTAAAGTGTGTTGGACAACTACTATGAAAGAGCAGGAAAATCACTATATATAGATTTTTCAACGCAGTAATGTGTACCAAGATTGAGTACTCCACTAGGCTGTTTCTTTCTGATCTAATAACAGATATATTACAGAGCCAAAGGGCCATTTTTTCTTTCTCCTCCTGTTAGAATCTTTCTGGAAGGAGTAGGAATGGGACATTCACGGGAATGTTTTACAATACTGTATTAGTAAAACTCCTTCAGGTGAAAGTAACAGAGTCTCAACTTAGTTTAAAATGAGAAAGTAATTGTCGGTTTTTGTATGGGGAAAATCCAGAGGATGGAGGGAGCTTCAGATTTGGTTGAGAACTGAGGTTTAAACAAGCTCCACAAATATCTAGGTCTCTCTGTTTATCAGTTTTGCTTAATATGCAGTGACATCATTCTTGGGCTGCCTCTCCTCAGGATAGCAGAGGAGGCCCCAGCAGGGGTAGGCTCTTCCAGAACTCAACTACCACTTCCAGTAAAATTGAGCTTCTTCTCCACCTGCTTTGTCATAAAATCCAAAGTAAGATTTGGATTAGCATGTCTTTGATTATGTGAACACCACGTGGTTAGATCATTATATGGAATGAAAGTTTCTCAGGCAAGAGGGAATGTGATACCAGAAGAATAAAGAAGGAATTCTAGGCAGGGAAAATCAACAGATGTCCTCTACAAATTCTCAGTCTATTTCCTTCAAACTCAGAGTACTTGGTATGGAGGATTATTACAATGGCGGGAGGTCCAGCTTTACAAAAAAAGAGAGACCAAGCTGCTGTGGCCAGCAGAATGACACAATTCTGAGGATACTTCCCCTATATTATAACCCCTATTAACCTATCTCCTTCCCTGGACTGCAAGTTTCTTTTCAGTAACAATTCTGAATATTCATCCTTAATGCTTGCCAAGTGGATGTTAACATTTCATATTGATTCCAAATTAAATATTTAAGATATATCAAAGTTTGTTACAACGTGGCAGTTATAGACAATATCATATTACTCAGAATGTTAAGCTCCAAATATTCCATGAAAACATTATTCAATTATTATTGTTATTGTTAACAATGATAAGCCCTTAAATTTGATTTTCACTTTGTTCATTTCCAAGTGCTTTCACGTTTTTGATCTCTTTTGGACTTTCAACAATCTTGTGTATTTCACAGGGCAATGGTTAATACACCTGCCTAAGGGGTTATTGTTATGTGTCAGAACTGAATCAAGGTTTATATCCTCTGGCTATTTAGCCAGATTTAATCCTACTGTCTGTGCTGGATTCTTCTATATTACAAGTAGGATGTGGCAGCATGGGTGCCTAGGGCATTTAAAAGGGAAGTAGGATCTGAAGCAGGGGAAAATGTTCAGAAGAGAGAGAGTGGTATGAAAAAAAAATCTAATATAGCTAACAACAACAAACCAAACAATATAACAATAACAACAATAAAATAGAATTTTAGACAAAATAAACTGGCTTACATTATGATTTAATTTGTTCCTGGTACTTACTGTCCCTATGACCTTGGGCAAATTAAGCTTGGAAACTCATTTTCAAGTTCCGTCAAAATCTCGTACAGTGGGGGCCTCTCACATTGCTCTGATATGAAAATCCAAGTGGCCACAGGTAAAAGGGGGACTAGAAAGAAGAAGACAAATAAAATACCAGAGGATCAGCCCACTCCACAATACATGTCAATTAGAGTTACCCTTAACAATTTATAGAATCCGTTTGAGACTGATCAGCACTAAAGCTAAGAAGATCCTTCAAACATTATACCTGGGTAAAAGGATTATTCTCATATCAACTGTGAAAATACAAAAGGCAATTTTTTTGCTTATTGCATGGCATATCCCTTAACAGTTACTGTAATTTAAATAATCACTAAACATTAGTCCTATGTAATAACGTCCTATACAATATGAAACGAAACATCATGTCCAGTACCACACAATATCTCCATTCTTGTATAGCAAGACTTAGATTTAGTGACAAGAGTCAATATGCAATTTGTAATGATGGATAATTAGCTCAAACCCTGATGCTAAACGTGATAAATCTTCATACAAAGCAGGGATTCTTAACCTGAATACTTGTGTGGAATGCAGGGGAATAATAAACCTCGAAATTGAGTAAAAATTGGATATGTATACACTTAGAATAATTTTTCTAGAGAGAGAACTTACATCTCTCAAACAGACCCAAAAGATGGTTATGAACCACTGCTGTGAAGTTTTACTGGTTGCCCTAGTAATATACCACTCACAGAATGCTTAAATACTAAACCATTGTTTTTAATCAGTTAAGGACACTTAGTAATCTTGTAGTGTGCCTACCATTAAAATAGATTAATTTTAACATTAACTGTGGGGTTCCTAATTTTTTTCATCTGTAGATAAATGAGTTTGCGCTAATCTGGGCTGAATCACATTCAAATACTTCTTTGACTACTCAAAAACTATCTTGCAATAACATCCTTACTTTCTTCCCACTTGTACTAAAATTGGAAAGTGCACCCAACTGTGCTGTTCATCGTATTTAGAGGATGGAGTTTCAATGAAACCAATCTCTATGGTAATTGTCTGTTTCCTCCCATCCAAGCACATTGCCAGGCTGGCTCACAACAGCCGCCTGTGTACCTGAGATAAAGCCCTCCCTGAAGACTTCTTTTTCTTATCTGAACTCCTAACAGACTGACAATCGATGCCTCTCGGTTGGCAATTAATCATTTCCTACTCTGCCCCATGACATATTTCCTAGCAGCTGACTTAATACTAACTCAAATTAAACTAAATTGGTGAGTATGTTACTATTTATGTTGCTCTCAGTATTCCGCTAATAAAAATGAAAAATGTGAGAGGGCTTTTTCTATTCCTTAGGAGTAGATTGATTTTTTTTTCTCTAGGAAAAATTTACTTGTTTGTGACATGAAGTTTCTATTTAGTAAATGAGGCTTGAATCTTTCATATCTGGAAAGAGCTACTCTTCTTCCAAAGGGAAATTACACCTATGTATAATCATCTGAAGAGATAATTATTTACTTAAAAGAAGGCTTTTTTCTTTAGATTTAGCTTCAATCTCCTCCTAGAAAATACAGTGAGCTTAGAATTGGGATGTATTTCAGGTTTCAGGTCTTAGTGAGAATATTTCTTACCTCTGAGATGTTATTCCCTTGCCTGTAACATCTGTCCATACCCAACCTGCTCACTTCAGAAGACTGCTACTTAGTGCAGGGCCTGGGTGGCTCAGTCAGTTGAGCCTCTGACTTCAACTCAGGTCATGATCTCACGATTCGTGGATTCGAGCCCCGCATCAGGTTCTGTGCTGACAACTCAGAGCCTGGATCCTGTTTCAGATTCTGTGTGTCTCCCTCTAACCCTCTTTTGCTTGTGCTCTGTCTCAAAGATAAATAAACATTAAAAAAAATTTTAAAAAGAAGATTGTTATTTAGTAACCAAATAGGAAATATGCAGGCTATGGCTTTGTAAACCAAGTCCTACTCATATGCAAGATATTATTGCGTTATTATTTAATTTGATCTTATATTACCTGCCTGTTGAATACATTGGACTTCAAACTATGCTGTACATGTTAGTGTCCAAATACCAGGTGGACCACGACTCAGAGAAATAAGTACACACCAGATAGTCATGAGTCACTCTGGACCAATGCCCTTAAACCCCAGGTCTAAGGCAGAGGAGAGAATGGAGTGCCGCTAAGTGGCCGAGCTGGCATTTCACCTGGTAATCTCCTAACTTAGTTCATACTCTGAACCACTTGTCTATACCACCTTAGTACAGTCAAATTCCGTGTCCTGCTTCTTCAGCAATTCTGCAGGGCCCATTCCAGGCTGCTCATTGACGCCTATCTTAACAAACTTCCTACACCAAGAAAATGGGCGAATGCCACCAATCTGTCCCTCACCCCCATACTTCTCCCACCCCCCCCCAGAGCCAGCTGTTAATCAGCTACCAGCACGGCACTAGAATCAGGCAAATGGGGACTCATATCTTAAAGTCATGACCTCAAGTAAATTATTTAACATCTCTGAGACTCCATTTCCTCCTCTGTGAGATGGTGATAATAATACTCCCTACCAAATAATTCTGTGAATTGAGGACATTGTCATTTAAGTGTTCCTGCCAGTTTATGGTGCCAGCAATTTCACTCCTGACTAGCATACCTCAGCCCCTGGGTCTCTCTGGATGTGCCTGACTCTCCAGACTTTGGTGTAATGATTTCCCTTCATCTCCATTCTCTGATAAGCCCAAGAAAAGGCGTTGGTTTTCACTGTGTCCAGGTTTTCTAGCTGTAAAGATAAAATTGATGAATTCCGAGCACTTTACATAGGGGAACTTGGACATTGGCTTTTGTGTTTGGGCATCAGCCTTGCTCTATTTGATTGAGAAAAACTCCAATCATGTAACTGTCATAAGGCAAGTTTTCTCAAGGTCATGTCATGTCTGGGGGAGGGGGGGAAGTGATTTTGATTGATTCTACTTTGCTGACATATAAAGTATTACAGAAAAATTATAGAAAAAAGAGGACCAATCATTGATTTTTATAGTTGCCATTGTTAATTGTAAATGCATGGACATATTTGGCCACAAGTATTTTTTCATGGTTTAAAATCCCTGATCTAATACAGGAGTCCTGATTCGAAGGGGCACACGCACCCCAATGTTTATAGCAGTGCTATCAACAATAGCCAAATTATGGAAAGAGCCCAAATGTCCATCAACTGATGAATGGCTAAAGTACATGTGGTATACATATACAATGGAATACTACTCAGCAATGAAAAAGAATGAAATCTTGCCATTTGCAACAATGTGGATGGAACTGGAGGGTATTATGCTAAGAGAAATAAGTCAGAGAAAGACAGATATCACATGATTTCACTCATGTGTGGAATGTGAGAAACTTAATAGATGATCAAAGGGGAATGGAAGGGAAAATAAGATAAAAACAGAAAGGGAGGCAAACCATAAGAAACTCTTAAATACAGAGAACAAACTGAGGGTTGATGGAGTGGGAGATGGGGGCGTGGGGAAAATGGGTGATGGGCATTAAGGAGGACACTTGGGATGAGCACTGAGTGTTGTATGTAAGTGATGAATTACTGGATTCTACTCCTGAAGCTTGACTACACTGTACTTGACTACAACTAACTCGAGAATAAAGAAAATTTAATAATAAAAAATAAAATATAAAATCTCCAATCTAGAAATACCTCAAAGCTTCCTTCTGTTTCTGTCCCAGGGTCTCTAACACCGATGTCACATGCTGATATGAGCTGCCTCTGGGGCCACTAGTTCTGTGTTTTTCAGAACAGGCTTCTCTAGAGGCCTCTCATCTCAACCAGTACCTATATTGCTCTGCAAGCCGAGGTTAACCATACTTTTAAAGGTATTTAATATAAGCCAGTCTGATGAGAGGTCTTCATGGGCGTAAGAGGAATGAGACTCATTAAATGCTCTGGATGATTGTTCACCCAAATAAAAAATCTACTTCCTTTTTAGTAATCTAGTTTCTTTCCACCGTTCTCTGCATGCAACAATAGTCACTGAATCTTCCATGCTGAGACTCCATTCATTCATTCTATTTATTAAACATGGTCCAGGAATTGCCCAAAGAAACTCATATTCCTAACTCCCAGCCATAGAATGTATGGCTTGACTCCAAATATTTCACAGTAGGATTTCACTTTTAGAGCACACAATCTGAAATAGTCTGCTAAATCAGAAATCTATTTTCCATCTGTTCTTTGCACTGTGAAATATCCAATAAAAAGTACAATAATAACAAATACTCTAGAGGAAAAAAATCACAAACATTTTTATGGCCACTCTATCATTCCTTTGTTTTATGCAGTTGATGAAGTGTTTGAAAGATGTTCCTAGAATCTGAATTTCTTTGCCTCTTATCGAAAAGCTATGCATTTGGAGTTGAAGTGTTTTCTACCACAGTGTATGGACAATGGTCAATGATTTAATTTAAATTGGCATTGTCTATGGTATGGTATCACAAAATAGCCTCATATTTCATCTTTGGGCTTTGAAAAGATAGATTCTAAAAAAAATACCTGTTTTATTTCCTGATACTGTTTAAAACATTTTTTAAAGTTTATTTATTTTTGAGAGAAAGAGAGAGAGAGAGACAGAGCACAAGCAGGGGAGGGGCAGAGAGGGAGAGGGAGACACAAAATCCAAAGCAGACTCCAAGCACCAAGATCGAATTTGGAGCTCAAACCCACAGACCACAAGATCATGACCTGAGCGGAAGTCTGCCGTTGAACCGACTGAGCCACCCAGGTGCCACCTGATACTCTTTTAGCATTAAAGGCAGCTAACTGTTGTCCCAGTAAAATGAATGTTGATCTGTTTCTGTCAGAAAATCCAGGTTAAGTTTATTAAAGTGAGAGTTCCCAGAACTTCAGATAGTTCTTATTCACTGACGAGAGTATAACCCTTAACTTCTTATTTAATAACTGATATATTTACAATATAGCTTTCACCTACGGGAGTTACAAATTCAGTGTTTTTGTGGGAGCCGCATTTCAAGTAGATGCAATGGATTAACAAAACAACCAACAACAATCACAGGGAGTTGTGTAGCACAGCCATGATCCTGTCAGAACTTCTCTAAGAGCTTCCTCTCAGGCTCAAGTGTCCCCTCCACATCTACGTGCTGTTGTTGATGGAAAATTTAATCACATCCTCTCCCAAATAACAGTAAGAATTCATTTTTATTAACATGAAATCCTCATTGCTATAAGTCACCAATGAGTGAATGAATGAATGAATGAAGGAGGGACTGGCAAAAGCCATAGCATGTGAGTTTTCACCTAAATTTTTTCTAGCCTCAATTACCAAGTTCTAGTTTGAATTCCTGTTGCAAGTGGCCTTGTGCCAAGAGTCCACACAAATTTATTCAGAGACCTTAAAGCATGAACCCTGAGTTACAAAAAGAATAGTGGGAGGGGTGCCTGGGCAGCTCAGTCAGTTAAGCGTCCAATATTTGATTTCAGCTCAGGTCATGATCTCATGGTTCGTGAGATGGAGTCCCATGGCGGGCTCAGCGCGGAGCCTGCTTAAGATTCTCCCTCTGTCTCTCTCTCTCTCTCTCTCTCTCTCTCTGTCTCTCCCTCTGCCCCTCTCCCCAGCTTATGCTGGAAAAAAAAATACTGGTAGTTGTGCATCTTATAAAATTATCAACCAAACACTGTCATACATCACAGAGATATTAGAAGACATTTCTCACATGTCATTGTTACTTATTTAAAGTGTGAGCAAGAATAACCACAGTTCTGGGTGGAAATTCAAAAAATTCACTCTACTTGTATAGATTGTCAACACACTGCTTTTTATTGCATGCAATATATATACACATGAATATAGGGTTCCCCTAGTATTTGAAAAAAGGAACTCTTTTTTATCATAATAAATTCTTACTGTAGAAAACAATATATTTCAAAAATTTTAAACTATACTATTACTTTTAAATTTTGGAAATAAAAAAATATATGTATTAATAGGATCACCAATCATAGAATTTTTGAAGTGCCATAACTTTTGAGATTTTCTAGTTCCACTCACAGGGATCTCAGGAAGAAAAACAAATTGCTTATTGCTAGATATATAACTTGTGGTAAATCCAGAATTTGAGCCCATATTTGAGCCCATACTTATATACTTTGCTTTTATTTGAGTCCCCATTTTATTTGAGCCTGAAAACATACATATTCACCCCATGTAATAATTTGTTAGAAAGCCAAGTTGGTGGCATTTATCAAGCTTAATGTGGGTTATAACCTAATGCATACTTAGCTGGACTACCCTAGCAGTGTCTCTGTTTTTCATATCTAAATATTAAGTAGGCATTCAGCCTTTTCTGCCATACCTACTTCCCCAGATGAAGTAGAAAATTAATTTTCAAACAAGAGAAACACTGTTCATGAAGACAACTACATTTAAATGTTCAAGAGGGGTAGGGGTGCCTGGGTGGCTCAGTTGGTTAAGCATCCAACTCTTAATCTAGGCTCAGGTCATGATCTCATGGTTTGTGGATTTGAGCCTCACATTGGGCTCTGTGCTTAAGGTACAGAGTCTGCTTGGGATTCTCTCTTTCCCTTTCTTTCTGCCCCTCCCCTGCATGCGCTCTCTCTCTCTTTCTCTCTCTCTCTCTCTCTCTCTCTCAAAATAAATAAATAAACTTAAGAAAAAAATCAGGAGGTCTAAATAAAGACTTTGAGAAATAAAACTCATATATAAACCCATATACAAGAAGAAAGCTTTCAGGGAAGCTAACGAGACTTTAAGTATTAAGAGGTTCTAATTATCATGGATTGTGAACAATTAGGCAATTACTAGGCAATAGCTCCAAAACACTACTCAGGGCACTTCCTTTTGTGGAAAAGGTGAGAGTAAGTGGGTTGGGGACACAAGGACAGAAAGCTGTTCCAGGAAATAGTGGACCACTGCAAGGGGGAAAAAGACTACTTTGCTTATATTCATGCTAACTTATGATGCACCTAAGGTAATTCATTATGACACCAGTCATAAAGTTCATAAGTTCCTTCCAGTATAAAGCAGCATGTTGTACATAAACACATTATAAATACAGCTAGATTGTACATCAACTGTCTGTAAGTACTTGTACGAGGTCTACATTTGAACACCCATTATGCACTAGGAATATACATTTTCACGAGGGGGAAGTGGAGTCACAAATGTATCACAAATGTAATTATAGGTGATGTAAGAATTTGCAGGTTAGCTAATTTGGCATCGTATGCAGAGCAGGTGGGAGGTGGGAGCTGAGGATTGGTTGGATTACTTGTGCTTCCAAGGAGGGCAAGGGGTGGCTGCCTTTCCAGAGGGGAAGTAGAACGAATTCCCACTTTACTTCCAGACGATCACTCTCTCTTCACGGTTGGTGATATACCAAGACAAAAAAATGTTCTTGGATTCTTTCTGATGGTAAGTAGCCCTGTGTAGTAACTGGAATTTTATGGAAAACAGTATTATTAAGAGCACTGGAGGAATAAGCAAGGAAGATGATTTAGTACTTGCTGAGCTTAGAACGCTAGAGCCCCAGGGAGTTGTACCCGGTAGGATATTAATTCTACAATTTGCACTGGAAAGAATAATTACAGAGCCAACAGTCTATAAAAAGTAACTGAAATCATGAACATAGAAAATGTTCCTAAACAGTATGTAAAATGAGACAGAAAAATGATGTTATCATAACCCTGAATAACAACATTTTAATGAGAAGGGCAATATAAGAGATGCTCAAAGAAATGCAAAAAGAAGTAGCCAGAAAGTTTAGCAAAAGACAAGGAGAAAGCAGTATTATAGACACCCAGAGGGGACATAGGCCAAGAAAAAGAGGATGCTTACACAAGTCACTGATGGTGTCTTTGAGACTGATTTTTGTGAAATAGTGAAGACAGAAGTTTAAGTCGGTGGGTGGTCAGTACATTTTCTGAGATGTAACTGGCCGTGAAAATGTTATTTAATGTTTTGTTAATTTGAAAGAAATCCCAAAACAAACAAGAATTAAGGTTTATATGGACAATATCCAGAAAATCAGCTATTTCAATGAAATAGTGGAGAGTAGGATCACTCTAATGACTCCTTTTCTAATAGATTTTTTTTAAATGCTCACTACTTTGAAGGTGATCAACACTATTTTAATTATCACAACTACTTTGAAAGATGGGTATTATTTCCTACATTTTGGTCATTGAAGATCCAACAGTTAGAGCTGTTATCCGTCTGACTACAAAGACCCATAGTTTTTCCAGTTTTAAAGTGTTAAATGGGAGCCATCATTTTTCCTATAAACAAAAGGAAGGATGTACTTTATAAAAAAGTCACTTCACTTGCCCACCAAAGCAAGTGCAATATCATCTGATATTTTATAGTTTATGTATTTACTTAGCACAGGAGAAGCTATTTAGAAAAAAATGCATATTAATGGATTCTACCATTTTCTCAGTATTGGTTTTCAAAAATATTCATTTGAAGCTAAAACTCTAAACAGCCTATTTTCTTTGCAAAAAATATGCACATTGAGTATTCTGTTTGCATTAAAGTTTTGCAGTGCCTCAGCTTTCTGATACAAATGTTTCAGAATGGAGGACAACCACTTTTGCTGAACTACTCTGTTAACTAATGTGTTTTACCCAGGCCCCATGCCATGGAACAACAAAATGGCTTTTGTTTGCTTTTAAATCCATGAGGATTTGGCTTTATTGAACTCACATTTGCATTAAATTTCAGCAGCATATATTTCTGCTTCCGTGAGGCTCATTTTCCAAATGAACAACTGGGAAGCGAATTTGCTGAAGCCAGTGATGTTGCTGTGCTCTCCCTTGGCTTGTTCTGATGACTCCTCACTTTCACCAACAGCCCTGAAGGCTCACTTCCACATGGACTCCTCCGTGAGCGAACATCGACATCGGAGAGTAGCTCTCACATGAACTTCATGAATAAAAGATGGGAGAAGTAACTCAGAACATTGAAGCATCATAACAATTTCTTCATCGAAGTATATTTCTACCTACCATCCCACTGACATTCAGAGTTATTTCTAAGGATTTCACAAGACTGTGATTCTCACCCATACGCATATTAGTCCTACCTGCTGTCATCGTCCCTTTACAGGTTAGAGTCCTTAGATATAGTGAGGCAAAAAGACTATGGTACTCCAGAGAGTTGTGGACTTTATTTAGTGTCATTGAATTTGGTGTAATATGGTAATTTGGTCGGAGTGAAATAGACTAGAAATTTTTTTGCACTGAACGGGAATGGAAGGATTTTCTAAATAAGACAGTGTCTCCCTTTAGACTGAAGTATCTACCAGATAGCATGGTAGGGATTTTACTTGTGTTATTTACAAACTCATTGTTCAGATGTTCATAACTATGAACCCACTTTTTTCCCAGCAAGCATTTCTTGAATTATAGTTTTGAGTGTTTGTTCTGTTTCTTTGCTTTGGTTTTCCTTTGTAAGGACTCCAATTATCCATATGTTGTTATTTTTCCTTGATGTCTTTTATCTCTTCATTTAAAAAAAATTATGCTACTTATCTTTAATATCTTCAATTTCTCTTAAGATATTAACTGTTGAATTTATTTCCTCAAGTTTATTTTTGAATCTCTGAAATATTTTTCTTCTATTTCTAATTCTTTACTCAGCTTTGCCCTCTTATCTCTAAATTTTCAAAATTTGATTTATACTATCCTTTCATGTATTGGGTCATTTTCTTATAATCCTTATTTTGTGTCAAAATAGTAGACTACAGTTTTGGTTTGTGGCTGATTCTTCTGGCTTGTTTTCCTTGCCTGGCATATTTTCTTAGACTCCCTTATTCTCTTTCTAAAGTAATTATGTTGTATGACATTGGACATTGTCTATTTTTTATGTAAAATTTGTCTTGGGCTATTGAGAGGAGGTGATCAGGGTTGAAATTTAGAAGAGCTAATGTCAGGGAGCATCACCTTCTGTGACTTGTATACTGTTACAATGTGCACACACATGCACACACACACACACACACACACACACACACAGCAGCATGTTTTCTGATATTTCTTGACACAGTTGCTCGCCATCAGCTTTAACTGGACAACCTCTTCCTTTATCTCTATTGTCTCTGTCTTGTGAAATTTTTATTTCACTCCCAGTAGTTTCTTTACATTGTAGGACCACCGGATGAGTGGAATCCTGGATGGTCAGTTTTAAGTTTGTAAGACCCTCCCTACACTAATTCCTTTATAGTATTTCCAAGCTCCTTGCTTCACCTAATATCAGAGTGAGCAGAACGCTTTCTGTTTTAACTGAAGATTAAAACAGATTCGCTTCCCAGTGGGTATCTATTGGCTATTGTTTTGTATTCTATTGTTTTGCAGTTCATTAGGCTCTCTCCTGCTTTTCTTCTGCCCTACGAAGGTCTGTAACCCCACCAACTTGTGCTTTTGCATTTATGGAGCTAACTTGTCATTTAAATGTTGCCTGTGAGGTTTTTGTTTCACTATCCAACTGGTCTTGTCTGCTATTTCCTGAGAGAATTCAGGGAGACTGAAAAACTGCCACTCTCGCTGTCTTCTTACAAATTTCCAACATTAAATTTTAATATACGTGTCTATACATACTTTCTAACATCACAGCTGATCAGTCCCTATATTTGCCCTACAAATAATATATAACCACTGCTGATAAATGTTCTGCATCCATAAATGTGTGAGAATTCTTTCCCTCACTTAAATTCTAGTTTGACAGCACAATTATTATAGCAAATCACTTTTCCCCAGGATTCTGAAGACATTGCCCCACTGTCTTCCTAGATCCAAAATTGGTGATAAGAAACCTGATATCTATAGAATTCTAAATTAGTCTTCATTAGATCTTTTTTTCTCATTTTCTTCTACACTTTAAAGGGTTTACAACTTTCTGTTTATCCTTGATTTTCCAAAATTTCACCATGTTAGTCTTTTAAATGTATCTTTGTTTTTTTAATTTTTTAAATGTTTGTATTTATTTTTGAGACAGAAAAGACAGTATGAGCAGGGGAGGGGCAGAGAGAGGGAGACACAGAATCTGAAGCAGGCTCCAGGCTCTGAGCTGTCAGCACAGAGCCTGATGCAGGGCTCGAACTCAAACTTCAAGATCATGACCCGAGCCAAAATCGAACGCTTAACTAACTGAGCCACCCAGGTGGCCCCTTAATATATTTTTTAATGTTTATTTTTGAGAGAGACAGAATGAAAGTGGGGAGGGGCAGAGAGAGAGAGGGAGACATAGAATCTGAAGCAGGTTCCAGGCTCCGAGCTGTCAGCACAGAGTCCCATGCAGGGCTCGAACCCGTCAACCCGTCAACCATGATATCATGACCTGAGCTGAAGTGGGAGGCTCAACTGACTGAGCCACCCAAGCATCCCTTAAATGTATCTTTCTAAGTCCCAAGTAATTCCTTTCAACTTGAGGGCCAGTATCCTCCTGCTTGAGAAGGTTTCTTATGCACTTTCTTTTTCTCCATTTTTTGCACCTCTAATCAGATGCATATTGCAACTTTTTTCATTTTTCCTCAATAGCTCCTATTTTTTCCTTTTGAACTTTGCACCATATTCTTACAGAATTCTTCATTCTGTTGCTTCTTTCAACTCTTTTATTCACACTTAAGGAGTGTACATCACTACTTAACCCTCTTTTCAAATATTTAAATTTATATGATGTATAAATTTAGATTTTTATCACATCTTATTCCTCTTAATACACACTGTGTCCTAAAGTATCTGTTTAAAAATATAAATTACACTTCTTTGAACCTCTTTCTCTACATTCTTATTTAGTTTGTTACTTTTGCTGGGTATTGGTTTTCCTCAAATATCCAATGTTCATTATGTCCATTTTGGTTTTTGGCATTTTTTATTTGCCACGCTATGGTGCTGTTTAGGTTTACTATGGCCAGACTCTAATGATTAGTGGCTGATGGAAAGAAGACTATAGCACAAAAACAGACACATAAACCAATGAAATAGAATAGAAACCCCAGAACTACACCCACAAACGTATGGCCAACTAATCTTTGACAAAGCAGGAAAGAACATCCAATGGAAAAAAGACAGTCTCTTTAACAAATGGTGCTGGGAGAACTGGACAGCAACATGCAGAAGGATGAAACTAGACCACTTTCTCACACCATTCACAAAAATAAACTCAAAATGGATAAAGGACCTGAATGTGAGACAGGAAACCATCAAAATCCTATAGGAGAAAGCAGGAAAAGACCTCTCTGACCTCAGCCGTAGCAATCTCTTACTCGACACATCCCCAAAGGCAAGGGAATTAAAAGCAAAAATGAACTATTGGGACCCCATGAAGATAAAAACTTCTGCACTGCAAAGGAAACAACCAACAAAACTAAAAGACAACCAACGGAATGGGAAAAGATATTTGCAAATAACATATTGGACAAAGGGCTAGTATCCAAAATCTACAAAGAGCTCACCAAACTCCACACCCGAAAAACAAATAATCCAGTGAAGAAATGGGCAGAAAACATGTCTTCTCTAAAGAAGACATCCAGATGGCCAACAGGCACATGAAAAGATGCTCAACGTCGCTCCTCATCAGGGAAATACAAATCAAAACCACACTGAGATACCACCTCATGCCAGTCAGAGTGGCCAAAATGAACAAATCAGGAGACTATAGATGCTGGCGAGGATGTGGAGAAACGGGAACCCAAACCCAAACTGTGGGAATGCAAACTGGTCCAGCTGCTCTGGAAAACAGTGTGGAGGTTCCTCAGAAAATTAAAAATAGACCTACCCTGTGACCCAGCAATAGCACTGCTAGGAATTGACCCAAGGGATACAGGAGTGCTGATACACAGGGGCACTTGTACCCCAATGTTTAGAGCAGCACTTTCAACAATAGCCAAATTATGGAAAGAGCCTAAATGTCCATCAACTGTGGTTTATATACACAATAGACTACTACGTGGCAATGAGAAAGAATGAAATATGGCCCTTTGTAGCAACGTGGAGGGAACTGGAGAGTGTGATGCTAAGTGAAATAAGCCATACAGAGAAAGACAGATACCATATGTTTTCATTCTTATGTGGATCCTGAGAAACTTAACAGAAGACCATGGGGGAGGGGAAGAAACAAAAAAGAGGTTAGAGAGGGAGGGAGCCAAAACATAAGAGACTCTTAAAAACTGACAACAAACTGAAGGTTGAAGGGGGGGTGGGAGTGACGGGAGGGTGGGTAATGGGTATTGAGGAGGGCACCTGTTGGGATGAGCACTGGATGCTGTATGGAAACCAATTTGACAATAAATTTCATATTAAAAAAGAAGAAGAAGACCAAAGGGCGCCTGGGTGGATCAATCGGTTGAGTGTGCGACTTTGGCTCGGGGCGTGATCTCATGGTTCATGGGTTTGAGCCCCGCGTGGGGCTCTGTGCTGACAGCTCAGAGCCTGGAGACTGCTTCAGATTCTGTGTCTCCCTGTCTCTCTGCCCCTCCCCTGCTCATGCTCTGTCTCTCTCTGTCTCTCAAAAATAAATAAATGTTAAAAATTTTTAATAAAAAAAGAAAGAAGACCAGAAATCATGGTGTTAGGCACAATAACCAATAATAGTTGTTTCCTTCAGAGAGGTCTCTCCATTTCTATGGGGTTTTACCAGCCACCTGGAACATGACCCTCTTTCTCCCACCTAATTACTAACGTTCAGTTCTCTAACTACTGAAAATAAATATAATACTTACTGATTAGCACTGATGTATGTGGTTCATGAGTCAACAATTCTTGTAAGTGCTATTATGTTTCTCTTCCCCTCTGATTATAAGGAATATTGAAACTTGGATATTACACACAGTTGTTCCTGTTTTTAAAGTGCTACTTTTGTTTTGCAATATTTGCATTTAAGCCAAATCAGTTTACTTTTCACTTTTCAGGTATTCCCCAAATATCTAATCCACAACTAATAGCCTTTTTCCTTTCCTTTAGGTTATGGACTTTAAAAATGTATATATTCTAGGGGCACCTGAGTGGCTCAGTTGATTGAGCACCAGACTTCGGCTCAGGTCATGATCTCACAGTTCAAGAGTTCTAGCCCTGTGTCGGGCTCTGTGCTGACAGCTCAGAGCCTGGAGCCTGCTTCAGAGTCTGTGTCTCCCTCTCTCTGCCCCTGCCCCACTCATGCTCTGTCTCTCTCTGTCTCAAAAATAAATAAACATTAAAAAAATATTACAAATATATACATTCTAGTTTCAAACATGTTTCATAGAGGGGAGAAAGGAAGCATAATTACTCAGTCTGTTGTTTTTTACCCAGATATGATGAACTTTGAAATTGTATTAAATATTTTTCATGAAATTTATAATTTTCAGTATATTTTTATTTAAGTAAAGCAAATATGCAGCCAAATCTAGTTAAGGTTTCAATAAACATTTATCATGACATGTATCATCTTCAGACTCAATAGTATAGTGCACATTAAAATTAGACAGGCACCAGCTCTGCTTTTTATCAGATGTGTGAACTTGAACAAGCCACCTTAACTTGCTGAGACTGTTTTATCTTTTAAAATGTAAGTAATAAGCAATTCATATGATGTTTCTAATTTTAAATGGACAGTGTAAATGATAGCATTTAACACATTTCTGAGCCCTGGAACTGTCTTCTTTTCTCTTTTTCTCTTTGCTTTTTTTTTTTTTCTGTTGTTCTATGTGACAGATGCCAGAATTCTCTGCAGCTAAAATACGATATTGCTTGCTCTCAAAGACAGTGCAAAGAAGACACAATTCATCCCAACATACTTTTGCTGCTTGCTATGAAATGTCAAACAGTATTGCAAAAGAAAACAACTTTGAAACCAGCACAGTATTTGTGAATAATTTCTTCATGGTACTATTGAAATATTTGAATGAATATGATTCTATTGTTGCTTTTAGAACAATGTATTTGCTTCTGCAATTCCCTAGGATTGTACAAAATAGTATTAAGTCAACACATTGCTTTATTAATCAACATTATACTAATTCAACACCCCCTTGCAGTTTTTATGATGTTGGAGTCAATATGTTGTGATTTATAAAAATAACCTAGATTTATACTTGAGTACACGGAAACACACAGACAGTGTGGAGGGGGAGGTAAGCACTGTGGAGGGAGAAAGTGGAGGGGGAGGGAAAGTCAGGATCTCTCAGAGTAAAAACTAATGAACATGAGAGCAAAGATTCAAGTCATGAAAAAGCCTTTAATATCACAGACACAGATTGTATCCAAATGTGGTCCACTGCTACAAAAGTTTATAATCATATTCGGCGTAGGAGAAACATTGAATGAAATAGAGAGGCCGCAGATTCAATGAATCATCTTGATTTTCAATGATTGTTGTGAATTCAATAATTTAGGAATGTTTTTTAGCACCTATAATCAGGTAACCTCTGAAAATGTGGTCAAGTTTGTAAATCGTGATTTTAGTAAATTATGTAGTACCTAATAGAAATACTTTGGGAAAGTTCTAATACTCCAACTTGTAAAACATACCCACTACATTGTAAAAAGCAATTCAATAAGGAAGGTGGGCAGATCTTCACTAACATCTATGTCACTGCTAATAAAAGAAGAAAAAAAAACTAGAAGTGTATTTATTACAAGTGCACCCATGTTGTTTTCATTTCTTAAAAACACCAAATAAGTAATTATAAAATTATTAAAGATTTTAACTTTGAGGATTCTGGCCTGATTTCTCACCCCATGCTCTTAACCAGTATTCTCTGCTTCCTTTGTACTAAAAGCAAAACAAAAACTTCATAACTATGCACATATTTCTAAACATACTTCTCATCCTAAGCAATTTAATTGAGACAAAATGTGTTAATTAGAAGGTGGATCTGATTCTTATAAAGACAACATATTTTTGAGCCAAGAGTAGGGAACAAAGTAGTTCATTATACTGGACAATACAGATTTGGGTAAACAGGAAGACATGGATAAAAAATAATAAAGAGCGTTCTGTGTGATTCAAGAGCTGATTCTAAAGGCAAGTCATAAATTATGTAATATGCTAACAAAGGCACATACTGGAATAATGATATAGCTTTCTAAGGTGACTCTTTTAAAAGCATACATATCCAAATTTATGCATGCTATTATTTGTCATTATTTTATAGAAGCAATAAAGCAACAAACACTCAGGATTTAGGATATTTATATATATATACATAAACATACATACATATACATAAAATGCATATATTTACATATACGTATTACTAAGATGCTATTTTAGTGGCTTTTACCAAAACAAAAGGATTACGAGGTTAAAATAATAATATAAAGTGCTTACCAGAGGAGGTTTTATTTTTCAATTTTTAAATATTTTTATTTAAGTATAGTTGACAAACCACATTACATTAGTTTCAGGTATACAACTTAGTGATTTGACAAGTTTATACATTATTCACCACAAGTAGACCCATCTGTCCCATTACATCACTATTAAAATATCATTGACTATATTCCTTATATTCTGCTTCTTATTCCCCTGACTTACTCATTCTGTAACTGGAAACCAATATCTCCCTCTACCTTTCACCCCTTTTGCCCAAGGCCCCAAACACCCCTCCCCTTATGGTATCATCAGTTTGTTCTCTGTAAAAATTGTTCTAGTTTTCCTTTTTATTTTTTTTTTTTCTGATTACTTTTAGGAGTGGAGTCATATGGTATTTGTCTTTCGGATTTATTTCACTTAGCATAATACCCTCTAGGTCCATCCATGTTGTCTCAAATAGCATCATGTCCTTTTTTATTGCTGCATAATATTCCATTGTGTATATATACCACATTTTCTTTTTTTTTTAATATATGAAATTTATTGTCAAATTGGTTTCCATATAACACCCAGTGCTCATCCCAACAGGTGCCCTCCTCAATACCCATCACCCACCCTCCCCTCTCTCCCACCCCCCCATCAACCCTCAGTTTGTTCTCAGTTTTTAAGAGTCTCTTATGCTTTGGCTCTCTCCCACTCTAACCTCTTTTTTTTTTTTCCTTCCCCTCCCCCATGGGTTTCTGTTAAGTTTCTCAGGATCCACATAAGAGTGAAAACATATGGTATCTGTCTTTCTCTGTATGGCTTATTTCACTTAGCATCACACTCTCCAGTTCCATCCACGTTGCTACAAAGGGCCATATTTCATTCTTTCTCATTGCCACGTAGTACTCCATTGTTTATATAAACCACAATTTCTTAATCCATTCATCAGTTGATGGACATTTATGCTCTTTCCATAATTTGGCTATTGTTGAGAGTGCTGCTCTAAACATTGGGGTATAAGTGCCCCTGTGCATCAGTACTCCTGTATCCCTTGGGTCAATTCCTAGCAGTGCTATTGCTGGGTCACAGGGTAGGTCTATTTTTAATTTTCTGAGGAACCTCCACACTGTTTTCCAGAGCAGCTGGACCAGTTTGCATTCCCACAGTTTGGGTTTGGGTTCCCGTTTCTCCACATCCTCGCCAGCATCTATAGTCTCCTGATTTGTTCATTTTGGCCACTCTGACTGGCATGAGGTGATATCTGAGTGTGGTTTTGATTTGTATTTCCCTGATGAGGAACGATGTTGAGCATCTTTTCATGTGCCTGTTGGCCATCCGGATGTCTTCTTTAGAGAAGTGTCTATTCATGTTTTCTGCCCATTTCTTCACTGGATTATTTGTTTTTCGGGTGTGGAGTTTGGTGAGCTCTTTGTAGATTTTGGATACTAGCCCTTTGTCCAATATGTCATTTGCAAATATCTTTTCCCATTCCGTTGGTTGCCTTTTAGTTTTGTTGGTTGTTTCCTTTGCTGTGCAGAAGCTTTTTATCTTCATAAGGTCCCAATAGTTCATTTTTGCTTTTAATTCCCTTGCCTTTGGGGATGTGTCAAGTAAGAAATTGCTACGGCTGAGGTCAGAGAGGTCTTTTCCTGCTTTCTCCTATAGGATTTTGATGGTTTCCTGTCTCACATTCAGGTCCTTTATCCATTTTGAGTTTATTTTTGTGAATGGTGTGAGAAAGTGGTCTAGTTTCATCCTTCTGCATGTTGCTGTCCAGTTCTCCCAGCACCATTTGTTAAAGAGACTGTCTTTTTTCCATTGGATGTTCTTTCCTGCTTTGTCAAAGATTAGTTGGCCATACATTTGTGGGTCTAGTTCTGGGGTTTCTATTCTATTTCATTGGTCTATGTGTCTGTTTTTGTGCCAATACCATGCTGTCTTGATGATTACAGCTTTGTAGTAGAGGCTAAAGTCTGAGATTGTGATGCCTCCTGCTTTGGTCTTCTTCTTCAAAATTACTTTGGCTATTCGGGGCCTTTTGTGGTTCCATATGAATTTTAGGATTGCTTGTTCTAGTTTCGAGAAGAATGCTGGTGCAATTTTGATTGGGATTGCATTGAATGTGTAGATAGCTTTGGGTAGTATTGACATTTTAACAATATTTATTCTTCCAAACCATGAAAACGGAATGTTTTTCCATTTCTCTCTATCTTCTTCAATTACCTTCATAAGCTTTCTATACTTTTCAGCATACAGATCTTTTACATCTTTGGTTACATTTATTCCTAGGTATTTTATGCTTCTTGGTGCAATTGTGAATGGGATCAGTTTCTTTATTTGTCTTTCTGTTGCTTCATTGTTAGTGTATAAGAATGCAACTGATTTCTGTACATTGATTTTGTATCCTGCAACTTTGCTGAATTCATGTATCAGTTCTAGCAGACTTTTGGTGGAGTCTATCAGGTTTTCCATGTATAATATCATGTCATCTGCAAAAAGCGAAAGCTTGACTTCATCTTTGCCAATTTTGATGCCTTTGATTTCCTTTTGTTGTCTGATTGCTGAAGCTAGAACTTCCAACACTATGTTAAATAACAGCGGTGAGAGTGGACAACCCTGTCGTGTTCCTGATCTCAGGGAAAAAGCTCTCAGTTTTTCCCCATTGAGGATGATGTTTCCTGTGGGCTTTTCATAAGTGGCTTTTATGATCTTTAAGTATGTCCCTTCTATCCCGACTTTCTCAAGCGTTTTTATTAAGAAAGGGTGTTGAATTTTGTCAAATGCTTTTTCTGCATCGATTGACAGGATCATATGGTTCTTATCTTTTCTTTTATTAATGTAGTGTATCACGTTGATTGATTTGCAAATATTGAACCAGCCCTGCAGCCCAGGAATGAATCCCACTTGATCATGGTGAATAATTCTTTTTATATGCTGTCGAATTCGATTTGCTAGTATCTTATTGAGAATTTTTGCATCCAATTCATCAGGGATATTGGCCTGTAGTTCTCTTTTTTTACTGGGTCTCTGTCTGGGTTAGGAATCAAAGTAATACTGGCTTCATAGAATGAGTCTGGAAGTTTTCCTTCCCTTTCTATTTTTTGGAATAGCTTGAGAAGGATAGGTATTATCTCTGCTTTAAACGTCTGGTAGAACTCCCCTGGGAAGCCATCTGGTCCTGGACTCTTATTTGTTGGGAGATTTTTGATGACTGATTCAATTTCTTCACTGGTTATGGGTCTGTTCAAGCTTTCTATTTCCTCCTGATTGAGTTTTGGAAGTGTGTGGGTGTTTAGGAATTTGTCCATTTCTTCCAGGTTGTCCAGTTTGTTGGCATATAATTTTTCATAGTATTCCCTGATAACTGCTTGTATCTCTGAGGGATTGGTTGTAATAATTCCATTGTCATTCATGATTTTATCTATTTGGGTCATCTCCCTTTTCTTTTTGAGAAGCCTGGCTAGAGGTGTGTCAATTTTGTTTATTTTTTCAAAAAACCAACTCTTGGTTTCGTTGATCTGCTCTACAGTTTTTTTAGATTCTATATTGTTTATTACTGCTCTGATCTTTATTATTTCTCTTCTTCTGCTGGGTTTAGGCTGTCTTTGCTGTTCTGCTTCTATTTCCTTTAGGTGTGCTGTTAGATTTTGTATTTGGGATTTTTCTTGTTTCTTGAGATAGGCCTGGATTGCAATGTATTTTCCTCTCAGGACTGCCTTCGCTGCGTCCCAAAGCGTTTGGATTGTTGTATTTTCATTTTCGTTTGTTTCCATATATTTTTTAATTTCTTCTCTAATTGCCTGGTTGACCCATTCATTCTGTAGTAGGGTGTTCTTCAACCCCTATGCTTTTGGAGGTTTTCCAGACTTTTTCCTGTGGTTGATTTCAAGCTTCATAGCATTGTGGTCTGAAAGTATGCATGGTATGATCTCAATTCTTGTATACTTATGAAGGGCTGTTTTGTGACCCAGTATATGATCTATCTTGGAGAATGTTCCATGTGCACTCGAGAAGAAAGTACATTCTGTTGCTTTGGGATGCAGAGTTCTAAATACATCTGTCAAGTCCATCTGATCCAATGTATCATTCAGGGCCCTTATTTCTTTATTGACCGTGTGTCTAGATGATCTATCCATTTCTGTAAGTGGAGTGTTAAAGTCCCCTGCAATTACCACATTCTTATCAATAAGGTTGCTTATGTTTATGAGTAATTGTTTTATATATTTGGGGGCTCCTGTATTCAGCGCATAGACATTTATAATTGTTAGCTCTTCCTGATGGATAGACCCTGTGATTATTATATAATGCCCTTCTTCATCTCTTGTTACAGCTTTTAATTAAAGTCTAGTTTGTCTGATATAAGTATGGCTACTCCAGCTTTCTTTTGGCTTCCAGTAGCATGATAAATAGTTCTCCATCCCCTCACTCTCAATCTGAAGGTGTTCTCAGGTCTAAAATGAGTCTCTTGTAGACAGCAAATAGATGGGTCTTGGTTTTTTATCCATTCTGATGCCCTGTATCTTTTGGTTGGCGCATTTAGTCCATTTACATTCAGTATTATAGAAAGATATGGGTTTAAAGTCATTGTGATGTACGTAGGTTTCATGCTTGTAGTGATGTCTCTGGTACTTTGTCTCACAGGGTCCTCCTTAGGATCTCTTGTAGGGCTGGTTTAGTGGTGACAAATTCCTTCAGTTTTTGTTTGTTTGGGAAGACCTTTATCTCTCCTTCTATTCTAAATGTCAGACTTGCTGGATAAAGGATTCTCGGCTGCATATTTTTTTTCTGTTCCTCACATTGAAGATTTCCTGCCATTCCTTTCTGGCCTGCCAAGTTTCAGTAGAGAGATCAGTCACGAGTCTTATAGGTCTCCCTTTATATGTTAGAGCACGTTTATCCCTAGCTGCTTTCAGAATTTTCTCTTTATCCTTGTATTTTGCCAGTTTCACTATGATATGTTGTGCAGAAGATCGATTCAAGTTACGTCTGAAGGGAGTTCTCTGTGCCTCTTGGATTTCAATGCCCTTTTCCTTCCCCACATCAGGGAAGTTCTCAGCTATTATTTCTTCAAGTACACCTTCAGCACCTTTCCCTCTCTCTTCCTCCTCTGGAATACCAATTATACGTAGATTATTTCTCTTTGGTTCATCACTTAGTTCTCTAATTTCCCCTTATACTCCTGGATTTTTTTATCTCTCTTTTTCTCAGCTTCTTCCTTTTCCATAATTTTATCTTCTAGTTCACCTATTCTCTCCTCTGCCTCTTCAATCCGAGCCGTGGTCGTCTCCATTTTATTTTGCAGCTCTTTAATAGCATGTTTTAGCTCCTCCTGGCTGTTCCTTAGTCCCTTGATCTCTGTAGCAATAGATTCTCTGCTGTCCTTTATACTGTTTTCAAGCCCAGCGATTAATTTTATGACTATTAATCTCAATTCACTGTCTGTTATATTGTTTAAGTCGTTTTGTGATCAGTTCGTTAGCTGTCGTTATTTCCTGGAGGTTTTTTTGAGAGGAATTCTTCCGTTTCATCATTTTGGATAGTCCCTGAAGTGGTGCGGAACTGCAGGGCACTTCCCCTGTGCTGTCTTGAATAACTTGCGTTGGTGGGCGGGGCCGCAGTCAGATCTGATGTCTCCCCCCAGTCCACCGCTGGGGCCACAGTCAGACTGGTGTGTGCCTTCTCTTTCCCTCTCCTAGGGGCGGGATTCACTCTGGGGTGGGGTGGCCCATCTGGGCTACTTGCACACTGCCAGGCTTGTGGTGCTGGGGATCTGGCATATTAGCTGGGGTGGATCGGCAAGGTGCACAGGGGCGGGAGGGGCAGGCTCAGCTCGCTTTTCCTTCAGAGATCCGCTTCAGGAGGGGCCCTGTGGCACCTGGAGGGAGTCAGACCTGCCGGAGGGATCCACAGAAGCACAGCGTTGGGTGTTTGTGTGGTGCAAGCAAGTTCCCTGGCAGGAACTGGTTCCCTTTGGGATTTTGGCTGGGGGATGGGCGAGGGAGATGGCGCTGGTGAGCGCCTTTATTCCCTGCCAAGCTGTGCTCTGTTGTCCGGTGCTCAACAGCTCTCCCTCCCGTTGTACTCCAGCCCTCCCATTCTCCGAGCAGAGCTGTTAGCTTATAACCTTACAGATATTAAGTCCCGCTTGCTGTCTGAACACACTCCTTCTGGCCCCTCTGCTTTTGCAAGCCAGACTCGGGGTCTCTGCTTGGCTGGCAGGCTGCCCCTCTGCCCTGGCTCCTTCCCACCAGTCCATGCAGTACGCACCACCTCTCTGCCCTTCCTACCCTCTTCTGTGGGCCTCTCCTCTGCGGTTGGCTCCAGAGACTCCATTCTGGTAGTCTTCTGGCAATTTTCTGGGTTATTTAGGCAGGTGTAGGTGGAATCTAAGTGATCCGCAGGACACAGTGAGCCCAGCGTCCTCCTACGCTGCCATCTTCCCTAGGTCCCCCACACTTTCTTTATCCATCCGTCTATTGATGGTTACTAGTTTTCTTCTATGTCTTGGCTATTATAAATAATGATTCAATAAACATAGAGCTGCATTTATGTTTTTCAGTTAGTGTTTTCATTTTCTCTGGGTAAATACCCAATAATGGAATTATTGGATAATATGATATTTCTATTTTAAATTTTTTGGGGAAACTTTGTACTGTTGTACACAGTGGCCACACCAACTTATTTTCCCACCAAGAGCACTTGAGGGTTCATTTTTCTCACATCCTCACAAGCACTTTTGCTTCTAGTCTTCTTCTTTTTTTTAAATTTTTAATGTTTATTTTTAAGAGAGAGCACAGAGTGCAAGCAGGGGAGGGCAGGGAGAGAGCAGACACAGAATCTGAAGCAGGCTCCAAGCTCTGAGCTGTCAGCACGGAGCCCGATGTGGGGCTCAAATTCACTAACCATGAGATCATGACCTGAGCCGAAGTTGGATGCCTAACCAACTGAGCCACCCAGGCGCCCTTTGTTTCTAGTCTTCTTGACTTTAGACATTCTAACAGGTGTGAGGTGATTTGTCATTGTGGTTTTGATTTCCATTTCCCTGATGATTAGTGGAGTTGAGCATCTTTTCATGTATCTGTTGGCCATCTGTATGTCTTTTTTTGGAAAAACTGTCTATTCAGGTCTTCTGCCCATTTTTAAATTGGAGCATTTGTATTTTTTCATGTTGAGTTGTATAAGTTCTTTATGTATTTTGGATTTTAACCCCTTATTGGATAAATCATTTGTACATTTCTTCTCCTATTCAGTAGCTTGTCTTTTTGTTTTGTTGATGGTTTACTTCACTGATCAAAAGTTTCTGTTTTTGTTTTCTTTTGATGTAGTCCCAATAGTTCATTTTTGCTTTTGTTTCCCTTGCCTCTGGAGACATACCTAGAAAAATGTCGCTATGGCTGATGCCAGAGAAATTACAGCCTGTGCTCCCTTCTGGGATTTTTATGATCTCAGGTCTCATGTTTAGGTCTTTAATGCATTTTGAGTTTATTTTCATGTACAGTGTTAGAAAGTAGTCCAGTGTCTTTCTTTTACATGTAGCCGCCCAGTTTTTCCAACACCATTTTTTGAAAAGATTATCTTTTCCCTCTTGTATATTCTTGCCTTCTTTGTCATAGATCAATTGACCATATAAATGTTGTTTTATTTCTAGGATCTCTATTCTGTTCTATTGATCTATGTGTCTCTTTTTGTGCCAGTACCATAGTGATTTTTTTTAAATATAGCATTGTAGTTTATCTTGAAATCTGGATTATGATACCTCCAGTATTAGTTTTCTTTCTCAGAATTGCTTTGGCTATTCAGGGTCTTCTGTGGTTCCATTCAAATTTCCATTTTATGTGTTTTAGTTTTGTGGAAAATGCTGTTGATATTTTTTCAGGGATTGCATTGAATAAGTAGATTCCTTTGAGTAATATGGACATTTTGGCAACACTAATTCTTCTAATCCATGAGCATGGGATATCTTTCAATTTATTGTGTCATCTTCATTTTCTTTCATCTATGTTTTATAGTCATCAGAGTTCAAGTCTTTCACCTCTTTGGTTAAGTTTATTCCTAGGTATTTTTAAAATTTTTGATGCAGTTTTAAATGTTTTTTTTTTAATTTCTCTTTCTGCAATTTTGTTGTTAGTGTACAGAAATGCTACCTACTGATTTATGATTATTATTTCTGTATTCTGCCACTTTGTTGCATTTGTTTTTTACTTCTAATAGTTTTTTGGTGGAGTCTTTAGGATTTTTTATGTATAGTATTATGTTATCTACAAATAGTAAGAGTTAAACTTCTTTATTACCAATATTGATGCCTCTTATTTCTTTTTCTTGCCTGATTGCTGTGGCTAGGATTTCCAGTAGTAGGTTGAATTAAAGTGGTGAGACTGGACATCCTTGTCTTGTTCCAGACGTTAGAAGGAAAGCTCTCAGTTGTTCATCCTTGAGGATGATTTTAGCTGTGTTATTTCATAAATGGCCTTTATTATGTTGAGGTATGTTCCTTCTCAGGTTACCTGAGTTACTCAGGTTACTGTAGTAATTGATTTGTGAATATTGAACCATCTTTGCATCCTGGAGCAAAGCTGGTAATTGATCTTTTTAATGTATTGTTGTATGAGGTTTGCTAATATTTTGTTGAGAATTTTTGCATCTATGTTCATCAGAGATATTGGCCTGAAGTTTTCTGTTTTGTAGAGTCTTTGTCTGGTTTTGTTATCAGGTTAATGCTGACCTTGTACAATGCATTTGGAAGCTTTCCTTCCTCTTCTATTTTTTGAGAATACATATTATCTCTTCTTTAGATGTCTGATAGAATTCACCTGTGAATCCATCTCGTCATGGACTTTTATTTTTTGGTAGTTTTTGATTACAATTCAATTCACTTACCTGTAATCAGTCTGTTAATATTTTCTATTCCTTTCTGGTTCAGTTTTGGAATATTGTATGTATCCAGTAATGTATCCATTTCTTCTAGGTTGTCCAGTTTGTTGGCATGTAATTTTTCAGAGCATTCACTTATAATCTTTTGTATTTCTCTGGTATCAGCTGTAACTTCTCCTCTCCCATTCATGGTTTTATTTGGGTCTTTTCTCTTTTTTTCTTGATGTCTGGCTAAGAATTTGCCCATTTTGTTTATCTTTTCAAAGAACTAAATTGGTTTCATTGATATTTTCTATTTTTTGTTTTAGTCTCTACATCATTTATTTCTGCTCTGAATCCTATTATTTCCTTTCTTCTACTCACCTTGGGTTTTGTTTGTTCTTATTTAGGTGTCAGGATAGTTTGTTAATTTGAATTTTTTCTTATTTCTTGACATAGCCCCATATTTCTATATAATTTTCTCTTAGAACTGGTTTGGCTATGTTTCAGAGATGTGGGGTTGTTGTGTTTTCATTTTCATTTCTCTCCATGTATTTTTTAATTTCTTTGATTGTTTCATTGTTCAGTGTCATGTTGTCTAGCCTGCCACATTTATGTTTTTTCCAGTTTTTTTCTTGTGATTTATTTCTAGTTTTATACTGTTGTGGTTGGAAAAAATTCATGATACGATTTCAAGCTTCTTAAATGTATTGAGGTTTGTTTTATGACATAATATGTGATCTATTCTGGAGAATGTACCAAGTATCCTTGAAAAGAATGGGTATTCTGTTGGTTTTGGATGGAATGTTTTGTATATATCTGCTGTGTCCATCTGGTCCAATGTCTCATTCAAAAGCATTGTTTCTTTATTGATTCTCTGTCTGGATGATCTATCCATTGATGTAAGTGGAGTGCTAACATTCCTTATTATTATTTTACTACCACCAATTTCTCTCTTTATATGCATTAATATCTGTTTTATGTATTAAAGTGCTCCAGTTTTGGGTGGATATTTACAATTGTTATATCCTCTTATTGGTTTCATCCCTTTATCATTATGTAATGTCATTCTTTGTCTCTTATTACAGTTTTTGTTTTAAAGTTTATTTTATCTCATTAAGTATTGCTACCGCAGCTTTTTTTCCCCTTCTTTTTGCATAGTGAATGTGTTTCCATCCCTTCCTTTTCAGTCTGTATGCCTCTTTAGGTCTAAGATGAGTCTTTTGTAGGCAGCATATAAATAGGTTTTGTTCTTTTATCCATTCTGCCACTCTATATCACTTGACTGGAGCATTTAGGCCATTTACATTTAAAGTAATTATTGATAGGGACATACTTATTGCCATTTTAAAATTTGTTTTCTGGTCATTTTTGTTATTCTGCTTTGTTCCTTTCTTTTTCTCCTGCTTATTTTCTTTGTGATCAAGGAATATCTAAAGTGTTTTTGTTTGGCTTTCTTTCTGATTAATTTTTGTATATCTGTCATAGGTTTTGGATTTGTGGT
The DNA here is from genome assembly GCF_024362965.1 of Panthera pardus. Taxonomy (NCBI): domain Eukaryota; kingdom Metazoa; phylum Chordata; class Mammalia; order Carnivora; family Felidae; genus Panthera; species Panthera pardus. The sequence goes on from NW_026526655.1 coordinate 27,559,460, forward strand.
AACCATTATGTTTATATATAATATCCTCAGTAAATAGTAGTTGATATTAATTTGATGGTCATTTAGGTTAATACACATTCTAAATTTAAAAAAGAAAAACAGAAAAAGAATAAATCTTTCTTTTTTTCTCCTTCTCTTCCCTTTTTACTCCTTTCTCAACATTTTATGTATACTTTATCATATTTTACATCTTTTCATTCATACTTTTCTTATGTCTAATTATGATCATTTTTTTTTCACTTAAAAAAAGTCCCTTTAACATTTCTTGTAAGACTGGCTTAGTGGTGATAAACTTCTTTATATTTTGTTTGTCTGGGAAACTATCTCTCCTTCAAATGTGAATGATAACTTTGCTGAGTAGAGTACTCTTGGTTGTAGCTTTTTTTTTCTTTTAGCATTTTGAATGTATCATGCCACTCCTTTCAGCTTGCAAAACTTCTGCTAAAAAATCAGCTTATAGCTTTATTGATTTTCCCTTGTAGGTAAATTTTAGTTTCCTAATTTCTGCTTTTAAGATTCTTTTTTTATCTTTAATCTTTGACATGTTAATTATTATGTGCTGTGGTGTGGATCTCCTTGAGTTCATCTTCTTTGGAACTCTGTCTGCTTCTTGGACATGGATGTTTATTTCCTTCCTTAGATTAGCAAAGTTTTTAGTCATTATTTCTTCAGGTAAGTCTTCTACACCTTTCTCTTTTATTCTCTGGGACTTTTATAATGCAAATATTTGTTTGTTTGATGTTATCCAAAGGATCTCTTAATCTATCCTCATATTTTAAAAACTTTTCTCTTTTTGCTAGTCAGCTTGTGTACATTCCATTACTCTTTCAGATCATTGATGCAGATCATCTGCATCCTCTAATCTGTTGATTTCTTCTAGTGCGTTTTTTTTTTTTAATTTCAGTTATTGTATTCTTCTTGTATGGTATTGTGTTCTAATTGGTTCTTCTTAATATTTTCTATCTTTTTTGAAGATCTCACTGAGCCTTCCACTTTTTTCTCAAGCTCAGTATCTTTGCAATCATATTTTAAATTCTTTATCAGGCCTATTACTTATCTCTGTTTCACTTCTTTTTCTGAAATTTTTTTCTCTTTCTTTTGGAGCATATTCTCTGTCTCCTCCTTTTGTTTAGCTTTCTGTATTTGGTTCTATGAACTAGGCAAAATGGCAACTTATCCTACACTTGAAGGAGTGGTCTTGTGTATGATGTCCCCCATGCAGATTTTGTGTCCTTGGTGACTTGTTGGCTGGCTAGAGCTGTGGTTGTATATGCTAGTTTCTCTTTTAAACCATGGCTTTTTACAGAAAGAATAAAAATAATAATAAAGAAAAAAGAAAGTAGTAAAATATAAAAGGAAAAGAAAAAACTAAAAAAGAAAAATATAAGAAAGAAAAAGAGAATAAGAAAGAAAAGAAAAAAACCCCAATCAATCAATCAATAACAAAGCAAGACAAGATTAATTTTTTAAGTAAAAAATAAAACTATATTAGAAAGTAAAATTTTTTTAGAAAACCAACACAAAACTGAGGCTTGTTTTCTGTGTCTCAGCACAACAGGGCAGCTTATGTGGGCTTCAGCGCCTTGGACTTGCTGAGGTCGCAAGGTCCCTGTGACGACTGGACCCACCAGTTTGGCATCTGGATCAACCCCTTACAGCATGGGGACCCTTCAATTATGGAGTCCAGCCCCACCCTTTCAGGTTCCAGACTCAGCTCTGGTCTGGGCTTTCAAGCAGGCGTGGAAGAGAACATTCCCACAGTTCCTAGGCTCTCTTAAACCACTGCATCCTAGTAATAGTAGGGCTGGTGTGGGCTTGCCTATCCTGGACTCACTGAGGTCACAAGCTGTCTGTGATGATCTGGCCTGCCAGTTATGGCGTGGGGATCCACGAATTATGGCATCCAGACCCACCTCCAATCTGGGCTTTTAAAGTGGAGGGGGAAAAAGTGTTCCCACAGTTCCTCGGCCCTTTTAAATTTCTGCTTCTTTTTCTGTGTCCCAGTGCATCTAGGGCTTGTATGGGCTTATGGACCCTGGGTTTGCTGAAATCACAAGCCCACAGAGACAATCAGCCCACAGTGTCTGGACTCTGCTCCAGTACAGGCTTCCAAGGTGAGTTGGGATCATAAACCTTGTTGCTCTCCAGTCCCTCTGACCTGGAGAGCTTTCCTACAGCTCATGCACCACTTGGCAGAATTTCTAGCATTGTCTCTTTTATATGCTAGTTGCTCTTTTAAGGCATGACACCTCTTCTGTGCCCTAGGACAAAAAGATCTGTTCCCAATCCTTCAGTACTATCCCTCCCATGCCATTTGCAACATTGGGGGTGAGGTTTCCCTTTATTACCATGTCTCCTCTCTATTACTGTTCTCTTCCCATTCTATCTTTGGTGGTTCAGTAGCTGTCCAATCAGTCCTCAGCTCTTCAGGAGGAATTGTTCTAATAATAGGTATAATTTGGTGTGTTCCTGGAGGAGGGGAGTTCAGAGTCTTCCTACGTCACTCTCTTGAATCAGAACTCTATTTCTTTATAGTCATAAATTGTACACATCATTTGTGCCATTATAGATTTGGGGGTTGTAAGATTAGATTTATTTTGATAAGAATGATAAAAATGGAAGACACATTTATATAAACTAACTACCTTACTAAGTGGCCAGGTGAATGCAAAAATAAAAGGAAGTAAGTTCGTAAGAGACTTTCAAAAATAACCACCTAATTAGGGAAAAAACTCGAGTTTAAAACCATCAACAAATCTAGAGCATTTGCACAAACAGGATAATGATTTATCTTTCAGGAAGTGATTTGACATCATTTATGAAAAATGTCATTACCTAAATTGGCAGACAATTAGATGAGAGAAACCGATTTTAGTGGAAAGAAAATGGACATGGTTTGTTTAAATATGGTTGACCTAATGGGTTGCTAACAAATCCATATACCAAAGGTTTTCTACTAATTAAAATTTTAATAAAGTTAATCAAATAAAATGTATGACATTTGGAAGTCATCTTTCAAAATTGCTTCAAAAATGTTTAGTTACTAATAGAAACTTTCCTAATTGCACAAATATGTGTCCCTTTGAGGGGAGGCATTAGAAGCATTTCCCTCTTCCATTAGCTCAAAAGGATGGCTGTGAGAACATCTTGATTCTTTTAAGACAGTCTAGCTAATAGACTGTAGTAACAAATAGATTACTTAACTTGAAAGAGAATACATATATTCAAGGGCAAGAATAAGCAAAAAATATCCTTTCAAAAGCAAAGATGAGATTCAAAATAATAAGGTGAGGATTTTTAATGGAATAGTTCAAATAATATTCTTTTCATCTTTGATGCTTACTTTAAATTTATCTCTATCCAAAACCTATAGTACTTTTGCATTAACATTCAGGAAGAATTTTTCTGCTGAATACATTTATATAAACTAACTGTGCATTGGATCATTATGGCTTATGTACTACTTGTTCTAAGTTTGTACCCTTAAACCATTCTCAGGAAGAATTTAACTTAGTGTAATACCATGCCCAAATACTCGATATAATGTAAAATCTTTTTATAATTCAATCTTTTTAATATAATTGATATAATGTAAAAAATATTGTCTCTAATTCAATCTTTTTAATATAATTGAGAGAGACTTCACTGGATTACAATCTCTTTTTTACTTTTAGATTTTAAAATTCATTTCTTGAGTTAGTGAAAAAAAGTTGGTCTCAGTCACAACACTTCAGAAATTCAAATTATTTTTAAAAGAATGTATAGCAATGTATAAATGTATAAGAATGCCTAAGTCCTAAAAGGTAGCAAGATGACAATCTCTTTTTTTCTAATTCCCATTTAATTTGTCCTCTTGAGTTGATTTCACATAGGAGCTCAGGGATAAGGGTAATAGAAACACCACTTTATAGACTAAAGCATCACTATTCTTAATAGAAGCCAAGAATCCATTTACTTAGCACCAATAATTGGGCCTCTGGTACTCTTAAGTTCCTGGTTTAGAGCGTTTGACTTTCATAAACAGAATCAGCGTGTTACATGATGGCTTTAGTACTCTGTCAAAGCCTCTCTAATTGCAACTTGGTTCAGTAGACTTGAGCATCTCGACACAAAATTGAAAGGGATAAAAGGATTTTTAAGGGTTGCTATAGACAAGGTAGAAATGAAAACACCCTTTGTCTTAGCTATTTTCCCTGAGGTAAGGATATTTGTCTGGCCCAGATGTTCCTTTCTCAAGCTAAATATGGCTGGGGACACATGGGATGTCAATGGTGTTCTTAGATTATGATGTGGATATCACAAGGGAATCGCAGAAGAGGTCCAGTTAGTTGTTGAAGCATTGTCTACATAGACACACTTTGCTTCACAGAAACCCACTATTCCCACAGTTAGGGGGTGCCACTCCTACACACATACATTTGTCCATCAGAAACAGGCCTTTTTATAAATAGTTCCATTTTCCCAAGGTAATTCCATCAGAAGTAGAAACTTGCCCCTCATTGGTTCACTCAAGTCCCTGTAAGTGGAAAATTATTATCACTACTATATTATCTTACTTGAAGGATCAAAACATTTGCCAACCAGATGTTCTTATTCATATTTGAATAAAATACACTTGATGTTTAAACTTGAAATATTCAATATTGGTTTTACTTCCATTTTTCCAAGGGTAGGTAATAATACCAATATTCTGTGGGGATTTCCCCATACTCACAGGCCACTACCTTCTTACCCTTTCTCTTCATCTCATCAAAATGAAGTCATCACAATAAGAATTTTTAAGATTTTTTTTATGGCACACATGTTCGGATATGGGAAATGTATTACAGTCAGAACTAACCATATTTCTTACCTGCTGCCAAAATGTTTCTTAAAACTCTTGACTGCTTTTTTTGGAGTATTTTCCTTCAATTTTGTTTGTGAAACCCTAACAAAAATTGTGAATTATTAACAGATATAACAAGATCTCCATATATGGCACGTATCTGTGTGTGTATATGTGTGTGTGTGTGTGTGTGTGTGTGTGTGTGATATCTGTGTATTGTGTATAATTATATTTTATACACGTATATATTATATATAGACACACATACATATGTTTAATTTCCACCTGCCATGGCATGATTCTCCTACCTTCACTTCTCTGGAAGGAGCTGCTTCTTCTAATTCTTTAATTGAAGAAAACCTAAGTTAATCTCTTTATTGGCACAGCAGTAACTTTTTCATGTAGCCAATACCAGCATTTATTGAACACTCAGTGCTTCTCAAGAATTATATAATGGTTTACTCCACCCCATGAGGTAACCTTTATTACATAAATGGACTTTATAGATGATAACTTTGAGAAAATTGTTCAGTTACACAATATTAAGAAATTCAAACTCCTATTTTTCTGACACCAAATGGATGCTTATAAAAACTATAAAATGTGACTGACTTCCAATGGGTACCTCAGAGCTAATTTTACATGGCAAACCAGGCAGTTGCTTTCACAATATGATCATAGGTAATAGGTCCCCTGTGCTAAAATATCTCCCCTGTCTACAGTTGTACCTCAAATCCCACCATATGCAAATACCCCTTAGAAGCAATGTATTCAAGTACTTCTGTGAATGTACTCTCTGTTCTCACCTCTTTTTTATTCTTATCTCAGATGAATAAATATTCCTTCTTCCTCCCTAGATGACACTCGCACCTGCACTTTTGCAACCATCATTTCCAGCTTCCTGTAAGACAGCAGTTCTCAGACTGTATTGTATGGAGCCTCTTGGCAGGGGTGGTGCAAAGAAGACAAAGCCCGGATGCAACCACCCCGCTTCACCCAGAGCAATTCTGTTTAACGCTTTCAAATTAGTATAATAAAAGAAAGGTTTTGGATTGAGGCAGATTTCTTTCTTTCACAGTAGTAATGAGGGATTTTATTAGACCCTCTTTTATAAATCTTGGCTTAAACTCTTTCGATCTCTAGATATTTCTTAAAAATTCAATCTCTTAATTCTCATAAGTGTATAAGAAAGGATTGTGCTCCATGTTTTCAAAGAGTTTACAATATAATTAAAATATACATAGACAGTTTCCATTAATGTGATAGGAATTATAATGAATTTATTACAGAGAACGTAGATATTGAAGCTTCTGTCTGTGGAGCTGATCAGAGGAAACCTCACAAAGTGGATTTCACTAACATTCTCAACTGTAGACACTAAAAACAGCAATTATTAACAGAACTCCTACAAGTTCCCGCAATAAGGGAGTAAAAGAAGCGGATCAGACAGACAATATCACTGGTAGCATGCAGCCACTCAGCAGGGAACACACAGGTTCTTCTATTTCATACATACGGAGATAAACATAATGTAAGCATTTTCACTTTTATGTGCATATCCGCATAAAACACCCATAAGTTGATGGGTCATTTCTATTTCAAAGGTGGTGATAACTCTGACATAGTCTGTTGACTTTACAAATAAGTACTGATGTTTCTCTCCGCTGAATCCCTTAAGAGAAAGAACTAGAGATTATATTAAAACCATGATGAGGGGCGCCTGGGTGGCGCAGTCGGTTAAGCGTCCGACTTCGGCCAGGTCACGATCTCGCGGTCTGTGAGTTTGAGCCCCGCATCAGGCTCTGGGCTGATGGCTCGGAGCCTGGAGCCTGTTTCCGATTCTGTGTCTCCCTCTCTCTCTGCCCCTCCCCCGTTCATGCTCTGTCTCTCTCTGTCCCAAAAATAAATTAAAAAACGTTGAAAAAAAAAAAATTTAAAAAAAAAAAAAAAAAAAAAACCATGATGAGATACTGCTTCATACCTGCCGGAATGGCTAAAATTAACAATACAGAAGACAGGTGTTGGCGAGGATTCGGAAAAGGGGAATCCTCTTACACTGTTGATGGAAATGCAAAGCGGTGCAGCCACTCTGGAGAACAGTATGGAGGTTCCTCAAAAAGTTAAAAGTAGAACTACCCTACGACCCACCAATTGCAGTGATAGGTATTTATCCAAAGGATACAAAAATACATTCAAAGGGGTACATGCACCCCAGTGTTTAAACCAGCATTATCAACAATAGTTAAATTATGGAAAGAGCCCAAGTGTCCATTAACTGATGAATGGATAAAGAAGATGTGGTATATAAAGATTTACAATGGAATGTTACCCAGCTATCAAAAAGAACGAAATCTTGCCATTTACAACTAAGTGGATACAGCTAGAGTGTATCATGCTAAGCGAAATAAGTCAGGCAGAGAAGGACAAATATATGATTTCACTCACACGTGAAATTTCAGAAACAAAACAGGTGAACATATGGGAAGTGGGTTAAGGAGAGAAAGGGAAGCAAACCATAAGGGACTCTTAAGGATAAAGAACAGTGTTGACGGAGGGATGTGGGTGGGGAATGGGCTAATAGGGTGATGGGTATTAAGGAGGGCACTTGTGATGAGCACTGTAAGAGATGAACCACTGAAACCTGAAAATGCACTCTAAGTTAACTAACTAGAATTTAAATAAAACTTTGAAGAGAAAAAAATAAAAAAATTAATAAAACAAAGTCGAATATCCAAATTTCTACTGAGAAAAGTCTAGTCTGTCAGAAAGAATCTGTACTTTACCTTTTAACTCTGTGTACTGTATTGCATTCAGAAACGTTTTTGATGCAACTTTAACCTAGTACACACGGTGAAGCACATACCTCTCTTGGGATTGTCTGTTTTCTGCTTTGATCTGCATCTGGATCTAGAGGAAAAAATAACGCAGAAATCATATCGTTTTCATCACACACATGACCTTAGAGGAAGATTCAGGGGCTTCTTGTCTCTAATAGTGCGGGCAGGCATGCTCTGGGCTGATAGTAAGCCTATGGGTTTTGTATTTGTCGGGGTTCTCCAGAGAAACATCCCACTGGTTCTGTTTCTCAAAGAGAAAGAGAGAGAGACACAGAGAGATTTATAATAAGGAATTGACAGACACGGGTATGGAGGCTGAGAAGTTCCAGGTCTGCAATTCACAAGCTGGAGAACCAGGAGAGCTAAGAGGATAGTTCCAGTCCAAGTTTGAGTCTGAACGCAGCAGAAAACCAGTGTCCCAGCTTGAAGATGCAGAGAAAGCAAATTCTCCCTTACTCAGCCTCTTATTCTATTCAGACCTTTAAAGTACAGGATGAAGCCCCCCCCCCCACCCCAAATTGGGGAGGGCAGTCTCTAGTCTAACAATGCAAATGTTAATCTCATTCGGAAACATCCTTACAGACACATTCAGAATTATGTTTAACCAAATACCTGGGTAACCCATGGCCCGGTCAAGTTGACATAACATCAACCCTCACAGGTTTATCATCATTTAGTTTTTGCTGGGAGGCAATGTGGCCGAGTGGTTATGAGCATATTCTCTGAATTCAGTCTGGGCCAAAAACCCATGCCCCTGATCCATCTACCTTATGAGGTTATTATAAGTATTAAATTAGTAAATATATAAACAACACAGGATAGTTTGCCATTATTATTGAATTATTGCAGTAGATTTTGCAAGAGTCTTGGGGGCATCTCATCTCAATTCCCTACTTTCCAAATTCTTTGTTTTCTTACAGGGATACAAGTATACATTTGGGAGAGAAACAGAGTAGGCAGAAGGTAGTGCAGAACCTTATTATAACTTTGAAGCTAATTAAACTTCAGTGGAAGCCTCAGCCTGTGAGTCACACTTGACCGTAAATATTATCAGACTCCTACAACATGGAAGGCATCTCCAGATGCTGTTGTTCCGATGGTCACTGTAGTGTTAACCTCTGTTAAACTGGTATTTTATGGGCGATAATTCCAGGATAGTCACAGTCTGTTTGAAAGTTGATTGTGAATTAGCCTGAGGGGGACTTTGGCAGTCTTAACTGCTTCATGAAATTTCATAAACACCACCACCTATGCGAAAAAGTAGATGATGGGACTTATATGTAATATAGCCAAATTCTAAATTTGAATTTCTTCCCTAAATTCCTTGACATAATCCAGCATTGTGACCCTCTGTGAATTCTTGATGCTATTTATGGAAAATTTTCACCACCCACCTCTCTGTTTATTTGAGTCATTTTTCAAAACAGGGAGAGTGCGATGTCTCTATGTGTGGACAGGAGAGAAATTCAAGTACTCAAAATTTAAAGTAAACTAAGAATTTCAGTTTTTGCTGGTTAGGCTTTCCAACTGATCAGAGACAACGTGCCAGACGCTATCGTTATTTTTTGCTCATTTTCTCAGTTGGACTTTGAACTCTAAAAATGGGTAAGATTGAGCTCTGCAGCCTGATGTGTTAGGTTTGTAGAGTTCTTTATAGTCTTCAGAGACTTCTGCGCTCGTATTCATTAGGTCATTATCTTCTTACATTTACTGCGTGAGGTGTGTGGGACAGGCGTTATTTTCCAGCTGAAAGAGAAAGAGAGAAGCTAAGTGGCTTGTCCCTGAATCACAGCTTAGTTCACAAGAAGAGAAGCTCCGAAAGGACAGGCGATTTTGTCTGCTTTGTTCACTCATGTATCCCCAGTGCCTGGAACAACGCGCGGCACCTAGTAGGTGTTAATAACATTTTGTAGGATTAACCAACGAATCTGATTAGGAAAACGGGGAACAGAATTCATTTCTTCAGTTCTACAAACTTTTCTATTGCACCTTTTATACTGGCGAGAGATGTTTTCTGGATTCAACTGTTGTCAGGTTTGTGGAGGCAAGTCCAATGGGCCTTCTCCATGGGGGGTGGGGGGGAGGACGGGAACCCTCGCCTCACAGTGACAGAGAAAGGAGAGGCGGGCATTTATGGGGAACCCCCATTTCCCTAAGTAGTCAGAGAAGAAGGTCTCTCGGGTGCCTCTGTTCCGAGGGCGCTGGTCTCCCTTTGGCGGCGGAGTGGGAATTCTCTGGAATTCCGGGGCTCGGCAGGCTCTGGGTGGCTGCCACTCCCGCGGTCCCCGCTGGGCGGCGGGCTAGCTGCGGCAGGAGGCGGGGCTGCTGCGTTCTCCCTTCCCGGACACTGAGGCGGGGGCACCACCCACCCTCCCGCCCCCGGGCGGCCGCCGCAAGGTGAGGAGGGGCCGGGGCGGGGCGGTTGGATGGGGAGGTGGGGCCGGCGCGGGGGCGGGGGCGCGGGGAGGCAGGGCCTAGGCGGGGCCACCGAGTGAGGAGGCGGGGCCGGGCCGGGGCCGGGGCCGGGGCCGGGGCCGGGGCGGGGCGGGTGAGCAGGAAGGCGGGGCCCGGGCAGCTAGGCCGGTCGCTCTGGCGGCGCGGGCTGCTACGCTGGCAACAACGGCAGCATCCTCCTCCCTTCCGCTTCTTTCTCTTCTCCCCTTTTTGCTCCTCATCCATTACTGGCCTCACACTTTTTTTTTCTTTCCCTTAGAGCACTCTTTCTCCAGGTCCAGCAGTAGTCTCAGCGAGCACCGCAGCAATCTCCCGATTTGCGCCCAGGTGAAAGATCTGTCACCACTCTCGTGCTGTCTAGGGCGTTCTGCACTCCCTCGCCCGGTTTCTCACCGGCAGAGGGAGCCTCCGCGGGGCAAAGGCGGGAGAAGGGTCTCCGTGCTACCGGCCTAGGTGAGCTGAGCTGTCCTGAAGTGTCAGTCCCGGCTTCTACGCGTGTCCTCCTGGAGCCGGTCGCTGGCTCTGGGCTCCGGAGGAAAGGGGGGTGCGACTTTGTAGATCACCTCGAAGCTCCAGGATTAATGCTACCTTAGATTAGGATGTGCAGCCATGCAAAGATGATAGGAGTGGGATTTCGAGGTGAAGCAAACTTAAGCCGTGAACTGCTTGTTGCGGAGTGAGGGGCACTTGTTCACTGGCAAATAATATTCCCTGTAAGTGCTCCACAAACAACTTGAAAGATAAGATAAATATTCAGAGTTTTGAAATACAGGAAAAATAAAGGTTGATGGGAGTGGAGTGTGGGGCATGAGGAAATGAGAAAGGATGAATTTTGCCTTTTTCTGAGTTTTAGTCTTTACTCCTGTATTTTTTTTTTACCCCCTTTTTAAAATGATGAAAAGGAACATCCATGATTTACCTAATCCTTTTCTCTTTCTTCTTTTTAAAGGTTGTTTCAGGGCTGCTCTGCTGGCTGTCTTCTTTCTCTTTGTCTTCTATTTGGAGATATAAATTTCAAAAATGTGTGGGAAAGAAGGCAGGAGTGTGGAGGGGTGTGACTGGGGAAAGGAAGGAGTGAAGTGACTCAAATTAGAAAGGACATTTTGAATTGGAACGTTGGTGTTATTCTCCCTGGTTCCACCAGGCTCTGGGATTAGGTCAGCAAATGCAAAACTTTCAGTAGCAAGAAGCACATTTCTCAAGATCGTTGTTTGCCACCAGCTGTGATCTCTTATTACAGTGCTTCTAGGACATTGACCCCAACAGTGAGGCATACATCCTTGTGTGCACACATAAATATGTAATGTTACAAACAGCAATGCATTTTCTAAAGACAAATCATTTGAGGGCTTGGGGATTGAACTATGCATGACATTTGTAAAGAAAATAAAAGGTATTATCTGGAGGTATGGGGCAAAGAGATCAATGGCTGTTGGTAAGGATGTGTGACATTAAATTCAAATGTACACTAGATTTTTTAAAAATCAGCTACGGGCACCTGGGTGGCTCAGTCGGTTAAGTATTCAACTTCAGCTCAGGTCATGATCTCAAGGTCCGTGAGTTCGAGCCCTGCATCGGGCTCTGTGCTGACAGCTCAGAGCCTGGAGCCTGCTTCAGATTCTGTGTCTCTTTCTCTCTCTCTCTGCCCCTCCCCTGTTCATGCTCTGTCTCAAAAATAAACATTAAAAAATTTTTAAATAAAAAATAAAAAGCTAGAATTGAAAATGACTGCAAACCCAACTGTCTAGTTTAAGTTAAGTGATATTACAAGGAGATGATTATATTTGAGAAAAAGAAATCAAGTTTCTGACAGACGAATCTCTTCTATTAAAAATACCAATTTAAATTTATTTCAAAATTTAATTTAGATCTCTTTATATATATATGCTTTTAATTTTAGAGAAAGAGAGAGAGTGGGGGGGAGAGGGGCAGAGGGAGAGAGAGAGAGAGGAAGAGAGAGAGAATCTCAAGCAGGCTTCATGCTCAGCACAGAGCCTAATACGGGGCTCCATCCCACGACCCTGGGATCATGACCTGAGTCAAAATCAAAAGTGGGATACTCAACCGACTGAGCCACCCAGGTGCCCCCAGATCTCTTTTTTAACACACTTGATGACTTTGTCTCTTGTCCAACAAATATAAATTGTTATATAAGGTGGTTCCCCTTCAAACCCACGTAGGTTCTTGAAAAATGCAATATGTGATAGACATGGGTGTAATAAGCAGGCAGTTCATCAATTCACTTCTCTTGACTCTTCTGGAAGCCGAAGAGTGAGGTTCTGATACAATATCTTTTCTGCGTTCCAGTTCCTCCACGATTTCCAAATCTCACACAGGTACAGATTGGAGACTAGGTAAGCCAGACCATAGCTGAGTCATAGCTGAGTGTCCTGTGACCTTATCTAGGGTCTTGCAAAGACCACTCTATCCAGAATTTATAGCATACACAAAATGGGTAAAAGCAACATCAGCATGAGAAATCTAGAGCACAACGGAACTGAAAGGGAGGTGATAGGGAATTAGATCAGGCAAAGGATGAGTACTGATATAAACAGTCAGTTCCAGGGAACTGTACTAGGCACCAGAGAGATTTATGTGAGAACAACAACGAACTCACATGTCAGAAAGTCTAACAATGGAATGGGAAAGAGATGCATACATATTATGTATGAACAGTTCATTGTGTCTTGTTTCCCATACATGTGAAATGGGAAGAATGGTGATGAAGATGATGGTAATACAAATAATAATAATAGTAATATCTAATTGTTACTGATCATTTTCTACATGGCAGGCATTTTTCTCAGTGTCTTACTTGTATTGAATGTGTATATCACAATTGTTCATTATGGGTTCTGTCCTCAGGATTGTGAGACTTTCAGATTACCTGTTCTCTACCCACTGAGTGTCATTGCATGTCCCTGTCCTGGAGTAACCCCAGTCTCACACTCTTCTGTCAACCTAGGGTTGAAAACCAACAACGGAGGAAGGGAACGTCTTCCTCTTGATAAACGGAACCGTGGAAATCGCTACTGAATTTGAGGTATAAAATTCCATTTGTGATGTCAGCTTCCCCTGTCCTATACTGTATTGAACTGGAATTTGATTCCGGGAAGTTTCTCTTTACCCCATTCTTTGCCCTGAAAAATTACAGCATCGTAAAAAACAAATTAATAAATTACTTTTATGAAGTGTACATGGTGTTTGCCTACGATTGTATAGCAGTGTTTGAATTGGAGCAAGGTTCGCATGGTGAGACACTGCTCCCTCACATAATTACAGCTTCACAAGTCATCAGGTAATACTTCTAGCAACTTGAGTAGGTGGAGTTGGTATAGTTTAAGCCTCCTTCACAAAATATCTACCCCCAAATTTTAATGCTCCAAAAGGCTGTCAAAAATAAAATGTTGAAGACACTTAGGTTACACTAGTATAATATTTTTAAAATTTTTCTCTTAATGTTTATTCATTTTTGAGAGAGAGAGAGAGAGAGAGAGAGAGAGAGAGCATGAGCAGGGGAGGGGCAAAAAGAGAGGGAGACACAGAATCCGAAGCAGGCTCCAGGCTCCGAGCTGTCAGCACAGAGCACAATGGAGGGCTCGAACCCACAAACCATGAGATCATGACTGAGCCGAAGTCGGACGCTCAACCGACTGAATCGCTGAGGCACCCCTTAAGGGGTATATAAGAGAAATCTGAGCTCATGAAGAAAAATGCAAAATTCCCTATTTCACTAAGGAAAACTATGTTCATGTATTTTAAAATACATGACCACTGTGTTGGTCCTATCTCAGATTTGTAAGAAAACCTCTATATTTATAAGAAAGCAGAACTGAAATCTTTTCAAAGTAAACATCTAATGAACAAAAATGTAAACATTAAAGTGTGTTTGATTCGTTTTTCAAAATTGCTTCAGAATTTATCAGTTATCTATTACAAACAAACCACTCCAGGTTTAGTAGCATAAAACAATACTTGCATTCTTTGTGTTAGAGCTAAGGATAGCACACAGCGAGAACAAATCGTCTCTGGAGCCTTAGCTGGGGAGACTCAAAAGCCGAGTTCACCTGACAGATGGTGACTGGAAGGAAATGGTGGTGTTTTCACTCACATGTGAGGGTGTTAGTGCCAACTGTATCTTGGATCTCAGGTGGGCTTTCAAATAGAACATTTACCAGTGACCTTCTTCTGTGGTCTCTCTAAATGGCTACTTTGGACTTCCTCACAGTATGCAAATGGTTACTGAGAGCAAGCCTTCTCCAAAAGCAAACTTGGATGCATGACATTTTATGATTGACCCCAGAGATCACATAGCGTTATCTTTCCCCTCTGCTATTGACCAAGGAAGTCACAAAAGTCCAGTAGATTTCGGGTGGTGCTGCATAGACCCAGCCTTTTTATAGGAGGAGGAGCGTCACAATCTCATTGCAAAAATAGCATCTTGGGTAGGGTGTAGACTGGTGTGGCCATCTTTTGAAAATACAATATATTGTAGTCTTCCCATAGGCTTACAATTCACCTCTCCCTTGCATGAAGATACACTTATATTTTCCTATGACGTCCTCAAGACTCATCCAATTGTGAGAATGAGAAGCAGCTTTATTTTCATAGCCTGTAAGTGCTGGCTCCTTTAACTTACTCTTTTAGCTCATCTCTCTTCTCTCTCACTTTCTAAGTTAGCAGCTGATAACCAAATGCATTTTCAACACTGCTTGCTAATCTAGCCAGGTCACCATATTCCTCAGGTATATTTTCTATTAGCCGTTATTGCAGAAAATAGTTTTGCTGAAATTTTGCCTGTGCGTAACAAGTGTCCTCTTTTGTCCAACTTGGACTAACAATCTCCTGAAAGCTTTTCCAACTTCTTCCCAGTCCCAAAGCCAGTGTGCTGCATATTTTAGGTTTTTATCAGCTTCGCACTCCACTCTTAATACTAAAACCAATACTACTGCTGCTATCGTGATAAACCACCCCAACACTTAGTCATGTAAAACAGCTATCTTCAAGCACAAGGATTCTGTGGGTGAGGAAGTTGGGTAGGGCACAGTATGGATGATTTGTCTGTACCCCGTGGTGTCTGGATCTTCAGGGATGGAAGTCGAAATGACCCCACTTATCCTTCCCAAAGACCTGTGTGTGTCTATTTTCCCCACAGTGCTGGGCTCCAGGGTTAGATGTCCTGGTTCCTAAAGGATGAACCCCTATATCAAGGTTTGGAACATGGGTTTTGTTAAACTGTCGGCTAAGGTTGTTGCCTGAGTCTATGTGTCCATGGACAAGCAGGCAGGAAGTACAGTCCTGACCTTCCCAGGAGGAAGCAGGATGAGGTTACGTAATGCAGACTCAAGGAATGTATTTGGTGTCCAGGTGACCCTCTCCGTCACCTCTTGGTAGGTACTCTTGTTCAATTCTGACAGTAAATAGCCAAGTGCAGCATTTGGGGCTGAAAAGACCGTATTGCCCAGGGGCTCAGATGCTGTTGAATGAAAAATCTATCTTACAATATTTTACATTCCCATTGTCTTTATATTCTTTCTAGTGAAGTCACTTTCTTTATGAATCTTAATATTACAAAATATAACATCTTAACTTATTTTTTTACTTTTATATTATGTTAAGACTTACTAACAATGATTATTTAACTTCAGGTCAGATAGATGAGATATAGCCTTTCCTGGTAGTGGAAAAAAGTTAAGATAAGAGCAAGATGCTACTTGCAAAACATTTCAGAAATTAAATATTTGCTCTGCAGTAACATGAGAGGGAAATATTTTTTAAGAGCAAAATTTTGATCATGACTGCTGATTAACCAACCGTATTGATCGTTAAGGGTAGACAATTTAATTGTCATGACACTAAGACAATAACAGGCTTTTGAAGTAATTTTCTTTAAAGAATAATAGTACTTTGTTACATAAATCTATCTCAGAGTGCCCAGTAGATTTTTATCTGTTAAAATTAGATGTAATCTAAAAAATACAAGCCACCAAATGAAGTTGATTTTTGAAACCATATTTTCTACAAAAAAAAAAAAAAAGATTCATAAAGCCATTTGGAATGTTTATTTTTGAATTTTCCTTTACCTTGTTGTAAAGTAAAATAGTAGTGTTAGGATTTGAAAAGATTTTGAAATCATTTGGTTTAACTCCCTCCCTTTGTAGAGAAAGAAACTAGAAAGTTTATTTGAGTCACCTAAGATCATGCTGCTAATTACTGCCAGAACTTCCAACTAACGTGTCAAAATCTAGTATAAAATGCTCTCTGTCACAATGTCCTTGGAATAATAAGTGTTTATTTTTTCCATCTTGATGACAAATTTCCTGCTTTTTTTGTTTGCTTGTTATTTTCACTAAGTAAGCTTCAGCCTGCAGTCTGAATTTCTATTTCTTTTCCTGAAAACAAATAAAAGTTTTGGAGAGGATTGCTTTGTATGCGCCTGTCTAGTATTAAAATATGAAAAAGAAACCTCTTCACCCAATATATACTTTTGTCTATTGCATAGAATGTTAAAATTGCTTACCCATTTCTCTCACATAAGGAAGCTGTTCCAAAGGATACCAGCCAGCATCAGTAGAACAAAGAAGGAAAGTAGGAATATAAGTAGACTCCCACTGAAATTTCTAGTTTGCTTAGATTTTGATATCTCATAGGTCTTGGATAACTGCTGCTGGATATAAGCACTTTTTTCCTGGTTTTGTTTTTAATTCTTAGTTGAACTGTTACTAAGTCACTGGAATGTGTTAATGGCTAGAAAACTTGATAACCCAAGACTGCCAATTTTTCTCCCTGGGTTTTGTTTGTGTTTTCTTCTTTTTCTTTGGAATTACATGAAATGTAACAGTTTAGATTTATTACCGTTTCATATCTTTAAAAATAATCTAGTAACTGCAAATAGAACTAATAACCTTCTGTTAATTTAATTTTGGGTTATTTTCTTCTCGCCCCTTTCCTGTCAGAATTCCTCTCCATCATACTTTCCTTACAGATGTAACCCATGCTTTGAAAAATATATTTGTGATACAGTGCTTGCATTTGGCATCTCTTTTGCAGTGCTTTACAATTGAGTTACTTACATGCGAGTTACCTTTCTCAGCACGCTGATGCAAATGGCATTTTATGTACCTGTTGCTTATTGGATAGTATGCATTTCATATTTTTTTGTAAATGGAAACAGAAAGCGAACTGTCTTTATATGATTTACTGCTATTAATATGGATGCTACAAACATCAAAAGTAAGTACGGTTCCATTCATATTTATATTTGCAAATGATTTCTATGGGCTTTATGCGAGAGGTTTCCATGGGGATAATAAAAGACATGCCCTCTGCTGCAGCTTGCATAACATGCTGATAATCACACTCTATTTATTGGGAACTTCACGGCTTTCCTGTGATTGGTGTCAGGGAGCTACAGTTGCCTCTACTGCAGAGCATCTCGATTACTGAATTGTATGTGATCTTGTGTAGGACATATGTCTGATCCTCAGCGTGCTTGAAGAACACTTCAGTAAGAAATATACTCACTAGAAAACGTGTTGTTTGATTCTTGGGTGTAAACAGCTTCACTGTTAATCAGAAAAATTAAAATAATAAACAGTACCTGCTGCTTATTCCTTAAAGAGTTAAGTTTGCCACATTCGTTGAGAAACACGCTAAAAAGCTTTTGCTGAAAGTAGTTTGAGGGCACAGTTGTTCATTTTCTCTGCCAAGTTCCTCAGGACAGTTTTGAACTTTTTGCAAGTCTCTGTGTACATCATTTTCTTCTTAAAATACCCCCCAACTCCATCATAAACTTGATTATCAAAAGGGACTTGGGGAGAGGGGGGCAAAAGTAGATTTTACACCTGCTAAATTCTTATGCTGTCTTTAGAGGTCAACAGGAAAATAAAAGGATTTCATCAAGATTTTCCGACTTCATGAAAAAAATACGTATTGTTTATGTTGAATCCTGGAAGCCTCTACTTAGAAAGGAATCTATTAGGCAAAAAGCTTTGCATATTGTAAGCTTGATGTTATGTTCAGAAGTGAAAAGTATCGCAGATGACTAAATAATTTGGGGTGACAAAAAAATAAAAGGTCTAAGCACGTCCTCAGATATCACTAAAAGAGTCATTTGAAAACATTGAAACTAGAGCCTAAACTGAACACATTGTCAATATCCGACCGGCCATCTGTGAAAGCCCATGTGCAGCACGTTCTTTCCCCCAGCCCTGCAGAATCCCTGGCCATGGGGCTCTGCATCCTGAGCTGAGATCTGGCTGCCAGGTTCTCCCATGGGGACGCCCAATCAGTCTTGCTTTTTTGAGAATTGTGACACGAGCCAGACAGTTTCCAGTTTCTGTGCTCCAGAAGCCCTCATCGGCTTAATTTTCTAAATAACAGTCTTTCCATTTGGAAATAGCATACCAACCATGTAAACCTGTTTACCCTGATATGCTTTATAAATGATCATTTCTCTCCATATCGTGGTTCCTTGGTAATACATTCACACTTAAAAGGAAGGAGTGTCTGCACAATACATTAACCTCATGGTTTCCGAATTTTTCTTTTAACAAAATATTATTTCTAGCCACTTTCAAAGAAAATCATATGTTTCCTCTGTTCTATTCGACAGGTAAAAGTTATTCTAGAGAGTAGAGGGTGTTGGCAACTCCTTTCAGTTGCTTTTTGGGATGGCATGGAGGCACTTTGGAGAAGCCCCAGGGAGCCACAGGAAACAGCCTTCAAACCCTTTCCTTAGTCTAATGCATTAACTAAGAAAATTAGGAATTTCTTTTCTAATTAGAAACAGATTTAGGACAGCCTCTTTTTAAGTATACATTGAGCACATGCCATGACTATAAAGTTGAATAAAGTGAACATATATGTAAAGATTTCAAGAAGAGTCTGGGCCTAAATACTTGCACACAAATATTTTTCTGGAATGATTCCACTGTTGAAATCCTCAAAAGGATCTCAAATTAGAGAATTCATTGGATTACAATTTCGTTAAATTGCGGTAATAGAGTGTGATTCTTCTATCTTGGAATTTTACAACATGCCTTCTTATTTTTTCTCTTTCTACACCTCTTCCCATCATCTATTGAATGGGTAAAAATCTTACCATGAAGAACTGATTAATAAATTGAACACAACCTAATTTTGTTTAACATAGAGTTTATCACTTTGAGTTTCAAAGAACATCAAAGTACAAAAGGCGACCGAAGGCAAAACAGAATCAAAGTATTTGTAGGACCTCTGAACTCTACAGGTATTTTGGTTTTTGCTTTTGATGCCTGCAGCTGAATGCCATCCTTGAATTAACACAGTTGCCGGCTCTTTTGCAGAAGGGAAAAGAGAAGCGGGACACATTAGAGATGCATAGGTGTTGCATTAAAGTTAACTTTCAATGTTCCGCTCAGGAAGATGCACGTGTTTTATGGCATAGGAGGAACAAAAAAACAAAACAACAACAAAAACACTTTTCCTGTACGAAGTTTTTCCAGCTCTACCCAGTATTATGTCCTGGGGATTTATGTCCTGTCTCATTCTGAAAGGGCTAGAGATGGCTTAGAAAATAAAATATAGTGTGAAAAAAAAATTTTAAGGCTAAAGCCAAACAGAGCCCAAAGAAATGAATCAAAATGTATGCAGGAGGATGAGATTTAAAGTATTTGGTAGGAAGTTTGCCTCCAAGCTTTCTGATAGTTACTACAAATAAGAGAAATGTAATGGACTATAGAGCCTTTATTTTTATTCAAAAATAGGAGACACATTCATATCTAGAGATGGGCTTTTTTTTAGTGGCAATCTCAAACAAGAATTTAATCCCTTGTTTACAAAGTAAAGAACACTGAACTATGGATGAATAGCCTGTGAACAGGAGAGGAGAAAGCGTTAAGCAAGTAAATAAACCTTATGCAGTGATTTAAAATACTAAAACAGAAACTTGATCCAAATGCAAAAGAATATGTCTATATATTTTAATTGCATTGATAAGACATAAAGCCTTGGGATTTTTTTTAAGTTTATTTATTTTGAGAGAGAGAGAGCACACGAGCGGCCCAAGAGTGTGCACTTGCATAAGTGGGGGGGGGGGGTGCTGAGAGAGGGGGAGCAAAAGAGAATCCCAAGCACTATTAGTGCAGAGTCTGATGGGGGGCTCCAACTCACAAATCTGGAGATCATGACCTGAGCCGAAATTGGATGCTTAACCAACTGAGCAACCCAGGCGCTCCAGAATTTTTTTACAATGGTTAATCCAACACGTTTTTCACTAGTCACTAAAGCTGATCACTTTGTCTTATTCTTTATTCTCCTATTGGTTCTTAAGTTTGATTATTTAATCGTGAGGTTGATAAGACCTTCATTACTAATGAATGGAGGTGCAGAACAAGGACCGGTCATGGTTAGCTGAGGGCAAAGCTAGATTTTCTTGTGTGCAGTGTAGAACTTGGTCTCCTAGCAACACCTCCTTTCTGAGTGGTGGTTCAAATATCCAGTTCCTTTACCGGGAATGAGATCACTTCTAGAAGCACAATCTTTGCTACAAATTAGGTTTTGTCAGGTGGTGGTTTTACAAGATCTCCTTACCAGATGCAAAACAAATTGTTAAAAATTTGTTTTGACGTTCCTTGACATAGATAATTAACATCTTTTCTCCCTACTCCCACCCTATTAAAAACATGGAATTGTAGAGCCCAAAGAAATATTCATCAGGAATGGAAACCAACTAAATATGTAAGAGAGAATTAGAGAGTGAGCGAGGAAAACTAATCAATTAGGACCACAGACCCAGCAGCTCTGGAGAATTTGAAACTGATATAACAGTTGAAAAAAAGAGAAACTGATTTACAAGAGTAGATTTATAATAGTATTTGGCAACTATATAAGACTATCTATCTATATATTTATTTTAATATTTGATTGCATGTAAATATTTATGAACACAAATATTCAGGAAATAGTAATTTATTGAATTGTTTTTGATAGAAAATAGTTAATAATATTAGAAATATATCTTACCCATGAGAATCCTGCTCTGATCTAAGATTGAAATTATTGATCCTTTTCTCTATATTTGGTACTTTATTCATTAGCTCAGTGTGAGATAGTCTCTCTTGCTTCAAACTAGACTTAAGTTATGAAAAAAACTTATAGGATATTGAGGCTTCTTTATTTTTACCATCAGAAAAACATTGTATAGTTTCCTTATTGTTATGCTAGTTGTTTATAGTTTGTTACTTTTGATTTACCCCCAGCCCCAAATAGAATGTAAGTTCCATGAGAGAGAGATTTTACTTTGTTATTGCTCACGGGTCTAACCCGTGTTTTAAAGAATATCTGGCAAGAAGAAAAACCTCAGCGAATACTGATTAAATCAATTAATGAATCATGATAGGAATAAAGCGACAAAGGCTTTGTGTGACATCAAATCACTTATGCTGTCACACAAAGGGGAGTGAAAAGGTGACAGCTCACAAAGTCCAAATGCGTGCCCTGCAGATACTGGGGATGGCTTGACACTGGTCATTTGACAAGGACAGTTGTCTTTTGACTGTAGTACAGTGTTTCATGTAGGCTTACCTAGGAACCAAAGTGTTTTTGCCTTGAAAATCCTACTCATGACTCCTTTGGTGTTCGTCATCCATTTCAAAATCATGACACAAACCAGATAAAACGGGATGCGATGATTATCAGTTCCACCGCCCACTCGGAGGGTAATTCATGCCCTTTCTAGCTTCACTGAATTCTGATTGAATTTTCCAATGGGAAGTGAGAACAGTTCTCTTCTCCAGCCTGGTGACCCCATAGAAAGCAGCCTATTTCCCTTCGTGAAATAACTTTCCTTTTCTTTCTGACTCTTCTGATTAGTTTGCTTATTTGAGTTTTATTGATCTTGAGGGCAAATTCTCCTCTGATTATCATTTCTATGAAATTTCAGTTGTATTTTTTGACTTTCATTCATCTCTCCCTTCTAGAGACAACAACTTAACATTTCTCATTGTTTCCTCATTTAAAAGAAAACACAATATTGCAAAATAATAAAATGCTATAGCTATTCATATTGTCACCATCGCTTCACCATCATGGTTTTACCTGTTACCTCCTACCTGGACACTTAATTTTTCATTGATCCAATCATAGGTACATACTGTATTTATTTCATTATGTTCTCATAACATCATATTATAAACACATTTCTATATACTTCCATGTATAAACTTTAGTAGTGCCATGATATTTTACCATGTTAATATGACATGGAGTATAACACAAACTTTCTAATGCTGGACCCTCTGCTTTTTATCCAAACTTTCACCAGCATAGCATGCCTGATTTTTATTGAACGGCTACTGAACTCACAACTTACCTATTGCTGTATGATTTCTATATGACTTCATGTTATATCTTCGTAATTCTCAACTCCAGTAGACCCAATGTCTTCTTTAATAACAGAATATGGTAACACTTTCTTTACTGTATTCTGAAATAAAAATAGATAACATAACCGCATACACAAAAACCCCAGAGTTAGAGGGACACTGAGGCAATTCTCCCCCATGTGCCAGTCTGCCACGTGGTCAGCAGCGTGCACGCTTCTTTTGGTCGGTTTTCCTGGCATCTCCCAGGATCCCAGAAATAATCCCAGAGCTGAAGTATCCCATTCTGTAACTGTATTCAGAATCACCTCATGTCTCTCACAGCCAAAGAACTGATAAGGCAAGTTTCATGCCTGACTGTCTCACTCCTTAAGAAAGAAGAAAAAAAAAAGCTTTTTTTCCTAGAAAAACTTTGGTGAATTTGTAGTAGCTGGCTCAGTGTTTTGCCCAGTCATACTTAAATCGCTGTGGAGAACATGGCTTGGCTGTATTATCTCCGGTGCCACAAATGAAGTGGAAAGATAATGATAGCTGTCAAACAATGCCACCCTCCTCTTTCGTTTGTATGGAAAGTCAGAGTCACAGTGTATTCCCTCTCTTTAGTTTTATTCATTATCAGTGGTGATATTTATCTCTTATTTTGTGAGTAGCTACTCCGGATTTTTTCTTTTTCTTTTTTCTTTTTTTGGTCTGGAAAGAGAACCAGTTCTACCTACCGTGTACTATTACATAGATCTTACAGCAGCCTTCCTAGCTGATAAAGTCAAAGGCATGATGTCTTTATTATTTACATTCTTTTTATATATTTATTCTTACTCTAAGCTCACAAACTTATAATAACAATGCAGGAAATGATTTTGAAAAACCATAACACGCCCTTACCAGAGATGCCTAAGGCCGTCCCACTCGTCCTTAGTAAAAAACAATATATTTATGGAATATAAACATAAAACATGGAACATCCACAAAAACATAGAACATCAATTTTTAAAAGATGACATTTTTCACAATAACCACATGATGGTTGCTTTCTTGAAAATGGATGCAATTTGTAACAAATAAATCACAAATACACTATAAAAAAGATACAATTTTAAAATTCATCTTTGCTTATAGAGTATAGCTTATGTTTCATTGCCTAAATAACAATGGGGAATACTAGACAACAGACACCAGTGTAGAACACAGCTCGTATAAATTATGAAAAGACCTTGTAGACTTGAGGTATCTAAATTGGTATGGCTTCTTTAAGAAACTTCATTAGAGTTTTAATGGATTTTCTTTTTGCTCACTTCCTCTAATTTAAAGTGGACTGTTATGAGAATGGTGGCAAAGTCAAGTCTTTAAAATACCCAGAACGTAGGCATCTGGATGGCTCAGACAGTTAAGAGTCTGCTCTGGACTTTGGCTCAGGTCATGATCTCACAGTTCATGAGTTAGAGCCCCACATCCAGTGGGAGCTTGCTTGGGATTCTCTCTCTCTCTCCTTCTCTCTCTGCCTCCCCTCTGCTTGTGTTCTCTGTCTCTCTGTCTCTGTCTCTCTCTCTCTGTCTCAAAATAAATAAACTTTAAATAAATAAATAAATAAATAAATAAATAAATAAATAATCAAATCCCCAGAAAGTTTAAAATGATACCTTAGTTTCTTTAACAGAAAGTGGAGTTCATTAAAATCATCCCAGTAGACTTTCCTTTAAAAATCCATCAAAGCATCCAAATAATTGAGAACATAAGTAGGTAGTTTCATTGTAAGTATATGCAGAGTACAACAAACTTCACCTTCTTTGTTGCCTTTTTCTCTTCCCTCTTTCTCAACCATATAGACTCGTTTTATGGGAAAGGTTTGAGACAATCACGTTCTTTTTTCCTGGGTGATGGGGCGGATGCTTGTTCAATGGTTTTAAAGCCACATGCTGCAGGACAGTCTCACCTGGCATCTCTCTGCTCCTCCAACTGCCTTCTTGGGTCCCACTTCAGCCTGCAAATGCAAGGTCCTGCTCCAGAAATTGTCCACAGGGGGTCACAATCATAAGCTGTGACATATTAAGCATCATTTTCGATTGCTAAAAGGGCAGAAAAGTGAAAACAAACTCATTAAAATGTTTTAATTAATTGGATTTCTTCTCATCTAAGGAAAAAATATAACGCATATTTATAAATATTCACATTAACCTAAGCCAATGGCTTCACACTGGATTACTAGTTACCATGGGTAAAATGAGAGAAACTGACAAGGCTGTTCCACACTTAACCTCTAGCCAATTCAGTACAGCACAAATTGTGTTGATAATGGGAACATTTTTAGCAATTTATTTTAACAGAAGGAGAAATGTACATTTTCCCCTAAAGTAATTATAAGATTTATGAATAGGTTAAAGGGGAAAGGACAAAAAAATCATATTGCAGTTTTGTCTTGGCAAAATATTCCTAACAAAATTGTACTTCTAGAATCCATAAACAAAACTGCAGGGGCACCAAGGCATGTTCAGCATGAAGATAATGAAACTAATGAATTGTTCATGTAGCCATAGGTTCCTGTAAAACTTATTTAAAATGCTATTCCTTATATGCCATTGGTTAAGACCTTTTGTTGAGGGGTTAAAATTATCAAAGGCTTTCTGACATGTGGCCAAAGGGAAAGCAGATTTGTGTTTACTTCAAGCTGTATTGTGTTCAAGTATGTATGTGTGCCTCCCGTGTGATCATGAAGTTACTGCTGGCAGTCCCAAAGCAGGGAAGGCTTCTGGAAACATGCCAATGTCAGCTGTGCCCGCTTACCTGGGGACATGAGGATGCAGAGACACAGGTCACTGTGCTATTGGAGCATGTCCTATGGCACCCAGCCCTGGAAATAGGCATGTGAGCCATGGAGAAGAAACCAGGTTGGAAATGAACGAGTCAGGATCGCCACATTAAAGGTGGGGTTCTCTTCTCTTTCTCCACTGGAAAATACTAATATGAAATCATTGACATATTAAGAAAATGTAAAAAATATGCAATCAAAAGATTAAGAAAAAAAGATATAAAAGACTGAGTTAGGCAGTTAATAAGAATATTATATTTGTCTGGATTTTATGATATTTATGGTATGTGTCATCTTACTAAAATATCTGGTTTAATACAAGTTATACCTCAATAAAAATAATTATAATAATCTAGTTTGTAGTGATTTATTTCTTCACTATAAATAAGAATTCATTTTGTATCTGATGCTGTACTTGTGATTTTAGATTTTTTTTCTTTTAAAAAAATGTTTTTAATGTTTATTTATTTTTGAGAGACAGAGAGTGACACAGAGCATGAGTCAGGGAGACACAGAGAGATAGAGGGGTGACACAGAATCTGAAGCAAGCTCCAGGCTCTGAGCTGTCAGCACAGAGCCCAACCTGGGGCTCGAACTCACAGACTGCGAGATCATGACCTGAGCCGAAGTTGGATGCTTTACTGACTGAGCCACCCAGGTGACCCTAGATTCTTTTTCTTAAAGAAGTTTCCCCAGAGTTTATAATCTTCTATATCCACAAAACCTGGATCTATACCTTAATTCTTTGCATTAATTGTCTCTTTTGTGGCCGTATATTATCAGTTGATATTAGGTAGGATGTGTGAGGCAGAGAACCAATCTTGGGTTTTACAACCTACTGTTTCCTGATACCAAGTATTGCAATACTGGTATTGCAAGATATATCTTGGGCACATCAGCACCACCTTCCCACAGACATCCTGGTGTTGCTAAGGCATTTCATAAGCAAAGTTCTCTCTTTCCAGGTGGTAGATTCTTAACCTCTTCAGGATCTCTGGGGTAGTTAGAATTTTTTTGTGGGATTGTGATGCCTCCAGCTTTGGTTTTCACAATTCCGGACTTCAAGCTGTATTACAAAGCTGTAATCATCAAAACAGTATGGTACTGGCACAAAAACAGACACAGAGATCAATGGAATAGAACAGAGAACCCAGAAATGGACCCACAAACTATGGCTAACTAATCTTTGACAAAGCAGGAGAGAATTTCCAATGGGGGAAAAAAAAGTCTCTTTAGCAAACTTGACAGTGACATGAAGAAGAATGAACCTGGACAACTTTCTTACACCATACACAAAAATAAACTCAAAATGGATGAAAGACCTAAATGTAAGGCAGGAAGCCATCAAAACCCTCAAGGAGAAAGCAAGAAAAAACCTCTTTGACCTTGGCCACAGCAACTTCTTACTTGACATGTCTCCAGAGGCAAGGGAAACAAAAGCAAAAATGAACTATCGGGACCTTATCAAGATAAAGAAACTTCTGCATAGTGAAGGAAGCAAACTGCAAAACTAAAAGGGAACTGATGGAATGGGAGAAGATATTTGCAAGTGAAATATCAGATAAAGAGTTACTATCCAGAATCTGTAAAGAACTTATCAAATTCAACACCCAAAAAGCAAATAATCCAGTGAAGAAATGGACAAAAGACATCCATAGACACTTTTCCAAAGAGGACATCCAGATAGCTAACAGACACATGAAAAAATGCTCAACATCACTCATCATAAGGGAAATATAAATCAAAACCACAATGAGATACCCCCTCATACCTGTGAAAATGGCTAAAATGAACAACTCAGGCAACAACAGATGTTGGTGAGGATGTGGAGAAAGAGGAAGCCTTTTGCACTGCTGGTGGGAATGCAAACTGGTGCAGGCACTCTGGAAAACAGTATAGAAGTTCCTTAAAAAATTAAAAATAGAACTACCCTACAACCCAGCAATTGCACTTCTAGGTATTTATCCAAAGGACACAGGAGTGCTGTTTCGAAGGGGCACTTTCACCCTAATGTTTATAGCAGCGCTATCGACAATAGCCAAAGTATGGAAAGAGCCCAAATGCCCATCAACTGATGAATGGATAAAGAAGATATGGTATATATATATATGATGAAATATTACTTGGTGCTCAAAAAGAATGAAATCTTGCCATTTCCAATAACATGGAAGGAACTAGAGTGTATTATGTTAAGCAAAATTAGTCAGAGAAAGATAAATATCATATGACTTCACTCATATGTGGAATTTAAGATACAAAGCAGGTGAACATAAAGGAGAGGAAGCAAAATTAATATAAAAACAGAGAGGGAAACAAAGCATAAGAGATTCTTAAACACAGAGAGCAAACTGAGGGTTGCTGGAAGGGTTTTGGGTGGTAGGATGGGCTAAATGGGCAAGGGACATTAAGGAGGATATTTGTTGGGATGAGCACTGGGTATTATATGTAAGTGATGAATCACTAAATTCTATTCCTGGAAAAAAAAAAAAAGAATTTGTTGTGGGAAAACAATACATTCTCAGTCAAGCATGAAAGAATGATACCTTGGGGATTTTCCATAAAGTATTGAATTACTAAAAACGATATATCTAATTTGCCACACGCTACTGTACTGTTTTCCTCTCTTTACATCAGCCTTTTGGGATAATGTTGACCTTTATTTAAAAGTGAGCAAAATTCTCACATAATTAACAGCACACTCTTCCTTAACTTGGAAAGCTCCCTGAACACTGAGGTCACAACACCAAAACCTGAACAGATTGTCTACCATTTTCTATATTCATTTCAAAATTTTAGCGTATCAGGAGAATAAATCTAGAAGGTGGCCTCTGTTGAAACACTTAAGGAAAATGCACAGTGAACATATCTTTACATAGGGGTTATGCATATTTTCGTAGACACATCAGAGTAAATTAACATGAATTGGTCTCAGAAGAGATAATTTCTGAAAGGTATTCTGAGACCTGAGAAGAGTTAGGTCATTTGAAATGGTTTATTATTTCCTCTTAGGAGAATCAAATACATTTATTAATAGCTGGTCTGAATTTTGGGGTGGCCAATTTCTTGCTTATAAACTAAGGGCAAACATTTGCTAAAATCAAGTTTGTTAGAGTTTATTTTGACTCTCATATAATAGAAGGAGTATCTTTATTTGATCTTCCTTTTTAAAAAAATAATAGCAGTCACCAATTAGTGAGAAAGAATAGCTTATGCCTCCATCACCACACCATCCTGAGTATTGAAATATTGAATGTAGACAGCATCTGATTGTGTCAGAGTTCTCATGCATGGTTGTCTTTCCAGTTGATGGAAGGTTTCATTCCCTAATAAGCTGTCTCTACCATTAATCTGGTTTTCTGAAAATTAAAGGGGACAAAATAAAGAAATCCTTTATGAGTTCAGCTGAACACTTCCATTTTCTATTTTATCTTTTCTACTATATGATCTCCCTCTCCACGTTTGAATATCCTCCTGTAATTATTGGAAATTTAGATACTGACTGGGTCCTTTCATGCTAGTACCATGCAAGCAGCATATTGAATGAAGTGACAGAGAAAACAAGGAGGAATAAACCTCGCTTTTTGTTAGTGCAAGTGAGTGAAACTTACAACTATTCTGGGTTAGCACTCCACGGGATATCAGAGTACTACAGGAAAAATCCATATGCTGTAGCAGTCATGGAGTTATTTAGAAATTTGGAGACTTTCCTTTGCCTTAGCATTACACGTAGGGGATAATTTTATTGTTCATAATATGATACAATATAACTTTTTGGGAAAAATGCCAGTGAAAGACTCCATGCTTTTGCTATCTATTTGAAAAGCTTAAATTTTAGATGCATTAGAATCCCTGACCTACCACAAACAAACAAGTAAACAACCAAACTGACAAATTTTGAAAGGATTTCAGCCTTAAATCCTTAAAAGGTCAGTTTCATTTCAGCCTCAGTTTTATTTTTATGACATCAAATTTATTTAATTTTATCAGTTATGCTAGATTTCTCTTTAAAACAATATTAATATTAGAGTACAACATTAAAATAGTATAGAACACATAGCCACACATTGAAAGAGTAACATTTGCATACAAATTTCCAGGATATTGGAATCGAATTTGACTTTGAAGTAAGCTATGCACACATGGTTTACTTAAACAAGGTATTTCTCAATGTGTTTATTTTCCCTTAACATATATTACTTTTCTTGGAACACTGATTAGGGGTCAGAATTTTGCAAGGAATGAGTCTGGTGATGAATTTTTGTTACTGCATACTGTATCACACCATGCTGAATTGATTATCATAATCAGAGATTTTATAGGATGACTATGATGTAATAGAAGAAACACAGTATTTAAAAATCATACAAACCATTATACAGTAAGATCTTTCACTAAGTGTTGCTCTACTAGGGATATGACCTCCGTTTTTGTCAGAAATGGGGCTGAATAGACCATGCTGCAAGACGGATTTCTTTTTATTTAACTTGAGGACAGTCTGTATTCTTCTACCCACCCAGGTAGCTTCATTATCTGAAAGGTCAGTAAACATCTCTGTAAAATTCCCTTTCGGATTCCTGAAAAGTGCTTT
Source organism: Panthera pardus (assembly GCF_024362965.1). Classification (NCBI taxonomy): domain Eukaryota; kingdom Metazoa; phylum Chordata; class Mammalia; order Carnivora; family Felidae; genus Panthera; species Panthera pardus. The sequence continues at coordinate 27,589,329 of NW_026526655.1, forward strand.
TAGTTCCACCACGTTTAAAAGCAATTTTGGATAATCAGAAAATGTCATTCTCCCTGGTTAGCTGAAAGTCAGAGAGGAAGAGTTTGTGAAAGGTAAAATGAAAGAGGAATGTGGATTTGACGGTTGATATGTATAACTTTTCCAGATGGCTCCTAACCCAGCCCAGCCAAAATAGCAACTTTGTTAGGGGGACTTCATTTGCTGTTTGAGCAAATGTACTTAATAGGCCACAGTGCAAATCTCTCTGGTGACTTCTGTTAGAATCATGAGATTTCGTGCCAGAAGATCTTATCATCCTTGGTAGCCCATCTTCTCTCTTCGTCTTCATCATCATCCCTCTCTTTCACCAGACCCACTCAGCATTGCACATGTGTAATGGAGCCACATGTCAGGCAGTTCAACTGATGAACAAGAAAAATAGCATGAAGTGAGAAGCAAATGAAATCCATGCTTTGAGTTTGTGAAAATACAAATAAAATTATAATTCAGTCAAACTTTTTTTTCAAATCAAGTAGTTCCAAATAAAGGTGAAACTGTCACCAGCAGAAGGCCTGTTAGACTGGTCACATTGCAGCTAGTGCAGATGCCTCAAAAAGGCAGAAGCATCAAAAGCATGCAAAGACAGTCAGCTAACATCATATTCAATGGTGAAAAATGGAAAGGTTTTTCCCTAAGATCAGGAATAAGACAAGGATGTCCACTCTCACCACTTTTATTCAACATAGTACTGAAAGTCCTAGCCACAGAAATCAGACCAGAAATGAAATGCATCCCTATTGGTAAGAAAAACTCACTATTTGCAGAGGACATGAAACCATATATAGAAAATCCTAAAGATTCCGCCAAAAAAACTACCCCAAACTTCTTCAAAACAGCCCCTACAAATTCTTCAGAACAACACAACTGACCCCTGACCTGACACACACCTGGCTCATTCAGCTTTATCTAGAATGTCCCCTAACTAGTTATATATACACATCTTTGCATGTTTCATGGACCAGAGCTCCTCCAGGAAGGAAAAATTACAGGAATCAGGCCCAAGGATCAGAATCAAAGCACGGAATTGATAAATGAATTCAGTAATGTCACAGGATACAAAATCAATATAGAGAATCTGTTGCATTATACGCTAATAATGAAGAAGCAGAGAGCGAAATTAAGAAAACAATCCCATTTACAATTGCATCAAAAAATAATAAAATTATGAGAAATCAAGTTAACCAAAGGGTGAAAGACCCATACTCTTAAAAGTACAAAACACTGATGAAAGACACTGAAAATGACACAAACAAAAGGAAAGATATTCCATGGTCAGGGATTGGAAAAACAAATATTGTTAACATGTCCATACTATCCAATGATATCTGCAGATTTAATACAAGCCCTATCAAAATACTAACAGCATGTTTCACAGAACTAGAACAAATAATCCTGAAATTTGTATGAAACCACATGAGACCCAGCATAGCCAAAGCAATCTTGAGAAAGAAAAACCAACCTGGAGGTATTAGAACCTCAGATTTAAAGATATACTACAAAGTTGTAGTAATCAAAAGAGTATTGTACTGGCACAAAAATAGAACAGAATAGAGAGTCCAGAAATAAACCCTCATTAATATGGTCAATTAGTCTACAACAAAGAGGCAAGTATATGCAATGGGAAAAAGACAGTCTCTTCAACAAATGGTGTTGGGAGAACTGGACAGCTACATGCCAGAGAATGAAACCAGACCATTTTCTAACACCATACACAAAAATAACTCAAATTGGATTAACGACATAAATGTGAGGCCTGAAACCATAAAAATCTTAGAAGAGAGCACAGGCAGACATTTCTCTAACATTGGTTGTAGCAACATCCTTTTAGATATGTCTCCTAAGGCAAGAGAAACAAATGCAAAAATGAACGATTGAGACTACATCAAAATAAAAAGCTTCTGCACAGCAAAACAAAAACAAAAACAAAACAACCAACAAAACTAAAAGACAACCTATGGAATGGAAGAAGATATTTACAAATGGCATATCTAATAAAGACTTAGTATCCAAAATATGTAGGAAACTTCTATAACTCAACACCAAAACAACAAATGATCCAATTAAAAAATGGACAGAAGACATGAATAGACATTTCTCCTTCATCTTTTCACCATCAGGGAAATCAAACCACCGTAAGATATCACCTCACACCTATCAGAGTGGCTAAAATAAAAAACTCAAGAAACAAATGGTGGTGAGGATGTAGAGAAAAACTAATCCTCTTGCACCGTTAGTGGGAATGCAAACTGGTGTAGCCACTGTGGAAAACAGTATGGAGTTTCCTCAAAACATTAAAAACAGATCTACCCTATGACCCAGTAATTCCACTACTGGATATTTACCTAGGGAAAATGAAAACACTAATTTAAAAAGATATATGCACCCCTTTGTTTACTGCAGCACTATTTATAATAGCCAAAATATGAAAGCAGCCCAAGTGTCCATCAATTGATGAATGGATAAAAAAGAAGTCGTATTTATATACAATGGAATATTAGTCAGCCATAAAAAGGAATAAAATCTTGCCATTTGCAACAACACGGATGGATATAGAGGGTGTAATGTTAAATGAACCAAGTTAATCGGAGAGATAAATATCATATTATTTCACTCATCTGTAGAATTTAAGAAACAAAACAAATGAACAACAACAAAAAACAAACAAACCAAAAAAACAGACTCAACTATACAGAGGAAACCAGTAGTTACCAGAGGGGAGGGGTGGGGGGGGTGAATGAAATAGGTTAAGGGGATTAAGACTACATTTATCATGATGAACACTGAGTAATGTATGGAATTGTTGAATCACTATATTGTATACCTAAAACTAATATAACACTATATGTTAACTCTACTAAAATTAAATTTTTTTTTTTAAATGTAAAGACAGAGCTTCAAGTCCTCTCTGTGGAAGCGTGTTCTCACAGCCACTCTGCCCACCAATTCCTGAGCCTGTTGGGCTACACTGAGCACCTGAGACATCAACCCCTCCCAAGTCTCTACGGGCTTCTTATTCACGAAGGGCAACAAGACACAGTACAGCTGGCTGACACCAAGTGACTCAGCTTAGGGCATTGCAATGGAGCAGTGAGTGTCTTGACATTTCCCACTGTACTTGTGAATTAAGGAGACCACAGAGATACTATTAGAGGTTGGTCTTCTCAGGCCAAGGAAGCCTGGTGAATGCAGCTCACGCCAGAGCTGAGGGACCACTAGGATCCTGGCCACCTTGGTGTTGAGAGAATGGGTATGGACAAATAGAAGATGAGCTTGATTTTTCAATTTTCATATTGTCCTTGTCTATGAAGCTTATAAACCTCACAGAATAAGCTGGCGAGTGTTTTAATTATCTGTTGCTGAAAGACAAAAAACAGAAAAAGCCCGAAGTTTCCTTCTTTAAAACAAGTGTAAGAGGATTTCCCTTTCCAGGAATATAAAGTAGACATCCTATTCCCTATTCCTCCCATATTGCTCCCATAAAGTAAAAAAGGAATAACATGATGGGGAGTTCATCAGGTTTTGGTTTTCTCCTCATATATCCCATACTGGGAGCTGAAGAAGCCAGCAGCCTGGAAACAACCAGAAAACCCAGACAAAAGTGCCGTGGCAAAGACTACTTTCTCTAACCAAAGAGGCTAGAAAGAAGAAGAAAACCCCTAGCAAAACTACTAAGGAAAAGAGAGAAGACACAAATCCCTATACCAGGGATGAAAGAAAATCACTACAGACCCTGCAGACATGAAAATAATAATAAGGGAATTCTACAAACAACTATATACACATATTTTTACAACTTAGACAAAATGGATCACTTCTTTGGGGGCTCCTGGGTGTTTCAGTCGGTTAAATGTCCGACTTCAGCTCAGGTCATGATCTCACAGTTCATGAGTTTGAGCTCTGCGTTGGGGCCTGTGCTGACAGCTCAGAGCCTGGAACCTGCTTCAGATTCTGTCTCTCCCTCTCTCTGCCCCTCCCCTTCTCGTGCTCTGTCTCTCTCTCTCTCTCAAAAATAAGTAAACACTAAAAAAGCTTTTTTTAAATGGATCAATTCTTTAGAAACAAAATTACTATACTCACTGTATGTAAAATAATTTCAATATGCAATAACTACTGAGTCAATAATTATTGAGATAATTCAATTTTTAATTTTATTTTTTTATGTTTACTTATTTATTTTGAAAGAGAGGGGGTGGGAGGGAGGGACAGAGAAATGAGTGAGAGAATCCAAAGCAGACTCCAGCACAGAGCCTGATGCAGGGCTCTATCCCACAAACCATGAGAACATGACCGAGCTGGAATACAGTCAGACACCTAACCTACTGAGACACCCAGGCATCCTCAATTTATAATTTTAAAAGACTCTCCCCAAAATGAAATTTTCAGATCCAAATGATTTCAGTAGAAAATTCTACCACATGTAAAGAATTAATACCAGTTCTACAAAATATCTTCCAGAAAATATGAGGATAGAACTCATTTCATTTTATGAAGCTGACACCAAAACCAGACAAAAAACAGTACAACAAATAAAACTGCAAACTAATATTCCTCATAAATATAAATGTAAAAATCCTTAAATATATTAGCAAATAGAATTTGGAAAATATATTAAAAATTATACGTAATTACCTGATAGGGTTCATAGAAAAGATGCAACATTCAGAAATCAATCAATGTAATCCACCATATTGTAAAAAGTACATGATTGTATCAGTTAACACACACACACAAGAAAATATTTGACAAATTTAACACACTCATGATAAAAAAAAAACTTTTGAAGGAATAAAAATAAAGAAGAACTTCCTCAACTTGATAAATAGCATCTACAAAAAGCCTATAGATAACATAATACATAATGGAAAAGGACTGAATGCTTTCTCCCTACGATTGGGAAAATGTCACATGTTTACTCTCACCAGGCTTATTCAGCATAGTGCAAGATATTCTTGCCAGTGCAATAAGGTAAGAAAAGGAAATAAATGGCATATGTGTTGGAAAGGAAAAAATTAAACTGTCTCTATTTGTAGAGACACATACATAGGAGATAATAAATGATGAGAATTTATAGTTGAAGTGAACTTTTAATTTTGAACTCATGCTTTTTTAATTTGTAGAAATTTCTCATGATCTATCTCTTCAGTTTTTTCTTCACCACTGTTTTCTCTGTTCTTCTTCTCTAATTCCTTTGAATCTTAGAGTTTCTAAATCTCTTTTAACTGTTTGAAAATAATAGACATTTTATCTCACTGTTTATCTGGATGCATTCTAATCAGTTCCTCCAATTCTTTTTCCCAAATTATTCTTTCTTTTTTCATGAAAACTGAAGTTTATCTTGTTCATGCCTCTTTATTTCATTGACTTAATTTTTCATTGCCAACATTTCTCTTTGATTATTTTTATATTTACTAATACTTATTCCAGTTCAGTTCGCTCTTTTCTTTCTGTATTTATTTTTTTATTTTTAAATTTCTGGCATACAGTGGTGAAGAACCCAGTTTCTGGAGTCAGATTACATGGGATCAAAGTTGAGCCCCACCACACCTGGGTGGCTCAGTCGGTTGGGTGTCCAACTTTGGCTCAGGTCATGATCTCACGGTTCGTGGGTTCAAGCCCTGCATCAGGCTCTGTGCTGACAGCTCAGAGCCTGGAGCCTGCTGCAGATTCTGTATGTCTCTCTGCCTCTGCCCACCCCCTGTTCATGCTGTCTCTCTCTCTCTCAGGAGCAGATAAACATTTTAAAAAATTAAAAAAAAAAAGTTGAGCCCCACCACTTACTGTGTTAGATTGGGCAAATCACTTAAACTTCCCACATCTCAGTTTCTCCATTTGCAAAATGGGAATTTTTTTCTTAGGGTTGTTGTAAAAATTATTAAGCTGTTACACATAAAACTCATAGAATATGTCTGGCACATAATGTTTTTGATATAAATGTTAATAATATTATCATTCTTTTTTATTATTGTCATTTTTTAATTTGTCTCTTCTAGAATCTAAAGTACATTTAATTTTTCAGACATCTCTCATATTTTAATTTCAGCCAGACAAAAATATATCCTATACATAAATCTCTCTCTTTTTTTTTTTTGCTATCACAGCCTTTTTTCATTTATATGTTTTAGAATTTCCATTTGAAATCATACTTTGAGTAAGAAGTCTCCTTGTATCCTTTTTCTTCTTCTTCCTTCCATTCCTGACATTTCCTGCTCATTACTATCTTGAAATTAGGTTCTATTTCAGAGCTTCTTGTTCAGTATTATAAATAGCTTACCAAAAAAAAAGTTGAGTGACAATTTGATTTAACTTTGTTTCCTCATTCCCCAGCTTAGCTACATATTTCAAGTTGAAAAAAAAAATCATTTTTATTGATCATGTTTTCTTCCACAGCCAACCCTTGCCTTTCCATTCCCAGAGCCAAACATGTTTATTTTCTAGATGAAAAATCTTGGTTATTGGTTTAGCTGTGAATTCCATTATTCTGTGCTTCATTCTGAGGCTTAGAAAGAAATTTCGTAGGTTCTGTTCTGTCATTTGGTTCTTGAAAGAACACTTGAAGAGGTTTCTGTGCCCCTAATTATGTCAGAAATGTGGGAGGAGAACTACATTCAGCGGAGCTCCCATCAGAGGCAGAGAATGTGGCATCCTATCCTTCTCTCCTTGTACCCCAGCAAAAAACTTCCCTAAACATGTCAGAACCCGGGTAGAAAACTAAAGACACAAAAATGAGAACGAGAAAACAGGGTAAGAAGAAAACACTTTTTTCCTTCTTTAAAGTTTCTCTGTGGAAGTTGAGCCATGGTAAGAGAATTATTTACTATATCAATAAGTTACAACTTTCATTATCATGTTACTGTGGTATTGTTCTCAACTCCTTTAAAACTCCACGGATTATGTCCCTGGTAGGTAATATAGCACATTATTGCTCAGTAATGAAAGCCACACACTCTGAATTTTGGTCCACTTAATATTGGCATTGAGGCAATATTTTCCTTATGAAACTAAGCAAAATATTTCTTAATCATGTTGCAAATACATATTGTAATCATGGTTAAAATATGCATCATTAAAAAGGAAATTATCTTGACTGATTTTTGCCTTGTGTATATAAATCTAGAACCATCTGCCTTGCATTAGTGTAAGATTTTTAATTGTAATTAAAAAGAACAAAAATTAATTGTATTATCATAGCCACTAAAAAGTAAACAATCTTGTATTAAGACCCAGGAGCAGCTTGAGCAATTGCATTTTTAGATGTTCTTTATGTCTAATTCTCAACAGTTCTGAACATTAGTTTTATAACATAATTGACTTTCAGTGTTTCTGGGCAGGCAAGCTCTATTAAATGAAATCTGAAAGTGCTCAATTTACAGATCACTAGGAAAGTATTGTGATCTTGCTGCTTTCTCCTGGACACAGTCCCAGGGGCTCCCTTCCTCTGGAGTCACTGCTTTGCCTGGAGACTAGCTAAGGTGGGAATACTGGGATAAAGAGGCTGGCTTCAGAGCTATGCTTCCTGCAAATGTGGGAAGCTGTGCTTTATTCACTATTTAGCAACGTATTCATATAATATATTCTGAGCATCTTATAAACGTCATATCTAAGGCTCCAATATTCACACTAATGTTTTCCTCAAGAGAAATAGCTTGAGACAGGGAGGGATAACGACCTGCTATTGGTGCTGGGAAATGATAAAATTTACAATCCTTATTGATTTCTGCTGAAAAGGAACATGATATACTTATTCCTCAGTCATCTTGTAAGATTAAAAATCTCACTCTACCCTTAATCCTAACTCCATCCCCAATTCCAAGCCCAAGCCCAACCCTAACCCTAGCCCTAGTTTGAAATCAGAGGAGGTGATTTTTTCCAAAGAACTAAATGTGACTTTTATGGACTTGACTTTGTGGTCTTTTTCCAGGCATATACCAGAAGTAGGAATTGGGACACTGGCAGTTTTCTTTGTGCAATTCAATCACCTTACAGGCATCTCCCACACCTCATCCACGTGAGCAAGGTAAAGAACAGGGATAAGACAAATCCACTCTTAATTTTCTTACACCAGAAATCACACATTACTTCCAACTCGTATTTCACATTGAGAATGAATTTTGAGAACCCGCTTACATTCAGGTTGACAACTCTCTATGGATTTGGCACATGGATACACTGTGACTACTAACGTAATTTGACATTCTCATGGGCTCTTTTTGTTTGCTTGTTCTTGTTTACATTTTCCTCACCAGATGGAGGTAAAAGGGAAAAGCCTTCCAAATGTTTACACCTCACCACTCACCTGAAGCAATCATACACTTGTGGTCCCAGCCATGCGATCACTTTGCTTACGTAGGTGGTGCAGCCACTGGCAGGGAAGAATATTCTTTTTGTTCCCTCATCCTTTCTTGATTTCTTGCTCTTCATGCAAAACAGATATCATTGGGGAGGGGGGATGGATGGCCTAAAATAAAATGGCCCGCTTTTAGCTCTTAAAGTAAATTTAGAATGTTCGTGTAGCTTTTATGGTCTTCTCTTTCCCTTCTGCTCTCTTCCTCTTTGCTTCCATCTTATATAAGTCATTCTCATAATCTATGGATCTAGTTTTGCTGTGTACGTGTTCCCTATGGCCTGAGTGATCTTGTTCGACAGAACAACCAGTGGAGTAAGAATAGGAAGTGGCAAACAAAAGAAAGCCAAAATTCTGAAAATTATGTCATCTCCTTGTGAAAAAGTCATGCTGTAGAAAAGAGAACTCCTGCTGAGGAAGAAGGAAAGTCTCTGTTCTGTGTCTTTTTTCTTTGGAACAGCTTAACTCCACCCTTCTCTTTTCATTTCCAACATTTCTCTACATTCCTTTTCCCTTTTATCTCTTCTACTTTTCCATATATATGAAAATTTATCAAGAAAGTATGTTTCCTCAAGAGGTAAGGAAAGAGTGAAAATCAAATAGGAAGTATAAGATTTTGGTAAAATTGGAAAGACTGAAAAGAATATCATTGACAACCAATATATGTAGCTCCAATGACCCATTTTCAAAGCTATGCCGCACATTTTCCATGTATCCATTTTTAAATTCTATAGCCCAGAACTGGATGCTCTCACACTGAAGTACATCTTAGTACTCAGAAGTAATTAAAAAAACAAACCATCACTGATTTCAAACTTGTGTCTACTGATGTTCACTAATGGGAGTCCAATAAATGAATAATAGGAATGCTTGCAAACATCCCCTTTCCTCTGCACCCCAATTCTCTTATAGTTGTACAGCCACACTCAGGAGCTCAGCAGACCCCCCTCTCTTCCCCCACACTCTCTTTGCTTAAAGCCCATCAAAATCACCAGTTCAGGAGCACCTGGGTAGCCCGGTCTGTTGAGCGTCCAACTCTTGATTTTGGCTCAGGTCATGATCTCATGGTTTGTGGGATCAAGCCCTGCATTGGGCTGTGTATTGACAGCACAGAGCCTGTTTGGGATTCTCTCTCTCTGTATCTCTCTCCTTCTCTCTCTCTCTCTCTGCCCCTCCCCCAGTCTCTCTCTCTCAAAGTAAATAAACATTTGAAAAATAAAAATAAAAACACCAGTTCACTGCCATTCACATTTTCCTTCCACCTTTCCAGCTTTACCTTTTTTATATCCTTCTCTTGGTGCAAGCAATCCTTACCATGATGTCTAGGACTGTATGGAAAAGATAGGATAGAATATGGGTAAGAGAGAGAAGCTTGAGAAGGCAAAGGCAAAACTGTCTCCACATGGGCAGAGAAACTAGGGCACACACAACAGCTCTGTCACTAGAATGTGAGCTCCATGAAGGCAGAACATATTTTCAGTTTGTTTTCTGCTGAATCTCCATTTGCCATCGCAATGCTTGGTACAAAGTAAGCATTCAATAAATATTTGCTGAGTAAATGAATAAATCTGTCCATCCACTCATGCTTTTATTCATTTAATTAATCTCTTTGATCTTGACAACTGTTTAGTAATTAGGTTATCATTTTGATCTCCTAGATGAATTGCTTTTAGGAATGCCTTCCTCTGGATGGCTGAGAAAGCATATCCTTCAAAGTTAGCTTATTTAATAATATTTGAAGGTAGAGCGATTCCAGGATGGAAGGGTGGGGGAAAAGGAAGAATGAGACAGAAAAAGTGAATATGAGGGCAATCTTACTGAGCCGGTTACATCGTCATGAATGCGTTTGGTTTCTCAATGTCAAAGAAGTCCTCCTAACATGTACTCATGGAGAGTAATCCAGGGGCTTTGGAGAAAAGAGAGGAGAATTTGTGCACTGACTTCTGACTTCCTCCTATCCCCTGTCTCTCATTAGTCCAAGCTAAATCTTTCACACTCCCTGGTTGTGTTACCTGACTTCTCCAAGGAGCTGTCTGAGAAGCAACAGTCCCAAAGATCTGTCAGTGCACAGGGATGCACAGAGTCAGAACTCTCGGCCAGTGGGCACTGCATGGGGTGCAGCAGGATCACCCTGGTTCCAGATCTTAGCCAAACACAAGCCATTTCTAGAACTTCTCCATCTGAAAAACTGGGCAAGTATGCATGTCTAGAATGAGCATAACCTGAGTTTGTTATCATTAGTAATCCAAATCTTGAAGAGTCCAAGGGTCCTGCAAAGTGTGAATGACTAAACTGAAACCTGGACCTTAGATGTTTTGATGACATATCTATTTTGTTACACATGAATTTTTCTTTTCATCTTTCTAGCTTAGGTGTATAAATTTAAGTCAAGAGGAATGGTGCAGAAGAGAGAGACAGAAAGAGAGTAGAATTGAAGTCTTTTTAAACACACACACACACACACACACACACACATATATATGTATGTATATATAAAGAGCAGTGTTTTCTGAGTTCTGCTTTTTCTCAGAAGTTCCCAGATTCATTAATCAGTAATATATTTTCAGGCAAACAACTAAAATTTAATCAGTGGAGGGGCGCCTGGGTGGCTCAGTCAGTTAAGCATCGGACTTCCGCTCAGGTCATGATCTCAAGGTTTGTGGGTTCAAGCCGCGTGTAGGGCTTTGTGTTGACAGCTCAGAGCCTGGAGCCTGCTTCGGATCCTGTGTCTCCCTCTCTCTCTGCCCCTCCACCGCTCATGCTTTCTCTCCCTCTCTCTCAAAAATAAACATAAAATAATATAAAATAAAATTTAATCTGTGGAATCATGTCCATTTGCTTTTATTTGTTTAATATATTACCATTCTTTCTTTTTAAACATATTTCACTGCTAAAAAATGTTTGGGGGAAAAATAGAAGTAAAGACACCATCAGTATTAAGTCTGTTATTTACTAACTGAAATTGTCCTTGTGGATAATTGGCACTTTGGAATTAATATAAAACTTCTCTGTTCATTAAACTATAGGGAGTTCTGAGCAATCAGAAGACACATAGGGTTTATAGTTAATTTACTCTCCTTCAACTTCAGATTATACTATTTACATAGCAATAGGATCCAATTTGGGTATGAATCATAATGCACCTGGGGACAGTTGTGGAAATATTTAGAACTCTCTGCTACCAGTGGACGAGGTGGATGATAGTTATTACCGGAACCCCAGGACAATGCTGAACAATCGCATGGCAGTTTTAGTCTAGTTGTTTTCACTGGAAGCACAGAATACTATTTTTCTTTTTCCTTTAATCAGGTTTACTGAATTTCTGCTTTTTTATGGAGATGGAGGTCTCACTTGTACCTTTTCTCTTTCCATTACTATTTTCAACGTGACCCCACTCTATTTTCATTTTAACCCTACTTCATAGTAAAATAGCAAGAAATATCTCAGAATTGTTCAGTATCAGTTAATAATGGTCAAAGAGAACAATCATAAAAAAAGAAGCTAAATGTTAAAACTAGAATTTTTCACATTGTCTGTCCATTCTTCATTAAAGAAAATTGAGAAGTTTTAGTTTTTTTTTAAAAGCTGTTGAAATGTATTTCTTGCGAGTATACAAAATTAAATAGAATCAAGAAAAAAAGCTTAGAGTTAGCATAAATACCTTTGGAATTTAAAGGATCTTTACAAATTAGGCATTAACAGTCAAGAGTTGGCTCAGAGCCATTAATTTCTAATATAGAGATCTAAGTCTGTAAAGAAAAGAGAATTCATGAATTTCATTTTGAAAAAAAGCAAGTATTATTGGGGCATCTGGGTGGCTCAGTGCGTTCACCTTCTGACTACAGCTCAGGTCATCATCTCACAGTTCGTGGGTTCAAGCCCCGCACTGGGCTCTGTGCAGACAGCTCAGAGCCTGGAGCCTGCTTTGGATTCTGTGTCTGCCTCTCTGCCCCTTCCCAACTCACACTCTGTCTCTCTCAAAAATAAATAAACATTAAAATTTTTTTTAGAAAAAAACCAAGTATTATAGAATATATCTAATAACCTGGCAAATAGGTCCAACTCTACTACTAATGCTTGATTGCAAAAAAAAAAAAAAAAAAAAAATGCAAAAATACTGGTATTTTTTGTTCAGTGAACATACTAACATGACTTCCCATTTCCAGAACTGAAAACACAAATTACTTAAGTGTTTAGAAAGAGACAATTTTAAAACAGAAATAGTTGAGTTTACTAAGTAAAGCAGACCTATTGAAGTCATAGACATTCATTCATACATTTCCTAGCTTGTCTTCTGCATTACTATGAACTGAACAAAAGTTTGAATGCCTGAAATAAATAAATATATAAATACATAAATAAATAAATAAATAAATAAATAAATAAATAAATAACACTGCAGTTGATACTGTATAGCATTGTATTACTTATCTCCCAGACATCACTGTCCTTTACTGCCTGGTGTCTATTGTCTTAAAAACTATTGCTTCATATATTTTGCCTAGTTTTGTGGTTGTTTCAGGCAGAAGAGTAAATGGTCCGTTACGCCATCTTGGCTAAACGCGGAAGTCTGTGCAATAAGGGTTTGTTTCTCGAGTGAAATAATGGAATAACGATACACTGACTAAAAGCAATTTGGTGAGATGTTTTGTTGTGCAGCAGTTTCTGAGAACTTTTAGTTTCTCAATAATAAAAAACAAAACTTGTCCCATTGTGAAAAGACATTGATTGGCAATTGCTCACCCAAAATACCAAGAAGGAGAAAATCCACAGCTTCAGAACTCAGAGAAATGGCATATCCAACAGTGTACGTGATGGAGAAATATTCAGTGAGCTCCTGCTGGAGAGAAAGAATTAGAAGTTAGAAAGTCTGCCTTTGTGCTAATTTCTCCCTGTTATGCTGGGGAAAGAAAGAAGTCGAAAGCATAGGCTACATTTGCAATATTCCTTTTTTTCTTGAACAATGATTTTTTACACATTGTTGTGAATTCTTTAAAAATAAAACCTCTCTATAGACATAATGTGTAAGATACAAAGAAAAAAGTACAGTAACTTCCCAAATTCACACCAACAACAAAAAACTGTCAACATTTTATTTCCTTTCACCTTTTTCTATGAATAATTTATTTTGGTTTCAAACAGTTTGGTTTACAACTTATATTCAAGTGTGTATGCTGCTTTTTTTTTCTAGCTAACTATATAACAAAAACAAAGTTCACATCCATTAGAAACTCTTCAGACTCATAATTTTTATAATTTCTTTTAATGTTGATTTATTTTTGAGAGAGAGACACACACAGTGTAAGCAGGGAGACGGGCAGAGAGAGAGGGAGACACAGGATCTGAAGCAGGCTCCAGGATCTGAGCTGTCGGCATAGGGCCTGACGTGGGGCTCGAACCCATGAATTGTGAAATCATGACCTGAGCTGAAGTAGAACACTCAACTGACTGAGCCACCCAGGCGCCCCTAGCCTCATAATTTTTAATGGCCACATCCCATTGTACTAACTTATTTTCCATTTATTTTCTTAGAAATTAAATCTCTTTATGCAGTTTCCCCCTTTTCCCCTTTCTTTTAAATGCCTCATGTTTTCAATATTTCCTTAGGCTAGATTACTAGAAGTTAAATTACAGTGTCAAAGGATCTAAGTCCTTTGAAGGTTTTTGACATATTTTGTCAAAATGCGTTCCAAAGGAACCTATTCTTTGGAAAGAAAATATATTGTATTGTAAGGTGTGACATTGCCTTCTGATTATATTATCATTACACAAGTAATTTTGATCATCTTGTGGTCTAGCTTAAAAATATTTTGCTTCTTTTCAAAAATGGCTGCATCATAGTTCAGACCATAATGTAGTAAGTATTCCAAATTTCCCAATCATCTTTCTCCAATGAAGAAACTCATTTTATCGTGTGTGTGTGTGTGTGTGTGTGTGTGTGTGTATGTCTGTATGCATATATGTGTATATATATATATGTGCATATATATATATACACACACACACACGATAAAATGAGTTTATATATATATATACACACACACACACACACACACACACACACACACACACATTGTTTTCCTCTGACCTTGTTTTGTAAGATTTTTATAAAACAATTATAAACTATAATAAAATAGCTAAACTGTTTTAGTTAAGTAATATCATTTTGCCATAGAGCATATCAATATCTCTACAGAGACATAATTTATATTACTTAAGTTTTCTTGAATTTCTGTAAGCAAGAGAAACTACTCCTTAAATTGTTAAGAAAACAAAATTATTTATATTGAAACAGTTGGTCTTCAAATGTTTATTTTTTTCACTTTTTAAGGAAATGCTTTAGGCCTTACACTAATAACATTTATTTATTGTGCTTCTTGTCATACACAGCAATAAAGAAGTAAAACTTAGAAGTCTAATTGAGTAGTTCCAATTTATTAAAATCATAATTTCATAATAATTTAAAGCTGAGTTTGTCATCATTTAAAATACAGACACCTTTCTTCACGTAATACAGTAAATATTCAATAAATGTTTATTTCCGACAATGGAAGTGTAATTCCCTTTGAAACATTTTATATGAACTCAGTGTGGGGTTTAGCTCTATTGTAGCTCATCTAAAATTCTCCAGAGATTGATTAATATTCTTCCCAAGGAATCTGATGATCAATTATATACAAAAGTGAGTATCTTTTATCATCTTACTAATTAAACCAATTAAATTGCTAGTTATTTGTTTAAGAAAGGATGACATCAGAGCACCTGGGTGGTTCAGTTGGCCAAGCATCTGACTCTTGGTTTCGGCTCAGGTCATAATATCATGGTTTGTGGGACGGAGCTCCACGTTGGACAGAGCAGAGCCTGCCTGGGATTCTCTCTCTCCTCTCACTGCCCCTACTCTGCTCTCTCTCTCTCTCTCTCTCAAAATAAATAAATAAACTTTAAAAAAATAGAAAAGCATGACATCAAGAAATCAAATTCTATTTATGAATGCTAAAGTGCATTTTCTACCAGTCTACTCCCACTACTCATAAAAGCAACAGTGACCACACAGAAAAGTGTGTGTCCTAAGACAACGTTGCCTATTCTCAAGTCATAAGGTTATTCTATTTTATTTTTTCTGAAAGATTTATGGTTTTACTTTTCAGTCTCTGGTCCATCCCAAATTAATTTTTGTGTATGTGTGAGATAGAGGATGAAGATAGTTTTTTTTTTTCCATATGGATATTCAGTTAGTCCAGCAACACAGTTTTCCTTTTCACACTATATCACACTGGTTCCTTTGTCAAGAATCAACTGACAGCATAATAGCATTTTTTATAATATCCCAGCAGAAATATTCTTCCCAGGGTGAAAAAATTTACCATGAACAGAAATGCCCCATACTGTGCTATTTCCTTAGTATAAATTCACCCATCATCCATTAATACCTATATACATATACAGAAGTATAATTTATCTGTATTGATGATGATAATACACCATGGCTTGTAAAAACAAAAACAAAAACAAAACAAAACATCACTATTTTTCTCCTGAAGAATCTTACTTCGAAGGACATGTTCACAGGGTCCCTGGGTGGCTCAGTTGGTTAAGTGTCAGACTTTGGCTCAGGTCATGATCTCACGTTTGTGAGTTCAAGCCCTGCGTTGGGCTCTGTGCTGACAACTCGGAGCCTGCTTTGCATTTTTTGTCTCCCTCTCTCTCTGTCCCTCCCCCACTCACGCTCTGTCTCTCAAAAATAAATTTAAAAAAAAATTAAAGGACACACTCATCTTCTCAATGAAGCTGTCCTTAATGCTGACATGTCCACCACAAGATGTCTCTTCTCTTCACTTGAATTTCCCTCACCCAATATAGACAGAAAGTATCACATTTATATTTTTATTTTTGAAATATACATGACATCTCAAAGGTTTTTGTACTGGAGCATATATTATTCGGCATTGACATCATGGTGTATCTGTCTTTCTTTCCTACTTGGCTTTGGGCTTCCTTAGATAATCATTTTACCTTTTAGACCTTGCTACTTATTTCTTCTCCTGGGTCACAGTGTTAGATATGTAGGAGTTTAATTTTAAAACTTCAGACATAACTACTTAGGCTTACCTTTAGTACCACAGTTATCAGAAGAAAATTCTACCAGTGAAATGTCTCTCATTCAGTCGAAAACATTTGAAACGAAAACACTTGAATAATGTCTCAAAGTGTGCTGTTGTAACAGGATAATATGGGGTCACCTGGTAAAACCAGGCTGTAGCCTAGACCTGGTGGTCAGAGTTTCTGGAGGTGGAAATTGTCAACGCAAAATTCAGGAGACATAAGCTAGACTCAAATAAATCTGAGGCTAGTCAACAGGCACATTTCAATTCACAACTTCCACCATATTCACTTGAACATAGTCATTTTTATTTCCTTTAGTGAAGATGTAGCCATTTCACTGCAACAAATCTTTCAGGGACAAAAGCATACTAACAACTGTGGTTTTAAATATATATTTTCCTAAAGAATGTGGATAGTTAATCACGAGGAAGTTTGATTTGGCTATGATCATTATAACTGATTCATTCATCTTTCAACATCTCAAATAAGAGCAATATATTTTATATTGCACAAATATTGTAAAATGACATTAAAATGACAGTTTCTTAAAACAGGACATTGATCAGCAGTTACATCCAAATAAAATCTCTCTCTCTCTCTCTTTCTCTCTGACACACACACACACACACATACACACACACACAGAAAGATTGTGGCTATAGTGCTGACAGAGTACATGGAAACAGCGAACAGATTTGACCAAGTCAGGATAGGTAGATTCTCTTAACTTTAGCACCACTTTAGATGTGGCATAAAGGAAGCAGACAGAAGAATCAAAATGATGCATTGTGAGAATCTGCCTATGCAGATTCCAAGTCTGAGCTCCCACCAGAATGAGTACATGTCCTCAAGAAACAATTGTGATTATCAGCTCAATTTGAAAGGATTCTCCACTGTCTGGAATTTAGTTCATCGAGTCCTCATTGCTTCTATTTTATTCTTAGGCCTTTAAAAATATTTTTATAATTCACCCAGCTTCTTTTAGTTGTTGCAGTGGGAACTTTGGCCTGTCACAACCTATTCTATCCTACCTGGAACCGTAAGATCTGCCCTGTTTTTAAGTTCAAAATAAACTAAGCAACACAAGTTTCTATTTTTCCTTGTATTTTTTTAATATACTGCTTGGCTGTAATTCCTAGAATTCTTATGATCTACTGATAGTGAGGAGAATGTCGTAAAAGCTATAGAAGCACAACACTAATGAGAACAATACCTCATTTACTGCATGTCTGTTGCATACACAGCTGTGCCCGCTTCATTAGAAAAGGGACAACATAAAACTGCCATCCTTCTGTCAGCCATTTTTCTTCTCTTCTATTTTAGCCACATGTTAGTTTACTGGAAGAGTATTGCTAGACGGGTTGACTCCTACATAGAAACAAATCATGTTTTTTTTTTAAATATACTTTTTAAAGTTTATTTATTTTTGAGAGAGAGAGAAAGAGAGAGAGAGAGCACGAGTAGGAGAGGGCCGAGAGAGAATGGGGGGAGAGAATCCAAGCAGGCTCCACACTGTCAGCACAGAGTCTGGAAACAAATCATGGTTAAACAAAAGCTGAATCATGGAGATTTCATGAAAGTTGATCACTGTAATGAATACAACTTTGAGGTGAAAATCAGGAACCAAGTTTTAAAACTTAGACATGATAACTAACACACATCATATCGTATTTTGATATTATTTGATACTTCACTTTTACAACGTGAAGAATTTAAGAATTTCTATAAGATAGCTTCCATAATGTATAGGCTTTTATAAATAAGATAAGAAATTCTCATTATATTCCAAAAGCTAAATAACCAAATATAATTCAGCATTTAAAACGCCCCAGTTATCATTCTACCTATGAAGCAAAGCTTCATTAGTCATCAAAAGTAGTTAATAATCTTAATAATTTACTAGTAAATTTTGTGTATCTTTCTGCAAAGTAATTTAATTATCATGCAAAAACAGAATGCAAAAGTTAAACACATGAAAAAATTAACCAAGGCGTGGGAAAAACATTTGTAGAATAATAAACTTATTTAATAAGTACACCTGAATCATGTTTAAATACTCAGCTTCAAGAATTTATCTCAGCACTGGTGTAAACATGGAAACACAGAGTTTCCTTGTTTTGAATTAGGTCCCTGAAATTATGAGTCATCAAGCACTGAGATGCTGGGACAATCTCCACTCCCCGACTCACAAAACACATTTTCAGCTTGGTTCTTGACCTGATGTGAGAGCATTTGGATAAAGATTGCAAATTTTCTTCTCATTTGTACTTTTGAACATCTCTTCTTTATGGCATAGTTGGAAAACATTTGCTGTGGACTGAGTTGTGCCCCTCTCCACCCCCGATTCGTATGTTGAAACCCTAATCCCAATGTGGTGGTATTTGGAGATGGAGCCTTTGGGAGATAATTAGGTTTAGATGAGGTCTTGAGAGTAAGGGCCTTATTAGATGGGATTAGTGACCTTATAAGAATAAATACCAGAGAGCTTGTGCTCTCTGCTCTGTGAGGACACAATGAGAGGACAGCCATCTACAAGCCAGGAAGAGAGCTCTTCACCCAAACCCGATCATTCTACCACCCTGATCTCACACTTCCAGCCTCCAGAACTGTGAGAAAATAAATTTCTGTTGCTTAAAACACTCACTCCATGGTGTTTTGTTATGGCAGCCTGAGCTAAGACAACTGTGAAACAAAGTATTTATGCCATGATAGGTGAGTAGGTTGAGTAGAAAATATTGGCCGACTTGCTCTCTCAGGCACCTTCTGCTCTCCATCTTAGAACCCAACCATTCTGCCTATGCCCTTGCTCTCTATGCTTTTTCTCTCTGGCCTGCTTGTGACATTATCAGACAGTACTGAATTTTCCCTACTGTCTACTTCCTCTTTTTTTTATCAAACTTTTGATGGTCTCTGAATGTGTCAAAATTGCAGCCAATGACAGGTGTTATTGTTCCCTTTATGCTAAAAAGCCATCTGCCCAAATCACTCAGTAGGTAAAACAGATGACAAATAGGACTAGGGATGACTATGAGGAATGAATAACCTAAAGAGAGAGAGAGAGAGAGAGAGAGAGAGAGAGAACCTGGAGAAGAAGAAGAAGAAAAGAAAAGAAAAGAAAAGAAAAGAAAAGAAAAGAAAAGAAAAGAAAAGAAAAGAAAAAAGAAGGAGGAGGAGGAGGAAGTAGAGAAGAAAGCTAGCAGGAATATAAAATGTTTTCCATTTTCTTAATTCCAGGAGCAAAAGAAACCAAGAATTTATTTTATCCTAGGGAGGGCTCAATGTCTAAATCAAAGTGAACTTTTACACTCTCTACTCCCAGTTAACCTCCTTGAGGAATGAGTTTATATATAGAAAAATTACATGCACAGGAAATATGCACTGATTAGAGAAAGGGCTACATGTGGTATCAATACTCAAGCCTGCGGAAACATCTGAAGAAATTAGGGAGATATTTGTTCCACATGCAAAATGACATTATAAAGAGAAACATTATGACTAATGGATATAAATGATAACTTGACTTTGGTGCTTAAGAGAACTTTGTGTCTTCTTCCATAGACTTTTTTTGGAATCAGCGTTGTTTCAAGTCAGGTAATTCTAGAACCTCCTTGTTTCACCTGATCTTCTCCAGCATCATAACTGGGCAGAAAGCCCTAAAAAGTAGAATCTCTAGATAAGTAAAAAACAGATTCTCTCTCTCCTAGGGCCCTGGGTAAGGATGCATAGTCACCCAGGCCATCTTCTGCTCGCATTGCCTTCCTTGCCTGGATTATTGGACCCACTCTGGGTTCAGGAAGAGGCACAGAGGAAAAAGTGAGTAATTTCTAAGTATGCAAACACTTTAGTATGGAATGCATCAAAGGTTTGGGGGGAGGACTTCAATTTCTCAGTATAACACTGTTTTCCTATTTTATCAATCATCGATTCTCAGTGAGTATAAGAATTTAGGTGAAATCAAACTTCCAAACTGTTTACTTCCAGCAATCTTACGTGCTGCTGAATAAAGAAAATTTGTTGTATCTGTTCTATAAATAGATAACATTGCATATGCATGATCTCTATAAAAAACGCTGTAAATACATTACTACATTATTTAAGATATGGTTTTATTACCCAGACATTCTAGGATTCATTTACTATTCCATTCCTCTCATTAATACTCTTCCTTCCCTGAAAGAACTGAGTTGCAGTCTAGTTTGTTCTTCTACTTTGTTACTTTAAAGTTTCTCTCACCTGTAAACTGAGGTTATTCAAAAACATTATTTGGAAGCACTAAGCACTTTATTTAACTATAACCACCAAGCTTCAATCTGTGAGACGTTAAGGACAAGGTCATTTCTAGCAACAGCTACAGCAACGCGGGGCGATCACTGAGAATACACTAATACCTGCCTAGATTATTCATAGTTCAATAACCATTCAGCCACCTTGACCCATACCTTTCTACCTTTTTGGGTTTTTTGCTTTAGTAATTTCTTCACACTAATTTGGGGTTCCATTCAACCTTACTGACTCATGAAAAAATATGGTATGGCAACTATCACAAAGCACAAAATTCCAAGTAAGTCTTATAGTTATTTATTTATTTTTTCATTCCTCATTTCATTGTCAACTTTCACATGGACACCGTTACTGGCTGATTCAACTTCAAAGTGTTCTCCCAAGCTTTCCTGTCTGAGAATGATATGCACATGGGAGACCTGAAGTTATGGTTCATCTACCTACACTATTAAAGTCCGATTAAAAAAAAGAGAGATTAGAGAGGGAGGGAGCCAAAACATAAGAGACTCTTAAAAACTGAGAACAAACTGAGGGTTGATGGGGGTGGGAGGGAGGGGAGGGTGGGTGATGGGTATTGAGGAGGGCACCTGTTGGAATGAGCACTGGGTGTTGTATGGAAACCAATTTGAAAATAAATTTCATATTTAAAAAAATTTTAAAAATAAGTTTAAAAAAATAAAATAAATAAATAAATAAATAAAAATAAAGTCCGATAGTTCACAGAGTCCAAAAGCAGCTAATCAAACACTGCTCTCTGCCTAAACTCTGCATATGCATATGAAACCAAAACATGTTTTAATCATCACATAGCCAGTTATCTCACTTCTCATCCCTTTGCTGGTATTTTTAATTGGAATTCATATGTGTGCTTTCCCCTCCATGTCACACACCTGAATTTCTAATATCTTAAATGCAAACTGGATGAAACTAATAAAGTGCCAAAATAAGAATCAGGATGCAAAATTTTTCGTGAATTTCAAATTTCCCAAAAGGCTATTACTCAGCCCTCATATGCAGAGAGGACTAATTTATTTAATCATAGGTTGGTAGAACCCTGCTATAGAAATAGTTGCTTGGAAACATGAATGCTATGATGGGCCATTTTGAAGCACGTTATTGAACTACTGCTAAACTATAACCACTGAGCTTTAAATTGCTATGCTGGTAAGAAAAAGGCAATTTCCATCAGCGGCTACAGTAGCCGGGGTGATCATTGAATACACATTAATATCTGCCTAAATTATTCTTTATCGTCACTTTCAGATGGCAGCATTCTATGCGCTAATCAAGAGCTGTTTGGCCACCTGGACCCATGCATCTCTACCTTTTTTTTCCCCTGCTGTTTGTTCCTTTTCTGAATATGTTTTCTGCATAACATTTACTCAAGATACAGAGGAGCATGTGTTGCAGAACAAAGGCAACAGCTGTCTAAGTGCTCATGCCTAAACTATCGATGCCCTCTAGGAGTCCTCTGAATGTCACTCAGGGGCCATCCTCTGATCCAAAAGCTACTACAGGTGCTGTTGGGAACTGGTGTCTCATTATGTTAATATTTACACTAGAACAGCAGTTGTAATTTTTATTTTTGGCTTAAGTACATAATTTACATATAAATTTACAAATTAGAGGAGCCATCTTGAACTAACACATCTAAAGATAGGCTGTGTCAACCAGCAGCAGTGGGTCAGAATGCTGGTAATATTCAGAATGGTCAGTTTCAGTCAAAAAAGTATCAAACACATCCCCAGAGCTTCCTTCATTAGCAGTGTTAGCAAGTGTCAATGTGTGCTCTGGAAGAGTCTTTGTGTGTTTTCTATCTTCTTTTCCAAATGGAGATTTCACACACTTAACCTATTACCACCAACATGTTGGGAGCAGAGTATGAAGAGTTGATTTTTCAACTTAAGGTTGAAAGGTTCTAAACAGCAATAACTACAATGTGCTTCCACTCAACATTATGCAACCATCCCACATACAAATGCAAATTGTTTACTATCTCCCAAAGAGGGGAGACCTAAATTCCTAACAATTTCTGCCTTTATTTCCAAGTGATTGTCATGCTTCTTGTAATTTAGTAATGATTACACACTGATAATGAGAAATGTACAAAGTTATAAAGATAACCAGTACTGACACCAGCTGAAGAGTATATAAAATGTTAGAGGAAAGAAAGACATTAAATAAATTGGTTAATATATATATGTGTATATACATATATATATATATATATATATATACACACACACACACATATACATATACACCTAAGAATAAAGAAGAAATTATAGATAAGTATAAATCCTAGCTCCATTGTGCTGTATGCATTGATTTCCTGTCACTATTCTTTAACCTTTATGATTGGTTGAGACAGTACTAGGAGATGCCCAAGGGGATCTTTTTGATGTGATATGAATTTCCCTCCAATCTCATTTGTGGCAGCCATATTTCCCTACAATTTTCAGGATCAAACAATCCAGCCAACACAGTAACCCTTTGCTCTTTTTTTTTTTTTTTTTTTGGACTTACAGTTCAATGCCATGAAAAATTGAAAAATTACCAGCTATTCTCAATTGCCAATTCAACAGAAACATTATTGTATCTCCTTGTGCAAACAGTGTCCCTTGGGCACTAAGACCACATCAATCAGCATAGCCCAAAGTTCTCGATTTAGAAACAGAAATAAATTCTGTTAGAGGTTATTCAATGCAACTGTGAAATGCATGAGTCCTGCTGCTCTTTTTTCCAGACTTGTTTGCAAGAACACAAGGCTAAAACATAGCAGAGCCAGAGAAAAACCCATGGAAAATGCCTTCTTATTCCATAGCTTTGGGTAATCATGAATACCAAAGGTTTTTGGATGAGCTTTTAAAGACATAAAGTGCAAAACATGTATTCTAAAGATGCATTCTAAGATATAGTCTAAACTCTCTTTTGTATTCTTTCAAGGATTTTGTTTTATATAAAATGTTATTATTAATGGGGTAAGTGATGGAAATCATTTTTATTTCTCCATGTGAACAAAGATTTTGAAATG
Source organism: Panthera pardus (assembly GCF_024362965.1). Classification (NCBI taxonomy): domain Eukaryota; kingdom Metazoa; phylum Chordata; class Mammalia; order Carnivora; family Felidae; genus Panthera; species Panthera pardus. The sequence continues at coordinate 27,613,127 of NW_026526655.1, forward strand.
AACAAAAAGGATGTAGTTAAGGATTTTGATTTAAAATAGAATAATTAGGGATAGAGCTGGAATAAGTAATGGGAGCCAAATCAGAATCTTTCATCATTGTTACATGTTCATTGAAGTAAAAAATTTTTCTGGGCACCTGGGTGGCTCAGTCAGTTAAGCATCTGATTTCTGCTCAGGTCATGATCTCACTACTCTTGAGTTTGAGCCCCATGTGGGCTCCTGCTGACAGCTCAGAGCCTGGAGCCTGCTTTGGATTCTTTGTCTCCCTCTCTCTCTGCCCCTCCCCTGCTCTCTCATTCTCTCTCTCTCAAAAATAAATAAACATTAAAAAATGTTTTAATTATTTCTGACACATTCAATTCTTCTTTATGAAAGTTACTTTTTTTCATTTTGGAAATTTCATTTGTTCTTGTTGGTATTACTTTTTCTTGACTGAGTAAATCGAGAGAGACGGGAAAAGAAGACACAAACAACCATCGCTAGAAATCCACAAGTTCAATGAGCCATCTCTGGCATGAAATTTTTGTTTTAGTTCTATGGACATTCAGTTATTAGACACCTTTCAGAGACAGTGGCAAGTATCTATTTGTATATTATAAATTGGGTACAAAGCACCATAATCATTAAGAATAATAGGAGAAAATACTTTCTGAGGATTAGAAAAAGCTTTCTGAGTTAAATCCTTGGGCTAACAGATTCAGGGAATTTTCCAAACATTTGAAAATTAAGCAACCCACTTCTATATAATTAGATCAACAAAGCAATCATAATGGAATTTAGAATATATTTAAAACTAAGCGATGATAAATAGATGGTATTATCATAAAATGCAGTTAAAACAGCATTTAGAGATTTTTTAGATTTTTTGGTATTTTAGTTCTTAATGTACGTGTTAAAAAGAAGAAAAGTTGAAAAATCAATGATTTAAGCTTCTATCTCATAAGCTAGAAATAGGAGAGCAAATTAAACCCAAAGTATATAAAGGGAAAGAGATATTTTAAAAACTGAACAGAGACCAATAAGATAGAAAGCATATATGCAATAGAAAAAAATCTAGATATACAATAAAAAAGATAAACTCAATAAAAATGTGGTCCTTTGAAAAATTTAACAAAATACGTCAGTGCTAGCAAACCAAAGGAGAAAAATGAGAGAAAATACAAATTACCAATAGCAGAAATATAAAAGGCATCATCATTACTGATCCAACAGACATGAAAAAGTCTTTAAAAGGAAGGAATAAAACGCTATTTATCAACAAATTCAGCTATTTAGATGAAAGGAAAATTACCTTGAAAAATAAATTTCTAAAACTGCCAAAAAAGATACAAACATCTAAATATTCTTAATCTACTAAAGAATTTGAGTTTATAATTTCAAAACTTTTCCACATAGTAAACTTCAGCCCCAGACAGTTTCTCATTCACAGAGGAATCTCTTCAAATATATAAAAAAGAAATAATTTCACATAGTCCTACGCAAATTCTCCCGGAGAATCGAAAAAGGGAAAATACTTCCTCATTTGTTTTATGAGACCTCATAACTCTCACACACCCAACCTGGAAGATGGACCTGTGAGGTAAAGAGCAGTGAGTTATGTGGATATGTATAGCTAAGTAGAGGCCTTAATAGCCTATATTTTACCAGGATTGAGAATCATTTGCTAGGAGAAGGCAGCATGTGGCTAGAATTTGGAACTTGCTTTCTGCCTGTTGATTTCCCTTACTGTTTGAAAAGCTTCAAGGATAAAAGAAAAGAAGAATTCAATGTAATATTGTTTAGTGTAGGACAGTACTCAAAGAGCTAAACATTGCCCTGTGAATTGATAAGATTTACCTATTTTGAATGTTGAATCTGTAATTACAGCTTTTTGACATTAATCAGAATCAATTTTCATAAACATGTTGTAAATATTGCATCCAATTTTAGGGTTGTACCTAGTTAATCTGATTTATTCTATACCTTTATTTTGCTGATTACAATAACTTAATAGAATCTGTCATTTTAAACTCATTAGCAAAGCCTCAATATTTTTTATGATCAATCATGATCTATTTTTTATCATTTTATTTCCATCTGCTTTCACATTTTAAGATATGTTAATTTCTAATAATTGATTAACATAAAATTACATACTGTCCCTGGAAAATGGTTTAATGGCTTAAATAATTATAATTTGATTGGAGAGTTGGTAGGATTTAAGGAAATCTTGGTGAAAAGTTGTAGTTATAAACAGGAATTTACTTTTCTGAAAATAGTGCTCCCATTAATTTTGTGAATGGCATTGGAGAAAAAAGGTTGAAGCACTGACCGATGATTCATTTCTTTCTTGAATACTGAGGGGATTTCTTGAGAAAAAAAGATTGCAGATGGCCTAGTGTAGTTTCTTTATAAACATGCTGATAATTGACATCATAGCAGTTAGACTAATTATGTTAACATTATTAGCATAACCAGAGGAACAATTAAAAGAGCCTGATAAAATATATCTGAGTTGCAGGTCCCAACTTTAGGATCATTTATGATAAACAAAACTAAGAGGTGTGGATTTATGGGCATGACACCTTAGAAAATGTCATAAAAGCTAGCTGACTAGGGTATAAAATAGGTAAGTTTCAAAAACTAAATGTTCCCACTATATGAGATAATAAATTTTACCTTACATTGAGACACCACCACCAGTGAGTGGGTGTCTAATCAAGGAAGATAAGATCTGGAGAGCTGCTCTTGAATTCTCTGCCAATGCCTTTTGATTGTATCCCTGAAATTATTAGTAAACCTTAATGCTAGGTAAGATCTGACTTGAGTGAATCAAATCTGACAGTTAGTATTGTGTTGGATATGACTCCCTCAAAAATCAATTTAAGAAAATAAATTCACTATTACAAACATTCCATTGTGAAAAGAAAGCTAAATTGGATAAGACATCACACAGCATGGTGAGGTTGGTGTTAAAAAAAGTATGATAGGCAAATAGGTGTATATATACATACACAATAGGAGATGGAAATTCTCATCCAAAGTAATACTCAAATAAATTTTTAACCACTAAGTTTTATTTTTTCCATCTTTAAGTATTTTTTTTCTAGAACAAAAATTGTAGATAAGGATAAAAATAATGATCTAGATCTCAGTTCTGGGCACGGGGGACACTTCTGGTTTAATGCTAGTTTGTTGTGTTATTGCTATAGTGATAACCAAGTGTGGGACTAGAGACTGATGAGTGCCTTCTCTGTTACTGACGTGATAAAACTGCCATGAGTATTATGATTTTTGTTTGGCATATTTATACAGATGGTGATTTGTGCATGGTACCTCTATTAAATCCCACTTCGCCTATAAAAAATATCAATGATCACTATTACATAATCTACAGGAAGATGATAGAAATTAAATTTAACAAAGGTAAAAACTATAACTTATTAATTCTATGCCTGTGCAACTCAAAACTCTCCATATTAATATATATACAAATGCTCAAAATTTTTCTATATAATACATACACTATTAGTCAAACTATGGCTTGTTAAGCCACATGTAATGTTTTATTTCATTTCTTTTAATTAAACTCCAGACTGTATTCAAATTTTATTAGTGTTTCCCCTAATGTCCTATTTCCATTCTAGAAGCCCATTAGGATAACACATTATTATAGGTATCATGTCTCTTCAGTTTCTTCTGGCCTGCTATAGTTTCTCAGTCCTCCTTGTTCTTCATGATCTTGAGAGTTTTGAGGAGTACTGGTTGGGTATTCTGTTGAATCACCTTCAACTTGGGCTTATCTGATTTTTTATGGTTACAGTAGGGTTATAGGTTTTTTAAACAGATACCACAGAGGTGAGGCAACCTTCTTATCACATTATATGAAGATACTATCAACATGACTTATGACTGATGATGTTAACTTTTATCTCTTGACCAAAGCAATGTTTGTTGGGTTTTTCTACTGTAAAATTACTTTTTTTCCTCTTTACACATTCTAGGTTTTTTGAAGGAAGTCACAGATTCCAGCTTGCACTCAGGGGGGTTGAGAAAAATTAGAGTATCTAAATAAATTATTTGGAATTCTTCTGTAAGGAAGATTTATCCATTCTCCCGTATCTATTTATATAGTGATTTATGTATTTATACCAACATGGATTCATATATATTTATTTCATACTTCGAGATATAACTCAGTACTATATTATTTATTTTTTGCTCAAATTATTCCAGCTTGGCTATTGATAGTTCTTTCAGGTGGTCCCTTTGTCCCTTTGACATAGCCCTATCTTTTTGTTTTATGAGAGCTTCTTTATTTTATGGCACCATTTATTTTGCTGTTTAAGTGCCTCTTTCATTTGTAATTAGTTATTACAGGAAATCAAAGTCTATGAAAGAACCTTTCATTAGAGTCTTATTTTCACATGGTAGAGACAAAGTATAATCTTAACAATACTCCCGCTTATCTCTCTTATAAGTACAATAAGTCCAGTGTTCATAAATCAATAAACATTTGAAAACTTCTTAGTAAGAAGGTGGTTAACTATTTATATAGATCTTTGGATGAGAAACGGCGATTGAGTGTCTACAGAACAGTTTACAAATGGAACAGTGACACCTAGAGGTCCCATTTGACATTAACTGAAAGATCTTGAATGTTCACATTAATTGAAGTCACATCTTTTTCAGCCCAGATTCCCTGATGAGGAAGGAGCAAAAAAGACAGAAATCCTCCCTCATTACGAACTTGAAGACATTAATCTCATACTTATTGGCAAGTGTAAAATTGTGAAGAGTTGGCATTCTTCACAAAAACAGTAAATTATGAAAAAAAGCAAAGACAAGTTGCTTTAGAGTGATCAAAAGATAACATTATATTGACTGAAATATAATGTGAGACACTAGTAACTGATATCTATCTCCCAAAGAACAAATTTAGAGTGTGCACATTATCTCATCTCTTTAAAAACAAGGACATGTCAGACTATCTAATTGTACTTAAAGATACCGAAGTAGAAGACGTTCAAGATATAAATGGCTTGGAAATAAAAAAATCACTGAAGCAATTATACTTCTACCAATGTTCAGATACTTTAAAGATCTTTCCTAAACAATTAGCAGCTGTGACAAGAGGAAATTATCAGCCCACAGAATTAACAGGAAAAAAAAAACATGTTTTTTTTTAATCTATTGCATAAGTAGGCACAAAGGCAATGAAAATTTCATTAAAAGAAGTGCAATCCGTGGAGATCTAACTCATGGAGACAACAAAGTCTTTAAAAGAACACACATGCTTTTATAGCTCTAAGAAACCGTGCACTTTAGTGAAGGTTGATTTGCATAATCTAATTTAACAAAAACTTATCAGTTGTTTGATGTGTTCACTTCATGTATATAAGGTGCCATCATAAACTACTAGCTGGAGAAGATATTTTGAAATATTCTTATTTCAAATTGTTTTGTTCTTTTTAAAATAGGATACCAAAGCACCACTCAAGGCTATGATAAAGTGGCCATAGTACACCTTCCTTGGATGACAACTAGAAAAAAAGCAAAAAAAGAAGAAGAAGAAGGAAGGAAAGCAAAGCAAAGCAAAGGAGAGGGAAAGAAAGGAAAGGAAAGGAAAGGGAAGGGAAGGAAAGGAAAGGGAAGGAAAGGAAAGGAAAGGAAAAGCTAGGTGCTTGAAGGGATGAGAGAATTGTTGAGATGACCAGAACTTCGAATGAGAAAGTCATGCAGATGATTGAATTGCACAGAGAGGAAAGCCAACATTCTGAAGTGGCTGTGTTCTTTCAGTATTTGCAGATACTGGGCTGAGGTCAAGAGGCTGAGGACGCAGCAAACAAGTCAGGTAATTTCCACTATGAAACACCAGAAAACTGGCAGAAATTATGGAAGTTTTTTGAGTCTGAAAATATAAAAACTGGAGACATGAAGGTTAAATAAGGAGGAATATTGGAGAATCGATCTCTCTGCTGGTTTAACTGTGACAAAATGATGTATTCTAAAGCCGGGCAGAAAGCAGTTTAAATAGAAGCCAAGCTAAACATTCAGAAGAGCAGGATGTAGTTTTAAGCAACCTCATACTACTCAGGAGAACAGATGCATGGTAGAGTGGCCACTGTGACTTCCCTAGGGTTTGCAATCCTTGGAAGGCTACACCCTAGAGAAAGGGAGGTGAGGGACAAACTACAAGTGGACAAATCCTTATCAAACTTTAATGCAAGTTGGAGTCTTGTGGATTCTTGGTTAGATTAAGGGGACCCACCTCCATTCTATCTCCCTAATGAAGAGGGAAAGTAATGTTACCCACCACTGCTAAATTATTAAATGGTATATAGTTTTTAATTCACAGTTATGACAAGGGATTGAAGAAATAATTAAAACCCAGGACATAATAGAGAAAATGGAAGTAATAAAGAATATAAATGACCCAGATATTGGGGTTATCATAATAAAACTTACATTTAAGGGGCGCCTGGGTGGCTCAGTCGGTTGAGCGTCTGACTTCGGCTCAGGTCATGATCTCACAGTTGACGAGTTCAAGCCCTGCATCGGGCTCTGTGTTGACAGCTCAGAGCCTGGAGCCTGCTTCACATTCTGTGTCTCCCTCTCTCTCTGCCCCTTCCCTGCTCATGCTCTGTCTCTCTCTGTCTCAAAAATAAACATTAAAAAAAACCCTTGCATTTAACTATGGTTTTCATCATCAAAACAGCCAAAAGATATATAAGATATGAGTTGGAAAGTATTCAGAGTCAAAAAAATTAAGAATAAAATGGAAATGACATAATTTAAAATTACCGTAAGTTATAATTTTTAATAGATAGGGTCAAGGAAAATTAGACACAGTAAAAGAGAGTATAGTTAACTGAAAGACAGGTCAACAGAAAATGTTTAGATGAAGAAGACAGAAAAAAGACTAAAATACGAAGAAATGAAATATTTTTTTCAAAAAGAAAAACAGTTAAAATGTCAACCACCTATGTAATTGCAGCTCTAAAAAGAGAAGACTTAGGAGACACTGAAAAGAAGCCATATTAGTATACATTTAGGTACATGATATTTAAACAGAGGAAAATGAAAAACAAATAATATATAAAAGTAGCTACAGAAGGGAAGACACATTCTCTCCAAGGAAGCACCATAACATTTATAGTAGACTTTTAACACAAATGATGTAAGTCAAAGGACCACGGAATAGCATCTTTTAGTGATAAACTAAAATAAATCTCAACCTCTATTTCAATATTCAGTGAAAACAAACTGGAAAACGACAGGAAATTAAGATACTTTCTATCAAAAAATACTGAGATAATTAAAAGTAATACTCATGGAAAAGTTTCAAGCAGAAAAAAAAACAGTGCTAGACTGAAGCACATATATACATAAAGAATAAAGAGGAATGGAAAGAGAAAATGTGTTGGTATACATAAGTGCCTATTAACTGTATATAGCAAAACTAACAAATTGTGTCTAATGTAAAACATATGAAGAATTAAATGCACAAGAATATTAGCACAAAAATTAGGTGGTAGTGAAAGTGAATTAGAGTTATAAAATCCCGACATTGTTTATGAGGTGGTAAAATTATTTATATTAAACTTTAATAGCCATGGATGCATGAGGCAATCTTTAGAATGACCACTAATATATAGTAAGGTAATAAATAACTTGTGATTATTATAATAAAAAGGAAAACATAATGATAAAGTTAATGATGGATTATTTGATTATTCAGTAAAATATAAGGATGGAGGTAAAATGTAAAAGAAACAAGTGAAACAAATAGAAAAAATAATAAAATGATAGCTCTAAGAGAAAAGATGTTATCAATTGCATTGGTATGAACAGACTCATTTTGCTCATCAAAATGGCAAAATAGCTTATATTGGATTTGCCCTCCTGCAGATATTGATTGTAGTCTCTGGGGAAAAAAATAATTGATGGTACTGGAGAATGATGAATGCAGGTAGAAATGGAAGTAAATTTTACCCTTTAAACAAGAAACTGCACTTTGTAAGATTGAGATTTGTGTAGCTTTTCACTGGTATACACTCTTTAAACTTCACACTGTGGAAATGCTCAGAAATATTTAATGCCTTGAAGAGTCAGAAAGATAGAGCTCGGGGCTGCCAAAACAATTGCAAGTCAACTAAGGGGAGAATTTCCAGTGGGAAGTAGCCACAGTAAAAGGAACCACAAAATCAGTTTTTAAACTGTATCCAAATTCGGGGCTGATTCCTGAATTATATACCTGCATAGAGTAAACTGACAACCTCTAAGTAATAAATGAAAGGATAAAGAACCTGAGTTGAAATCTCGCCTGCTACTCACCACAGGGAGACTGTTTAGAGTTTGAACTGAGCCACATTAACTGCCAGAATGAATAGAACTATGTAGAAGGTAGCAGACTCTGGAGTCTTGGTAACCTTCATACACACTACATGAGCAGTTAAAAATTTCTAGATATGAGAAGCAACAGGAAAATATGACCCATGTGCAAAAGAAAATAATAGAAATCAACCACAAGATGACCCTGGTGAGGAAATCATCACACAGGTCTTCAAAACTATTAAAATTTGAATGTTTAGGGATTTAGAGAAAAAGGTGGTCATAATGATAGCACTGGTAAATTTTAGCAGAAAAAAATAGAAACAACTTTTAAACACCAAATAAATATTATAGAAATGAAAAGGAGACTATCTGAAATATAAAATACAGTTAGAGGTCTTAAGACATTAGAGATGATAGAATAAATGTGAAATTGAAGACAGGGAGAGAGAGGGAGAGAGGGAGAGGGAGAGGGAGAGGGAGGGAGGAAGAGAGAGGGAGGGAGAAAGTAATTATTGAGTCTAAAAAGCAAAGAGAGAAAATGTTGAGAAAAATAAAGGTCCAATAGACTCTAGGATAGTATCAAGCAGTTTACCGTACGTGTAATTGGAGAGAGCTGTACTTCAGAGCTGCTACAGACTACATCTTGTGTTACGCAAATCCACTCCTTCTTACACATTGGGTAGCAACTTCTGTGATCCTTATTTCTTGAGAGGAACTTGGAAAATGGAGGGTAGTGGAAAGAAGTAAAGCTCTCATGATTGCAGATCGTCCCGGACTACACCTAATACTCATCCTCTCCCTCCTGCGTTATCCATTCTGAGTTCATCTAATTCTGACCTTTCACCTCTACAGTTCTTGTCTTACTTGGGAGAGCTACTTAAACCCTCATTTCTGAGGACATCTGGGCCATTGGTTAATATACTCTTTTGCGGGAAGGTTTGTTATTTATGTCCACTCACAGTCAAGCAAGGGAGTAGTAGGAGTTCCACGCATACCCCTCCCTGCCTCCATTGTATAACAAAACCTGCCTTCTCCTCATGTTCAGAGTCATTTATCTTGTGAAGTCAGCAAGGCTGATTAGACCACAACCTGCTTCACTGCCCTTTCCTATGCCAGGCTCTTCTCAAATATGAGTCTTCTATTTCACCCCACATATAAGAAGTATTACTAGATGTTGAATGTGCTTTTTCTAGAACCTGAAGAAGTTTGGAAAGCATCATGCTTCTTACTTTATAGTAGGGATTGCAAAATGCAGCAATTTGCTTTTTGCTTTGGAAGAGATATCTTGATATGCCCCTACTTCTGGATTTCTAAAATCTTCACTGAAAGGGCAGGTGTCTGGATCTTTGAACCATTTATCTCTCATCCTCTGGAGCACATGTGTCTTACTGAGCATGTTAGCCACCTCTTAATAATCCTGCCCCATCAAAATAATGTCATCAACATTATAAATCAGTGTGATACTCTGTAAGAAATCTGAAGACAGTCCAAACTGCTTCACACTTCCTCCAGAAAACAGAGGCCAAAGCAGAGTTAGAAATGCAAGACATTTATTGGGGCTAATACATGATAAAGTGGAGAATTAGCAGGAATAAGGAAGAAAGATCTCAGACCATGATATATGTCTATCGTCTGTGAAAGGAGAGGGGGAAGAAAGGAAGATTGGGTAGAAAAAGACTCAAACCATGTTACCACACTTCAGAAAATCACAGTCAGCTGAACGTGGGAATTCAGAGCAAAGATTTTCCTTTAGAAAGTCTAGTGGGGGCATAAATGGCCAGACCCTACTATTCCTGCCATGCTCAATGAGTCGCTGGAGCTACTCAAAGGGAGTGTGTCCTTTGCCAGAATTCTGCATCAGATGCTAAAGGTACTGCAGCTGGAGAGTATCCACAATTTCATTCCTCTTGGCAGGTTCTGTCTTGAAAGGAGATTTGAGTAGTGTACCCCCATGGCTGTCACAGTGCTGTGCTCACAACCTGCAGACCTTATACATTGTATGTATCCTAGGTTGGTTCCCAACTACCAGCATAGACATCTCTCTCTCTGAAGTTTTTCTTCAGGACTATGGGGGCTGCTTTGTCTATGGGGACAGACAGATAGAGGTGCTGAGGAATTAACAGCTCCTAGAAGCAGCCCCCAACCAGTGACACTTGGAAGATTGTATCTAAGTATCTCAGCCTCCTTATCTTGGGTGACATGATTCTGAGGCATGTATCTAAATGACATCCTTGAGTTTCTCTACAGAAATTACATTGCAGTTGCCTACTTTGGTTATTGCCTTAATAATATGCTCTTTGTTGGCTGCCTTCCCTTCCTTTATGACTTGTCAACTTCCTTTCCAGTTGTATTCATCACACTTTCCAACTACACAGAAATAGCTAGATTGATAGATTGATTGATCCATTGATAGAGATAGATAGATAGATAGATAGATAGACAGACACTTTAAGGAACTAGCTCACGTGAGTGCGGGGGGGAGGGGGTAACAAGTCCAAAATTTTCAAGGCAGGCTGGCAGCCTCAAAATTGTGGCAAGAGTTGATGTTGGAGTCTTGAGTCCAAAGGCTGGAAAACTCATGCAGAATTTCTATGTTGTAACATGGAAACAGAATTGCTTCCCCTTCCTGGATCCTCTGACTGCTTTCAAGGCCTTCAACTACTTGGATGAGGCCCACCCATGTTAAGGAGGGCAATTATTCAAAATCTACTGATTTTAGTGTTAATCACATCTTTCAAATATTTTCACAGCAATATCTAGACTGTGTTTGAACAAACAACATCAGCATTATAACCTAGCCAAATTAACTCATAAAACTAATCATCAACCTGTGTCCTACACTCTTCCAAAAAAAAAAAAAAACAGAAACAAAACAAAAACTTTGCATTCAAATCCTGGTCTCAGGGTTTTCTTTCTAGAAGATATAACAAAAGCTTTATGTTGGCAATACCTGCAAGTGAATTCTGGGTTTCTGAAAATATTGATGAAAAATAGAAAGCCATAACTTTAGATTTCCGTTAATAAAATACATAAATATGGATAATATAAAATGTTAATAAAAACATAAATATGAATAAAGCTGGCCTCTGTATATTTTATAATGCAAATAAAATTATACTATGACACTTTTGAATTTTAAGCCTTACTCACATCCAAATTCAGCAGCTGATTATTTCAGTATGTTGCTTCTCAGCATTTAGGTATTATTTACAACTTGACTTCTGAAAATAATACTCTGGTGAAAAATAAACCATAGAATTTATATTTCACTTTTGTGGCTTTTTTTGGTCAGAGATTTAAAAACCTATACCATGAAATTATAAATGTAAAAATTATAATGTCAAATACATATCCTTGAAGCTAAATCTGATGACCTACTGTAAATTAAGTTGTAAAATTGAAACTCACTGGGTAAAATGTCTAGGAAACACCTCAGACAGCATAATAAATAAACAGAAAATAACTTTCCTGCATGAAAAGCTGGAGAAAAATTCAGGTTTAATGTGCTCAAAGTGTTGAGTGATCTGAGATTGCGGGGTCATGCCTTTAGACTTAATGTTTCTATTCCACTTTTAACCATTAGTGCAATGTTTGCCCAGTGGTTGATCTGAAATTGGTCACTGGTCATATTCTTTTCAATGTTGCAAAAACAAAACTTAAAAGAACACTCTTTCCTTCTGTAAATATTGACAATGGGCTTAAAAAAGTACAAAAGTCAGGGCACTGGGTGGCTCAGTCAGTTAAGTGTCTGACTCTTGATTTCAGTTCAAGTCATGATCTCACGGTTCATGAGTTCAAGCCCCACGCCAGGTTTTGTGTAGAGCAGAGAGCCTGCTTGAGATTCTCTCTCTCCCTTCTTTCTCTCTCTCTGTCCCTCCCCAACTCATGCTATCTCTCTCTCTCTCTCTCTCAAAAATAAACTTTTTTTTTAAAAAAAGGTGCAAAAGTCAGTGTGTCCGGCTAGAATATAAATTAAAAAATAATTATAAAGACTTACCTCAACCCAATATACTGTAAATGATTCCTTATAGTCACATCCATAGGTCATTCAACCTTACAAGTACTGTTTCTTATTTCTTATATATTCAGTGAAAGTTATACAAAAGTATACCATCATATTTATTTCAGTAAAAGAGGAAATAAATGGTGGGAAAGGTAGCATGTTGAGGAAAGATATAGGAAAAGAATATGCTATAGTTAATTCTTCAATTAGGTGTATTTTCACAAGACTACCTGATAAATGTACTAATTCAATAGAAATTCCAGCAATTGAACTAAATCATGTTTTCAATTTTAACAATTATTTATTTTACTCATTTTTTGGTCCAACCATTACCATCAACTACTTACTTTTCATCTCATAGACAGCCATTGGCCATAACATAAAATTATGTATTATAAGAAGAATCATTCCCATTCAGAATATAATGGACTTGACTATTATTGTAAAGAATAATTCTTACTGATACTAATCTCATATCTGATATTAAATCAAATTGTGCTAACGCTCCTTTGCTCCTTTCTGCCTATGTGGGTACTATTCTATTTTTAAAGCCTGCCCCCTCCAGTTTAAGTCCCCTCCTTGATGTAAAATACTTAAATGGTGTTTGCACACAGTACATGATGCATACAATTTCTTTAGTGGGTCTAAGTTCATTTCTAGTTTAAAATATAATTATCATCTGACAGCTTACTCTTCTCTTTATTTTCTCTATTTCTTAAACACACACACACACACAATTATTGTCAATACATGCACCAAAAAAAGCATGTTACGTAGACTAGATGCATCTTCTATGGAAAGAAATCATATGCTTTACTATTTTTGTCATTATTAGTTACATCCTATAAGTTCTCACAAAAGCCCACTTTTTGGTTGCATAATCCCTTACACTGTCTGTAAATATTGCTCGTGATATGATCAAATGTGCTGTCAATGTTAAGAAAATCAAGAGCTTCCATGCCCATGTAAATCTTTTAATATGAAATGGAAGTCCAGGGCCTTGTCTTCTGTAGGTACTTGATAAACTTAACAAGATTTGATTGAATGTATGAATAAGATGCAGGAAGACAATTTCATAATCCAATGCAAAAGCCTATTCTCAATAGCGATGCTGATTCTTTCTCATGCTGCTCCTTCCCTTTTCCCCCTCTCTCAAGGAATTTTTCACTTGTATTCTCCCCTCTCTGTGTCCTTGGAGGCTGTACATACAGGCTCCCTTGCTGGCTGGCTTGAGACTGGGTTCTACCAATGTAAGCTATGTACAAAACAACCAGAGAGAGACAAAGCTAGGGGCATTTTGTTGTTGTCGTTCCATGCCTTGTCTCAGGGAGCTTCTCTGAACACAACTACATTCTTCTGTGATTGTAGCTCCTGCAGGGCAGACTGTCTTCCATGGTTGGTGATTTGACAAGGTAATTGTAGCTCCATTTCCTCCCCTGAAAGGTCTAGTCCCAGGAGTGCTAAGAGAGGACACCATTGCTAATTCCTGCATGTATCAACATCTCTTTCTTTTTCCTTAGCCCTGTGTACTCTTCTGTAAGTAGTCCCTTTATTAAACTCTTTCCATTTAAATAAATTACCTGACTTTTTTACCTCCTGAGACCCTGACTGATGAAAAAATAAATCACACTTCTTTCTTTTATACCTTTTTAGTGATACCTTAACCATATTAAATACCAATCTGTCCTCGAATTTAAAGAATTAAGTCTCAATTATCCCTCCGGATTTCATTTGACAAAATGGAGATTTGGGACAGCTCTAGTATTGTTGTTTAGATTTCATGAGATGTTATTTCTTATCACACAGTGTCTTCCCCAAGATGTTTCATTTAGCCTTCAAGTAGTTATATTATAAGTGCTCAGTGTTATAATGTACAATGGCCAACAGGAGACAAAAATTTCTGCTTAATATGTCTTTCCTAAGATTAAATGGTTATTTTGCTGTGATTAATAGCATTTCTACTGTATAATAAAGCAATATGCTTTCTCATTTATGATTCAATGTGTACAATTTAACATTTTTAGAATGGTTAAAATTCTATATTTTTTTAGATTGAAAATTCTGAATGGTCCTTCATAGATGTGGTGTATATACATACATATATATATATGTGTGTGTGTGTGTGTGTGTGTGTGTGTGTATATGTGTATATATATATATGTGTATATATATATATACACACACACACATATATATACACATATATATATGTGTATATATATATACAATACATACATATATATATATATATATATATATATATATATATACACACACAATGGAATATTACTCAGCCATCAAAGAGAATGAAATCTTGCCATTTGCAACAACATGGGTGGAGCTAGAGTGCCTTATGCTAAGTGAAACCAGTCAGTCAGAGAAAGACAAATACCATATGCTTTCACTTATATGTGGAATTTAAGAAGCAAAACATAAATATATGGGAAGGAAAAAAAGAGAGAGGGAAGCAAACCATAAGAAACACTTAATTATAGAGAACAAACTGAGGGTTGCTGGAGGGGCGGTAGGTGGGGGATGGGCTAAATGGGTGATGGGTATTAAGGAAGGCACATGTGATGAGCACTGCATGTTGTATGTAGATGATGAATCAGTAAATTCTACTCCTAAAACCAATATTACACTACATGTTAACTAACCAGAATTTAAATAAAAACTTGAAACAAAAAAAGATCACAATAAAAAATAAAATTATTTTAGACATTCATAAAAATGCTCCTTCATAGTCTAAGTATAAATGTACATTCATATAACAAAATTTTCTGCTTAAGACCAGGACCACAAAATCTCGGGGAAGAAGTTTGTAAATTAATAAATTTTTGTTTCCATTTGATGTCATTACTTTAAATCCTGCAACTAATTGTCTTCCAACTGAACTACATGTTGTTCATGTCTATTTCTAAAGTCTGTTTTCTATTCCATTTTTCAGACATAAAAATTCTTCCTTTAAATTAAAAAAAAATGTAAAACATAAATTTTTAAAAAGTATTATATGATCCTATATGCCATATAATCTATTTTCTCTCTCTCCTATTTGTTCAGTTTTTCTTAACTTTTTTGGTCTATTTCTCTTGCTGCCTTTTCCCTTCATTTTTACTTCAAAGATATTTTTATGATTTTTTTTGAAGCTACAATGTCAGAAATGCTTTTTGTGACATTTACCTGTCAAGGATTTTGTATGTAGCAGTTTCTTCAAGAAGGTTCTAATACCATTTCTAAAAAAAAAAAAATGAGCATAAGAACACTTAAGGGGTTTAATTCACATTTCAAGTGCAGAATTATCAGTTTAAAATATAAAAATATAACTGAAAAATGGAAGAAATCACATGTTCTATAATAATCATAATAATCATAATAATCTATAATCATTAATAATAATCTATTGATAATCTATTAATATTAATAATCATGTTCTATTAAAAATCATTAATTTATTTATAATAATTAATAGAGAGGGTACTGTCTAGGAGCAATAAAATGCTAATACCCCTGAGTTGGGTTAATAATTAAATTCAACTAATCTAAAACAGTGACGTAGGATATCTTATGTTAGACCTCTAGTCAAACTTTAACACCACAAATGGGTATCACCTGTATGAAATCAAATGTCTCTGAGTAACTGAGTGACTTTTTTCCATTTTACTTTGAATTCCTGATCTTACTGTGCAAATAATGATTGTCTCAATCACTGGGACACCATTAGGTGTCAAAAGCAAAAAATCAGAAACCAATGTGAGCTTTACCAAATTGAAAAATGCATTTTTTTCATTGAAGGATATTAACAGACTGATGGTGGGCATAGGAGCACATCACATGGGGAAGTAAAAACCAGTCCAAAATAATTCAAAGAATAGAGTCCATAAGTCTACATTCTTAAGACATTAATATGATTGAGATGCTGTGCTAGATAACATGAGATACCAAAATTGTATGCTCTGCTACCAAGTGAAACATCAATTTAAAGAGATGCTTCAGGGACGCCTGGGTGGCTCAGTTGGTTACACGTCTGACTTCGGTTCAGCCTACGATTTAGGCTTACATTATAAGGGCTCTGTGCTGACAGCTCAGGGCCTGGAGTCTGCTTTGGATTCTGTTTCTGTCTCTCCCATACTCACACTCTGTCTCTCTCTCTCAAATATAAAAAAACATTTTTAAAGAAATGATTCAGATAAAGGTTTCCCCTTTATAATCATACTATTTAAATTTTTTTAACGTTTATTCATTTTTGAGAGACAAGAAAGACAGAGCATGAGCGGGGGAGGGGCAGAGAGAGAGGGAGCCACAGAATACAAAGCAGGCTCCAGGCTCTGAGCTGTCAGCACAGAGTCGGGGCTCAAACTCACAGATCTAGAGTTCATGACCTGAGCCAAAGTAAGATGCCTAATCAACTGAGCCACCCAGGCGCCCCTATAGTCATACTATTTAATTACCTCTGTGGGTTGGGGAACAAGTGCAAAAACAACAGCTAAAACCTCAAAAATTCCCCCCAAATAAATTTGCATAACGTAAATTTGCTTCTGGTGATTCATGTGATAACATAAAATTTCAAATGCACACAACCAAGTTTTACAAAAATATCCAATCTCCAATAATTTAGACCCCATCTAGCAAAAATCATGTTTGTTTCTATAGTTTTATTGGAATTTATAAAAAATACAATAAAAGCAGATGTTTTCATTTAAACTCTAACTTTTCTAAGAGCATCTGTATTATAAAAGTCCTTCTAATTGGTTAGGCTTCTTTGTAATGCATTTTTACATTATCAGCTTACATAAAGAAGCACAGAATTTCAACCAATAGCACATAATGCTTTGCATATTATTTGGCAAAAGTATAATCATTGTTGATGGGAAAGTACTAGAAGAAGCATAAAGCTATATGTTAATAATATGGTGTAAGGTTGGCCTGTTGTTCCAATGCGTGAGACAACAGTAGAGTGTCCATTCAATTCTAAATAGTGCATAAATATTGCATTAGGCATTTTCAAGTTGTAAGGAACAGGACGTGGCCAGGTAAACTGTTTGGCACTTATTATCCGAACACAACGAACTAAGAAAATCCAAACATCTTTTGATGCCTTGGAGAACTGAAACAACAATTGAAACCATTCCAGTTACTATGACTACCCTTGTGACCCAAAAGAAACCCTGGACACCTGCCTGCCATCTTTTTAGAAGCCAGTTTTTGATTCCTCCCACTCTATTGATTTCCCAGTAATTATGACCAAGTTTCTTTCCTGTTTTTGACTCTACCATTATCCTTGATTCTGTAATACAGTTCCTTATTCTACTCCTCTCTCCTGAAGTCAAAAGAGAGGTATGAATGAGTATCCTTATAGTCTCCATTTCATACGAGCAGAGTTCTCAAACTCAGTCACCTCACCGTCTATGGGCTCTGGATATCTAGCCTATATAGACAATGTCTGTTGGCTAAAGAGTTTGGTCAATCAGCTGTGCCCATGAAAGCCAAAACACATGACAAACTTTTGGTGAATTGTAAAGAAACTGCTTGGGGCCACATTATTCAGATGGGAGCACAACTCCAGCAGGCACTTAGTGTTTTGTGGGTTTGTTTCCTGCACAGTTATGCAAGGTTCTGTATTACACAGATTATAAAAATGATCAAGGAAAATTCCTGTTTTTCAAGGAGATTTCGGTCTTGACCCATTATTCAGAGTCTTCAGTGTAAGATCTTACTTAAACTGTCTTCATAAGAGCTCTAGGTTTTCCTTCCTCTGTAGGTTTATAAAATTTCCCTTCCTGAAATAATCGGAGTTTGATTTATCATAGGGCATACAAATTTTTTAAAATGGGTAACCACCTGACTTCTTAAAATGACATGTATCACTTTACCTAGGAAACTGTGTGTTATCTATTTATATATCTATATCTCTATATAAATACAAATACACTAAATATTACAGAATTCTCGACCATGTGTCATATGGATTTAAGCATTTGAAAGATAATAATCAGGTTTTAACAAACTATGAGAGAATTCTAGAAGGTGTAACACGTGCATTTCCATGGCATAGAAAAACAGTTATTTGGAGAATTAAACAACTTGCCTTAATTTTTTAAAAGTGTGATGCTGTTATTTGCTTATGTTAAACAGTTACTGAATTGAAAATTCATGGTTTATATCTAAGAAATCAAAGTTTTTTGTAAATAATATCATTTTCCAGGTCTAACATATCTCTTAAGTTACAATAAATTATGGAATTCTTTACATTAGAAAATATTCATGTTCCTATATAAGTAAACATTCTTGATTAGCATATAATGAGTATCGTGCCTCTGTCAAGAAAATAAACCTTTATGAGTTGTTACCTTACATTTCATGCTTGTTTCATGTCCATTGTCCTCACTGAACTCTAAGTTCCTTCAGTCAATGAGCAGTATCTTTATAACACCAGTGCCCAGAGTACTTAAGACATGCTACTTTCTAAATTTAGTTGCTTTTGGGCTTCTGGGTGGCTCAGTTAAGCATCTGAATTCGGCTCAGGTCATGATCTCACAGTTTGTGCGTTCGAGTCCCGCATCAGGCTTCATGCTGACAGCTCAGAGCCTGGAGCCTGCTTCAGATTCTGTGTCTCCCTCTCTCTCTCTGCCCCTCCCCGGCTTGCACTCTGTCCCTCTCTTTCTCAAAAATAAATAAACATTAAAAAAATTTTTTTTTAATTTAGTTGCTTTGAAAAATAAATGACTTCAGTAATAAGCAGAGTTAATATGCATTTGAGATTATTGGATTTCACAGTTGTGTTAAGTCAAAGGTTATAGGTAATCTTTGAAAAGTCAGTGGAGTCTGATGGGGCCAGGAAGCAGTGGGTGAAAAACACTTAGTCAAAGTAGCAAAGACCTTCTCAAAGTTCTATAATGAAAAGAAGAGAGAGCGAGCTGATTTAGTGTAAGATTGAAGGAGACTTTGTTTGAGGAAAAGGTAACTGAAATCTGTGTATATAGCGAGGAATGAGCAGATAAAGCAGGAGAATTTGAAGGTATGAAAAAAATAAGACCTATTACTTTGGGGAAAAAATAAAATCCAGCAGGAGATGAGAGAGAAAAGGATCAAGAGCAAAAGAAAACACAGGATAGATTCTTCCTCCTTTGGAACGGGACTAAAGATAATAAGAATATATTACGAATGAGTGTATCCACTTCATATGTTGAATAAAATATTATATGAATATAATTTCTTAATTATATTTTGTCTTGTTTCACTGGCTAATCTGAAAAGTAGAAATGAAAATACAATTCTGAAATCTTTTCTCCCTGACAACCAACAAATTCTTAATTCTTACATATAAATTATATATGTATATACATGTGTATATATGTATATATACATACATATAGTCTCCATTTTGTATTATATATTTTGTATTATATACATTTGTATATATGTATTATATATACATATATAATAAACATGTGTTATATATATTCGTGTATATATAAACCTTTCTTCTGGAAAAATATTATGTAAATGTTTTAGTATGCAACTTTAAAAATCTGTGAATATGACAGCTAATACGATTAAAATTAAAATGTGTAAACCTTTCTATAAGATCATTTAAGTATGAAGTCTTCTGAGTCAGCAGCTTACTCACACTGTTACATAAATGAATAAGCTCAGAAACAGAAATAGCTTCTTTACACACAGTTTTAGCTTTCCTTTTTGCTTAATGGATCTTGGTTAAGAAAAGACAAACAAATTAAAAACCATTTCAGCGTGAATTACCCAGAAATATATCGATGAATATATACGTGTGTACTCACATACACACACATGGCCATCACAGATAATTTTGAAGACTTTTTTTAAAAAATGAGAAAAGCCTTTGACATTAAGCAAATAAACCGTGGTTGATTCATTCCAGAGTAACTCTATATTCACTCAGTGGTTTTTAGTGGCAATCTAGTGCAGAAAGCTGTTGTGAAATACTGTAGTGAAAGGCACACACCGTGCTGAAGAGAAGCAGCCGACAAACCCTGCTCCCGTGGGGGAATGAGGCATGCCACCAGAAGCAACACTCAGCCCCAGACTAACCCGGAAGGCTCTGAGCATGTCCACCATGGCTGGAGAGCTCATATTTCTCAAGGATATTTTACCCGCTTTCTTTGTGCCACTTACGCTTGCATTCAACTTCAAATGCACAAAGAGATTTTTTCTCTCTCTTTTTGCTCTTTTTCTTGTGTCTTTCTCAGATGATGGATGCTAACTGAATCTACTGCAGTGACTGCTTCACAATACATGTAAGTCAAACCATTATGCTGTACACCTTAAATTTATGCAAAGATGTGTGTCAATTGTATCATACTAAAACTAGGGGGAAAAGAATAAAACTAATTATCCCTCAACAGCAGTAATAATAAATGCACAAAGAGACACAGTGACCATGAGATCCTGCCACGTAGTCTGTCCATTAGCATTAGAACGAGGCTTGATATGCCTGCTGCCTACGGAGCTTAGGCAGAAGCACAGGAAATGTCCAGCAAAGCCCCGACACAACAGTGGCAGGGCCAGCCAAAGTGGGACGTGAATAAACAGGGTTACCAAGACACTAACAAGGCGTCCCCTTCTTTCAACGGCATGTCCTGGAGACTCCTGAGGAGACCTTTGTGCAGCACCCTGCTTTTGTCCTTTGGCACGTGGAGTGATACTGCTGGAGGTGATCATGGCTGTCAGATTGTGTGGGACAGAGGCCAATGTCAGCAAAAAAAGGAGCTAAGAATGGGCTCCTTCTAAGCGGGCTCTGTGCTGACAGCTCAGACCCTAGAGCCTGTTTCAAATCTTGTGTCTCCTTCTCTCTCTGCCCCGCCCCTGCTCACAGGGGAAAGCTCTCACTTTCAAAAACAAACATTAAAAAGAATTAAAATTGGAGTGTTTTCTTGTATGAAAACCATACTTCCATAAATGTCACTTAAAAACGCTCTAATCCTTTTATTTTCTTTTTTTAATTTTTTTTCATGTTTATTTATTTTTGAGAGAAAGAGGGAGACACACAGAGAGTGCAAGCAGCAGAGGGACAGAGAGAGAGGGAGACACAGAATCCGAAGCAGGCTCCAGGCTCCGAGCTGTCAGCACAGAGCCAGATGTGAGGCTGGAACCCACGAACCGTGAGATCATGACCTGAGCTGAAGTCTGACACTTAACCAATTGAGCCACTCAGGTGCCTCCCCAAAAAATGCCCTTATCCTTTTAAACATTACTGTGTGATTTCAAGGGGAGCTGAAAAGAAGTAGCTTAATAGGAAAAATAGAATTATTCAATTAGGAAATGTTCAGTTTAATGAACAATGCCACTCAAATAACTTTTGTTCTAAGTTTTTCGTATCATAATTTTCTAAAATATGGAAAGCTCTGCCTCCTGGAGAGGTAAAACAGATGGCTAGTGCAAATAAGAAAAATGCGTAACTCTGTACTAGGTTGAATCATATCTTTCATGGGACAAAACATGTTTTTAAGACGCGTATTTCTTAAATGGTTTTATATGAAAAATCATTACCTGTGGGAAGATTTTTGTTACAAAGCACTTTATCATCATGAAGTTCTGCGTTTTACTTAAACCAATAGTATTTATTTCTTCTGAACAAATCATTGACTTTAACTGAAGGATGAAGAAAGTCACAGTATTCCAAAGCCTGGGAAGAACTGGCTTCTTTAAAAATCAACTTATTTCCAGAACAGTAGCTGAAGAAGTAACTGTAAATGATCCACTGAATTCTTTTCACTCAGCATGTTTGTACCTTCAAAAAGTTATTTATAATTTCTATGATGTTCATAATCCAGACACATAAAAGACATTATCATCTTCAAATATCATCAGCTTTAAAGATGACCAAATCAGAGGAAATATATATTTAAGGACAAATATAAATAAAAATCATTAGTGTAGATTGCCATATGATCCCATAATTCCACTACTGGGTATTTACCCAAAGACAATGAAAACGCTAATTTAAAAAGATATATGTATCCCTATGTTTATCACAGCATTATCTACAACAGCCAAATTATGGAAACAACCCTGGTGTCCATCAACAGATGAATGGATAAAGAAGATGTGGTAGATAGATAGATAGATGATAGATAGATAGATAGATAGATAGATAAATAGATACGGTATACATATGGTGTAGATAGGTAGATGTAGTATATACATGATGTGGAATATTACTCCGCCATAAAAAAAGAATGAGATCTTGCCATTTGTGACAACATGGACAGACCTAGAGGATATCATGCTAAGTGAAATAAGTCATACAAAGACAAATACAATGATTTCACTGATATGTGGAATTTAAAAAAGAAAACAAACAAGCAAACAGAATGCAGAACCAACCCTATAATACAGAGAATAAACTGACGGTTGCCAGAGGGGTGGGGGGGGGGGGTGGGAGGATAGGCAAAATGGGTGAAAGAGAGGGAGATACAGACTTCCAGTTAAGGACTGAATCAGTCATGGGAATATAAGGTAGAGCACTGGGAATATAGTCAATGGGATTGTAATAGTGTCGTATGGCGGCAGATGGTAGCTACAGTTGTGGTGAGCAGGGAATAATGTATAGACTTGTAGAATCACTGTTATATGCCTGAAGCGAATGTAACATTGTGTCATTATACTCAAATCAAGAAAAAATAGCATATAAATACAGAAGCTACAACTTACAATACCTAAAATGATATTTCCTACCCCTCTGGATTTCAGCCCATACCAAACTGTTTCCAGGGTGTATTATGATCAAGAAGAGGAATTCTAAACTGTTACTCTGATTACTATTTAGATTCATACATAAAAATTCTTTTTATTAGATGTACCTTAGGATGGAGAATGAAAGGAGCACATATTTGAAAAGCACAGAACAGTGTTTTAGCGTGTATGGCCAACTGAAAAATGATAGGTAACTAGTAAATAATAAATAGTAAGTAATAATTACTAGCAATAACAAATAATGAATAAATATTGGCATATCTCAAATTAAAAAACAATCTTTATTCAAAGGAATAAGTAGAAAAGATTGTGTGGTTCTTTACTATCCGGTAACTGTAGATGACAACAGAATTCTGCTGCAATTGTCTCCCATTTATAAAAATAGGCATTGATATAGATGACATAGATTAGCTCTAGATGATGATAGATACAGCTAAGATATAAATATAAGCTTCAAATGAAAAGTTTTTTCCTGAAAAAAAGTCAAACTGATTTTAAACATTTTAAATAGTCTTTTTTTTTTTTAACATTTATTTATTTTTGAGACAGAGAGAGACAGAGCATGAACGGGAGAGGGGCAGAGAGAGAGGGAGACACAGAATCAGAAGCAGGCTCCAGGCTCTGAGCCATCAGCCCAGAGCCCGACGCGGAGCTCGAACTCCGGACCGCGAGATCGTGACCTGAGCTGAAGTCGGACGCTTAACCGACTGAGCCACCCAGGCGCCCCTAAACATTTTAAATCTGGAACCCATATGTAAGTGAAATTTGTAGAAACTCTCCCAAAAGAAATAACAATGTTAGAATAAAGGAATCTCAAAATAAGTTTAGAGGAAATTGCATTATTTGGAAAGAGAAAATACAGCAGAAGTAATGCCCATAAATACCTACAAGGGCCAAGTGATTTAAAGGAGTCAAGTGAACAAGGTACAAAAAAACAACCATAAAAAAATCTTTGGAAGCAGAGCCAACAGAAGCAAGAATGTATCCCAAGAGGGCGGTCGTCATTGAATTCTGCAACACTGGCCAGTGTTTTCTTTGGTAATACAGTCCTTTGCTCCCAGAGTTTCTGAGTTTTCATTAGAAATCCAAAATCTGGGTTTATTGTGTGAAATTGCCTCACTTTTTAAAATGGTAGCGGTTATTGCCTACTCAGAGTCCACTTCACTCCGTCCTTCTATGCAAAACTGAGACATAAGCCCAGATAGGACATAGGATTCTCCAGCTTACAATTGTTGGTCTACGCATAGTCACATAACTTAAGGACATTAAATACCTAAAGAAATCAGTGACAGGAAGGATAAAAACAGACGTCTAAGAAAAGGGTAAACAAATAAAAATCCCTACAGAAAGATAAGCAATAAGGAGAATATGTAAACAGATATTTTGGAAAGAAAAAGAAAGAGAATGAGTAGACTGACAGATTTCAAATAATCACCAGAGTTAAAGCAAGACCTGTGCCTTCAAACTGAGTTGATTCATAGGTTTAAACATGGGAAAAAATGACGAAATAAATCCGTACCTAGACAAAAGTTTTGGCAATATATTTGCACTATAAAGATTATAAGGATAAAAAAACAACAACAAAAGTACAAATAAACAAACAAAATCAGTATTCTAAAAAGAATTACAAAATGTAAATATCATGATGTTCTAAGATATTTTTTCTGCAGTATTAGATGCCAAAATACAATGGGAAAATTATTACAAAACTTTTCATTTAAACGTTGCCACTAGGGGCGCCTGGGCAGCTCCATCGGTTTGAGCGTCTGACTGACTTAGACTCAGAGCATGATCTCATGGTTCATGAGTTCGAGCCCCTCTTTGGGCTCTATGCTGATGGCTCGGAGTCTGAAGCCTGCTTCAGATTCCGTTCTCCCTCTCTCTCTGCCCTTCCTCCGCTCATGCTCTGTCTCTCTCTCTCTCAAAAATAAGTAAACATTAAAATAAATAAATAAAAATTTTTACAAGTTGCAACTAAAGAATTTTATAAACAAATTCCAACAGTAACACATTTTACTATTAACAGATTTACACAAGATAATGCTTATTTAAAAAAAATTACTTGAAGATGTTCAAAGGTACAGAGTTTCTTAGCAGTATAATAACTATCATAAGATCAAAAACAAGATGGAGACAACAAGCAACCATTGGATGAGTGGAAAATATAAACAAGTATGTGGTTACATGAAGGTAGAAGAGATAAAATGTGACTGAGGAGAAATGATGTATATCAGGGGACCCTACTAGTTCAAATATTTGGAACTGATAACACAGGTCAAGCAAAGACTAGGGAATAATGTCTCAGTAAAACAAAATGCGGAATGACCCTTGCTAAGTTATGTAACTCTTTAATAGGCATTTATAGTAAAATGAATGAATTATATCTACAAGATCCATGAAGCTCTTCTTAACTAAATACCATATATATATGACATAGTATAGAAGTGGCTCAAAAGCACAGACTGAGTATGCATGCATATCTCCCTTCTATCTATATTTCCCAGCTGACTTAAATTTGCTGTTGATCGTTTCTATGGTGAATAGTATTTTAAATGTTCTAACTGACCACTGCTGAAACACAGAAAGGTTATTGACTTTTGCTATTGATTTTTAATCTAGCCAAGTTACCGAATTCTTTTATTAGTTATATACACGTATAGTAGATTCTACTGGCTGTCCTATGTCACAATCATATTACCTGTAAACAGTATTTCCTTTAAGTTATTAAATTTACATTACCTATGAATTATTATTGTCAAATAACATTTTTTCAGGAACATATTTACAGTTTTCAAGGCCTAAATTTATACACTCAATTGATTTCACTGTTGAACCCATCATTCTTGAGAATTAGATTTTTTTTAAACTTTGGTTTTGATTCAAAAGTCAGTCAGCTGAGGTGAATATTTCTGTTTGCTTTTTTTTAAAGAAAGATAAATTTGGAGGTCTACATGTCTGAGGCTGCCTTCTTATTGTTATTTGCTCTCATACATGAATGGCAATTAGGCTAATTATAGAATTTTTATAGTGAATAATTCGACATCTGAAATGAAGGGTTATCAAATAAATACAAAGTGAGTAAAAATGATTGTATTTTGCATAGGTATTTTCTCTGTACTGTGTAAGGGAGTTAAAACTTAGATCATAGTTTTCCAGAAATAAGTCTCAAGGAAATCATTTTGAATCTTTGAAGACAGTTTTGAAAACTATGAGCCCAAAATGGTGAATCTCATTTTCATAAATGACCTCTAGAGAATTGAAAGAAAGTTCATTTATATTAGCAAACTCTGCCCAATTTTTGTCAAATCTAACATTTTCAGAACATATATATAAATATACATATTTGTAGTTATATAAACGAGAACAATAGTTTGGTTCAATAAAGGACCAGTATTCTTGGTGAATACCAAATGACATTATTTCATGGAAAATGCCCTTTTTAATACACTTATGTGGGTCATCATACTATTGGAAGTCAGATTTTGAATGTGTGTAATACATGTTGGCCCATATTTTATCTAATGGTCATAGTTTATTTGTAGTATTTGTAGTATTTTCAGAAAGGGAAGGTTTACCATCACTGAAAATGCATGCAGTTTCCTCTTTGAAGGAATTTAATTATTATTTCTAAGTTTTTTACTTGTTTCCATGAATTTCCTAGGGAAACGCTTATATAGAATCTAAATTATGGCATTTTTCTTTTTCTTTTTAATTGTTTTTTTAATGTTTATTTATTTTTGAGAGCAAGAGAGAGAGACAAAGTGTGAGTGGGGGAGGGGCAGAAAGAAAGGGAGACATAGAATCCAAAGTAGGTTCTAGGCTCCAAACTGTCAGCACAGAGTTTGAGGCGGGGCTCCAGCTCATGAACTGTGAGATAATGACCTGAGCCACAGTCGGATGCTTACCCGACTGAGCCACCGAGGTGCCCCAATCTTTTTCTTTTAATATTGACTCCTCTTATTCACTATCCTTGGCTTATTACGTTGGCTAGAGCGTCAAGCTAAATAGAAGTGGAGATTACAGGAATTGCTAATTTATTCCTGAATTTGATGACTTACTTCACATGGTTCACATTTATCTGGTTTGTCAGATTTCTGTTACATACAATTTACAAGGTGATAGAAGTGTTCTTCTATTTTTGGTCTGCTTAGAGTTTTAATAATTTCTTTGGCATTATATTTATCATGCAATAATAGATTTTCTCACATTGAATTTCTCTTTTGTCATTTTTGGAATGAATCTAATTTGTTCAAAATGAATTAATATTTTAATACAGTATTTAATTTTTTAATATTTTATATTTAGTTTTTACATCGATATTCATAATTGGTATAGTTGTTTAATTTTTGCATATGAGTGTTCTAGTTTCCTGTAATGAATTGAGAGATTTTCATCTTCCTATTTCTCTTTTTGTTGTTTTTCTTGTTTTTCTCCTAGTCACACTATTGATCAAAGTTCTTTTCAGGGGATCTAATTTTTCTTTGTCTCTGGATGGGAAGTTTGTCATTTCTTTTTTGTTTGTTTTTCATTTTTTCACTTAAAATTTGTAAGATAACATACACACAAGTGTGTACATATTTAAAAATCATTTTAAAGCAAATAGTCATGGAAACAACCAGATCAAGGAAAAGAACATTTACATATTCCTAAGGTCCTACTAATCAATATTCATTTTTTCCTTCTCTGGTCTTTCTTCTCAAGGTAATCACCATCCTAACTTTGTGACTATTAATTTTACTGATTTTCCTTTAGAGTTCTGTCAATTATAGATG
This sequence comes from Panthera pardus, assembly GCF_024362965.1. Lineage (NCBI taxonomy): Eukaryota > Metazoa > Chordata > Mammalia > Carnivora > Felidae > Panthera > Panthera pardus. The sequence continues at coordinate 27,640,949 of NW_026526655.1, forward strand.
CTTATCTAAAAAATACATTATGCCTGTCTTTGAAATTAATATAAATGAAATATCCTGTAGAAATACACTTTGTGTAATGCCCTTTAAGTCAGCATTTTGAGGAGCACCATTCATATATATAACTGTACTTCATTCATTTTCATCACTATATAAAATTGATTGTATGAATGTACAATTCATAGGTCCATTCTCCTCTTGATAGATATTTAGAATAATTTCAGTTTGGGGCTACAATAGTTGTGAGCTATTTTTAGTTATGTGCTCTTGAAAACAATACTTTCAGAGCTTTTTTTTTTTTTGCATGTATCTTGGTATAATTATGCAAGCGTTCCTTTAATATACACACACATATCCTACAAGTGAAATAGCTGGTTTATAAAAAATGCAAATCTTCAAACTTACTAAATAATGCCAAATTGTTTTCTAAAACCTGCTATATCAATTTATTGAATTGAAGAGCCCAACCCAGGACTCGATGCCATGACCCTGGAATCATGATCTGAGCCATAATCAAGAGCTGGATGTTCAACTGACTGAGACACCCAGGCACCCCATTAGTCATATCTGATTTTAATTCTCTGTACATAATCATCAATGTTATTGAAGGCCTTTTTCATATGTTTTGTTTTTCATATCTCCTAAAGAAATCAAAGATATATCACACATTAGCTTTCTGTCCCTGTAGTAAAAAAAAACAAAAAAACAAAAAAAAAACAGCATGAACTTTGAAATTTGACAAGTTTTGTTTCACATGCTGGCATTGATTTTTATTAAATGGAACTACATTTTTGTTTTCAATGAGGTTTTAGGGCTAAAATTATGCTGAGGGAAAAAAAGGACACAAAAGAGTGCATTCTGTATGGTTCTATTTTTATGATGCTCTGGAAAAACTGAATGCATCAAATATATGACCTTGAACTAGTCATGTTAATTCACTGAGCCTAATTACTTTCATTTAAAATGGGACTAATAACCACTTCAAGGGTTATTTTGGGAATTAAGATGTATAATGTATATAATAGCATCAAACACAAAACCTAATCCATATTAGAAGATGAATCAATGCCCCTCTATGTCTTTTGCTTTCTTTTATTTTTCTGTTGCTTTACATGACAAATATCAGACATCAGTGCAGTTAATGTCTCTTATTACTTGTTATCTGGATGACTCAGATATGAAAGAAGACTTCATTTAAATGTGTTATTTTACATGGATTTTTCATTTTTTTTAATTTTTTTTCAATGTTTTTTATTTATTTTTGGGACAGAGAGAGACAGAGCATGAACGGGGGAGGGGCAGAGAGAGAGGGAGACACAGAATCGGAAACAGGCTCCAGGCTCCGAGCCATCAGCCCAGAGCCTGACGCGGGGCTCGAACTCACGGACCACGAGATCGTGACCTGGCTGAAGTCGGACGCTTAACCGACTGCGCCACCCAGGCGCCCCTTACATGGATTTTTTAAACTGTAGGTTGATTTTGTACAAGAAAACATCTTTGAAAACAGCATGTCTCTTGGTACTATTTACATACCTGAAAAACATTATTTTATGCTGAAAATATAAATTTTTACATTTTTTGATAATATGTTTACATTGTAGTTTCTCAGGATTATGCAAAACTGGGCCAAACCAGCCATTCAACTGCCTTCTAGTTCTAATTATACATGAATTCCCATCAAATTTCCAATTTTCTTGGATTTTAGGGACAGCTGCTGTGATGTATAGAATATCCCTAGGTTACTGCTTATGCCAATCAAACACACATGCACTCATATGATCAAGAGAGCTTAGAGAAAAAAAAAAAACAGTAACTCTGAAAGTTGGAGATACCCTCTTGCCTTTCTCCATTTCATATGCATGAGTTACAAACAGAACCTGGCTAGCTGCTTTAGAACTTTGTACTACTAGTGGTGGAAATATCGTTAGGGAATAAGAAGCATCAAATCATGTAAAGGTGCTTCTGAAAACCTGCACTCATTCTGAGATTTAGATAACAATTTTTAAAGCTAAATGACACAGAGTTGTTAAGCATTGTTTGGTTGAATATATAAATCCTATCACTTTTTTAAAATTATAAATTATATAATGGAAATATAGAGCACTTATTTTGAATTTCTACCTTCAGAAAATCATTTTCACTATGTTGTAAATAAGAACTCAGAAATGCATCTGGTGGCTGTGCTCACACAAATGGAAAACTGAAACTACATTCCCTACCTGTGAAGAAAAAATGTTCTGATAAATAAAAATAGTCCATGTCACTAAAACTATTTCAAAATAAGTCAAGTTCTTTATTATTATCTTCCAGGAAACATAGACATGGCCACAGTAATACTAATTCATTCACCCTTTCCTTTCTCTCCTTCCAATATCCATCTTTATCTTCTCTACTCTAGCTCCCATCTCCAACTCCAGAAAGTCCTCAGTCCTCATGCCTTTGACTCCTTTTTTAATGTGATTCCCCCACATGTTTCCCCCACTGTGGAAGACCTACGGACATGTTCTGTGTCATGTCATCCTCATGACAACCTTATGTCATGACATCTCAGGACATCTCTACTTTACAGATAAGGAAATTGAGGCTTTCTGAATTGCCCAAGTGGAGAGTAAAAACTAAAATTCAATTTATTGACTCCCAAGCCTATATTCAGTGCCATTCTGCTCTTTTCCTTTTCTAATGAAATGTACCTATGGGCCCTTACACTTTCAAGGCATTCACATTAGTATAAATAATTATAATAGAGACAGATGTGAAGGCGAATCTGGTTCTGGAAAAGAGTCAAATCTTGTTGGAGCCATGGTTATAAAATTAAGTAAATCAGAACACTGAATGCTATGCTATTGGGTAAGAACTCCCTTTTATGTACCCAAAATAATGAGGCAGAATTTCCATGTGATTCATAAAATGGTTCTAAAGATGTCTCAAGGTCATGATGTATTTGTCTTCATGTTTGGAGGCATTAAAACACTAGTTCAAATCTAGATTCTAAAGTATACATATCAGGGTGCTGGGTGGCTCAGTCAGTTGAGCATTCAACTCTTGGTCTTGGCTCAGGTCATGATCTCAAGGTTCGTGAGTTCAAGCTCCACATTGGGCTCTGCACTGATGGTGCAGAGACTGCTTGGGATTCTCTCTCTCTCTCTCCCTCTGTCTTGCTGCCCCTCCTGTCTCTCTCTCTTTCTCTCAAAATAAATAAGTAAACATAAAAAATTCATTCACTCTTTGCATATAAAATATACAAATCAATAGTGTGTGTATTTGGTTTTTGTAGGTTAATAATTGTGACATTAAAAGTGATCATCCAGGGGAGGGGACCAAGATGGTGCAGCAGCATGGAAATTCTCTGCTCCTCTCATCCCTGAAATGCAGCTAGATCAGCACCAAACCATTTCGCACACCTTGAAGATTGATCTGAGGACTAACACAACAATCTGCATCATTTGAGCCACAGAACTCAGCAGGTACATGGTGCCAAGAGGTGAACTGGGGAAGAGAGAAGCCACAGAGGGTAGGGAGCTGGAAGGAGGTGTTGCCTGGCAGACTGACAGCATGGTCACAGACAGTGTAGAAGCCGGGAGTGGATGGAAGCTGGAGACAAAGGAGGGGTGCTTGATTACAGGTTGGCAAGAGCACAGAGTTCTGATGCTAGAGGCTGAGAAGCTGGATGATGCCATTTTCACCTCTCCCAGACATGTGCATACAGGCTTACACACACCACAACAATCTACCCCAGTAAGCTAAGCAGTGCCGCCTAGTGGAGAACAGAGCCATTACACCAAGACCAATCCAACTACGCCAACCAAGCCCTAGAGGACCACCATAAGTCTCTCCACCTGCTTAGTTTACAGACTATAAAGTGCTTCATAGTTTGACCTCTAGGAGAAACTACATGTAATTTCATTTAGATTTTATTCTATTTGCTGGTCCATCTATTATTTTTTTTCTTTTCTTATTCTTTGATACAGAGGAGAAAAAAATATTTTTATTTTCCATATTTATGAAAAAGATTTTTCTTTAATTTCTTTTCTACTGTTTTTTAATTATTTTTATAATTTCTTAGTCTATTTTACTTTCTTCATTTCATTTTATTCTATTTTATTGTATATATTTTAAAAATTTTTAAACTTTTTCTTACATTTTTCCCCTTTTTTTTCTTTTCTTTCCTTTCCCTTTTTTCTCTATTCTATCAAGATTCTTTCAACAACCAGACCAAAACACATCTAGGATCTAGCTTCCTTTATTTGATTTTTTGGGGGTATTGTTTTTAATATTTTTTATTTTATTTTTTATTTTGTTAATTCTATTTCTTCCTCCAAAATGACAAACAAAGGAATTCACCCCAAAAGAAAGAACAGGAAGAAATGATAGGAACTCAATCAACACTAATATAAGCAAGATGTCTGACCAGAATTTAGAATCACGATAATAAGAATACCAGAAGGGGTTGAAAAAAAGCATAGAATCCCTTTCTGTGGAGATAAAAGAAGTAAAATCTAGTCAGGACAAAATTAAAAATTCATAACAGAGATGCAATCTCGAAAGGATGCCATGGTGGCAAGGATGAATGAAGCACAGCAACAAATCAGCTATATAGAAGACAAACTTACAGAGGATAATGAAGCAGGGAAAAAAAGGAAAACAAAGGCAAAAAATCATGATACAAGAATTAGAGAACTCAGTGACTCATTAAAAAGGAATAACATCCAAATCATAGGGGTCCCAGAAGATGAAGAGAGAGAAATAGGGGTAGAGGTTTATGTGAGCAAATCATAGCAGAAAACTTTCCTAACCTGGGGAAAGACACAGACATCATAATCCAGGAATCACAGAAAACTCCAATTAGATTCAACAAAAACCGACCATCAACAAGGCGTATTATCATCAAATTCACAAAATACACAAACAAGGAAAGAATTATGAAGGCAGCAAGGGAAAAAAACCCTTTACCCATAAGGGAAGACAGATCAGGTTTGCAGCAGACCTAGCCACAGAAACTTGGCCAGCCAGAAAGGAGTGGCAGGATATAGTCAATGTGATGAATCAGAAAAATATGCAGCCAAGAATTCTTTATCCAGCAAGGCTGTCATTCTTCAAAGGAGGGAGAGTTTCCCAGAAAAACAAAAACTAAAGGACTTCATGACCACTAAATCTACCCTGCAAGAAATTTTAAGGGGGACTCTGAGGGGAGAAAAAATGTAACAAAACAAAAAGACCAAAAGAAACAAAGACTATAAGGGGCCAGAAACACCACTAGAAATTCCAACTCTACAAGAAACATAATGGCAATAAACTCATATCTTTCAGTACTCACTCTAAATGTCAATGGATTAAATGCTCCAATCAAAAGACATAGGGTACCAGAATGGATAAGAAAATAAGATCCATCTAAATGCTGTTTGCAACAGACCCATTTTAGACCTAAAGGCACTTTCATATTGAAATTAAGGGGATGAAGAACCATCTATCATGCTAATGGTCATGAAAAGAAAGCTGTAATAGCCATATTTATATCAGACACACTAGATTTTATTTTTTTTTATTTCTTTTAATGTTTATTTTTGAGAGAGAGAGAGACAGAACACAAGCAGGGGAGGGGCAGAAAGAGAGGGAGACACAGAATCTGAAGCAGTCTCCAGGCTCTGAGCTGTCAGCACAAAGTGTGATGCAGGTCTTGAATTCATAAGCCATGAGATCATGACCTGAGCAGAAACCAAGAGTCAGACACTTAACTGACTGAGCCACCGAGGCACCCTGACACAAAGTAGATTTTAAAACAAAGACTGCAACAAGAGATGAAGAAGGGCAATAATCATTATTAGGGGTCTATCCACCAGGAAGATCTAACAATTGTAAACATTTCTGCCCCCAAAATAGAAAACCCAGATATATAAATCAATTAGTTACAAACATAAAAAAAAACTCATTGACAATAATATCATAATAGTAGAGGACTTCAATACCCCACTTACAACAATGGACAGATCGTCTAAGCAGAAAATCCATAAGGAAACAATAGCTTTGAATGACACACTGGACCAGATGGACTTAACAGATATTATCAGAACATTTCATCCTAAAGCAGCAGAATACACATTCTTCTCTAGTGCACATGGAACATACTTTAGAATAGATCACATGCTAGGACACAAATCATACCTCAAAAAGTAAAAAAAGATAAAGATCATACCGTGCATACTTTCATACCACAACACTATGAAACTCAAAGTCAACCACAAGAAAAAAATTGGAAAGACAAAAATACTTAGAGACTAAAGAACATCCTACTAAAGAATTAATGGATTAACCGAGAAGTTAAAGAGGAAATTTAAAAGTACATGGAAGCCAATGAAAATGATAACACCACATCCAAAACCTCTCAGATGCAGCAAAGGTCAACTTAAGAGGGAAGTATATAGTAATCTAGGCCTTCCTAATGAAAGAAGAAAGGTCTCAGATACACAACCTAACCTTACAGCCTAAAGAGCTGGAAAAATAACAGCAAACAAAACCCCCAAACAACAGAAGACAGTAAATAAAAAAAATTAGAGCAGAAATCAATACTATCGAAATAAAAAAAAAAAAACAGTAGAACAGATCAATGAAACCAGGAGCTGGTTCTTTGAAAGAATTAACAAAATTGATAAACTCCTAGCCAGTTTGATCAAAAAGAAAAAGGAAAGGACCCAAAGAAATAAAATCAAGAATGAAAGAGGAGAGATTACAACCAACACAACAGAAATAAAAACAATAAGAGAATATTATGAGCAATTATATGCCAATAAACTGGGCAGACTGGAAGAAATGGACAAATTCCTAGAAACATATACACTACCAAAACTGAAACAGGAAGAAATAGAAAATTTGAACAGACCCAAAACCAGTAAGGAAATTGAATTAGTAATAAAAAATCTGCCAAAAATCAACAGTCCAGGGCCAGATGGCTTTCCAGGGGAATTCTACCAAACATTTAAGGAAGAGTTAATACCTATTCTCTTGAAACTGTTCCAAAAAGTAGAAATGGAAGGAAAACTCCCAAACTCTTTCTATGAAGCCAGCATTACCTTGATTCCAAAACCAGACAGAGACCACACTAAAAAGGAGAACTATAGCCCAATTTTCCTGATGAACATGGATGCAAAAATCTTCAACAAGATATTAGCCAACTGGATCCAACAATACATTAAAAAAATTATTCACCACGAAAAGCGGGATTTATACCTGGGATGCAGGGCTGGTTCAATATCAGCAAATCAATCAATGTGATACATCATATTAATAAAAGAAAGGACAAGAACCACATGATTTTCTCAATTGGTGCAGAGAAAGCATTTCATAAAATACAGCATTTCTTAATAATAATAATAATAATAATAATAATAATAATAAAAACCTCAAGAAAGCAGGGATAGAAGCATCATACCTTGAGATCATAAATGCCATATATTAGAGACTCACCACTAATATTATTCTCTATGGGGAAAAACTGAGAGCTTTCCCCCTAAGATCAGGAACACGACAAGGATGTCCACTCTCACCACTGTTATTCGACATAATATTGGAAGTCCTAGCCTTAGCAATTAGACAACACAAAGGAATAAAAGGCATCCAAATCAGCAAAGAGGAAGTCAAACTTTCACTCTTCACAGATGACACGATATTCTATATGGAAAACCCAAAAGATTTCCACCAAAAAACTGCTAGAACTAGTTCATGAATTCAGCAAAGTCACAGGATATAAAATCAATGCACAGAAAACAGTTGCATTTCGACACACCAATTCTGAAGCAACAGAAAGAGAAATCAAGGAATCAATCCCACTGACAATTGCACCAAAACCCATAAAATACTAGGAATAAACCTAACCAAAGAGGTGAAAAAATCATACACTGAAAACTATAGAACGCTTATGAAAGAAATTGAAGACACAAAAAAATGGAAAAATATTCCATGCTCCTGGATAGGAAGAACAAATATTGTTAAAGTGTCGATATTACCCAAAGCAATCTACCTATTTAATGCAATCACTATCAAATTAACACCAGCATTCTTCATAGAGCTAGAACAAACAATCCTAAAATTTGTATTGAACCAGAAAAGACCCCAAATAGCAAAAGGAATCCTGAAAAAGAAAACCAAAGCAGGAGGCATCACAATCCCAGACTTCAAGCTATACTACAAAGCTGTAACCATCAAGTCAGTATGGTACTGGCACAAGAACAGACACTCAGATCAATGGAACAGAATAGAGAACCCAGAAAAGGACCCACTTTGACAAAGCAGGAAAGAATATCTAATGGAATAAAGGCAGTCTCTTCAGCAAGTGGTGCTGGGAAAACTGGACAGCGACATGCAGAGGAATGAACCTGGACCACTTTCTTACACCATACACAAAAATAAACTCAAAGTGGATGAAAGACCTAAATGTAAGACAAGAAGCCTTCAAAGTCCTCGAGGGGAGAGCAGGAAAAAACCTCTGACGGCCGCCACAACTTCCTACTCAGCACGTCTCCAGAGGCAATGGAAACAAAAGCAAAAATGAACTACTGGGACCTCATCAAGATAAAAAGCTTCTGTACAGTGAAGGAAACAGTCAGCAAAACTAAAAGACAACCGAAGGAATGGGAGAAGATATTTGCAAATGACATATCAGATAAAGGATTAGTATCCAAAATCTATAAGAATTTATTGAACTCAACACCCAAAAAACAAATAATCCAGTGAAGAAATGGGCAAAAGATGTGATTAGACACTTTTCCAAAGAAGACATCCAGATGGCTAAGAGACACATGAAAAAATGCTCAACATCACTCATCATCTGGGAAATACAAATCAAAATCATAATGATATACCACCTCACACCAGTCAGAATGGCTAAAATTAACAACTCAGGCAACAACGACAAATGATGCCGAAAAAGGGATACTCTTTTGCACTGCTGGTGGGAATGCAAACTGGTGCAGCCACTCTGGAAAACAGTACAGAAGTTCCTCAAAAAATTAAAAATAAAAATACCCTATGGCTTAGCAGTTGCACTACTAGGTATTTATCCAAATAATACAGGTGTGCTCTTTCAAAGGGGCACATTCGCCTCAATGTTTATAGCAGTTATATCGACAATAGCCAAAGTATGGAAAGAGCCCAAATGTCCATCAACAGATGAACGGATAAAGATGATGTGGTATATATATATATATACAGTGGAGTATTACTCAGTAATCCAAAGAAATGAAATCTTGCCATTTCCAACTACGTGGATGGAACTAGAGGGTATTATGCTAAGAGAAATTAGTCAGAAGAAGACAAATATCATATGACTTCACTCATATGTGGAATTTAGGATACAAAACAGATGAACGTAGGGGAAGGGAAGCAAAAATAATATAAAAACAGAGAGGCTCTTAAATATAGAGAACAAACTGAGGGTTGCTGGAGGGGTTGTGGGTGAGGGCATGGTTAAATGGGTAGATGGCATTAAGGAAGACACTTGTTGGGATGGGCATTATATATAGGGAATGAATCACTGAACTCTATCCCTGAAATCATTATTGCACTATATGCTAACTAACTTGGATGTAAATTTAAAAAAAAGGAAAGTATTATTTCTAAAACAGTGTCAACTTTACATCGATATAGTGGCACTAATATGTACTCAATTGTGATACTTATTAGAAAATCTAAGACCCTCTTAAAAAGACGTGATCATCCATACAATGTGCTTAGCAGGATATTAAAGTACTATGAATATAGTAAATACTTCATAAATGCTTCCATTGGCATCAATAATAATTACAACCAATTAATTACTTTGAAATCATGAATTATATATCTGTATCTGCAGCTAAATAAGAATTAAAAAAGTAAAATCAGACTACTTTAACAAGAAATAAATAAAATAACATAAATAACATAGATGGATAATATTAAACCAGAAACCAATGGTTTTCTTAGAACCATTATAGAAGAAAGCAACATAGGAACTACAAATACTCAGCCAGATATGAACTTAAACTATCAATAGATCTGAAGCAACTTCTTGTATCTGAATGTGGAAAGATGTTTATCTTCCAGACAGAATTAAGCAATCAGTGGTTTAATAAAAAATCTTGATAATTAATAGGTGATTAGGAGAGATAAAAAAGATTAACATGTTTTAAAAAAGAAAGAAAATAAATGTGTTCATTAGTGATGGATAGGTTAAATATGGATGAGCTAATGGGGTCTTAATGAATCCATATGCCATGGATTTCCCACTAATTAAGAAATCAACAAAGATGACCAAACAAAATGTGTGACATTTACAAACCATCTTTCAAAATTACTTCAGAAGTGTTAAGTTACTAGAGAAAATTTTTTCTGAATTATACCAAAATATACATGTACCTCACTAGGGTAGTCTTCTCCCATTGGCTTATGGCTCTTTTGTGATGGTGTCCAGAGCAGTGGTTCTCAAACTTTAGTATGTGTAAGAATCCCACGGAAGGCTGGATAAAACATAGTTCCTGAGCCTCACTCCCATGTTCCTGGTTCAGTAGGGCTGGGATAGGGCCAAGATTTGCCTTTCTAACAAGTTCCAGGTGATGTTGATAACTGCTAGTCTTGGGACTAGGTTTGAGGACCACAGTTTTGGAGTCTTTGTATAAACAAAGTACATGCCCTTCAGAACAAGAACACAAAGAACATAAACATAAAGCAGGGTTGAGGTCACAATAATCTAAAGAAATTTGATACGAGAATGGCAGAAACACTCCTTCAAGGAAATTTTTTCCACTCCAATGTCACCTTGCAGTTACAAATACATCTTGTGCAAAACACTTATGCAGAACTTGGTTTATGATCTTGCTCTAACAAGCTATAATGTTATAATTTTTTGAACAATTAAAAATATGATTTTGCTGTCAAGCAGTCTTCCTAAGGTATACGAAACACAACAGGTTTTACAGGTTTTTTGTGTCCTACATTTTGGCTCTCATTGTGGGCAGAGGGAAATAAGCTGATGTAAGCCAAAAACACTTCTAACCTGTCAAGTTATTTTTTAAGAACTTACATGTTTATAAGAGAAAAATAACAATCTTGGAAGGATGATTTTCTGCTCTATAAATAAATATGATTACTGGCTTTTTCACTCTCTTTTTATAGTTTTATTAGTTATATTTTTATTGTTCTTTGGAGATATTTTAATGACAACTTGGGAGTAAAGGCAGTATGAAAACCTCTTCCTGATGAAGTATTCATTATTATTAACAGAAGGCAAGTGTTAATGTATTGAAACAGAATGAGACAAAAAGACTCAAGTTCCTGGTCAGATGCTTTGGTTCTAACTAATGAAATAAACGCATGTTACACAGAATGGCTTCTGGCTACCTTATCAGATTTTCCCTCTTGTTTCAGCCTATTTCTACTGAATTGAGCCCATGTTAGCACTATGCACTTAAAAAGATGGAGAAGACTCTTTTAGGTGAGTTGTATCAAGGTAAGAACAGAAGTGGCACCAACTGCCCTTTTCCCTATGCTCTGTCCTCAGGATAGGGCACTTGTCTGGCCCAGCCATTCTCACTGGGAATGAATATGGCTGTGTACAGATCACATGTTAGTAAGCATTCTTGGATTACAACTGGTTGTTTCAGGGAGTCTCACTGGGTTCTAATTAGACTTCAAAAAATAGTCATTCTGTCCTCTGAATTAGTCCTTAGTGTTACAGAAGATTGGGCTCACTTATTTCCTATATCTGGTCTCTCAAAGGCCCAAAAGACCTTTGTTTATGAGAAGCAGATTTTCTCATAAATGTTAAATCTGAAGTGGGAGTTTTTCTTTCATTAACTCACTTTCTATTAAGAACGAGTTAGTGGGGTATTAATGGCTCAACTACTTTATCTGTTTATACGATCCTTGTAGCCTGGCTTTCGTATTCATTTTAAAGGAAAAAGTACTCAATATCTAACGTATTCAACATCAAGTTTAATTCTCATTATCTAAAGTTTGATAATCATAAGAGATATTCTGTGGAAAAGTCCTCATAATAAACATGATCAGAGCCTCACAGGCTTCATTTCTGTTTTCTGTTTTCTTCATTTCACCAATATTAAATAATCACAGTCAGAACTTTTTTGTAGTTTTTATTTACATTCCAGTTAACATACAGTGTAAAATTAGCTTCAAGCATACAATTTAGTGATTCAACACTTCTATACATCAGCTGGTGCTCATCACAAGTACACTTCTTAATCCCCATTACTAATTTCACTCATCCCATCACCCACCTCCTCTCTGGTAACCATCAGTTCATTCTCTATAGTTAAGAGTCTGTTTCTTGGTTTGCCTCTCTTTTTTTCCACTATGATCAATTGTTTTGTTTTGTAAATTCAACATGTGAGTGAAATCACATGAAATTTGTCTTTCTCTGACTGACATATTTCACTTAACCTAATACTCTTTAGCTCCATCCATGTCATTGCAAAAGGCAAGATCTCATTCTTTTTTATGGCTGAGTAGTATTCTAGTGTGTCCACATCTTTATCCATCAGTCAGTGGACATTTGGGCTCTCTCCATAGTTTGCCTATTGTTGACAGTATTGCTATAAATATCAGGGTGCATGTATCCCTTTAAATTAGTATTTTTGTATCCTTAGGGTAAATATCTAGTAGTGTAATTGCTAGATCATTGGGTATTTCTATTTTTAACTTTTTGAGGACCCTCCACACTGTTTTCTAGAGTGTCTGCTCAGGTTTGCATTCCCACCAACAATGCACAAGTGTTCCCCTTTCTCCACATCCTCACCAACACCCGTTGTCTCTTGTGTTGTTAATTTTAGCCATTCTAACTTATGTGAGGTGATATCTCATTATAGTTTTGATTTGCATTTCCTTGATGATGAGTGACATTGAGCATCTTTTCATATGTCTGTTGGTCATCTGTATGTTTTCTTTGGAAAAATATCTATTCGTGTCTTCTGTCCCCTTTTTAACTGGATTATTTGTTTCTCTGGGTGTTGAGTTTTATAAGTTCTTTATATATTTTGGATACTAACCCTTTATCAGACATGTCATTTGCAAATATCTTCTCCCATTCCATAGGTTGCCTGTCAGTTTTGTTGATTGTTTCCTTTGCTGTGCAGAAGCTTTCTATTTTGATGATGTCCCAACACTTTATTTTGCTTTTGCTTCCCTTGCCTCAGGAGACATATCTACTAAGAAGTTGCTGTGGCTATTGTCAAAGAGGTTACTGCCTGTGTTCTCCTCTAGGATTTTAATGATTCCATGTCTCACATTTAGGTCTTTAATCCATTTTGAGTTTATTTTTGTGTATGGAGTAAGAAAGTGGTCCAGGTTCATTATTTTGCATGTTGCTGTCCAATTTTCCCAACACCATTTGTTGAAGAGACTGTCTGATATTCTTTCCTGCTTTATTGAAGATTAACTGACCATATAGTTGTGGATTCATTTCTGGGTTTTCTAATCTGTTCTTTTGATCTATGTGTCTATTTTTGTGCCAATACCATACTGTATTGATTACTATAGCTTTGTAACATAAATTAAAGTTCAGAATTGTGATACCTCCAGCTTTGATTTTTCTTTTTCAGGATTTCTTTCACTATTCAGGGTCTTTTGTGGTTCCATACAGATTTTAGAATAGTTTGTTCTAGCTCTGAAAAATGCTGGTGTATTTTAATAGGGGTTACATTAAATGTGTAGATTGCTTTGGGTAATATAGATATTTTACCAATATTTGTTCTTCCAATTCATGAGCATGGAATGTTTTTTTTTTCCATTTCTTTGTGTCCTCTTCAATTTCTTTCATAAGTGTTCTATAGTTTTTAGAGTACAGATCTTTTACCACTTTTGTTAGGTTTATTCCTGGGTATCTTATGGTTTTTGGTGCAATTGTAAATGGGATCAATTCCTTGATTTCCCTTTCTACTGCTTCACTATTGGTATATAGAAATGCAACAGATTTCTGCATGTTGATTTTGTATCCTGCGACTTTATCAGTAAAACATCACATATCAGTTCATGCCATAGTTTGGTGGAGTCTTTTGGGTTTTCTACATAGAGTATTATATCATTTGCAAAAAGTGGAAGTTTGACTTCTCCTTTGCTGATTTAGATGACTTTTATTTATTTGTATTGTCTGATTGCTGTGGGTAGAACCTCCAGTACTATGTTAAATAACAGTAGTGATAGTGGGGCATCCCTGTCTTGTTTCTGACCATAAAGGAAAACCTCTCAGTTTTTTCCCATTGAGGATGATATCACCTGCAAGTTTTTCATATATGGCCTTTATTATGTTGAAGTATGTTTTCTCTAATCCCACTTTGTTGAGTATTTTATCATGAATGGATGTTGTACTTTGTCAAATGCTTTTTCTGCATCTGTTAAAAGGATCATATAGTTTCTATCTTTTTATTAATGTGGAGTATCATGCTGATCGATTGGTGGATATTGAACCATCATTGCAGTCCAGGAATAAATCCCACTTGATAATCATGAATGATTCTCTTCATGTACTGAAAATTTTTGCATCCACATTCATCAGGGATATTGCCCTGTAGATCTTTTTTTTCTTAGTGGAGTCTTTATGTGGTTTTGGTATCAGTAATGCTGGCCTCGTAGAATGAATTTGGAAGTTTTCCTTCATTTCTATTTTTTGGAATAGTTTGAGAAGAATAGGTATTAACTCTTCTTTAGATGTTTGGTAAAATTCACCTGTGAAGGCATCCAGTCCTAAAGTTTTGTTTGTTGGGAGTTTTTTGATTACTGATTCCATTTCTTTGCTGGTTATTGGTCTGTTCAAGTTTTCTATTTCTTCTTGTTTCAGTGTTGGTAGTTTATATGTTTCTACGAATTTATCCGTTTCTTTCAGATTGTCTAGTTTGTTGCCATATAGTTTTTCATAATGCTCTCTTATAATTGTTTGTATTTCTGTGGTATTCTGTTCTCCTTTCTCATTCGTGATTTTATTTATTTGGGCTCTTTCTCTTTTCTTTTTGATAAGTCTGCCTCGGGGGTTATCAATTTATTTTATTTTTTCAAAAAACCAGCCCCTGGTTTCATTTATCTGTTCTACTGGTATTTTTTGGTTTCTACATCATTTCTTTCTGCTCTAATCCTCATTATTTCTCATCTCCTGGCTTTAGGCTTTGTTTTTTTTCTCCTTTCCTAGCTCCTTTAGGTGTACTGTTAGGTTGTTTATTTGAGATTTTTCCTGCTTCTTAAGGTAGACCTGTATTGCTACATACTTTCCTCTTAGGACTGCTTTTGCTGCATCCCAACGGTTTTGGAACACCATGTTTTCATGATCGTTTGTTTCCATGTATTTTTTATTTCTTCTTTGATTTCCTGGTTGACCCATTCATTATTTAGTAGCATGTTGTTTAACTTCCATATATTTGTGGTCTTTCCAATTTTTTTCTTGTGGTTGACTTCAAGTTTTATAGTTTTGTGGTCAGAAAATATGCATGGTATGATCTCAATCTTTTTGTACTTGCTGGGGCCTGACTTGTGACCTAGTGATCTATTCTGGAGAATGTTCTGTGAATAACAGTCAGAATTTTGAAAGACATTCTTTGCAGCACATCTTCAGAACTAATGCATTTCAAACATGTTATGAGCAGAATTCAGTATATCTTACTCTCTTCCAGATTCCTTTTTCTGGAATTTCTTGCCATATATTTTTACTTCTATTCTTGTATTTTTCATTATTTAATAAAATTGTGAACAGCTAGCAGACTACTTTGAGTGTATATATTTCTTATTTTCCAGTACATTTTGTTCTTGAATTAATTGAAATAAATTCCCTTTTAATTCTTTAGCATGAAGCTGAGCCAGAATCCTGGTTATTGATACAGCAATTCCACAGAAATCCTAGCTAATAGATATCTTTTATTAATTACTTAGAGTATTCAGAAACCATGTCAAGTACTTTACATGCATTACCTCATGTAACTCTCATAGCAACTCCATGAACTAGGTATTATTATATACTCATAGATTAAAGATAATACTACAGTAAGTAACTTGCTCAAAGTCTCAAAACTCTTAATGACTGACCCATGACTCAAACCCAAATTATTTTTATTCTGAAACACATGTTTCAATGAATACCATGTACTAGGGCTATTTTCAGGAATTTGAGGCTGTACATATATTTTTGAAGTGAGCAGTTATCTCTGGAGTATGATAGAAGACCTCTCACTGTCAAATGTTTCTTCCATGAGTCTATGGTAATTCAAAAATTTATCTTTCAAAATGCATTATTTTAATTAAAGCTTTTCCCTTCTGTTTATGCCTATTACTGGCAATAAATTACATCTTATATATTAATCTGTTCTCTATTATCACCTCTTTCTCTTTCCTCTGACAGATTTTTTCCCCTTGTTTAAGGAAGCCTTCTAGCTGGACTTTTGTTTCCACATTTCCCTGTTTTCCTCTCCTTATCTCAGGATATCAGGATATCTTATATCTTCATGGGAGGCCTCTGAGCAGAGAAATCAGCCCAGAGAAGGTAGGTTTCTGAACTTGCAGCCAACTCTCACCCAGAGAAGTCCTGCCTTTACCTGCTTCAGGTATTGAGTAACAGTACTTGGCATACTAAACCTCTCCCCTTCTACTACCTCCTTCTTCTCTGTTTAAACAGCTAGAGATAACTTGATGTTACTTTGTTCCAAACTTGGAATCTTCTAAAAGGACCAGAATCCATTGGCTGAGCAGTCCTATGCACTAATAAACCATATAACTGAGCCTCTGGGCTTTTTCTCTGAGACATTTTCTCCAATGGCTTTGCTAATCATAACGCTCATCACCTTGTCTCTTGAACCAAGAAAGATATGCTCATACTCCACAAGGGGACCAAAATTTATCTTACAATGAACCTGTGTAATTTATAACAAAATCTAAGGTTTTATTAACATTCTTTTCCAGAAGTGGCTTTCTTCAATATTACCATTTCCATAGTTACTGCTTTTCCCTAACAATTAAACTTTAGACAACTAATAATTCTTTAATATCTGCTCTGTGTTATAATTTAACTTTTAAAACAACTTTGAAAGGTAGACCTTACCGTACTCATTTTTCAAATAAAGTACTTGAAGTTAAGAGAGTTTAGATAATTTCCCCAAGAGAACACATACAGAGCTTTGATAACAACCATAAAAGCTGGACTAGACCATAGTGACTTTAGATCCTATATACTTTCTCCTACATCATGCTTAAAGTTGTTTTGCAAATAACAGCTTCATTAAGATTTTGATCCCAAAACTTGCAGATTATTACTTAAGGATGTCTACATGCAAAATAGGTTGTGTTTTAAATGAAAATTATGATTTAAAATATTTAAACTGGAGAAATATTAACTGAATAAGAGCCCCAAGAAAAATCATATGAATTTCTAAATAAATAGTTAGCAAAACAAAAGATGGATTAAACACAAGGAAATGAAAACTTATAAGTCAGAGCAAGAAACACTTTATTTATGATTCATCTCCTGACTCACTCTCAAGTAGGGTAAAAAACATCTTCTAACCCGATATGTATAAAAGGCACAGTGTATTCATTTGGGAAAAGTAATTTTGAAATCTCAAAAAAACTTAAAATACTTCAAAATATATAGCACAAATTGGAAAATAAGTTTGCTAAGTTTCCAGTCTTTGAAAAAACTTTAGAAAAATTGATCCACATATGTCTAAGAATAGAAAAAAAATTATTGCCATTTAATTTAAAAATTTGAAAAACAGAGATATCTGGGTGGCTCAGTGGGTTAAGCATCCAACTTTGGCTCAGGTCATGATCTCACAGTTCGTGAGTTTGAGCCCCACATTGGACTCTGTGTGCTGACAACTTGGAGCTTGGAGCTGGCTTCAGATTCTGTGTCTCCCTCTTTCTTTCTGCCCCTCCCCCATTCATGCTCTGTCTCTCTCTTTCAAAAATAAACGTTAAAAAAATAAAAAAACATTTGATAACTGAATGACAAATCTAAGCAAAACATTTATTGAAAATTATTAGGAGATTAGAATAAGAAATGTTTCTACATGGACATTATATCATCATTGTCCTCCACTTGGTAATACATATCTTTGACAAACTTATTTTGCAATAAACCAATTGTTAGAGTTCTTAGTGTCATCAGACATTAGGTTTACCAATAATGCTTCGCAATAGTCCCATATTCTAAAATGTGGTCTACATGGACTAAATTTTATTGTTTCAACTTTCAAGATATTAATTGACATAAATATATCTTTAGAGTTTTGGAGACAGTTTCGAACTCTTATATAAAGACAAGGAAGATAAAACAACCTCATTCAAGTGATGTAATTATAAGAAGGCAGGATGTGTTATAGATTTAGCAAGTCAGCATCCTGTATATCCACAATACTTCTCACTGAAGGCTGGTGTCTGGGCTTCCATTATTACAGATGGTTTATATGGTATGAGTTGTCCCTGGGTGATGTTATATTAGTTACGATTCTTGGGCTTTGGCTAAAATTTTTAAAATTGTATTTAGAAAGATATACAGGGTTTAGACAACTGATAGAACAGGCATGAAAAGTTAGTCAAACACTTCACAGTTCAGAAGGATCAACTAGCAAAGCAAATCTCTTTTGTCAGGAATAAGGCTCGTCTGGATATATCCGCTATCACCGGACTTTGATGTTTCTGCCACTGGCCACGTCTCTGCTGCTGTCACCAGTGAATTATCCACTTAAGCTTCACCTCCCAGCAATGAGCCAAGTGTGGGACTTAAGCCTTAGCTCCCTCAGAAAAGCAGTGGGAGGACTCTGCTTTTCTGGATCCCATAGTGAAGGGTAGGCCATTTCCTGTGTATCAGTCAGGACTGAGGCAGAAAAAGAGAACCCTCTCTGAGTGTTTCAATTGGAAGAGGTTTAATTTTTAAAAAAGAAGAAGAAGAACTAGATGCTTATGAATAATGAGAAGAGTTTCTAGTCCTCAGATTTTTGCTAGCCTTTTGACACGCTGGAGGTAGATAATGTGGCTTTGGCCATAATCTTATGAGATTGTTTATTATCAGTCGCTTGCGTTTCAGCACCCACATGTAGGATTTGAGGGGTTATGCCTAGAGACTGCTGTAAAATCTCGTATTTGACAAAGGCTGTGAATTTGCCAGCTGCTGCTAGAGGAAGGGATAATGACCTTTGCTTCACGTCTACCTTTCAGATGTGGTGTGAATGCCTAATTAGCGGGGTTTAAACACAACTCTGCTGACAAAAAAAAGTCTCCAAAATGTAGCTCCCAAGTGTTCTCTGATTTGGGGATAGGCACAGAAGGGAGCGAGTGTATTGCCAACCCATAGTTCTATATTCCTTCACAGAGACTAGACATATATACATAGAATCATCTCCAAATAGAAAGACAGATCTCACACTGGAGGAAAAGACTACAGAAATACACATCACAATGTAATGCTCACATGTTCTTCATCTCATGTGTATTTTCTGAACAGATGATAATATCCAATAAAAATTTATTTTTTAAATTACCAGTTAATCTCTCTATTCCAGCCATTTTCAGATACAATCTTATGGCACAGATACCACAGCTCTATGGAAGCCCTATTTTTTACTAATATGATTGCTATGTGCTAGTATAACTAGGGAAAACAATACTGAAAAATACAAACGTACACACCCACTCTCTCTTGTCCTCTTCCATCCATTATATACAAAGATTGCTCTTGGATCTTTGGCTGCGCCTTCAGATAGTATTCTTATATTTGTTACATTTTGGACATGTGGTCTGCCAGAGATAAGCTATTTATTTCATGGTTTTCCTTAGGCAATCTTAGTTTAATTATTTAAACTCACTCTAGGCTATACATGAATTCATTATTCTTTGTCTGCTAGATTAACCATTCTAGACAACCACGGTTTTTCAGAAATTCATTTATAATACACAGCCAATCCAAGGGGCCCTAGTTGCCCTAAACCTCATTGTGAGCTCCTTGTGAAATGTAAAACTATTTTAATTCAACCTTTCACCAACATAGAAACTGGCACATAGTAGGCACTTAATAAATATTTGATGAATGAATGAATCAGTAACAGTAAACTAGCCATAGCCAGGACTTAATCATTGGTTGATCTATATTTATTGTTTTATGTAACATAACTCCAGATATAAAAACACGTGACACATGACATAAATCCAAAAAAAATTTTCTTTTTAAGTTTTTCTTTTTAATGTTTATTTTTGAGAGAGAGAGACACATACACACAGAGTGCAGGGGGAGGGGGGGGAGGGTCAGAGAGAGCAGAAGACACAGAATCTGAAGCGGGCTCCAGGCTCTGAGCTGTCAGCACAGAGCCCAGTGCGGGGCTTGAACTCATAAACGGTGAGATCAGATGCGAGCTGAAGTCGGACACTTAACCAACTGAGTCACTCAGGCACCTCCCCCAAAAATTTCTTTTTAAGATAAGTATCCTTTCAAATTTTTGCTTTCAGTAACTTTCTATTGTAGGTTAAATTATTTTGACTTATATATTTTCATACCAGTATGAATTATTCTTTTTAATTCTTCAGTTCCTCACAAATGTTATTGCTACTTTGGCAACCACCTTCTATGACAAATTGTAAACACTAAAACTCAAATTACTTCTCAAATTATCTAATCTTTAATCTGAAGGCCCAGGGAGACATTTATTATTTTAGAGTGAATCATTTCCAAGACGAAACTCCCTTGTTGCCTCCCAGATTCTAAGATCTAAACAAATCATTAATTGAATAAAATGCAAAATAAAATTACAAATTAAAGGATAAGAGCATTTTTTTTCTTGAATCTAAGTCAGTTTTATAATACAAACAATAAGAGCCTTTCGCTTAGCTAATGATGATCATTTTTTAAGTGATAATAAATAAGTAACTTTCCCTAAGAAGTAACTTTATTTCCAAGTTGGCTAGCACTTAATAAATCTGACCAATCACCAGATAGTCTTAACATGAAAAAAAATGAAACTATAGGGCACAGATGAGGCTCAGTCAGTTAAGCATCCAATTCTTGATTTCAGCTCAGGCCATGATCTCAGGGTTGTGAGATGGAGCTCAGTGTGATGAGCGCTAAGCTTGCTGAAGATTCTCCCTCCCTCTCTGCCCCTCCCCTGCTCTCATGCTCTCTTTCTCAAAAAAAAAAAAAAAAAAAAAAATTATATATAAGAAATAAATGAAACTATATATTCCATAAATTCTTCAGCTGAATTGTCTAACAAACATCTTATCTTATAAATTTATCAACAATAGAAATTGAATGATGATAAAAACAAATAGTTATTAACAAATGGAGTATACAGTCCCAATAAAAACTCCAACAGGAAAGAAATTGCCAAACCAATTCAAAAATCTATGTGGAAATGCCAAGGAAATACGTTTGTCATGTTAATAATAATGCTACCTTCCGGGGCGCCTGGGTGGCTCAGTCAGTTGAGCGTCTGACTTCGGCTTGGGTCATGATCTCACCGCTCCTGGGTGTGAGCCCCGCGTCAGGTTCTGTCCAGCTCTGTCCGGCTCTGTCCGGCTCTGTGCTGACAGCTCAGAGCCTGGAGCCTGCTTTGGATTCTATGTCTCCCTCTGCCTCTAACCCACTCACAGTCTGTCTCTGTCTCTCTCAAAAATAAATAAACATTAAAAAAATTAAATAATAATAATAATAATGCTACCTTCCTATCCATGGAAATGGTATAATTCTCCAGTTACATCTTCTTTAACATCTCTCAGAAATATTTAATAGTTTTCAATTTATAAGTATTAAATATTTTTGTCAAATTATCACTATTTCATATTTACTGATGCTACTGTGTTTTTGTTATTTTTATTTCTATTTCTAAATGCTTTTATCTAATTTATAGTAATAGAATTAACTTTTGTTTATTGATTTTACACCCTCCAATCTTGCTAAACTCCTCTATTAGTTCTAGGAACTTTTTTGTAGTTTCCATAGAATTTCAGCATAGATGATTAAGTC
Source organism: Panthera pardus (assembly GCF_024362965.1). NCBI lineage: Eukaryota > Metazoa > Chordata > Mammalia > Carnivora > Felidae > Panthera > Panthera pardus. Next base: position 27,662,913 of record NW_026526655.1, read on the forward strand.
TCTCTGAGTCCAGTTTTATTCACATTCTTTCTTTTACTTGCCTTATTGCTCTGGCTAAAACCATTTCTAGAACATTAACTACACGTGGTGACAGCACATATTTTTGCCTTGCTTCTAATCTTCAGGAAAGTATTTAATCTTGCACCATTAAATAGGATACTAGCTATGTGGGTTTTTATAGATGTCCTTTATCATATTGAGGAAGTTCCTTCCTGTTCTTATTTACTGAGTTTTTGCATTTTTGTTTTTGTTTTTCCTCATAAATGATATGGGGTTTTGACAATTACTATCTCTGTGTTTCATGAGATGACCATATTCTACTTTTCAGTTTTTTTTTTTTTTGTCTGTTAATATGATGGATTAAATTGATTGATTTTTAAATGCTAACACAACCTTATGTTCTTGGGTTAAATGTCATTTATTTAGTCATGAGGTATTATATAAAATACCAGAAGAAAGTGTTTTCCTCTGAAAATGTTGACACCAAACGATTTTTTTTAACTTAGTAACTTCAAAGAAATGTTATTGCAATATGACTATATTAGACATTTTGGCCTGCTGTAACATAATAACAGAGATAGTTTGCTTATACACAACACAGAAATTTTTTGCTCACAGTTTTGGAGGCTGGGAGGTCTAAGATCAAATCACCAACAGATTCAGTGTCTGGGGAGAGCTCCCTTTTTTGGTTCATAGATAGCACCTTCTCATTGTGTCCTCACATGGCCAAAAGGGCAAGGGAACTCTTTGGGATTTGGGATTTCCTTTATAAAGGCACTAATCCACTAATACCATTCATGAGGGCTCTGCCTTTATAACCTAATCACCTTCCAAAGATCCCACCCCCAAATGCCACTGCACTGAGGATTTGATTTCAACATATGAATTTAGGAGGGGGCACAAACTTTAAGGCTATAGCAACGACAATAGCCATCCTACAGCTTTATCCATGATGTATAATACCTTGTATAATATGGCTGGAAGAGAATTCTCAACTCTCTTAATTAACTATGTCCAGAATCTTCCCTTTTCTATTATATCTGCTTTAGGCTTACCAAAGAAGGTAAATGAAAATTAAAAGCAAAACAGAAAACTTTTGAAGTTAAAATTAACTTTTAAGTTTGCTTCCATGAAATATATTTCTATGGTGTTGATAATGGCCTAGTCAGTTAACTCAAAATATAAATGCATAAAATATTTTCTTTAAATGGGAATTCTTGGCTAAAGAATCTGAATGCCTAGACTAACCCTTCAATCACCACTAAAAAAAAAAAAAAGCAAAACATATTTTCCTGCACATCAATGAGTAATATCACCACATAACCTTTAGAGATAAAAACTAATATACACCATATACAGAAGCATGTATGGGAGGTTAAGAGTAACATAAGTTAGGGATCATGCAATGATCCTACCTTTAACCCCAAATTATGATTTAGCAGATACTGATGCAGCTTTATACAGGGAATATCTACAGAGAACTAGCTGTTTTAAAAATGAAAGTGATTCCCTTCCGAATGGTAGAAAAGAAGGCGGACAACTTCTTTTGATGGAAGGAATACAATGGTAAAAAATAGATGACACCCACGCAAATTGCCTTATCAAGGCTGTGAAAAAACTTCTTTAATTTTTTAATTAAGTTTATTTATTTATTTTGAGAGAGAGAAAGAGCAAGTGGGGTAGAGGCACGGCAGGGGGTGGGGGGTGGGGGGGTGGTAGAGAGAGAATCCCAAGCAGGCTGTACAATGTCAGCACAGAGACCAATGCAGGGTTCAAACTCAAACCATGAGATCATGACCTGAGCCAAAATCAAGAGTGGGATGCTTAACCAACTGAGCCACCCAGGCACCCCAAAGAAACTTTAATAATAGTGAAACTTATCTTCTTTACTTTTCCATTGTTTCTTTCCCTGACTAAATTTCCTTAACATGGAAGGATGCCCTCAGCCAGCTATGTAAGCCAGCATCTGGTCCTACACTCTACCCTTGTCAAGCACCTTAACCCAGTTTACATGGCACTAAATGGCAATGTTAAGTGGATAAGAACCCTCTTCCTACTTCTCCATGGCTTCAGCAGCCTCTGGGGAGCCAGTTAGGGAAAACCACTTTCAAGGAGGCTATGACTAAATATGCTTAGTAGAAAGAGAAAGGGAGAGATGCACAAGCAAAGGAGAAAATCGTTGTGAGTAATTGCAATATGGTGATAAGATCTCTATTCTGTTCATACTTCCTGTGTGGGGTTGTTCACTATAAATTGGTAGCCTCAATGCATAAAGCTACCCCGTACCTAAGACAGAATACTGGGAATGGAACAGAGGAAAGCCAGTTCATTTGAGAGGGTGGGTATGATGCTGCTGATCATCCCTCTCTTTTCTGGACTTGGAGATAAAGTTTTCAGTTTGCCTTTTCTTTGATTCTGGTACTGTCTTAAGAAAACAACAGCTGAGTGTCAACATGGTCCCATGTCTTTGGGAGAAAAGGGAGGGTGGTTGTATGGACAGTGCCTTCACTTATAGGCACCATAGCAACAGTTTTGTTTGAAAGTAGAAGTTACTCAGGAGTGCATTCAGGGCTGCCTAGGGGGCGTCCAACTCTTGATTTTTGCCTCAGGTCATGATCTCAGGGTTGTGGGATCGAGCTCCAACTTGGGTTCTGAGCTGGGTGTGGAGTCTGCTTAAGATTCTCCCTCTCTCCCTCTCTCTGCCCCTCTCCCCTACTCAAACTCTCTCTCTCTCTCTCTCTCTCTCTCTCTCTCTCTCTCTCTCAAATAATAATAATAAAAAAAGAAAGTAGAAGTTACTCATAAAAGAATTTCCTTTATTTTCCCTGCAATGGGTAGAAGGGTAAAATAAAATTTGGAAACCATGGGTTTGATTCATATATATCTGAGTTTGCTGAATCAGTTGGTAAAGGAGGCTTATCGATACTGTATTTGTAGGGAAGTCTGAGGAGCTCCCTTGGAAAGAACTCATCCATGAGCAAAGAAGTAACTGGCCTAGGAAGAAAACTGAGTTTATTTGCCAGAGGTGAGAAACTATTACAAAGTCATTCCTAGCTATGGTACTGGGAATTGCCTTACGTGACCTAAAGGGACTTCTGTCTGAATCCAGTAGAGAGCAAAGATGCTGTGAGTGAAAAGGAAACAGACTTCCATTAAAAACTCTCTCGGGCACCATATTGCCGGCAGCCATGCCAGAGTATCCTACTAACAGAATGTGGTGGACCCAGGAAAGAGCATAATGACTGACTGAGGAACTCAGAAAGCCTGGGTGCCCACAAGGAATCTCAGAAATGATTGGTAGAGGTGGGAGACTTTAAGAACATCCGTTCTGAGCAAGATGAATTGAATTATTATTTAAATTAATCTATTATAAAAATAGAGAAGGCAGGACCTCTGACTATAGATGCAAGTAGGTGGGAGGCATGACTGTGGGCATCTATGGAAATCCTCTCCTGCTTGCCTTCATTTCCCAGGGAAGATTAGAAATTAGGTCATCATCTGAGAGGGGGTTGTGGTGCTGGAGGAATAAGGAGAGAATAATGAAATCATCACTTAGGAGAAAAGGAGAATGAATCTATCAGGAAAATGTATGTCAGGAAAATGTAGTCTGATTTCTGGGTAGCACTAAGGGCCCACATGAGGCTAGTGAGCATGAATGAAAAGTTAACCTACCAGCAGGTTGTGAGTGTTTCCACCAGCTCTGGGTTCCTCTGTACCCCTGCTGAGAAAAGAGTTGAAGTGAAGGGCAGAGGCGGTTCCAAAAGTACATGGAGCTCAGGGACCTCTCTTCACACCTAGTAGGATTCCACAGTAGGTCACCTTGTTTGCAAGCATCAGTTCAACACTTCCAGAGTAATAGCATGGCCAGTCTCTACAATTCTGTCGGTTGGTCTTAGTATGACTGTTATCTCTCCAGCTCTTGTATCTGAGTTCAAAGTAAGAGGAAGGAAAAATGCACATGGCAAAAAAAAATGCCTGTCTGCCAGGGCGCCTGGGTGGCTCAGTCGGTTAAGCGTCCGACGTCAGCTGGGGTCACAATCTCGCGGTCAGTGAGTTCGAGCTGCGCGTCGGGCTCTGGGCTGATGGCTGGGAGCCTGGAGCCTGCTTCCAATTCTGTGTGTGTGTCTCTCTCTCTCTCTCTCTGCCCCTCCCCTGTTCATGTCTGTCTCTCTCTCTCTGTCAAAAATAAATAAACATTAAAAAAAAAATGCCTGTCTACCAATAAGGGGGAAAAGTAGGTACTTAATGAAAAAAAATCTCATGAGAGTCCCTGGATGAAATAAGTGGCCTACAGGGAATGAATAGGCAGTCTTAGGGAAAAGCTTCTTTGACACCATGAATTATAAGAGTCTCACCAAGGACAGGAAAATCTCCCAGGGCTTCCTTTTTATTAGCACCTGCTGCTAAGACATACAGGAAAGAGAATAATACTCAGGGCCAATGGTCTCCAACAACACAGTTACTGTGATTTATCAAGATGGAAGAGAAACAGCCAACTACAGGAACAACTAATGGGGGCACAGGAAAGGACTGACCTTTCCTCCTTCCATGTGGATCACTAATGCTGTGGACACAGAACATGTTAGGTCCAGGTTTTCTCTTGTGCACCTGGAGCAGGATGAATAGGGCTTCCAAAGACAGGCTGTTGACATGTGTGGTAAGGGCAGAATAAACACTAAATGCCTACTGTTTTGATTACATTAGTAAAGTCTCACCCAAATTTGAGAGTTGCTTGAAAATCTGTGAGCAACCCCAGGGGGATAAGAATAGATGGCAGAAGAGAAAAACATAAACTCTGAAAAATAACTTTTAAAAAATTATGGGAAAAATATATAGCAGAAACCAAACCTATTCAATTATGATTGTGTGCAACCCCAGCTAAATTCTGAGGAGGAAAAATAACAGGGAATGAATATAACCCACAAAAGAGATAGAGAATCCACTATAACATCAGCAACACCCTATGTGATAAGGGTGGAATTTGCCATAAACATGCCATTTGGAGAAAATTGAAAAGAACATTAAATCTATGAAAAAAGGGATGATAGATAATTAAATAAAAGAATGAGATGAGTGGGATTGTAGATACACCAAAAAAGAAAAGAAAAAAAAAAAAAAAAACCAAATGTGTATTTCTCAAAGGAGGGAGTTAAAAAGTAGAACTTAACTACCTGCCTCATACAAATGCTGCATTTAAAGCCCCAAAGGATGGAAGTCAAAGAATGAAAAAATATGCTTGGCAAATGCTAAGGAAATCAAAGCCCAACTCACCAGGACAATGTCAGGTAAGTTCGAGCTCAAGGGGGGAAAAAAGTTAAATGAGGGGGAAAAAAAGTCATTGAAAATGATAAAAAAAAAAAAAAAAAAAGAGCAATTCACAATGACAATGCACCAGTCAGACATAATAGTGGACAAAAGGGATGCGGCGCCTGGGTGGCGCAGTTGGCTAAGCATCCGACTTCAGCCAGGTCACGATCTCGCGGTCCGTGAGTTCGAGCCCCGCGTCAGGCTCTGGGCTGATGGCTCGGAGCCTGGAGCCTGTTTCCGATTCTGTGTCTCCCTCTCTCTCTGCCCCTCCCCCGTTCATGCTCTGTCTCTCTCTGTCCCAAAAATAAATAAAAAACGTTGAAAAAAAATTAAAAAAAAAAAAAAAAAAAAAAAAGGGAAAAAATGCCATAGTGAATATCAAAATAAATCTCGGGGTAGTAGGAGACAATACCTCTCACTTATTAGCCTGTAGCAAATCAAGTAGGAAAAGATTTATGAAAGGTGTAGAAAATCTGAATATGATTATCCTGGCTAGTTTAAGTTGAACACAAAGAACATACTGTTTTTGAAGGATATGAGAAAGGGAAACTGACCCCTCAGTTTCTGACTTCATTTTTAGGAAGGCTCCATCTCTGCTGTTTTTCTGCTAGGCCCCATTTATTCATGTTCTACATTTCACCTTGATTCTGAATAAACCATAAAAATGATTTCCCCCTCCAAGGGGGAAACAAGAAAGTTAATCTGAGTTTCATCCTGGGCCCCCAACACCGGATCCAACTGGATCCCAAACATGGGATCTTTAGCTTAAAACTTTAGGACTTCAGCTTCAAACAAACCTTGGCCCATGCTGGCATCAATAGCCCCTACCTTCAGTGATTTATGAAATAGCACCTACTACTCACTTGTCACTTGCCTTTGATCGGACATTACCCTGGATTCCTGAAGGATCACATACCCTAGACCCCTTTCCAATATAAACTCCAAACCCCAAGCGATGACAAGACTTACTCTCTTTTTTTTTTCTGAGTCTCCCAGACACTCCATGTACTAATATCTATCACTTACCCTATTCAATAAACTCTGCTTTCACTTCCTTCTGGCTCATCTTTGATTTTTATCCTACGGGAAGCCAAGGTCCTCGGGGTCCTTGGACGGGCCCACCTACTTCAGATCCACAGGGTTTAGAGAAAAAAATGATCATACACTGAATCAAAAGAAAAAAGTCACTGAATTCAAAAGGTAGAAATATGAGAAATTGTGTTCTCAGATACAAGGCAATAAAATGATCAAAATATTTTAAGAATCATTAGAAACAAACTCGAATTTAGAAAATAATCTCTGAACATTGAGGTCAAGAAAAAAAATACAAAATTCAGGATTTTTATAATATATACTAAAAACCACTTGTACTTGATAGTCTTAAATCTTGCTTGATAAATAAGAAATGATAAAAATATATAAACTATTGATCTCAAAAAATTAAGAAAAATCACAAGTAAATCTATGGAAAGTAAAAGCAAATCGTAAACATAAAAAAAGCAAATTGTAAAGGATACATAAAAATAAGTAACTTTAAAATAAAAAAAGAATTAGGACAGATATATAAAACTAACATTTTGTGTCTGAAAACAAAAAGAAAAAAAAGTAGCAAAATACAATGATCACCAGCCAGCCACATGAAGTAAAAAAGAGTAAAAACCAAAGTATACTAAATAAAAAAAGTAATGGGAAATAACCAAATACATGGGGAATATTAAAAAATAATAATAAAAGTACCATGCAAATTGCAAAGCAAATGAATTTTACCATTTGGATAATACAAATTATTTCTAAGAATCAATAGTGGTAGGAATCAACTTTAATGAAGCCCATTAGAGTTGACTAACTGTTCCTTACCAAAAAAAATCTAAAGCCCCAAATTGTTTCAAAGAGAAATTTTCCTAAGCCTTCAAGAAACACTATATGGCCATACAGTTTAAACATTTTAAGTGGTAAAAAGTAAAAGAAATCTCCTAATGTTTTATAAAGCCAGAATAACACAGACACCCAAAGCTGAAAATTACCACAAAGACAGAAACCTATAGGTAAATCACATTTATGAACATAGAGAGAGCAAATCCGAATAAAGTATTAGGAGATATCTCTTAGCAGTATTTTGGAACTAGAATGTACCATGATGAGGATGAACAAATTACGAGAATACAAAGAAAGTTTATTTTGTTAAGAAATATTTTCATTTAATTCAATTCAATAGCTAAATGTGGGGGCGCCTGGGTGGCTCGGTTGGTTAAACGTCCTACTTCAACTCAGGTCATAATCTCGCGGTCCCCCGCCTCGGGCTCTGGGCTGATGGCTCGAAGCCTGGAGCCTGCTTCGGATTCTGGGTCTCCCTCTTTCTCTGCCCCTCCCCCATTCATGCTCTGTCTCTCTCTGTCTCAAAAATAAGTAAACGTTAAAAAAAATAGCTAAATATGTACTCAGAAAACATGAACAAATTTAGAAATAAAATGTTTCATGTCTCTTAATTACAAAAGTAATGCATAAGAATCAATAGACCTCTTCAAGACAAGCAAGTACTCTTCAAGTTATTGCAGGAAAAAAATCCATTAAATTCCTATAGCAACGTAGCATAAAACTCTCGGCAAAGTAGATGGCGGGGTCCACCGCCTGAGGTTCTGCTGATTGGAACACCACATCTCTATGGTTTTTTTAAGGGCCATTCTTTTAAAAACCTCTTTTTAAAACCCACGTATAAATCAGGAATCAAGCAAACATTTTCATTTTAATGACTCCTATTCAACAACATACTGGAAGTTGTAGTTAGTGCCAAGGGCAAAAAAGGCATCAAGGTTGACAAAGTTATGCGGAAAACATTCATGGTTGGGTTTGTTTTCAACATCTGAAACAGGGCTGAGACGGACTCTGGAAGTCGGCCTCACATGCAAGCAGGCAGAAGGAGCGCCTTCCTTTTGAAATGTGGTTCCTGTCATCACAAATACTGAGCTAGTGTTGAGGAACAGTCAGTAACTAGATAAGAGAGTGTTGGGACATCTGCAGTGGGCACCTGTGCCTTACCCATCAGGGACTACAATCAGGCAGGGGAGGCACTGTCCTCAGGGGAAAAATGTAAAAGGACACCAAAAACCTCAGAAAGCAACATAAAAAATATGAATGTGAAAATCCACAGTAAACAAAACAGCAAGTTTCAAATGAAGGCTATGTCCAACAAAGGACTCCTGTGACACTTCACTCACCTCACCCCATCCCAGCTCTGTTGGATGAGAAGGTTCTGGGAATGTAGGAACACAAGGAGGAGAGTTCCTGCAGTCAGAGTCTGCAGGTATGGAATGTGATGCCCAAACATGGCTTGAAGGTGTTGCCCAACTGCTGCTGGTTCTCTTGATTAGAGGAGGGGCCCATTTTGGGGGGTTCAGGCCTCTGAAGAGAAACGATGCCCGGCTAGTGACGGTATTGTGAGGGAGCATCAATGAGACTTTTTCTGGTGATATGTGGCAAAAATTTTTTAAACTAAACACTGGAGCCAACTGCCGTTGTCAGGGTGAAGAAACTTTCCTGGGGAGGAGTGTCAGGAACAAGAAAACAGGGGAATGAGTATCTCTTCTCCAGTCTTCAAATCCCCTCTGGTAATTCCAGTTAATGAGCCCAGGCTGGGAGCCATCTGACAAAGTAGAAAAATGGCCCCAGATCCAGCAACATAAATCAGAGTATAGAAAGGTAGGTTTGGAGCGCAGAATCGGTAATTTAATGACAAACACTATGAGCTTGGCAGTGATCAGTGGAAGGTGGGGATAGGAACAGGGCACTGTTCCAAACTGAGGCCTTCCAGATAATGTGTTTTTCTGCTTACTCTCATGTCCTTCTGCCAACGGCTGTGAGAAGATGTTTCAGGAAAACAGACCTGAGCCTGACAAGCAGTCTGGGACTCGCCCAGCTGAAGCAGCCAAACTCCGTTGAACCCACAGACTTATGAGTAAGGAAAATAAATTTCTTTTGGTCATAAACCATTTTGTGACAGTCTGTTACACTTCAAAAGTCAACTAAAATGCTCAGTCTCTTATCTATAAAATGGGCTTAACGATTACACTTACTTTTCAGGCTTAGTGGGACATCTGCTAAAACAATCTAATACAAAAGAGGGCATGAGGGGCATCTGGGTGGCTCAGTAGGTTAAGTGGCCAGCTTCATCTCAGGTCATGAATTCACAGCTCGTGAGTTTGAGCCCCCCATCCCCACATCGGGCTCTCTGCTGTCAGCGTGCAGCCCACCTTGGATCCTCTGTCTCTCTGTCTCTCTCTCTCTCTCTCTCTCTCTCTCTCTGCCCCTCCCCTGCTTGCACTCCTCTCTCTCAAAAATAAATGAACATTTTTTTTAAAAAAGGGGGACATGAATTACAGAAATAGAATAAGTAGCTCACAAAATGCAAGGGAGCCTCATTTTCAGGCTTTGGGCCATCTCCTTGCTTGTTCTTTTTTCTTTCCTTTTTTTATTGTGGCAAAATACACATATCATAAAATTTACCATCTTAATAGTTTGTAAGCATACAGTTCAGTGGTAGTAAATACATTCACGATGTTGGATAAATTACTCAATCTCCCTCAACATCACCATCTCTTTTCTCAGAAGCTTAGTTTTCTGATCTGCAATTAGTGTGCAGATACACAAAGCTTTATGAAATCTAAAACAACACACATGGAAGGCGTTATTGAGCACAGCTTCAAAATTTAGACTTATTAACAAGAAGAAAATTTTTAAAGAAAGATCCATGTCTCAGTTTTAGCAAATGTAGTTGTTGTCTCACTCTATTTAACTGAGCATTGTTTTCCAAGCAGTTTTCTGCTTAAATAAGCCTTTCTTCTTCAGGGCAGAGGCATTTAATAACTTCATTTAGCAGCTGCCTTCTCATTTCCAACTTTGACCCCTGCATTTGTATTATTTTACCCCATTCAGTATGGATAGTAATTTTCTGAAGTGTCTTCTTTTCCTGAGATTAATTTGAATCTGTGTAAACCTGTCACATCTATGTTCAGTTGTTAATATTACAAAACAAAGCTCTGAATAACAACAGAATACTTTATATGTGGGATTAAAAGCACTTTTTATATTTCACCTTTTGCTCAAAACTGACACAAAATAATATTATCCACAAATGAAATGAAGACTTTCAGCAGCTTAAAGGATGTTTCATGAATATGAATTATGTTCTTCCATTGTTATCATAGATACTGGTGATTTGGGGCAAAAACACAACTTGTTCTTGCATAATCATCCCATATACTTTACATAAATGAGTTGATTAGGTTTTATAGAATTATGTAGTTTTGTTTTGTATCAACTTTAATAGCACTTAAAGAAGCAAACGCTGCAACAGCATTATAAAAGGTCTAAACACTAAAATTTCCATAAAATCACCAAAAAAGACACAAAAATAGACACATAGATCAATGGAACAAGATAGAGAGCTCAGAAATAAACCCATACTTATATGGCCAATTAATCTACAACAAAGAAAGCAAGAGTATATAATGGGGAAACAGCAGTCTCTCCAACAAACGGTGCTGGAAAAACTGGACTACTTTCTCTTTTTTGTCTTTCTCTTTTTCTTTCTGTCTTTCTGTCTTTCTTTCTGTCTTTCTTCTCAGTATAGTTAACATGCAGTATTCTATTAGTTTCAGGTTTACAATATAGTGTTTCAACAATGCTGTACTGAAACTCGGCCACTTTCTTGCACCATACACAAAAATAAACTCAAAATGGATTAAAGACCTAAATTTGAGACCTGAAACCATAAATCCCCTAGAAGAAAACATAGGCAGTAATCTCTTATTCATTGGCTTTAACAACATTATTTATGGATATGTCTCCTTAGGCAAGGGAAACAAAAGCAAAAGTAAACTATTTGGACTACACTAAAATAAAAAAACTCTTGCACAGTAAAGGAAATCATCAACAAAACAAAAAGGCAACCTACTGAATGAGAGAAGATATTTGCAAATGATATATCTGATAATGGGTTAATGTCCAAAATATATAAAAAATCTATACAACTCAACACCAAAAAAATAAAATAAAATAAAATCCAATTGAAAACTGGAGAGAGGCCCTGAATAAATATTTTTCCAAAGAATACATACAGATAGCTGATTGACACATGAAAAGATGCTCAATATCACTAAATACCAAGAAAATGCACATCAAAACCACAAGATATCATCACTTCACACCAGTTAGAATGGCTAATATGAAAAAGACAGGAAATAACAAATGTTGGCAAGGATGCAGAGAAAGGGTAACCCTGATAGTGGGAATATAAATTGATGAAAATACTGTGGAGAACAATATGGAGGTTCTTCAAAAATTAAAAATAAAAATATCATATGATTTACTAATTCCACTATTGGGTATTTATCCAAAGAAAATAAAAACACTAATTCAAAAAGATATATGCACCCCTGCATTTACTGCATTATTTACAATAGCCAAGACGTGGAAGCAACCCAAATATCCATCAATAGATAACTAGATAAAGAAGATGTGTTATATATGTGATATATAATGGAATATTACTCAGCTACAAAAAGGAATGAGGTCTTGCCATATGTAACAAATGGATAGATCTGGGGGTGGGGGGCAGAGACCTAAGTGAAATACATCAGAGAAAGGCAAATATCATATGATTTCACTTATATGTGGAATCTAAACTACAAAACAAAGAAACAAACAAAAACAGGAACAGACTCATAAATACAGAGAACAAACTGGTGGTTGTCAGAGCAGGGGAGTGGAGAGATGGGCCAAACAGGTGAATGATGCATATTAAATATGTAATATGAATTGGATTACAGATGCAAAAGTACTCATCCCTATAAAAATGTAAGCAGAACTCTGGATAATACAGTTTGATTATCCTATGCTAAAGTCAAGGTGGCGACTGTTCTCAACTCGGAAGGCAAATGAGCAGCAAAGACTTTCTGAGCCCATCCCCTTCCTCAGAGTCTTTGGCCCACGCTGCAGAATAATTGAAGCAAGTTGTAGCATAGATGCATCAGTAGAATATTTGCCACAGGAAAGAAGTTTAGAGTATCAAATATATCAGTGTAAAAGTATATTTTGTACCTGCTTTCCAGCCAGCTGGAAAAATTTATAGAAATCAGTATGGGAAAAAACCCACATACCTTTGGAGATAAGCTTATCTTGGTTTCCAAAAGTGTAGACTGGCCCTTTAGGGAAATTTCTGGAGATGGCGGTTCATAGAGAGAGGAATGATTGCTAGCTCTCTCCCCATTTCTGTGGCCTCTTTTGGAGGTAGTGAAAGACAAAGTACAGCTAGGATTCTGTTTGAATTGAAACTGTAGTTGGAAGGGAAAAAAGATTAATTTAGAAGGAAACAACAGTCACATGTGCGCGCGCGCGCGCGCACACACACACACACACACACACACACACACACACACACACACAAATCCAGGTCTGGGTAATTGGTAATTGGGGTATCTGATTAGAATCCGCTTTACCTGTGGGTTGCTTCAGATACTGTATTTAAACTCAAACAGGCATTCAGACTCTTTCAGCCTCTCCTTTTAAGCTTGAATGCCTTTGTGTATATAAAGATGTTGCACCTTGAAAATGGAAAGGAAGCATTCATGCTTGTTTCTTTAGCAAAGTCAAATTTTAAAGAGCATCGTCTCTTGAGAAGAGAATGATTCTATTTCCTAATTCTGTTTGCTTGATTAAAACGTTTGGTTTATTTTCTCTCATTCTTGGGAAACATATTTCTGTTCTTTTCTCTGCTCCAGAGGTTATGGAGGTAGAAGCAAAGAAAGGCGAGTCCACTCTTGCACTCTCTCCCCATGCTGTAGCAAATTACCTGAGAGCTGCTTTAGAGCTAAGCTACAAAGAGAGATGCCCCTGGAGCAAGCTGAACAGGCAAGGAATAGGCTTTCTCCTGTGGAAAGTCTCCAGGGATGGAACTTCCTTAGGGTCCTTAATAACCATCCTCCTACACTACAATCAGCTAAAATCTCTGACCTGTGTTTGAACTGTCCTTTAATTCAATCAAGCACTTTTATTTCAAAACTACATGCAAGCTTAATGAAATCTGCAGCATAGTGATTAGGGGTTAAATAATTTCATCGATTTGGCACTAAGCCTATGAAAAAGCCCTTAAATCTTTATATTTTTGTATTTAAATTTCACAAAATGGAAGTCTTATAATTTTGCCAATAATGATGGTCTTGATTTAATTCTAGCCACTTTATAATCTTATTGCTTTTTATACTTAAACTGTGTTCCAAATGAACACACACCACTCTTCCTTTCACTGGGACATATAGCGAATAAATTTACATCCATGATTGGGGAATAAAGAAATATTGAGTGTAACCTCCCTTTCAGAAAGGTTAACGGACTTTTTTAACCTGGATGTATGTATGGATGCCTGGGTGGCTCAGCCAGTTAAGCATCTGACTTGGGCTCAGGTCAAGATCTCACAACTCATGGATTGGAGCCCGCATTGGGCTCTGTGCTGACAGCTCAGAGCCTGGAGCCTGCTTCAGATTCTGTGTCTCTGGCTCTCTCTGTTCCTCCCCCATTCTCTCTCTCTCTCTCTCTCAAAAATAAATAAACATTAAAATAATTTTTTAACCTGAATGTTCTTGGAGCCACAGTATAGGGAAAATGTGTGCTACGGGAGAAAATTATGCATTACTTATAGCTCACCCGTTTGCTCTTTATGACTGTGACTCTATGGGAGCCATTTTGCACCTTTGTAAATTATCAATAACTGATAACAGTGCAAAATAATTCTTGTCTACAAACACGCAAATTCTTTTCTGTTCAATAGACTTTCCTAGCTAGTTTTGTCCTCATTTGCATACTCACTTCAGTATTCCTTTACTCTAAATAAGTTTGTACTTTCTGAACTTTTACTTGGAACTGGTTATAATACCTTACAGATCTCCTCATTAATGAGTTAAAGAAAATCTTTAACTTGCGTTCATTAATCTGTACAAGATGTGTACAAGAGTCCTGATTTTACCCTATTTTAAAAATGGTCTTTTAGCAATAGGAAGATACTAAACAAATAACATAAAAGTCAAAGGAGCTTACTTTGACAAAATTTAAGCAAAACGGTCTCATGTAAATGTGGACCCCTCCCATGCATATTCGTTTGACTTTAGAACACGTGCTACACTCTGTCCACCGGGGGTTGGGGTTATCTGCACACTCGACTACTGCCCTCAACCGGGATAGGGTAGTGGACATGTTTTAGTTACCAGTCTAGCCCCATCATCAATCCTCCCTTCCCCTTTGCCTACAGCGCCCAGATTTTCCTTTAAGAACCTGCCCTCCTCCGTTGTGTAACAGCCAGGACACATGGCTGCATGGTCCCCATTCAGAACTTCAGGTGTGAGCCCTGACTGATCTAAGACACGTCGCACATTCCCATCCTCTTTGCCATAAGCAGTTGGTTCATGGATGGACAAATGAACCAAAGTTAGCTTATGAAGGCAAAACTCAGGTCTTCTTTCAACATCTGGAGACAAAACAAGTTGTTTGGAGAGCTTTTGGCACAAAAGCAGCTGGTCCAGGAGGAAAGACATTTTTACAATGAAGGTGACATTACAAAAGTTGAAGTGAAGAAAATAAAAACAAATAAACCAAATAGTCCCCAGATTCTTATTGATTTTGCTGAGCCACTGTGTCAAACCACCTTGGCATTTGCTTTTCTTCTTGGCTTTGCAGACACATGAGTGAATAAATTTCCTTATTCTTTTAGGAAGTGTGAGTTGGTTTCTATTTACTTATACCATTAACATTTCTTATGTTAATCAAATTGTGAGGTTTCTGAGATTAGAACCTCTGATTTTCTTAATGCCTCCTATAGCATAATGTGTGATAAGGAGACACTCAGAATCATATCATCCTTTTTTTTTCAAATGTTTAAAACACTGCTTTTTCCAATTTTTACATTCTGTTCCATTCCAGGTGTCTTTTAATATTTTAAAGCCCGTTTATTATCTCTTGCCTGTATCTCATTTCTCATTTCCTCTCATACTTGTTCCATTAATTGTGTATAAAGTATCTTTATTCCTTTGGCTCTTACTCCAGGCATTTTGGGTTTTACTATTTAAAAAAGTATTTATGCTATTTCCAACTGGATTATGAAATCCCATCCTAACTGCCAATGCTCTTCTTTAGTACAACACAGAAGTAGTAAATGGAAAATAGCCAAACTGACCTAATCCATTTATCACTTTATTGATGCTTTATGTGATCCCTAATTTCTTTTTCACTTGTAAATTATCTCATTAGATTTAATGTCAATAGAATATGTCTAACTCAATCTTCATCAATCAATGTTTTAGAAGAGAAGAGCATTCTCAAACTCATCTATTTGAAACGAAGCTTCACAATTGTATAATTAGGTAAATTAGAAGGGCAGTTTTGAGGGCCAGATAAAAGTATCTGTTGAAACAAAGGAATTTGCATATCTGTTGATTGAGACACTCATTTAATTTCATCAAGTTGAAATACCCGCATTACTTATAATAGAGCATAAAAAAAAAACACGGAAATTTTCATCAAAAGGACGATGGCTCAATATATTATACCAGACATTGAATACATAAATGGACAATGGCCAGACTATATATGACAACAGACCTCTGACGCAAGCAGCAACCTCTGCAGGCATCAGCCCAAAATGATCAGGACTTAGTGACTGCTAGCTTCCTTAATTTTTTGTCCATGCTTGCAACTCAGGATCAACCAGAGAAAGCCAAATGTGCTCCCAAACAAATCCCATAACCCTTCTCATTAATCTGCCTCCAGCTTCTCCATGTATACAACCTCCAATCAGAGTATACGTGAGATCTTCCTTTTTGTCACTATAAAACTTTCCCTCACCCCTGCCTGCCTTTGAGGCTCCACCAAACACAAGTGATGGCAGCTAACTCCCTTGCTCTAGAAAACTCTGAATAGATTGTGTTGGTTCTCATTTGGCCCTAAATAGAGTTGTTTGTCCCCATGACAGTAAACCAAGACTTAATTGCAGTTTCAACCTTGCCCAGAGATGTCACCTTTAAACAGTCAATCTTCAATTTCTTGATCAGTACTAGTGAGGTCATCTGCATAATAAAACCCCCTCCCATTCCCACCTTCCCAAAAAGATTACGTGGCCTGAAAAAAATCTTTCCTTTTGCTAACAACCTCCTTGACCCATCCCCCTCCTGCCTATTAAAAAACGTTCACTTTGTATAGCTCCTCTGAGTACCTATCCATTTATTAGAAGGGACACTGCCCACTCCCCCCACTCATGAATCATTGAATAAAGGAAATTTGATCTTCAAATTCATTCTGTGAATGTTTGTTCTTTAACAGACAACAAAGGTAGTTTTCTAAAACTGAAAAAAATCAGGCGACATAACGAGCAAGTTCTTTAGAATAAGCCTTTCCAAAGCCTTGAGCTTTCAACTGCGCCATTTTCTTCAAGATTTTATCTTTTTAAGTAATCTCTACACCCAGTGTGAGGCTCGAACTCACAACCCCAAGATTAAGAGCTGCACGCTTCACAAACTGAGCCAACTAGGTTCCCCATCAAACGAACCATTTTTTGGTACATGGTAGGCAAGTTCATTTTAAATTACACTGATGCCTTTGTACCTACCTTTCAGTGACAAAAACAAAAAAAGCAAACAAAAAACAAAAAAACCACACTGATTCCTAATGGACAGATTCTCTGTGAGAGGAAAGCCAATACCAGGAAGGTCCTCAGACTTCAAACAACATATAATATGCACAAAACAAAATAGTATCAAACAACTTCTATAAGAATTTGTGATTTTGTTTTTCTTAGATTTACTTATGATTGTGCCCTTTCTTTTACAAAGTTGTCGTAGACTCTAGGTCTAAATTTCTCTTTTGGCCAGCAAAAGACCACATGCAGGATTAAAACAAGAGATGGCTAATGTCTGGGGAAAAGACAAGAGCCCCAAATAAGTGTCCTTGCCTGGTATTTACTCAGATCAGAAGGCTTACAAATGTGATGGGTGTGCACAAAGAAACAAAAGAAACTGTGAACATTAACTTGAGGATGTGAGGGGGAAAAGGGGGCTTTGAAGATATACAATGTTTGGGGTTTGGGTCAATATAAAACAAATTCCAGACACTGGGCAGATGGGTATATGTTTGTTAACAGAAGACAGGAGGTGCCATGCCTGTTTATCTTTGCCAGCCTTGGGGATGAGATAGATCGGGAGAATAACCTCAGGGTTGATAAGACACCTTTTCTTTTGTTAACCATCTCCACTCCGGGCTGCTTTGCCAGCAGCGCAGTGGTCCATAGTCCAATTCACCAACCTGGCCCTATTCTCCTATGAAAGCAGCTTTCTGCTATAGTACTAAACTTGGGGTGCTTTCACCCAGAATATCTAATCTTGTTATTCCTATGTATTGAGCACCTTTGCACTGTTTCTATTTCAGGACTTTGCCTCTCTATATACATTTTTGGGGGCTCTGCACCTATTTTGGGGTGCCTTTGCACCTCCCTATTCCTGGCACCTTTGTGCCTCCCTATTCTCTAGGTGTCTTTGCACCCCCCATTCTTGGGGTGCCAATCTGGCTTACCCAAACTCGGGTGTGAGCATTTTATGGCTTTGTATTTCTTTATGCCTTGTTAACCCATTAGTGTAAGCCCGGGGGATTCCTAAGCTTATCCCCCACAGAAAGTAAAATTCATATGATTTTTCTTTCATGGTGGAGAGCTGGAAAACAGATCATTGATTTAGCACTAAATTTCCTAGCATATGACTTACATTTAAACAATAAGATGACCCTGTTTTGAAGATAATATGTGACCTCTGTGGGTGGGAGTTCAGAGGAGGGTGAACATAAGCAATTCTCCTTCTTGGCTTATGAAGAGGCAATGATTAGCATTGCAGGCAGAATGAAGGATCAGAATAACAGGGTTCTTTTCTTGGGTTTTAATCTCTTAGTCTTGAAATGAATAAAAGGTCTTCTGGGGTGTCTACCATATCCAGTTTCTCTCAAGTCCACAAGGACAAATTATCCCAACAACCAGGAAAAGGGATAATATTTTGTGTAAATCACAAATGCACAAAGTATTACATAGATGTTGATGAAGAATAATCAAAAAACTGAGAAGAACCTAGAAAACTTTGCTCTGAAAATCACAGAACCAGAGGCAGGGCAGCTCCTATGGGCCTGTAAGTTTAGTGGGTTAGAGAGAGAGAGGGATGCACAGGGAGACAAAAAAAGCCTAGAAGCAATAAATTGAAGGTCAAAGTTTTTAAAGCTTGCCTTGTGGATTCATCCTGGTGGCAAAAACTTCCCAAGCATTTAACAAAATTCAAAATCAGAAATGGCAAATGTTTTGCTCTCTGAATCACTTTATGTTCTAATTTTTTTTTTTTTTCAGACAAGACATGATCTTGAGAAAACTTGTCATATGCCAGCCGGATTCTTGGATTTTAACCGTAGACTTGGCAGTTTGGTCAGAACATCACCACTACACTGACATTTGAGAAGATGTGTAGCTCTTCGAAGACAGAAACCTGAATCTCCTCCAGTATTACCAGTCGGTGGAGTCTGAGGCAACAAACAACTGTATGCCTTTCACCTCACTGAGAGATCAGAAAATGTATCATTTTTACCTGTAAGAATTAATAAGGAACCAAAATTTCAAAAAAAAAAAAAAAAAAAGAAATTATTTGGAGAATGCTATTATACCAGTGAATCCCAAAGACTTCCAAAGAAATGACAGGTTTGGTGGAAATTTTCTAGAGCTCACTGCACAAAAAATTTAATTACAGTACCCATGACCTCTACATGATATGACTCACTACACAAAGTGCCATAAAACAATTTTAGAGGGTTTCGGCGCTTCAAAAAAAAAATTGAAAACTGGTTTATTATTTGGGTCTTTATTGAAGAAAACTGAGATACTGTTCCTTTAATATTGTTTACACTGTGGTCTTTAAGGTATGAGAGTGGGGGAAGATGAGAGAATGAATGAGGAAGAAAGGACACATTTTTGTGGGTAAAATATGAAATAGTTGGCTGACATTTTCATCTGATAGACTTTCTTCTTCTGACTTTTCTCTCCCTTAGGACATGAACTTTCAAACAAAAACAAAAACAAAAACCTTTATCTCTTAACCTACTGAAGATAAAATTTGCTTCCTTTAGAGAGTGTCTCATAAGGAAATAGAAGCTAACATTTAAGTGGTTTTGGAACAATTGACTCACCACTTAGAAAAATAAATTTTATGCCTGTCCTACAAAAAAAAATGCCTTTTGCTCTGAGGAGAAAGATTTGTAAAGTTAGGATCTGCCTAAATATATTGACAAGTGGGTTTCATTTTAGGCAAAAACATCTGTAAGCAGTGTTAATTACCTAAGGCCACAAGTGCCTATAGAAGTAAAACAAGTACAGAAATACACTCAGAACACTTTTTTCCCCACTCAAAGTACACAGCAAATCATATTAACAACTATTTATTGAAATGCACTCTGCTTTCCCTGACAGTTTATACCAAATAAAACTAACATTGAGAAAAAATTAGAAAAGTTTTAATGAAGTGGAAATATGACAATATCATGGGTAACAATAATATTTGTATTCATAAATAAATGCCATATTAGTTTCTAGAACTGCCATAACCTGATGCCACAAACTAGGTAGCTTAGGGGCACCTGGCTGGGTCAGTCAGTGGAACACGCAACTCTTGATCTTAGGGTCATGAGTTGGAGCCCCACATTGGGCGTGGTGCCTACTTAAAAAAATATATATCACTCCTCATCAGGAAAATACAAATCAAAGCCACATTGAGATACCATCTCGCACCAGTCAGTGTAGCTAAAATGAACAACTCAGGAAACAACAGATGCTGGTGAGGATGTGGAGAAACGGGAACCCTCTTGTACTGCTGGTGGGAATGCAAACTGGTGCAGCCACTCTGGAAAACAGTGTGGAGGTTCCTCAAAAAAAGTAAAAATAGAACTACCCTACAACCCAGCAATAGCACTACTAGGAATTTATCCAAAGGATACAAAAGTGCTGATTCATAGGGGTACATGTACCCCCATGTTTATAGCAGCACTTTCAACAATAGCCAAAGTATGGAAAGAGCCTAAATGTCCATCAACTGATGAATGGATAAAGAAGATGTGGTTTATATATACAATGGAGTACTATGTGGCAATGAGAAAGAGTGAAATTTTGTAGCAACGTGGATGGAACTGGAGGGTATTATGCTAAGTGAGATAAGTCAGAGAACACAGATATCATATGTTTTCACTCATATGTGGAACTTGAGAAACTTAACAGAAGACCATGGAGGAAGGGAAGGAGAAAAAACAGTTACAGAGAGGGAGGGAGGCAAACCATAAGAGACTCTTAAATACGGAGAACAAATGTCCCTATCTTAATTTGATTGTCTAAAAAGAGCCTATTTTCAAATAAATACATTCATAAGTACTGAAAGTTAGGACTTCAACATCTTTTGGGGAAACATAATCCAACCAAGATGTATTATTGCTTATTTATAGTGACTCATTCTAAGAGTCAGCCAATTTGCTAATTAGGTTGATTAATAATTAATTGATTATTAATTATTAATGATCTCCCAGCAGACCTTCAGGTGGTCAGGGAAAGAACCTTGAGTGACAAGAAGACTTTTCAACTGAAACCCCTTCAGCATTGGATTATTGGGGGGTTGGGGGGTGGGGCGGTGTTTGTCCGGGCTTGCCAGCAAAGCTGCAGATTTTCTCTCTTCAGGCAGGGCATCAGAGAGGATCATGAGCTCTTAGAAACCACAAGCTGCCACACAGAGAGCAGGCATGTCGTGTGCCTCCATGTGTTCAACAGAGCACAGGGGAGCCAATATAACTTGGGAAATGATTGAATCTATGAGTTGTCTGCACTGCATAATAAAAACTCCTGAAGGAAGCACAAAAATGTCCAGGGTCCTCCTTTTTAAGATTTTTTGGGGAAAAAAAATCTATGTTCTTTTGTTGTTTCAGTTCTTTCTCCCAGAAGGAAATAGTGAACATTTTACAAAATATAGATGAATCACAAGTAAATTTCATCCCAAGACTGTCAGTAGTCCTCTGTCTACCTGACAGCTGAGAGAGACTTTTGTCACCATTCTCCAATAGGAATCTATCCTCACGTTTTGGCTAGGGCAGTGTTCTCACAGTGTGGTCCCTTACCAGCAGCATCGGTATCACCTGGAAACTGGTTCGTAATGCAAATTCCTGGGCATTGCCCAAGACCAGGTGAATCAGGAACTCTGGCCATGAGCTGCAACTATCTATTTTAACAAGCCTCCAGGAGATGTTTGAAGCTCCCACAAATTTGAGAACCATTGGTCTTCACTAAAGTGAATGCCCTGCCAGTCAATATGGTTTAAATAAAAACTATTGGATTTTTTGTCATAATCAGCGTTTAGGGTTTACTTTAAATATATGTTTGGTGTTATTGGCTACTGTTGCTCTCCTGAAATATGGCTTTGTTAATAAAACTTTAGAATTGCTTTCTGATTTAAAAATCAGTAAGTGCCAAAATATTTTAGTGTCAAGTGTTCAAACTTACTCTGAGGGGAGAGAACATTTTCAAATGCAGCCTTGAAAATTTCAGACGGGGCATCAGTGTTTTTCATCTGATTCCAGATTAGAGAAACCTCACAGGAGCTGAGAATTGATTTGCTCTGAGTATCTTGCTTTAAATTGTTTCTGAAACACAAATGCCATCCCACACCTGCTGAATCACAATCCTTTTTTTTAGGGCCTTGGGTAGTCCATCTCAAAAATATCCTCGGATGACTCTATCGGACACACGTTATGAACTATATAACAGGCCTCACAAATTCTACCCTTGACATCTTTTGAGAAGCGATTACTTTTAACATGAAGACATCTGTCCTACTATAGCCACTTGAGAGAGTAAGTTACCATTTATAAATAAACAAAGCCCTTTAGTGGCTTATTCATATCATAAAGAATAAGCCACGGAGAAAGAAGCAGTCCCAGCTGAAGGCCCTGGGAAGGAGCCTGACGTAGATGGAAAGGTACAGCATCTGGAGGGTTTAGCCACATGCTGAGAAGTAGCAGCTCCAATTTATTGAGCACTGACCATATGCCACAGGCTCAACTTACATTATCTTCATATTCCCCGCCTCCAATACTTTTAACAACCCTAAGAGACCATGACGATTAGCCCCACTTCCAGACAAAGAAACTGAAAAGGAAAGCGATTTGCCCAATCGCAAAGCCAGGAAGCAGCAGACGTGAGTTTGGAGTCAGATCTCTCTTGACTTCTTCTACTTCTGTACAGCTGCCGTTCAAGAACGTGGCAGGCATTGGGCATTTGATACACATTTGCCAAGTGTTCTGACAAGACACCCTGACAAAAGGGCCACAAGAAGTCCAGAAGCAGCCAACCAGCTGGCATCGGTGATGCAGGTCAAAAGGCATCACAAGTTGGATGCAACTAAACCATCCAACAGGAGGAGAACAAAGGAAGAAGAAAAATTAGTTAACATTCATTGAAACTTTTACTATGTGCTAGGCTCTATTTCAAACACTTCACCTGTGTTAATTTATGTAATCCTTACAACAAACCTATGTGACAAACATTATTAGTCTCTCAATTTCACAGAGAGGTAAAGAAACTTGCAGAAGGGCACCGGGATAAAACTCAGGCAGTCTGGTTCTAGAGAATGCACTCTTAATCATTATGAAAATTCAGATGTATCTTAATGATATTACCACATGGCCGGTAAACTTATAAACATGTAGACTATACAGACAGATGTGTATGGGAAATATTATATGCCAGTTCAAAAATATTGAATAATTAGCTTGTTCACTTGCACGCCATAATAAATATAAAACATTTGGGGCACCTGGGTGGCTCAGTCAGTTGAGGTCTGACTTCAGCTCAGGTCATGATCTCACAGCTCATGAGTTCAAGACCTGCGTTGGGCTCTGTGGTGACAGTTCAGCGCTGGAGGCTGCTTCAGGTTCTGTGTTTCCCTCTCTCTCTGCCCCTAACCCACTCACATTGTCTCCACCTCTCTCAAAGATAAATAAACATTAAAAAAAATTTTTAAATAAGTATAAAACATTTAACATTTATTTTATGCATTATATATAAAGTGTAATTTTTCACCAGGCCATATGAATAATCTTGCTATGTAACAAACTGACCAAAATTTAGCAGCTTTTAAGGACAAACATTTATAATTACATAGTTTCTGTGGATCCAGAATCTTGACATGACATCTAGGTTCTCTCACTCAGCGTCTCTCCTAGGCTGCATTCAAGGCATTGGCCAGGATTTCAACCATCTCAAGGCTCAACTCAGGGAGGATCTACTCTCAAGCTCATTCATGTGGTTGTTGAGTGACCTCAGGTCCTCAGTGAGTGTTAGTCAAAGACATCAGTTCCTTGATGTGTGGGCCTCTCTATGGAAGTGCTCACAACATAGCTGCTTGCTCCCCAGACAGGGAAAGAGAGAAAGAGAGAACATAGCCTTTCCATGACCTAATCTCATGACATATATATGACTTTTGCTATATTCTATGTGTTAGAAGTGAGTCACTTCTAGTCACCAGCCCACCCTCAGGGGGAGGGAATTACATGAGAAAGGCCTGAATACTAGGAGGTGGAGGTCACTGTGGGCCATCTTAGAGGTTGCCTACAACAAACATTGGTATGTTTCATCATTTCCAGCCTCTTATGAACATCTTTCTTCAAACTATTTTGGGCCATATTTCCCAAAATGCAACTCCTTAAACAAAATCTTTGAGGAGTTTCAAAACTCTTGAAAATAAAAACTAATATATACCAATACATGACTTACAGCACTCTACAGTGGAAACACTGTTCACATATATAACTCACTTTAGTGCTTGGAAGAGTTTTTAAATTCCGGGTCTCACACTATTGTTTTTTAAATGCCAGAATACCTCTCTTGTTACTTATTATGGGAACACATAAAAAGAAGGAAAATGTACGATTTCACAGATTGGCCCGGCACTGAGCACAGGGTCTGTTATAATAGGAGAAATAAAGATGAAAGGAGGCTTAATGGAGTTGGTGGGAAGCAAAGCTAATTTGAGAGAACAGGCATGTTTGTGAATTCTGATAAGCCCGGGGGAGGCATCTCATCGTCTCTTGGAAATACAGAACTGAAGGCCAGGGAAGAGGGGAGGACGGGAGAGTTTTTCCTTACTTTAATTCCTGATTATAGAAGTAACATGCGCCCATTGCAAAATAGATAATTTGAAGCATAAAGAACATAAAAATCTTACAGTCACACAGCCTAGAGACATAAGCTCTATTTAATATTCTCTAAATATTTCTAAGTATTTCTAAATTCAATATTTTCTAAAGCTCTTTATAGAAATATGTATTTGTATATACAAAAATGATATGATATGCCAAGACTGTAACTCTGTCTTCTAAAGGATGTTGCAGATTCACATTAGTAGGAGTAGGTGGGTAAATCTCTTTAACATCAGTGAGGGTAGGAATCAGGAAAGATGAAAATCCCTGCATCATCGGTTCTGGACCACAGGAGGGCACATGGTCTGCAGGGCCCAGGAGAGGGTCTACATGGGCAGGAGTAGTTCCTGGAGCAGAGAAGAGACTGTGGAGTTAAAGAGCTTTGTCTCATAAAGGGCGAGAAATTGAATTTGACCAGGAGCCTAAGGAAGGGGTACCTGGAAATACAGAAGTAGGGAGTTTTAGAAACCAGGGAAGGCTGAAGGACTTTCAAGAACTTATATAACCAAGATTCATTTATTTCCTTATTTCTCTGATAAAGAGAAAATAATAGAAAATGTAAGTGATTGTAGATGTGTGATTGAAAGGGTCTGCTTTCCATGTTTCAGGTGACACAGTATAGGACAGGGATACCACAAAGAACCCAGAGAACTAAGGCTTTGCAAATTTTAATAAAATACCAACGCTACAGGGATAGTAGGTTGAAGAATGAGGATTTAAAGGAAGACATCTCTCTACACAACCTCTCTTTTTAGCAACCATATTTTTTTCCTTATTCCATACTATTTCTCCACTGATCCAGACGAATAAACTGGATACACCGAAGGCCAACATTCAGAGGAGGTGAAACCATTGAGAGAAGTTCCCACAGTGAGGCATTTGGAAATATCCACAGTAAAGATATGATGAAAGATATAGGGCAGAGTGCAGGGGGGTGGGGGTGGGCGGGGGAGATAGGCAAAAAAAAAGAAAGAAAAAGTGAGTATTATATAAATGACGGATGAAGAGTTTCAGAAGTTAGAAAGTCAATAGTGTTAAAAACTGTCAGGGCATTTAAACAAATGAAGATAAAAACAAATCCCCTGAAATTGCCATGAAGGAGGTCACAGATGATCTTAGAATGAAAGCAATATACAGGGAGGGAGGCAAGGTGTCCTGGCTGGAACCCAGACACCAAAGAGACAAATGAAAAAGGAGTGGAGGTAAACAAACAAACAAACAAACAAAAACTGATATTTGATAAAGAAGAGAATATTTACATGGCAGTCTTGAAATAACTCGCTACAAATTAATTAGCAATTATAGAGGGGGAGGATAATAATTTTACTGCAGGGAAACCTGGAGAACACCCGGTCATCAAAGTCCACCTCAACTAATGGAACTAACCAGCATCATGTGGCTTCTGATGTGATACAGAGAAAGACACATTTTGTGATATTCCATCTGTAAATGAATATGCTGAATCCAACTGTGAGGAAATATCAGACAAGCCAAATTTGAGAAACATGATATAAAATTACTTGACACATAAAACTGTCAAGATCAAGAAAGGGAAAGAAAGGCTGAAGAAATGTTCCAGATCAAAAGACTCAGGAAAGATCATAGCTAAATGTGATTCATGATTGATGTTGGACTTGGAAAAAGCAAACTAGAATAATAGAGTTGATTATTGGATCAATTGTCAACATTTGAACATTTACTTGTATTAATAGTATTGTACCAATGTAGATTTCCTCATTTTAATAATTGAACTGTAATTTTGCAAGGGAATATCCTTAGGAAATACACTGTGAAAAATTGAGGAGCAAAAAACCATCATTTCAGCAATTCAATCTCAAATGTCTCAAAAAAAAAAAAACAAAAACAAAACAATGAAGGAAAGAGAGAATGACGAAAAATTAGGGAAAATGTTAACAAAGGGTGAATTTTGGAAAAGCTATATTGAGTTCTTTGTCCTATTCTTGCAACGTTTCTGTAAGTTTAACATTACACTAAAATATAAATTTCCAAAATAGTATGTTGCACTATTTGCTAAAGACCTGAAAAAAAATCATAGTTTGACAAATTAACTAAATAGGAAATTTTGGAATATCAGGCATAAAATAATGTTGTAAGTAAAATAGTAAAACAAAATAAAAAGACTTAGGTAGTTAAAAACTATATACTAAGATGAAAGTAGGGGTATTTGTTCTGCTTAGAAGTAACTTTCTCACTTTAACCAGACCTTTTTCTTTTTTTTTTTTTTTTTTAATTTTTTTTTTTTTCAACGTTTTTTATTTATTTTTGGGACAGAGAGAGACAGAGCATGAACGGGGGAGGGGCAGAGAGAGAGGGAGACACAGAATCGGAAACAGGCTCCAGGCTCCGAGCCATCAGCCCAGAGCCTGACGCGGGGCTCGAACTCACGGACCGCGAGATCGTGACCTGGCTGAAGTCGGACGCTTAACCGACTGCGCCACCCAGGCGCCCCCAGACCTTTTTCTTAATATCGCATAAGTTTATGAGTGAGAGCTTGGATATCAGATTGCTTCTGTTTGAATTCTGACCCTCCCATTTTCCATGTGGTTGACTGTGAGTAAGCTAACCTCTCTCTGCCTTAATTTCCCAATCTATGAAATGGAAATAATAATAGGTTTTCATGTAATCACGAGGATTAACTAATCTAATAAACTTATTTAAAACAGTGTCTGGCTCATGGTATTAGCTCTTATCTGTGTTATTGGATCTTTGATTTATACGTTTTCAGGGTTTTGAAGAATCACAAACAATCCCCAGTGACACTAAGAGAGGTTTCCTAGAGAGAAAAATGATGGTGGCTAGAGTTTCAGTACGTAGAGCCTGGGCATTGAGTGGTGAGAAGTGGTATGAACCCAGGACTGCGGTCAACCCTGGTGTTTAGTGATCAGGTGAGCAAGGGACTATACCTGTACTTTTTACCATTACAAATTTAAGTAGAAAGTGGAATTTATGAGTGGTCAGCATTTTATCCTCCAGTGACTTTCCACTTTGTGTCCTTTTGGTGCTAGGTTTCAATTACTTTTCTGCAACTATAAAAAACAAAAAAGAACATAAATTTGAGCATCTCAGGTGATGCAGAGGGACACAATATATTTTACATTTTCATAATGAGATAGAAACGTGGAATTTAAGAAAAAAATCTATTATTTCCATATATGCTAACAGGCTTAGTATTTTTTTAATTTTTTAATGTTTAATTATTTGAGAGAGAGATAGGGAGCTAGCAGGGGAGGGGCAGAGAGGGGGGAGGGTAACAGAATCCCCAGCAGGCTCCACAGCATGGACCCAATACAGGGCTCAAATTTACAATCCCAGGGATCGTGACCTGAGCCAAAATCAAGAGTCGGATCCTTAAACAATTGAGTCATCCAGGTGTCCCAGGCTTATTATTATTATACATAGCCTCCAATCTCACATGATAGCTGATTCATATCATATGGCTTCTACTTACATTCTCTGGGGTTAGGTAGATCTAATTAAATGAAAAATAAATATTAAGAGTCTTAATTCTCAGACAACACAAACCACATAAATAAAACCTTAACTATGTTGAATGCATTTGGATCCTAACTATTTTTTGATGTTAATAATTAAATTTGACATTAGGAAGATCGGTGTAACTCAGGATGACCAAATATATAACTCATGATAACCAAAATAACCAATGTCGGATGTTTCAAAATCTTACATGGTTGAAAGATCTATTTGAAGTACAAGATAAAACAACATATTTTAATGTAACATAGTTCAGTGATATGAAATACCTTTTCCAACTATACATATCTGATAAAGCAGGATTTTCTTCATAAATAAATAGTCTTTAAGCTTCATAGTTTTAAGCTTCTCAGTTTCAATTTGTAATATAATAAATATTATAAATATAATCCACATGAACAAAAGTCTTCAATAATCTTTAAGAGTACAAAGTCATCCAGCAACTAAAAAGACATGTTGACTTTTTTGATGTGGTCATCTGATTCAATTTTGAGGATACTTTCTGAGTAATTTTTTAACTAAACTAGCATAGTTGGTTCTGAAGCTGTATGTCTTTTTCCATTCATCAGAAGTGAAATGACTGGCAACAGAAGGTTTGCTGTTTCATGGAGCTTCTTTGGAGGATAAAAGATAAAAATGTATAATTGCAGTCTGAATTTATGTTTGAAAATCTACAGCTTTTCAAATGCATCCCATTTGATCAGAACCTTGTATGCCAACACTAACTGAATCAAAACATATTTACAATTTTATGTTTTAGATTTTTTCTAAAAGAAGCTATGCCACATTAGGTTAAAATGTCATTTCTAAATGTCTGGTTATTAGAAATAATCATACTGTAGTTATCTCAGTGAATTCATTTCTGCAGAGAAGAATTGATAGGTGATAAACAATAGTATAACTGAATGATGTGAGACTCTTGTTCTTTAGAAAAAAGAAACTATCCCAAAATAGCTATAAAGTTTACGGGCACAAATTTCATAATGCCACACACCAGTGTAGCAAAATTTGGGATGAGTATTCGTCATTGCAAGGTAAAAATAATAAATAAAATAAAATAGAATAAAATAAAATAAAATAAAATAAAATAAAATAAAATAAAATAAAATAAAATAAAATAATAAAATAAAATAAAAACATCTGTCACAAGTTAGGAGTTAAGATTAAAGGGTCCCTAAGCAATATAAATAAATAAATAAATAAATAAATAAATAAATAAATAAATAAACAAACAAGCAAACTCCTTATTTTTATTATCATGAAATTGCATAAATTAGAATGAAAATGTAAAAGACATTATTTAGTCAAATAAGAAAAATTCACCTTTTATTTAGGACACGAGATGTGTGGAATAAAGTTGAGAGAAATTTAACACCTCTGAGAATCTGACCATCAAATATACTGAATGTTTGATAGTCGAGCTAAGAAGACGTTGTCCAAGGTCACCTAAATATGTCTGACAATAAACACGTTTTTCTCTCATAGTGTAGTACCTACGTGAGTGTTTCTTGATAGTGGGTTACCACTATGTAGGGCAGTCTTTTGAGGACCTCAATCCCTTCCACTTTGTCATTATTTGGTGCACAAAATTTTCTTACATTAGTTGAATAACAGCCCATCAGACAGCGTCAGAGCTTTTTATTCTGCAGTCACCATTGATCTAAGCATGTGGTCTGTCTGGTAGAATCTGTTGACATCATTCAGTGTCATTCTGTCCATTCTTTTATAAATGGCTTCTTTGTCCAAATCCTAAATTATTCTCTTCTTGTATTTTCTCCAACTTCCTGAAACTATTCAAACTCCAATAGAGTTTTCTCTGTAGTAGGGTCTATCAAATAGTTAAGAGGCATAAATCTATTATACATGAAAATCATCTGACTTTGTTGGATTTCAGTTTCCAAGATCATCCCAATGAACTTAATAAAAGAATCTTAGGGCTACCTATTTTTTGAAAATAGGTGAAAAAGCAGACTGAGGAACAGTTGGCCTTTAAAACAAATTTAAACATTTAAAATGAAATCATACACATTTATTTTCTTCCCCTGATTTTCCAGAATCTCCTATACCTGCCTCCAGAATCATTGTCCCAATGCTCTATGAATAATCTTCATAAATCCTTTCGCCAAAGTTCACAGCATCTCTTGGATTGTGGAGTTAGGAAATAAGGAACAGCAAGAGTAGCATCTCACCAGCAGCTGAAAGTCAATGTAACGTCAGCAAAGAGAAGAGAAGAGACAACTGGTGATCTCAGATTATAAAATTAATTGAGACGCAAGGAGACTAAATCAAGATGGGGGACAGAGCAGAATGGTACAGGCAGAAGCTAGCTGGCAGACATACCAGGAAGTGGTAGAGATCAGTAGCACTCACTATATCCATGCCTTCTCCTCTTCCTGGGCACACAGCTAGTCCTATGCTCCTCAGTGTGTGGTGCTTGGCACTGTTCTATGAACTCTATAACTCATAATGCTGTGAAGAGATAAGACCGGGGCACCTGGGTGGTTCAGTCAATTAACCTACTGACTCTAGATTTCAGTTCAGGTCATAATCGTTCATGAGATCAAGTCCCAAGATGGCCACGGCACAGACAGCATAGAGCCTGCTTGGGATACTCTCTTTCTCTCTGCCCCTACCCGACTCAGGTGCAAGCACAAGCACATTCACATGCACTCTCTCTCTCTCTCTCAAAATAAACACATAAACAAAAATAAAGAACTAAGAGCAGACTATGAATCAACTACATCACTAAGCACACAGTTAAGTTCAGCTAACATTTTTTCCCCAGAAAAACTTTCCCAATGAAGGAAGTAATGTGTTGATTTATATTTTCATTTAAGTCTCAAGGATTTAGTAGAACAGTTTACTCTGAGCAGCACTGTTGTAGACAGCACTCCCCCAACTCCTCAGAGCTTGCTGGGGACATGTGACTAGATCTCACTACTGCAATGTGAGAAGTGATACAAGTCAACTCCAGCCAAGATATTTGTAGTGAACACTGTTGTGCCACTCAGATCTCCCTTTTCAGGACTGAAGCCCTCACTCTGCTATCTGCTGTCAGTGTTGACAGTTCAATGCTCACAGCTAAATAGCCTCTTCCAGTGATGGCTCTCACCTGAAGAGAGCTGCACTTCCTCCAAGGACTGCATTTGCTTCTTGGGGACAACCACATTCAGTGATATTGCTGTATGGGTATAAAGTCCTGGCCTTTTACCCTAAATTCTGGACAAATCTGAGTTCCAGGGTTCCCTGTGGGTCAGCAGAAGCCTTTGTTTTGACGGCATCACAGCTTAAGTCTTCTTTCTGCCCAGTTATACTTCCTTCATTCTTTTCCAGGTTTTGATTCCAAAAGCACTCCCCAGGAAACTTCTTGAACACAGATCTTCATCTCCGAGGGTTCTTCCTAAGGAACCCATCCTGCCACCATAATGGAAAGCAGATCTGATTTCCTCTCTTTCTCTTCTCTGGGCTGACAGACTTATGTAGAGGATTTGCTGGAGATCTTAGTAGGTGGAGTAGTCACATAATGAATCCTTGGTACCTAAGGGCCTCCCTGGAGCCTAAGTCTACCCATCAACTAATCAACTAATATCGGACGAGAATACAGTAAGATTTGCCCTGTTTGTTAAGTAACTGAGATTTATGGTTATGTATTGCAATAGTTAATAAACAAACACTAATATAGAGCATAGATTATGGACTTATTAATAGCTAAGTATTAAGTAGATATTTCCACCCACCTCAAAACTGGAGTGTTTCCCTTTTTTTTTTTTTTTTTTTGCCAGCCAATTGGGACTACTGGTAAAAGAAGACTTTCCTTGGATTTTTAAGTGTTCTTGCTTCTCCATCTTTACTTTTAGCTTTTCAGTTGTGTAATGGTAACTCTTGAAGATATTTTCTAAATTTATTTAAAGAAATTCAAGCAAGCAAAAAGACAATTCCTTCCTTTGGAAATTTTTAAATGATTAGATAAATTCTTAACGGAATAGCTGACATAGGAATCATACACAAAAATGGTACACCCAGACTCAGTCTTAGATTTTAAAGTAATTATAAACCTATTACAGTCTAGGTAGGTAAAACAAGTTGAAATACAACTAAACTGTGCTAATACCCTAACCTATTGTTTTTCTGATAAAATGGCAACTTGAATAAATGATTTTCTATCACTGAAAAGGAACAAAAGATACAGTTCATTGAATATCAGACAAGACAAGTAAGAGTAAACTAAGATAAGAAAGAAAGAAAGAAAGAAAGAAAGAAAGAAAGAAAGAAAGAAAGAAAGCAAAAGGAAGCCCTATGCTTTAGCCAAAGAGTACATAGCCATGTACTATATGTGCTTTTTGTCAACTCATTGAAAGAAGGTACTAAGATATATCCTAAGGAGTAATTAAACTTTATCAAGAGCTGTGAATAGTTTAAATATATGATTTTATGGACATTGATAGAAGACACAAGACTTCTGAAATAGAGACAAGAAACAGTTTATTACTCAGCAATAATGGAAGTCAACTTATCAGCATTTTTTGCAGTGATTCCTTGAGACTAATTCCCACAGAGGGAAATGAAGACTGCCAGATGGTAACTGAACACATGATAGATTGTGTTACAGGAGAGGAACCCAGAGCTTAGGGAACTCAAAATGGGCAGTAAGCATACCTGCCCTTTGCTCAGAGAGAAACTATCTCCATTATCCAAGGCTATAATCAAACCCTCTCCTGGTCCCAGGAAAGAAACTATCTATGTTACCCAAGCTATGGACTATACAAGCATTCTTGAAAGATAGTCTAGAACAAAGGGCAGTCAGTACAACTGCTCAGAAACTATATAGAAATTTGGGAGACCTGTGGAGAATTGTCTCCCAAAAACCCCATGAGAAAGCCTTTTCTATGTTTGCTCATTACACAACAACATGAAAACATAAAACTAATGATTTACATAATCAGTGTTTTTACATGCTTATGTAAAAAAAAAAATACAGAAAAGCATAAAAAATAAAATATCAGTGTTTTACTTTTCATATTATATTTAATCTCAGCTAGAACCACTCTTTGATTTTAAACTATCTTGATCCTTTTTAGAGGATAGAATATGTTCCTAAAGAGCTATGAAGATCTGCACGGTTTTCCAAATCTTCCTTTAATTTCTCCCATGCCAATCTGGCCTCCTTTGTGTATAGTTTACCTATGTGTTGAACATTTACCCTTCTGTTTTCTCTCCCTTTGTTACTGACTGATTCAACCACATTTTTGTGTTTTGTGCCTGGAGGAGGATCTCAACTGTCATCATGAATACCCAATTAGGCAATTTTATTGTCTTCCTGCTATTACTTTTCTCCCTGATGCACCCATGAGGTCACAGTGATTGTTTAATGGACCAGAAAACATCTGATGATAACACAGGACCTCTGGACTCCTGGATTCCTGTGAATGTCTCTGAAGGTTCTTTCATTTGGCTTCAGCTGTGGAACTGCCACTCTGTGAGATTAATAGGCTGACCTAATTGAGGCCACTAATGAGCTATTCTTCTCTCTTCAAAGAACATTTTATCTAATTCCTACACATACATAGTACAGCATCAGGGACGTTCATTTTTCTAGCTCCTTTGTTTTATGATAGCATTGAGTATCCTGGGAATTATTAAAAGCTTCATCATAAATACACAGACAGGTCATCTGCTTGGCCTCTGTAGGCATTTGAATTTGAGACTCACTATTTAAAAGATAGTAGTAAGGGGAGCCTGGGTGGCTCAGTAGGTTAAATATCCAACTTCAGCTCAAGTCATAATCTCATGGTTGGTGAGTTCAAGCCCCACATCAGGCTCTGTGCTGTCAGCTCAGAACCTGGAGCCTGCTTCAGATTCTGTCTCCCTCTCTCTCTGCCCCTCCCCACCCACACTCTGTCTCTCAAAAATGAATAAACGTTAACAAAAAATTTTTTTAAAGATAGCAGTGAGAAAGAAACATGAAATTGCTGACCTGTAGGCTTTGACCTATGGCTTATAGTAGATATGGAACCAAATCCTAAAATTCTAACCAAATTCTCGCTAATTCTTTTCTTAAGGAGAGTTGAGGAAGAAGTGATCAATTTAATGGATGCAAAGATTATAGGGCATGAGAACACTGATATATTTTACTTGATAAATAAAATGCCTGGTATCCATTATATTAAGAACTAGGAAACATACAATGTAGGAAGAGTTATGATTCTTTCATTTAAAAAAAATTTTTTTAACGTTTATTTATTTTTGAGACAGAGAGAGACAGAGCATGAATGGGGGAGGGTCAGAGAGAGAGGGAGACAGAGAATCTGAAACAGACTCCAGGCTCTGAGCGGTCAGCACAGAGCCTGACGCGGGGCTCGAACTCACGGACCGTGAGATCATGACCTGAGCCGAAGTCGGACGCTCAACCGACTGAGCCACCCAGGTGCCCCAATTCTTTCATTTTAATAGTGTGTAACTTATGAGGAGAAAAAAAAGATATGCATGTGTGAAAATGTTATGCAGCAAATAAGACAAAATAAAAAAGATGATAATGAAAGAAAACATATGTCATGGGGAACAGCAGAAAGCGATCAGTTATCAACTGGCAAAGATTTAAGAGTGTCAGTGTTCCCAAGGAGATAGGGCTTCAGGCTGGGGGGTGATCAAAGAAAGCCCTTATCTCAGTTACACATGGCAGCTGGTTGTCAATGTTGAGAATGCATGTGTCCCAAGTGAAAAGACATTAAAAGGGAGAAAAACTACAGTCATTGTCTCCATTTAGTCTTTCTCCTGGATATCTGGAATTTAAATAGCAACCTGAGTACCTTTGGGAGTAATGGCAAAAAAAGAGAGAAAGTAATTATATGAAAACTGGACATTATTCAAATAGTCCAGGAAATAGTAGACTGCATGTCAGACTACATAAATGCAAACTCATTCATATAGAAAAAATAGTTTTAGAATGTAATGTAATATTTAATGTTGAAATTAATATATGTAATATTAGGCATGGCTTTGGGGAAATGGGAGATAGAAATGATTAATAGTAATGTTACAGGTGAAGCATGTGAGATTTAGAGTAATTACATTGCAAGAGGTGTTATGAGGACAGTCAGTGAAAATCCACAACAGTGGTTCTTAAACTTTTTGCCAAAAATGTCTTCGATATTATAAAGAAAGCTCTATTTCCTCTCTTTCAATATCTCCAAGTTCATGCAAACAACATTTTTGTCCAGTTTGAGGTATCCATTTGTCCCCTGGATCTTATACACATACTCAGGATTAAAGAATCCTGCTCACCAAGATCTATTAAGCCACCATCCATCACCACAGAGATCCCTATTGACTATTGTTTGTCAGTAGCCCTGAGTCCTACTTCACAAAGTGAGAGATGGGGCTAGGACAGATCCTGGACACCCTGGTCAGATTCTATTTATGAAAGGCTTTATTGCCAAGCTATTTACATACTCATTCTATCTTTTAAATAGAGAAGAGAAATGCTCATCAGGCAGCACCATTAAAAATGCTCAGCTTTGCCACCTTTGAGCTATGCTTCCATTTCTCATGCCCAAATTTGCCCATTGTAGTTTACACTCATTTCTGTGATTATTTAAATCTCCAGTGACCAGCAAAGATCATACCTTGAGATGAGCAGTATTTGACCTTTATATTTTTACTATTAATATGAGTGAAGTGCTCATATCAAGATATTCTGTTTGAATAATCTTGATATTAGTATTGTTCAAGCCCAAACTGAGCCTTTAAGTTGTTAATAACAACTCTCCGTGTCATGTATTCTGGAATGGTTAGGGTCTCTGCATCCTAGTCATATTTCTTTTTGTATTCTTTTTTTCTACATTATGGTCACTTGATTTCTGGACCACAACCATGTGAAAAGCTCTCAATATACTTTCCCAAGGAAAATCTTGATCTATGTTTCTATGAATGACTGATTAAACTTTTGTCTTCAGTCTAGGAAATGTGTGTGTGTACGTGTGTGTGTGTGTGCGTGTTTTGTTAATATAGAGCATGAATCAATGGCATTGTAACTTTGCTGACTTCACTCATCTGCTTTTTCACATTTTCCTACTTTTCAGGGCTTTTATTTATTTTCAGATGTCCTGGGATCTCATGCTGCAATATACTACCCATAATGGAGAAGAAACATGGGACAAACCCAATCCATTATAGAACAAGAATATTTAGCTTTTCTACTGGCTTAAATACTTATTAGCTGTGCACCCACAGTAATCTGTCTTAAATTCACTGTACCTCATCTGCAATATAAAAATTATAACAACTGCTCTGAGAAACTTATTGGACTTCTGGTTTTTGGTTCCACACGTAAGGAGCTTAGAAATTACCATTCTGTCCTAACAACAAGCAAAAGCTGAACAGACTGAAAATTCAATAACTCTTCTTGGATCTATAAGAGAAGGGGGTGGGGAGAGGGATGCAAGGCAAACCACTGCCTCCAAAACTGGAAAGACAGGTGAATACCACAAGTCACAGCTCACTGGAGCAGAGACTTACAAGAAAAAACTGTCACAGAAACCAGAGCTAGAGGAAGAAAGAAAACCTGACTCGTAATTGGCAAAATACTGGAAGCTCAGTGCAGACAATTCTGAGAGTTATAAAGTCCAGGGAGACCCAGTTGTAGAGGGTGCCCTACAATACTGTGAGATTTACCTCCAGGAGTTCAGCCAGGTTCCCACAGTTTTTAACTGGAGAAAAATGCCTTAGGTCTTCTGGCAATAAGAGGGAATAAGGAAAAATTTTGAAATATGCCAGAGCAAGCACTCTGTTCTTAACAGGGCCTGCCCTCAGGGGAAACTAGCTAACCAAAGCCTAATCTGCAGGAGGTATGATCAGAGCCTAGCTGACTTGGGGAAAGAGAAGTACCAAACTTCAACCCACCCTACCCATCCTGTCCCACCTAACCAGGGAGGAAAAAAACTGAGAAACACTTGTGAAATTCACAGTTCAGAAGCTTAGGCTCACTAAACAACTGAGACCTACTGTAGAACACTTCCCCTCCCCGCACACCTTACCACCATATCACTAAGGGCCTATTTGCAACAGTGTTTGTTTGTTTGTTTGTTTGTTTGTCTGTTTGTTTAAAGTAAGCCTCACACCCAATGCAGAACCCAATGTGGGGTTTCAACTCAAGAGCCTGAGATCCAGACCTGAGCTGTGATCAACAGTCTGATGCTTAACCTACTAAGGGCCCCAGAAGTTCTTTTTACCCAGTACATCATGCCTGGCTATAAAGAAAAATAACAAGGCATACTAAAAGGAAAAAGAAAATATTAAAGAGAACACGCATCAAAACCGGACCAGGCAGAGATGTTGGAATTATCAGATTAGGAATTTAAAACAACTTTAATTAATATGCCAAGGGCTTTAATGGATAAAAGAAACAGCCTATGAGAACAGATAAATAATGTAAGCAGAGAGATGGAAATCCTAAGAAAGAACCAAAAAGAAATGCTAAGGATAAAAATATACTGTAACAAATGAAAAATGCCTTTGATGGGCTTATTAGTAGACTGGACACAGCTAAGAAAGAATCTCTGAACTACAGGATACACTAATTGAATTCTTGAAAATCCAAAAAGCAGAGATCAAAGACTGAGAAAAAAGGAAAAAAAAAACAGAACAGAATATCCAAGGACTGTGGGGCAACTACAAAAGGCATAATATATACATAATGAGAATACCAGAAGGAGAAGAAAGAGAGAAAGGAACGGAAGAAATATTTGAAACAACAATGACTGAGAATTTCCCCAATGTCAGACATCAAACCACAGATCCAGGAAGCTCAGAGAATACCAAACAGGAAAAATACAAAACAAACAAACAAACAAACACCACTGTGCCTAGGTATATCATTTTCAAACTACAGAAAATCAAAGATAAAGAAACTAATTGTTTCAGACCAAAAAAGCTAATGGTAGTAAAGGTTCCTTGAAAAAAATATGAAGTACCATACAAATTTAAGGGCTTTCTATTCTCATTTACAACAATAAGAATGAAATCTTTGATACTAAAATATTGGATTCATAAATTCTGAAACAAGACTGACAGGCCTCTTTCTCCCATTTTAGTCATGACACTGATGGTAATTAAAATAAACTTTGCATTGGTGTGTGTTAGTCGGAATTTCCTAGAATGTTGTATAAATAGAATCCTCTTTTATATACAAAAAAAATTTAAAAAACTTTGCCTTTTTAAAAATTATTTATTTTGGCATTTATATATTTATTCAACAAGCACATCAGAACCTACTGTCAGAGGCTGGGCTAAACACCCATTGTACATAGATGAATAGCCAGATTCCCTACTTTGGAAACATTCTTGGCATAGTGAAGAAGACATATGGGTCAGCAGAAATCAGAATACAATGGGGTAGAAGTATATACAGAGATTGTTATAGATGCACAGAGAGTACAAAGAAGCTCCAGCCTCTCTGCTCTCCACCTAGGGCAACAACTCTTTTTCTACCTTTCCTTAAGGCTGGAACTGGCTGCTGTAGCACCAGTTACGCAAAATGTGCTCTCCCAATTTACAGATCATAACGTAATGTTTCACCCACCGGGAAAGGAGGGATAGTTCAAGGGTAGGAGAAGTGGGCGTTTGTAGAGACCTCCAGCTTTGCCAGTCTAATATTCCTTTTCCATTTTGTTGGTAACATACTCTTTATTTCATGAGGGTATTTTGAGCAGGCAGGATAGTCTGACCTCTGTTCTTCTGCCCACATGACCCAATCCAGATCAAATAGAATCTTGTTTTGCATTTTCCTTCAGAGCTAGCAGAATAGAAGCTCTTTCCCTCCCCATGTTACTAAACAGTAAATGTAAGAGCCTGGAGCTATGAGAGACTCCTTTTCCACCATGGGAGTGCCTGTCTGAAAACGACATCAATACAGACGAAGGACAGCTGAAAGATGAAGACATAAAGACTTGATGACATTGTTTGAACACTAAGATCCAGCCACATCTGAATAGCTGCCTCCTTTGGGGTTTCCACTTATATGAGTTAATAAATCCCTTTCTTTGCTTAAGCTGATTTAAATTAGGTTTTGATCACTTGCAGATGAGGATTATTAATACAATCTGAAATACAACTGTGAATCATCCATTATTTTCTCTTTCCAGAAGTTCAGACTGAAGAGAAAGCTGGAATAGTCCTGCTCAGCCACGTGTCTGTGATAAATCAGAAATTACCAATTCAATGGAAAAGTCATTACTAGTTTTACATATGGCTTTCTTTCTTAATATGGTCATTTCCTTCCCCTTCGTCTTATCTATCTACTATATATACCCTATAGCAAATTGAGTTTGTTACTGATTCTGTAGGAGTGTTCTGCTCAGTGTTGACAAGAATGACTGCCTTCAGCTGACAGGCCACTTGTTCAATTTTATGTTACTTCACATCGTTCAACTTGGTGGTTGGTGGCGTTGGATGGGAGGGTTGGGACGGAACCTATTTTATATGTTGGATACACAGATTTGGAAGGTTGAAGATAAAAATAGAAGAGAATTTACTTTCCACAGAGTTAAGGAGAATTATTCTGCTTTAAATGACATGGATTCCTTTTTTTTTTAATGTTTATTTATTTTGAGAGAGAATATGAACAGGGAGGGGCAGAGAGAGAGGGAGACAGAGAATCCCAAGAAGTCTCCACAGTTATCAGCACAGAGCCTGACACAGGAATTGAAACCATGAACTGTGAGATTATGACCTGAGCTGAAACCAAAAGTTGAGTGCTTAACCTACTGAGCCACCCAGGTGCCCCATGACAAGGCTTCCTTAACATCAAAAGTGTTTCATATTAATGGCTACTTTCAAATGCAAATACTTTCTCTGCTGGGGAAAAATAACCATCTTAACATAAATATCTTAGTATTTTTTAATAATTAAATGTGGAATAAAAAAGGAAATCCCGCCTGGGTGGCTCAGTTGGTTAAGTGTCTGACTTCCACTCAGGTCACGATCTCATAGTTTGTGAGTTTGAGCAGTGCGTTGGGTTCTGTGCTGATAGGTCAGAGCCTGGAGCCTGCTTCAGGTTCTGTGTCTCCCTCTCTCTAGGCTCCTCCCCTGCTTCTGCTCTGTCTCAATCTCTCAAAAAAATTTTTTTAATAAAACTAAAAAAAAAAAAAGAAATGGTCTTGAAAGGAGGATTAGCAACAATTCTGCCTTAAGCACTCACTTAAGTGTTAGCTATAAAATAGAAACTTGTTAAGCAATGTTAAATCCAATAAATTAAGTAATCAATATATAAAAATCATTACCCAAGGCCAAAGCCAAAGTTATTCAACTCTTAAAATGACAAAGCAAAAAGTACCTGAGTACAATGGCAAATAAAGAAGGATCAAGAAGATAAAAAAGGAGAAAATCATTCTTGTTATTGTCCTGCTATCCCAGAGATTTTGAAAAGTGCAGTAAAGTGAAATAAAAATAAATCCTTAGTTTGGATAGAACCATGCTTGCTATCTTGGCATAGATATTATAATTTTATTCATAATAAATAAATATAAAGAAATGAGACAGACAGTGGTAAGAGCCACGTATCAAAACATATGCAGACTTGGAAATTTCCATTACCACTGTATTCCCAGTAGTAAACAAGAGCCAATTGCTACCCGGTATGTAAGTGCAGAATTAAAAACTGTGGTTGTCAGTACAATGAAAACTTAAATTAATAAGCATCAGAGCTCTGTGATTCAAAGACATGAGAACAGCTTCACAGGAAAAACTGAAGTGAATTGTTTATTAATTAAATCTCAATATGCTTAACAGCCAACTGACTGATGAAATGGGAGAAACCTGGATAAATAAAGGCATAACTGTAGCAGGGAGTATGGCCGGAGTCGCAAAAGATGAGTCTGCAAACAAAGTGCAGTTAAGTGAAGGTCCTCATACTCAAGTAGGAATGAGCTCCAGAATGAAGCTTCTTTTTATTAGGATAATTGCTAAAGACTATGTACATAAAGTCAGTTAAGCAAGTATGTTAATCAATCTAATGGTTTAGCTTTTCAAGGTTGAATTTCCAGTTAACTGGTTTCTATATCACTAGGAAGGGTCAGGTGTGAAGGAGAATCTGATCTTGGACAATGTTAATGGCTCTAGGCATTCCTTAGGAGCTGCAGCCACGTTCAGCTATGCAAACATGTCCTAAGGCCTTGCACCTTCTCCAGCCCTTCCCTTTTGAAGTCTTTTCCTTTGATGCTTCTCTCCTGCATCTCCCACATCAAACATCTAATGAAATATCATGAGGGGCTCACATGGTTAGTAATATGATGAAAGGGACACATTGTAAGGATATTGATTAATATCCTTTTTATCCAATAACAGTAACCTCACAGCTCCCTTCTGTTTTTCTTTTGATCATGCAAATTAAGCAGTACTCTTGTTAACTGTCCATCTATTTCTTCTAGGAAGGCCATGTTCCATTTACCATCTCCATGTTCCTCTGAAGGTCAAGACCATTGATCTTGCTTGTCATTGCAATGATGAAAACACCTTGCATTGGGTGGTTAAGAGCCATTGACTGCGTCCTCTCTTCATACTCCTTTCCATTAACAAACCAAACCCCATGAATCTTCTCAGACCAACAGTGCTGGCCCAACCAGCTACAACTGAATATGCTGGTGACTCTCTTACCAGTGCAAATGGATGTCTTCTGGGAAATGTAACACTTGAATATGTCCTTTGTTCTCACATAATTTATCCACTTCAGCATTCTCACTTCCCTGGCCCTTTTAGTCTCTTCATCACTTTCTCCCGCAGGAATTTAAGCATTGCAACATCACTTTGGATGAGCCATTACTATCTCCAGGCCCCCAGGGGCAGCAAGTTGGAACCATCTACTGGAATGTTTGCTAGGTATTCAGTACTGTGTCCTGAGAAAGTGCCCTCAAGCCCATAATATCTCCCTTTCTCAACCTTATGCCCCCTGAATTAATCAACAAAAATGCCCAGTCCTCCAGGTACCCCTTTAGCTTATGTTGTTACATGCTGGTTAATATTTGCAGTTCACTCATTTTATAGCAATTCTATCAGGCCCACCTAGGTACGGACAGATCCAGAGGGGGCCTTCTGATGCTTTGCAATGGAAAGGCCACAGAAAGAATGCTGTTTTTTAAGGATCAACCACATCATAGGCCCTGACACCAAATCTTACAGAAAATAACCAGTATAAGGAAAAAGGAGGAAGTATCACTACAAAGATCCTGCAAATATCTAAAGAATAATAAAAGAATGTTATAATACTTGATGACGATACACTTAAAACTGGAAGAAATGGACAAAGTCCTTCATAAGCACAAGTTACTAAAAAAAAAAAAAAAAAGGAAATAGAAAGTCTGAATGGCTCTTAGGAAGTTGAATTCATAACCAAAACCTTCACACCAAGGGAACTCCAAACCCAGATAATTTCATTGGTGAATTCTATCAAATAATTAAGGGGGAAATAATATCAAATATGCAAAAATATTCCTTTAGAAAGCAGAGAAGTTATACTTCTTGACCTGTTCAATGAGGCAAGTATAAACTAACAGAACAATAAACTTCATGAATACAACAGTCCTTGATCAAATATTAGCAAATTAAATCTAGCAATA
Source organism: Panthera pardus (assembly GCF_024362965.1). Classification (NCBI taxonomy): domain Eukaryota; kingdom Metazoa; phylum Chordata; class Mammalia; order Carnivora; family Felidae; genus Panthera; species Panthera pardus. The sequence continues at coordinate 27,705,629 of NW_026526655.1, forward strand.
TGTGAAAAGGATAATACATCATGACCAAGTGGAGTTTATCTCTGTAATGCAAGGTCTATCATTTCAAATAAAATCAGTATAATTCACCATGATATAAAAAAAGAGAGAGAACCATGTGATTATCTCAAGAAATGTGGAAAAAGCATTTGAAACAATTCAAACTAATCATGAAAAAAATTCTCAGCAAGCTAAGGACAGAAAAAAACTCATTCTGATATGAGTCATCCATAAAAATGTGTAGCTAACAGCATAGTGAATTAATGAATACTCCCCCTCCAAATCTCTGTGCAATATTTCACTAGCCAGTGAAATATAGTACAAAGAAGAAAGAAAAAAAAGGCATAAAACTTAGAAACAAAAAAGTAAAACAGTCTCTATTTGCAGATATCATAGTTGCATCAATAGAAATTCCTAGAATATCTAATAAAACTAAAAGTTACTTAAAACAGTTGTAGGATTCAGGATTAAAAAAAAAATTTTGTACATTAGAAACGATTATAAAATGAAATAAAAATGAGGAACTAATTTTCATTAGTAAGCAAAAATATAAAATACTTAGGAAGAAATTTAAAAAAATATGAAAGACTACCATATTGAAAACTATAAAACATTGCTGAGAGAAAATACAGATCTAATTAAATGGAGAGCTAAACTATGTTCATAGATGACAAGACTTAATATCGTTAAGATAACAATATGCAAATACCTCCTCAAAGAAAGTCTTAACAGGGACACCTGGGTGGCTCAGTCAGTTAGCGTCCAACTCTTGGTTTTTGTTAAAGTCATGATCTCACCGTTCCTGAGTTTGAGCCCCACATCGGGCTCCCGTGCTAACAGCACGAAGCCTGCTTGGTATCTTCTTTCTCTCCCTCTCTTTCTGCCCCTCCTCTACTCACACTCTCTCTCCCAAAATAAATAAATAATCATTTAAAAAGACAAAAAGAAAAGAAAATCTCAACAGATTTCTTGGTAGAAGTTGAAAAGTTGATTACATGATTTATACTGAAATTAAAATGACCTACAATAGCAAAACAATCTTTAAAAGAGAGATCAAAGTTGGAATGCCTATATTATCAGAATTTCACATTTACGATAAAGTTAAATCAGTGAGGCATTAGTGTAAAGATAGACAAATAGATCAATGGAACCACAGACACACTCATATTTGATCAATATATTCTCAACAGTATAAAATAAATTATCAGCAATGTTACCATGCAATTCAATGAGTAAAGAAAAAGAAAAACGTTTTCAACAAATGGCGCAGGAATGACTTCAAATCCTTGTTTTAGAAAGAAAAATAAAAGCTCAATCCTACCCCACATGATACACAAAAATTATTTTGACATGGATCATAGACCTAAACATAAGTCAACACTGTAAAGCTCATAAAAGAAACATAGGAGAATATTTTTGTAACCTTGAAGCAAGCAAAAATTTCCTAGGCCACAGAAAGTATACCCATAAAAGAAAAATTGATAAAGTAGACTTCATCAAAATTAAGAATTTTAACAACTCTATTTATGGAATGTGTAAAAGAGATATTTCACAAAAGAAGATAATCAGATTGGCTGTTTTGCACATATACAGTTGCTCAATGGAATTAGTCATCAATAAAATGCAAATTAGAACCACACTGAGATATCACTACATATTCACTAGAGTTGCTGCTGTTAGAAAGACTGGAAATACCAAATGGTGAGCCTGTAGAACAAATGGATGGATCTCTTACATCATTTGTAAGACAAAAAATGACAAACTTGATTTTTGAAAATTATTTGTCATTTTCTTGTATAATTAAACCTATTCTCAAAAGGAATTGTCCAAAGATATTAGTAGCCACTTGTTGGGAGTTTAGCTGAACTACATAATATTGCTGCCTCCGCATCCATTTCATCCATTTCCTGTGGCCAAGGAACCATGCAGGAGCTTTGAACTGGCAGCTAGACCCTCCAGGAGGTGCATGACCTAGGGAACAGCCTGCAGGGTCACAAGTAAATATAAGTTCCTGATACAACTACCTCAATGACCCTTGTCAATGCCCTTCCCTTAGAAGAGACACCCCACTCCACCGCACCCAAAGCTTACCAAAATCCCGCTTAGTGTTTTAAATTGTCAAATTCTGCCTTAGCTTGGGAACTCTAAAGCACTTCACCCTCAAGACACCAGTGAAGACATGGGGCCCAGGTCCTGCCCTGCTCTCTCTCCCTGGACCCTGTCTTGATCTCCCCAAATGGCTTGCCTGTGTACCTCCTTCCCTTCCTGTGAGTAATACACTCTATTTCACTTTCCCTTGCTGTTGTCTGGTAAAACCTGGCTCACCCTTTCACACCCTGGGGCTCTACTTAACACATGGTAATTTAACAAAGTCACAACCCCACTGTATTCACAATGGCTAAAATTGGAACAACCTAAAATTTTCAACCACAGGAAAATAAATAAACTGTGGTATATTCATATGTACCACATATATTGCTGGAGTATTTCTCAGCAACGAAACGGAATGAATCACTGAAATGCACAACATGGGTGAATTGCTCAATATTATATTAAGCAAAAGAAGCCAGCCACAAAATAATGCATAATGATTCCATTTATATGATGTTTTAGAATAGGCAAAATTGATCTATAGTGATAGAAATCCAAAAAATGATTCCTGAGGTCAGAGAGAAGGGGATATTGACTGGAAAGGGGCACGGGGACCTTCTATGGTGGTAGAAATGTTCCCTATTCTTTTTTTTCTTTTTTTTTTAGTTTTAATTTTTTTTTTAACGTTTTATTTATTTTTGAGACACAGAGAGACAGAGCATGAACAGGGGAGGAGCAGAGAGAGAGGGAGACACAGAATCCGAAGCAGGCTCCAGGCTCTGAGCTGTCAGCACAGAGCCCGATGCAGGGCTCTAACTCACGGACCTGAGATCATGACCTGAGCCGAAGTCGGATGCTTAACCGACCAAGCCACCCAGGTGCCCCGAAATGTTCCCTATTCTTAATCCTCTTGCACTGTTGGTGGGAATGCAAACTGGTGCAGCCGCTCTGGAAAACAGTGTGGAGGTTCCTCAAAAAATTAAAAATAGACCTATCCTATGACCCAGCAGTAGCACTGCTAGGAATTTACCCAAGGGATACAGGAGTACTGATGCAGAGGGGCACTTGCACCCCAATGTTTATAGCAGCACTCTCAACAATAGCCAAATTAAGGAAAGAGCCTAAATGTCCATCAACTGATGAATGGATAAAGAAATTGTGGTTTATATACACAATGGAGTACTACATGGCAATGAGAAAGAATGAAATATGGCCTTTTGTAGCAACATGGATGGAACTGGAGAGTGTTATCCTAAGTGAAATAAGCCATACAGAGAAAGACAGATACCATATGTGTTCACTCTTATGTGGATCCTGAGAAACTTAACAGGAACCCATGGGGGTGGGGAAGGAAAAAAAAAAAAAAAAAAGAGGTTAGAGTGGGAGAGAGCCAAAGCATAAGAGACTCTTAAAAACTGAGAATAAACTGAGGGCTGATACGGGCTGGGAGGGAGGGGAGGGTGGGTAATGGGTATTGAGGAGGGCACCTGTTGGGATGAGCACTGGGTGCTGTATGGAAACCAATTTGACAATAAATTTCATATATTAAATAAATAAATAAATAAATATAAAAAATAAATTAAAAAAAAAAGAAATGTTCCCTATTCTTAACTGTTGTTGTTTTAGATGAGCATATATGTTTGCCAAAATCCTTCAAAGGGTATGCTTATATTTCATAGTAAATAAATTAAATGTCAGTAAGTTAAGGAAAAAATGAATATTTTTCTCTATGCTGGATCTGCCTCAGAATCTCTGATTCCATGATGTTTATCTCAAATATAAATCTGAAGTATGAGTGAGGGTAAATATTTAATTTCAACCATAATTCTTGTGTTATAGAGTTAACAGTGGTCACAAGGTCTAGAAAATGTCCTATCCTTTATGTTAAGAATCTAATGTAAAGAATTCAGAAGATGCAACCTAACTTACTTTAGTTTTGGCATCTCTCTTCAGGTACCAATCAGCAGTAGATAAGACAGCTTCCAATTCATATCTTCTCCCCTACAAATTCATTTTCTCACTAGTGTTTGACATTTGTATTTTTAATTACAAATGAAATGATAGTTGCTGCATTAATGGAACCTACTCCCTGCTTACCAAATCTCTCACATACTCATATCCAACAAACTTGTCTTCTCTGTTGCATCACAATGTGCCGACTTAACAGGTGATACAGCTTTTAGGTTAAAATGAAAAAGGTACTTTGACTCAAAAATGTAGGTTCTGTTCCCCAAATAGAAAAAAAAAAGACAATGTCATTTTCTCTGGTGACTCAAGAGTTGTTTGTGTTGGGAAAATATAAACAGTGAAATGCTAAAACCAGGTGCATTGTCAAACCCTCAGATCTGACAGTGTTGAGCCCTAGGTGGCATTGGGCCATACACTGCCTTCTATGTGGGTCTCTGGCTCATTCTTCTAGAATCACCCTTGCTGCCTTGGTGTCTATGCCCATTACCATATTCATCTTGTAGTTTGCAAGGTCTGTGCCTTCTCCTTTCCATTGGGAGGTACTTTCAAGCAGTGGATACAACTTCTAATTCCATTTGGATTTCTTTTCTAATAACCTAGGATCTAGTGGTCCACACCTGGTCATTCAAAATGCATCTTGTATATACATATAAAAAACTACACCAAACCTTCCTTAGATTTGTCTATATTCCTTCACAATGCATTTATATTTAAAAATGAAGAGTTTCAAAAGTAAATTTTACACCACATATAAAGAATGGGATTTCACTTAATTTCTAGTTGAAGGGTTGAGTCCCAAAGTCCTTGGAGATCATTGCTAGGAAATGGCACACATACCATTGACTCTTGAATCTACTTTAAGGGAAGGTAAATTTTAACATTTCATTAGCGCATATCTCAACATAGGTTGTAGGAGAGATCTAATAATAAGTGTCTGTGTTGGCCAATTTAAGAGAGACACTTGGGAGAGAAAAATATTCTCCCCCATAGATCAATTGAAACCTCTGTCACTTGGAATTTTTCTGAAAATAGGCCTTTCAAGTTTGTTTTTTTTTTAAATCACTCATTCACTATAAGTTTGTGAGACTGAATTTATTATTTTTGTACTTGAGAGAATTCAAATCAAGTGTCTTTGAGATTTTCCTATGATTCATGACAGCCTTTAGAGATGGTTTGTTTACTGTTGACATTCATTTAATTAAATCTTAACAGTAGCTAGAAAATAAGCAAAAATAATATATTTTAGCTTTAAATGTCTGTGAAAAGTAATACATATGACTGCTTAATAAAAATTAATTCTTTTAAATTATAACCATATTTTCTAATTTGCCTTTATTTTATATGAAAAAAAGAGTAATGACAGGCCACTGCAATTATTTTCAAAGCAAGACAATAATTTGCATTTTGCAAAGCCTCATCTTTGAAGGTTATCTTTTCAAATACTGTATTGCATCACTTTACAGAAACTTTTCCTTTAGAATGATTTAGTCATCCAGGGGGCATATTAATACAGAATACCTCAGAAAAATCTGGCAAGTAAGTTGACATTCTAAAGGAGTTTTCTTAATTAGCACATAGTTTACCTAATTAGCACATAGATAGTTATCAGAATTTTTTAAAAATCTTCTTCAATTGTGAAATATTTCCAGAAGAAGAGAGATGGATAGAGGTAGGTAGGTAGGTAGGTAGATAGATAGATAGATAGATAGATAGATAGATAGATAGATGTTAGATAGATTAGTGATAGATGAACAGATGAATAGATACATGTATATATGGATGGATGGATGGATAGATACATAGACAAATAGATAAATAAAATAATCATCGGATGAATCCCCTGCTATCATTACCTTGGTTATAAAACACAACATCACTAAGATTTTATTTTTTTATTATTTTAAAATTTTATGTATGTATGTATGTATGTATGTATGTATGTATGTATGTATGTATGTATGTTAGAAAGGGAGAGAGTGCCAGCCAGAAAGAGGGGCAGAGGAAGAGAGAGAGAGAATCTTAAGCCAGCTCTACTGCAGAGCTGGATCCACGACCCTGGGATCATGACCTGAGCCAAAATTAAGACTCAGATGTTCAATCTACTGAGCCACCCAGGTGCTCCAACATTACTAATATTTTAGAAGCCACCCCCACTGCCTACCTTTCCTAGATTATATCCCATTTTCCATCCTATAAAGGTAACCACTATTCTTTTTGTATAAGAAGGTCCTTATTTTTCTTTATGGTTTACCACACATTACTAAACAATACAATTTAATGTTGTCTGATTTTAAAATTTGTTTATGTATGAATTCTGATTACATGCTTCCTTTTGTAACTTGTTACTTTTAGCCTCCATTTTGTTTGTGAGCTTAATCTAAGTTAGTGAGCAGCTATAGTTTTATTTGCAGTGCCATATGGTATTTTGCTGTATGAATGTATCCTAAACTATTTATCTGGTTACCATCAATAGACAAATGGGTTGTTTTCATCTTGGGACTTTTATAAACACTTTTATATTTTTTTCTTGGTGCACACGTAAGAAACCTTCTCTTGGACTGGAATTACCAGGTCAGAGATTATGCATATTTTCAACTTTTCTAAGTAAACTCTTTTCCACTGTGGTTGTACCAGCACTGTGGGAGAAATCTCTTTGATGCGTATCTTCAACAACACATGATGGTCAGTATTTTTTGTGTAACCGCTGGGTGTTTTTATTTTGCATCTCTCTAATCACTACTAAAGTAATGCCTTCTTTCCATAAGATTATTACTGAGTTGGATTTCTTCTTTTGTGGAGGATTTGCTCAAAACTAACAAGTTTTCTGATAGTTTGTCTTTTTATTATCACACTGTATTGATCTTATTTTGTATATTATTGACCTTGAACATCTGTCCTTATATTTATTCTTGGTACTATTTTAAGTGTTTACCTTTTTAAAAAACTATATTTTCTAAACCTTTATAATTGGTTTGTAGAAATATATCACATGCAACAAATTTCTCAAACTGAATTTTGTGCCCAACTACTTTGTAAAACTCTCTTATTGATTCCAATATTTTGTACAAAATTGTGTTATCTGTAAAGCAAAAATGATAGCTTTTCACCTTTCTTTTTTAATCCTATATTTTTTATGTCTTTTTCTTTAACTTAATGTATGGCTGAGATTACCAGTTCAAGAGTGAATAGAAGTGGAGTAGAGGTAGCAGACTTTCTTGTCTTGTCCCTGATCTCAAAAGGAAACTTTTCAATGCTTCATGATCGACTTTTGCTTTTTTTTTTTTTTGTATAGTCTCTTGACCATATTAATGACTTTCCTTTCTAATTCTAGTTTGCTAAGAGATTTCATCATGAATGTATGTTGGTTTTATTAAATGCCTTTTGCATCTAGTAAAATATTAATGCAGTTCACTCCATTTACATATTCCTAGGGAAACTGCATTACTTATTTATACGATACTAAATCTACTTTACATTCTTAGAATAAACCCCACTTCATTGATAACATAAGATCATTTTTTCATTCAGTACTGGATCCATTGTTTGTTTAGGATCTTTATATCTCTGTTCTTGAATGATATTAAATTCTATTTACCAAATTTTGGTATCGAGGTTTTGCAAGCTAATAAGTTACGGTGTTTCCTTTTTCTATTCTCTATTCTCTGTAAGTAATTATGTAAGATTAAAATGTAATATCTTTCTTGAATGTTTGGTGGCATTCTTGACTTCCATCAGGGGTGGGGTGAAATTATTCCAAGAATGTGGCCTTTATCTAGCACTCAGCAGATTACTTGTAAGCTTATCAATTCATTCAAAATGGCAATTTAAAAATGTTTTTATTGAGCATTTTTTGACATCAGGTACCAGGAACTTTTCATAATATTTAGTGTGCCATATTGTCAACAACAAAAATCTCTAAATTTAGTTTAAAATATGTTTTGGAGGGGCACCTGGGTGGCTCAGTTTGTTGAGTGACTGTCTTCGGCTCAGGTCACTATCTCATAGTTCGTGAGTTCGAGCCCTGTGTCGGGCTCTTTGCTGACAGCTCAGAGCCTGGAGCCTGCTTCGGATTCTGTTTCTCTCTCTTTCTGCCCCTTCCCCACTCATGCTTTGTCTCTCTCTGTCTCTCAAAAAATGAATAAACGTTTAAAAAAATTTAAAATATGTTTTGGATAATCGTAGGACCTCTAACTGGGACTACCTGTAGGTAGTTGATTTAAAGTCATTCTTGTGGAGTTGAAGTCACACAGTAACCAGGTTTTTTTGGTGTATACATGTGCAAAGAAGAGCAAAAGGTAGCGATTAACTGTCTTCATAGATGAGGAATTAGCTGGGGATCTAATGAGTTTGGAGAAGGTTTGATGAGAAGTGTTCGATGACAGTAGTTAGCACTGTAATATAACATCACATTTACCCAGCATCAAAAGGAAATAATAATATTTGCATATACTTATATAGTGCTTATCATTATGTAGAAAATGTTTTAAGTTCTTTACATGTATAAATTAATCTACAATGCACAATGGTGTAAGATAGGATTAATAAGGTAAGTAAGATAGGCCAGTAAAATATCAGCACCAGAATTTGTAACTGGCAAGTCTGGCTATTGAAGTCATGCCGTTCATTAACCTCTACTCTATACTGCCTCTAGATGCTTCAGTGGACAACATTTTATAATAATTATGTATAGAGGATTGCAACTGACTTCCTTTACTAAATAAGTTTTGATTTCACATTAACATGAAATACATTTCTTATTTTGATAAAAGAACATCCATCAGCAGGGTGCATGATGAAGACAACATATGGAGTGAATTCATCCCAACCCTACTGGGGTCCAAAATGACCCTACACTGGCCTAAGAACACGGCTCCCCCAGACCTTCCACCCTCATTAGAAAAGGAGAGGATGCCCAAGCACTTGGAGTTTCAACTCTATCATGGGAATTCAGTTCAGTACCAGAACACTTGATATAAGCTCAGCCTTCCCCAGGAAGTAAATACAACCATCCTTTGGTTCTACTTTCAGAGCATGATCAATATCTGACTATTGCTCATGACTTCTGTGCTATCATGTTGTTCTGAGCCACCATCATTTTATCCTTAGATTACTGCCGTTGCCTCCTGACTGGGCTCCTTGATTCTGCCCTTGCCACTTCATTCAATCCATTATCAATACAACCAACAAAAATTTGATCCTTTTAAATGCAAGTCAGATCTTATTACTTTTTTGTTCAAATTTTCCAAAGGCCCCATGTTTCACTCAGAACAAAAGCCAAGTCTTTACAATGCTTTTCAAAGACTCTTCCTTCCCTGTTATCTATCGGATCCTTATTCTTACCATTCTTTGCTTTGCTTGCCAGCCCCAATGTTCTTTTTTGCTGTTCCTCCCATGAACCAGACTCATTTGCAGCTTGCAAGCACTGCTTGCACTCCATCAGGAATGCTCCTCTCCCTATAAGCCCTCATGACTAACTCTTTGATCTCTAAAGTGTTTGTTCAGATGTCTGTGCAATGTGGGCTTCCCTGAGCATTCCATTTAAATCTGAACTGATTCTCTCCTCTCTGCCCCTCCCCCTGCTTTACTGATCACCCTCCCCTGTTTTGTACTTTCTTTTTTCTATAGTACTAATCACCTTTAACATACTATATAATATACACATTTATTTTGTTAAATAAAGTAACTATTAAAGAATTTTGTTTTTCATCACTTCATATTCCTTATGGAGACTTCACTCTTCTTTCTAAATTTTAATAATCAAGAATAATTCATTGACTCCACTTTTAACTTTTAGTGTTAAAGAATTTATAATCATGGTGATTTAACTCTGATATAGATAAACAAGCCTCGTGTTTTCAGGTAGAAGCTATTTAAGGAAAATATTGGGGCAATATTTGAGAAAAATTTTGGACATTAGAGTTAACTATGGTGGAACTTGGAAAGGAGATATTCACAAAGAGCAAAATATTAATCATGAAGTTACTTCATTTCCCTGATAGAGTAGGTAGAATAATTATTTTGAGATCCATTAAAATGATGTAAGGCTTTTGAAACACCTTTTTCTAAGGAACAATACTTTTCTGTTAATGAGATCTTCATCAGAATGATGAGTTAATTTGCCTGTTAAAATCAGAGGTAATCTGAGAAACATCCCATGTAAAAAGGTAGCCCAATACAACCACTCCAAGTGTATATTCATATGGATGCTGGATTTCGGGGGTTTTTTTCAAGTTTTTTTAAATTTATTTTGAGAGGGACAGAGACAGTGCGAGTGAGGGAGGGGCAGAGAGAAAGAGATAGAGAATCCCAAGTAGGCTCTGTGCTGCCAACACAGAGCCCAACGCAGGACTCAAATTCACAAAACTGTGAGATCATGACCTGAGCCTGAGTCAGAAGGTTAACCCACTGAGCCATTCAGGCACCCCTGGCTGATAAATTTTAAATCTTCCCCTATGATAAAATGAAATAATAGATTTTTATATCTTGAAGATGTTCTGTAAGCTTAAATAGCTTGAACTTTTTATTTTGTAGGAAGGAAAATGTGAGCCTTGACTTGAGCTACCTAGAGTCATTCAGCTAATTAACAACATAATTCTGACTCATGTTAAATATTCTCTGCCACAGTATCTTTGGCCAAAATCATACTAGTTATGTTCTCACTTTTTTACATGATAAAATTTCTTGTATTTTATTTGGATTCTAAGCTAACTGTAACCTCAATTCAGTATTTTCATTTTCCTTCTTCAAAAACACAGACTTCAATTTTTTAGGAGTCTGCTTTACACAAAATTACCTATTTAATTTAACATACAAGAGAATCACAGATTAAAAACAAGTTAATTGATCGGCACACATTTCTCTAGGTTTTAAAAATACTTTGATGTTCTTGCTGACATCTGTGTCATGGGATGATTCTACTAAGGATATTAATGCTGGTAATTCAAAGAAGTTGAGTGTCAGATGAGAACTTGACTTCCACTGAAATTCTTTTTTAGTCACATCTTTCCTTCTGATTAACTTCTTTAAGGACCAAGTTTGTTAAAATGAGTATGTTAATAGTAAGCCCCTCCCCCCAAAAAAATCTACAATCACTAATCCTGTTCCCTGGGTTTTGGATTTACTTTTCATTCTGTAAAATAATATGAAATAAGATAGTTGAAATTTATTATATTTTGGTCCTTTGGTTAAAATAGCTCAGCAATTATAAAATAGAATTAAAATCCATAAACTTTAATTTTTTCTTCTTTTATTCTCTCTATTCACCCCCATCTGCCTTAACATCAGAATTTCTTTTTGGTGAATGCATTTTTTATCACAGCTGCAACTTGTGTTTTCAAAGACTAGAGATCCATATGATCCAATGCCCTCATCCAGATAATTGTTTTTCAGTGCTTCACAAAGAAATACTTTGTTTTGGAAGTGTAAGATATTTTATACATTTTTGGCTACTATATGCTTCATGTTATTGCTTATAAATAAACTCAAGGATGAGTTTGATGGCTAACCCATAAACAGGTCAGAGATGTTCAAGGAGAGTGTGGGATGAACAAGGGGGGAGTTTACAGATAAGGGAGGCTCCTGGTGAGCTAATGGAAGTAAACTGATGAAAAAAATGAAATGGCAATCAACTAAAAATAAACATGGAGAAGAAGCTACACAGTCTGGTAATCATTAAAAGTTTTAATACCATAGTGAATGAAGACATCAGTTGCAAATGGTTAAAAAAAACTCAAAGTCACTGTAAAATGCAGCCTCCTGGGGTACCTAGTGGCTCATCCGGTTAAGAATCCTACTATGGCTTAGGTCATGATCTCATGGTTCATGACTTCCAGCCCCACATCGGGCTCTGTGCGGATAACTCAGAGCCTGGAGCCTGCCTGGGATTCTGTGTCTCCCTCTCTCTCTCTCTCTGATCTCCTCACTCATGCCCTGTCTCTCTCTCTCTCAAAAAATAAACATTAAAAAATTTTTAATACAGCTGCCTTGCTGTCTGCTCACTGCACTCATTCACCTACCAAAACAGGTCAGATAATCTCAAGCTCAATTAATGACTCTCTGGAACTGTTATAATATTCAGTGTTGTGAGTCTAGAAGGATAACTTGGCAAACTGGAAACACAAAATGCTTTCTACTTTATTGACTGGTCAACACATCTATAGGCCTTTGCTCAGTCCTCAGAATAAATTCGCATTCCAAAAATGGGATACAACAGAATCCTGCTCCTCAGCCCCAAGAGGGATGCCAGGGGAGAGATTTTTTCCCTCTTAAATATATGACACTTCTGATATTTTATGGCAACTTGTGTGGTTGGAAATATTTATCAAATAGTTGGATGAGAGCAGCTCTTCATGAAACTTGAGATATGAGAATAGGGTTATTTTGAAAAAATCTATGGACAATCTATGTTCAGGATAAGAGCTAAACTTTTGGATGTGTGGTGTCTTAATAAACAGTAGCAGTTTATGTTTTACACAAAGTGCTGATATAACAAAGGCAAAGAAAAAAAGACATGTCAAAAAGGGAAAACCATATTGTTTTACATCAACTGCTCGTTTCTAAAACTCACTTCAAGTAGTTTATTTAACAAGATGTGGGCTGTAGAAAAGTTGGAGAATGTTTACTCTGAACGTGCAATTATTTTCTTCCTGTAACATTTGTACCCCTAGGGAGATGCTGTCAGTCTTACTGATTGAAGAAACTTTCCCTCAGCCAAGAAAACTTGAATTTTGATGAGTATTTCTGGAATGCTGCTAAGTTGTTTACGGCACCTGAGATGTAAATAGCTTACCTCTAGGAGACAAGACATTATCCTCTGACAAGAACTTGATTATGGGGTTCAGTTTCTATTTCATTTATTTCTAATTTTGTGTGTATCTGGTCATGAAAAAAGGAATCATGTCCACTTTTTCCTCTTTATTATGAAACGGTTGATACACATGTGAAAGTAGAGAGAAAAACTAATCAACAATGTTGAACTCCTATCACTTATTTCCCCTGTACTCTTGCCCAATATGCCATTGAGTAGGTCCACTATATTTTATTGAGCAAATTGACTATCGATGGACTGTTGGGCTGTTTTCTGTCTTCTTCTAGAAGACAAAAAACAGTGTTCCAATAAACAGTTTTATACATATGACTTTTTCATGTCTCCTATGAAGTAAATGCCTAGACTTGGGATTTCTTTGTCAAAGGGTAAAGGCAATTGTCATTTTACTGGATGTGGTACACTATTTGCAAAAATGAACTCAACTATTCTCCTATGTATAGCATTTATACACTCTTGTCTTGAGATTTTTCAAATCTTCCCTTCAACAAATAGAGGCTATCTCCCTACTGGTTGAATCAGGACTGGCTTTGTACCTTGCTTTGGCCGGTATAATGTGGTGAAAGTGAACTACATGAAATTCTGATTCCAGTCCTCAAAAGGTTTTGTGACACTTCTGCTCACTTTCTTGGGATCATTGCCTCCGTCAGGTGAACAAGCTCAGTCAAGTCTATTGAAGTCTAAAAGACCACCTAGGACAGAACCATGTCAATTTGCTCTTCTCAGCCAGTGCTCCAGATATGTGAGATGTGTCGGTCATGATCAGCAAAGCTGGTCCTCAGCTGATGACAGACGTGTGAGAGCTAAGCCATGATTAGAGTGCAGCCTAAATCTCCAACCCACAGAACTGTAAGCTGAATAAATGTGTTGTTTGAAACTACAAAGTTTCAGTGTAGTTTGCTAGCCATCACTAATCAAGTTATACACCACATAACTGCCAAATCCTCCCCCACTGGTATTGCACCATTTTGCAATCTCAACACCAACATATTATAGTATCTATTTATTCTTTCCCATAGAGTGTGTTGTTGAAATGCTGCATTTTCCCGTATAAAAGGAAAAGCTAATGTATCGGTATTGTTTTATTTTACATCTCTCTTATTATGAATGAGGTGGCGTATCTTTTCAGATGGCTAGGTATCCTCCTATTTGTGACTTCATCGAAAACTTTGCTTTCCTGTCCACCATGAGCATGTTTATTAGAATACTTGAGCACATCCAACAAAGACATGGAGATAACTTAAATCCTGATTTAAGGTAAGCTTCCCCAAATTTTGACCTATTTATTAACTCCTTTACATCCTCACTCTCTTAATGAACTGTTTTTGTAACAGCTAATGAACATTATTGGTCTTGTAAAAACCCTTTGCTCTAATTTAAGACCTAAATAGCCCATTTACTGAACAATGGGAATGCGATAAATTGCAATGGTTGATTCTCCACAAATAACCTGAAAATCAGCTTTATAGGATCAAATTATATATCTCCAGCTCAGGGATGCCTGGGTGGCTCAGTTGGTTGAGCGTCTGACTTCAGCTCAGGTCATGACCTCATGATTGGTGAGTTCAAGTCCCACGATGGGCTCTGTGCTGACAGCTCAGAGCCTGAAGCCTGCTTCAGATTCTGTGTCTCCCTCTCTCCCTCTCTGCCCCTCCCCCGCTCATGGTCTGTCTCTCTCTCTCTCTCAAAAATAAATAAACATTAAAAAAATTTATAAATCTCCAGATCAAATTTAATATACAATTCATATCACACATGTGGGGTATACTTAATGGTTATATTCATCTCAGTGTAATATTAGAAATACATCTTACTCAGAGTAACCCACATTAAAAACCACATTCTTCACCATGTTTTACACCTGAAAGTAAGGTAACATTGTGTTAACTGCAATTTTTTTAAGTTTGTTTATTTATTTATTTATTTATTTATTTATTTATTTATTGAGAGAGAGAGAGAAAGAGAGAGAGAGTGCATGAGCAGGGGAGGGGCAGAGAGAGGGGTAGAGAGAATCCCAAGCAGGCTCTACACCATCAGCACAAGGCCTGATGCAGGGCGCAAACCCACGAACTGTGAGATCATGACCTGAGCTGCAACCAAGAGTCAGACACATAACCAATTGAGCCACCCAGGCACCCTTCAACTTCACTTTTTATAAAAGGGGGAAGAAAAGAAAAATACTAACACTTTACAGAATACTAAATAGGAGCTCAAAATTCAGGTCAGTTTCTGACCTGTATTAAGTATTTTCCTGATGTAACTAATCATTTATCATAAATTCTAAAAATAATTTTAAAAACCCACATTGTTCCCCCTTCTAAGTTAACTTACAAGTTATCTAAGAAAGACGCAAGCACGAAAATAATATATGCAAGGAAGCAGAATTTAGAACGCTCATGTCCTCTTTCACTAAGAGCCAAGAGCCACAGAGAGATCAGACCATGAACAAGTCTATGAATTCAGAATCTGAATCATCTGATCCAAGAAAGTCTACCAGCTGTATATTCCCACCTTCCTGTGCTCTCCTACATCTTTATCTTATCTCTACCCCAGCATGTGGGAACCATCTGTTTATCCATCTGTCTCCTTAAGGACAGCTGCACAGGTGCTGCTTTGCTTACCTAAACATCTCTAGCCATTAGTCTGGTACGTGAAACATGAAAGGTATCCAAAAATATTTGTTACGGTGGAATAAACTGAAAAGTAATTGTTAGAATAATTAAAATTGTCCACTCTCATAGTATGTGTTAGTATAGAAATATAGTCACATAACTTTCAGATCTTGCTATAAAAGACAAGACTCCCAATTCAAACATACTTAGGGTTTTCCTTATATGTGTGCCGTATCCACAGTAATGCTAAGGAAGGTGGGATGGCCTAATGCATTGTAAAGAAGACCCTAATTAATTCTTTCAAAGCTGCTATTTCACAATGAAAATGCCATGATATTGACATCATATAAGAGAGGGAGAAGGAGCATGCATGGAGGAAAATGGATTCTTCCAACACGATTAATATTTTACTGAACTATATTGGATTTATGAACACAAGAGTATGGAGCATTTTCTAAACTGCTTTCACAGGACCCAACCTTTCTTGGCCTATCCATATGTGGGGAGAGGACATGATATGTTTCTCAGTCTCTGAATTTCTACATACCTCTTCTTGGTCTTTATCATTACTTGCTCTTAAGTGCTTTGCAAATTTTACAAAATGATATTCAAGGATACTAATCACTTAGTCCCAGTAACAATGGTACATTGAAGTCTCAAACACTTTAACCCAAGGTGATGCCTCTTTTGCCCAGTGGAGGAAAGTGAGGTCAGAAGTATTTGGTTTTAGTTCCTTGCTCTTTACTCACACCCACATGATTCTGGGCTCCCTACCTACTTTCTCAAACTATTAGTTTCATCATCTAGAAAGTAAATGTAAGATGCCGTATACAAATCTGCCCCCCTTGGTGAAATGTATATGCTGCCCCCCTTGGTGAAAACTGGCTGTTCAATATCTGGGGGGTGACTTTCTCATCTCCCTGAAGATGACTGCTCTATTAATGTGGGGGATTCACAATGAAACACATTTAAAGACACTGGAATATTCAGCTCAGCAGACTATAGAGGACTGACACTGGTGTGAACTTGGACAGTTTGCTTAACCTCTGTTGAGCCTCTGTTGTCTCATCAGTAAAATGGAGATATTGAGAGAAACACAGTGTCTGGCACAGAGTAAGGGCCCAAGAAATGTGAGGTTAATTTCTTTTCTTTATTTAGAGTTAGTGTACTTGAAACTTATAAAGTACTATATTAGTTTGATAGGATACTTAAAAAGTACAAATCAGCCTACCACAGTTGGTTTTCCCTGAAAACCTGAACTGACAATACTAACATAAAATAAGACAAGAATATCTTAGAACAGAAATTCGTGGTTCTCTGAACTCTGGTAATGTCTCCTGACATATTGATAGGATTTCACCCAATGCATTTCTATTTTAAATTCACAGGTAAATTATTTCACAGTCCAGGAAATGCTCTCATAGTACAATAACTTCAGGATTTAGTATCTACTTTTAAAATGTCATTTATACTAGCCCCGTTCTTTTTCTTTTCTTTCTTTTAAACCAGAAGCATGATGAGCTAATCAGGGGAAGAAAGGGAAGGAAATAAACCCAAAGGATTCTGCAAGGAAAGGACAGTGAGTGGTTGAACTGAGAGCTGGTCTGATCTGAGTAAGCAAATTCTGGGTTACTTTGTCTTTTAGCCACAGCCACTATTGCCACTCAGTATGACGTAACACGGAACAGGTACTAGAGTGAATTGGAAATCTTTCTTTTAGGAATCAGGGAATAAACACTGAAGAAATGACTGCATTCAGCAGAAAGAAGTGACCTCTTGCAGGACAAAAGGTATGACTGAACACAGAGGAGCTGGTTTATTCTAGAATGAATAAGTAAATAAATAAAATTTTCAAAAAAAGTGTAGATCCTTAGGATGCAGTAGTCATCCTACGTAGTAAATACATGTCTCAAAGTAAAAATAAATAAATAAATAATAAAAAATAAAAAATTACTTCTTTTCATCAGGGACTGTCAAATTCTGTTCCAATGACCCCTCTTAGGAACCTCCAAGGTCAAGAGCAAGAAGTGGCAGGTTGGAAAATGGTGGAAAGGTGCACCTTCCATGCAAGAAGCATGATTTTGGTCTAATGTGTGTGCTCTCTCCATCACAGGAACCAAGACTAAAAAGAATATCATTTGTGAGAAAATGGTTTAACCATCATAAAATCAGATAATAATGACAATAAGTACAATAATTTTAGAGATTAACCTGCACAGTTTATTACATGTCATTTATTTAATTTTTTCAAGTACCAGTTACATTTTCCTGCTTCTTTCTCTCACAAATGGTGTGTCAGATTGTCTTTGCATGTCCTAAGACTCAAACGAAAACTAGGTGAGCTGAGCCTTTCCTTTATAATGTAACTGAAATTGAAATCTATAGGTGTTTTGTTTTAGGAGTGATTAGTCCTCAGTTATCAAAATGTACTAAAGTCTAATTCATTTCATCAACAAAACTCGATAGGAAAACCCTACATTGTTGTAGGACCATTTGTTGTCAGTGCACTTGCTTGCATTCTTCCTTTCTAAATTTCCTGATGGGAGTTACTAGCAGTGTAAGAAATGTTATTATTGACAACTGTACAGCCATTTCCTCCATTTTGCTTCTCATAGAAATCAAAATTCTGTTCTAGTATTTAATCCTCTCCCGTGTGGTCTTTAAGTCAGGGCTCTCCAGAAAAACAGAACTAATGATTGAGAGACAGAGAGAGAGAGAGAGAGAGAGAGAGAGAGATTTATTTTAAGGAACTGGCTCATACCACTGTGAGGGTTGACAAGTCAAAACTGTATGGCAGGCAGGCAGGCTGGAAATTCAAATTAGAGCTAATGTAGTCCTTGTGCATGAAATCTGAAGAGCAGGCCAGAAGACTGGAAACCCAGGAAAGATTTGTAAGTTGCAAAGTTGAGGCAGAATTTCTCCTTTGAGAAACCTCAGTCCTTGGTCTTAAAGCCTTTAACTGATTGGATGAGGCCCATCCATATTATAGAGGGTAATCTACTTTATTCAAAGTTGACTGATGAAATGTTTAACCACACATAAATGCTATCTTCACAAGACTGATGTGAAGACCAAACAACTGGGCACCACAGCCTAGCCAGGTTGACACATAAAAGTAACTATCGCCCTGTCCGTATGGCTCAGGGAAACTGATCTCATCACCAGCTCAAGGTCAGATTCTGATTGTTACAACTCAATCATAGTGGTCCTGTCCTCTTTTCCAGTGGTTACCTTAGAAGCCAGGTGTGAGCCAAACGAATATAGAATTCTCCTGTCAGCCCTTATTTGTTCAAGAATAGGTATATGATGAGCATGTGGCCCAACTAGACTGAGGTGACTGTCTTTCATTCCATGGTTGGTTCTTATGCTTGGTATGAACGAAGGGAGCATTTTACCTCAGTTGCTACTGATAGACCTCTTGAAACCTCATGAGAAATAAGCCTGTTAATAAAGTTAATTGCTAGATAATTGTGAATAGATGGAGTTAATATGTGAACCATTCCCAGAACCCATGTTCTCTTTTTTTCTATTACACAAAATCATAACTATCTTCATTTTTAAGCTAATTTGAGCTGCAGCTTCTCTCACATGTAGTCAAAAACAACCTATCCAGGGTTGCTAAGCAACAGATACAGGGAAGGACTATCTCTTTCAGCTCCAGAGATGCCCTCTTGGGTTTAAGCCAATAATTGTATCCAGACCCCAGCTATAGGGAGTAGGTCAAAATTGAGCATATCACCAGGGGGGGCCAATCACCGTTAAAGGGGTTTGAATCTGAACCTTAAACTTTGGGGGACATTGACTTTATTTTTATTTCTCAATGAATATAAATAAGAATACTCATTGCCCTAGGTTCTACTAACAGCTTTCTTGGAATTGTGATGGGATAACTTGCCAACAGAATGAGCCTACAGACCTCCTACCATACGAACACGACAGGGAACTTCAGGAGCTGCACTTTGAAACTCATTACTGGACTTGTGACAAGGTCTTGTGTACCAAGCACTGCTCCCCACTGGTGATTGAGCTCCTAGGAGACACAGAATATTTTTTGCTCATTGACTTTGGCTCAGGGACTCCCAGAAAGTTTTACTGAGACTTCCTTACATTGCACAGATGTCTAGGACATCTCTCTGTGTTTCTATCTCTGTCTCTCTGTCTCTCTCTTTTTGGCCTTCGCAGCATTGAAGTCTGATGGCTCTCTAGATACTCCCAGCTTTCCTCCCATTTCCATTCACATAGTCACTTCCCCTAATAATATCCTTGCACATTTAATCACATCTCAGAGTCATTTTCTAATAAAATCTTGACTGTCTGAACAGAGCAAGACATTGAGATAAAGAAAGAAACTGGAACTAGTTGCATTGATTAAATCATGGATTTAATCAGGATTTGGCTGATTAAACTTGGCTAAAGGTATATCTAGTCTTGGACTGTTGAATTACATAAAATTCACTTTTTTTTCTTTCAATTTAGATTGAGTATTCTGTGACTTGCAAATAAAAACTTCCTAAATGATACAGTCAGGTCTCCAGACAACACTAACTCAAGTATATATGTGAGTTTCCATTGTGGGTATGATCAACATCCTGATTGCAACTAGGTTTTGAATTAAGTCTTTACAAGTCTTGAAAGATCAGAAACAATCCCATTTTTAAAAGAAATCTTTACACAGGAAAATACAAGTGGCTTTACTTAAAATAATGCAAGAAAATGGACAAAATTCCCTCTTTCTTTTAAAAATTTAAGTCAGAGTTAAAATAGTCTGGAGTCCCTTCTTTGCACAACTCACAGTTGTAGAAGAGGGGGCTGGTCAGAGACAGGAATGGAACTCCCTCCACTGAATTTTCCAAAGGCCATCAGCAAACTTCAGAAGGTAAGAATTCAGATGTGTTTTTCATGTATTATGTAGTCAGGCCTCAAGAGTTCATGCTCTACCTAAGAAAAATGTCAGAAGTTCACATCACTGAATTTTTAATATATATAGTATATGTCTCAATGTTTAAACAAGTTAATTAAAAACATGTGTACTGGCTTTTCAAAGTAGCTCTGCTGGGTAGTTAAACAATGCTTATATGGTGCCTGGGGGGCTCAGTCAGTTAAACATCCTCTTGATTTCAGCTCACGTCATGATCTCCTGTTTCCTGAAATCGAGCCCCAAGTCTGGCTCTGTGCTCTCTGCCCTTCCCCTGCCCTCTCTCTCTCTCTCACTCTCTCAAAAAAATAAAAATAAACAATAAATAAGTGAATGAATGAACGAATAAATAAATAAGTAAATAAATAAATAAAGTTTCCAATAATACTGCCATTTTTCAGAAGGGCTTTGGGGATTACTTTCTTTTGGAAATGCCATTATAGCCTTTGATGCATTCTTTTGAGTACTGTCCATGAGAACAAATTTCTTACTTGACTTGGAATCATTGTATGGAAATAACCCAAATATACTTGGCACCAACCAAGACTTTTGAATAAGTTGAATAAGTTGCGTGGGGAACACCATTTTTAGTTAAAAAAATGAAATGAGACTATGGAGAAGCTATGTGTGAATGTATTTTCCCCCCTGTGATTTGAGTAGATACATGAAAATAACCTGCCTCCCATTCTTGGAAAACTTGTTAAAAACTGAAACAATAAATTGATAATTAACTTTCCCCCACTGTCTATCATAACGACAGCCTGACATGAGAGAAGATTTCCTTGGGTTTTGAAAGCTTTTGGATCTTTAATAATTTCCTGTGAAAATGTATCTGTATATAGGTGGGTTGTAAAGAGGATTAATCTATTGAATATTAATACTTTTTTAAAAATAACATGATGAAGGGGCGCCTGGGTTGAGTGGTTGAGTGTCCAACTTCGGCTCAGGTCATGATCTCTAAGTCTGAGTTCGAGCCCCGCTTCAGGCTCTGTGCTGACAGCTCAGAGCCTGGAGCCTGCTTTGGATTCTGTGTCTCCCCTCTCTCTGCCTCTCCCCTGCTCGCACTCTTCCTCTCTCTCTCAAAAATAAATAAAACATTATAAACAATAAGAAAAGAACATGATGAAGAAGTAGATGGTAGAAGGGATGGTATGAAAGAAGGAATTGTTGAAAGGGGAGGGGATAGTCAATGTGGAAAAAAAGTACACTAAATTTGAAGTTTCACATAAGATGCTTCTACGGTATAGGAAAAGAATAAATTTTTAGTGCTCTGGCTGGGCAATGGGAAGGGATTTCTTGCAAGTAATTGTAAGTAGATAATTGATTGAAATTCATTTTCATTAACTCAGAAGTTCTCTCTCCTTTTTGCCTTTTTGCATGCAGAAAATGAGGCTTCCCATTACAAACCTTCTTTATATTGGTGATGACAAATGCATCTTTTAAGTATTATATAACCTATGTAGTTCAGACTTCATTCTCAGAGAACACTGCACATTTTCTAGAGCCTAGGGGAGACAAAGAATGATTTTTCTTTCTGATAGGAAGCTGTAAGCATTTTTCTCAGATTTTTCAGTATATATTCCTGAAGTTATGTCAAGCCTCTTTTTGAAAGTAAAAGAGATTCCTAAAAGATTGGGATATTGTGAGATTTTCAAAAGAACAAACTTCTTGCTTTAAAATGGACTTGAGTCCATTTGACATAAAACAAAGATAGTAGAGGGGCGCCTGGGTGGCGCAGTCGGTTAAGCGTCCGACTTCAGCCAGGTCACGATCTCGCGGTCCGTGAGTTCGAGCCCCGCGTCAGGCTCTGGGCTGATGGCTCGGAGCCTGGAGCCTGTTTCCGATTCTGTGTCTCCCTCTCTCTCTGCCCCTCCCCCGTTCATGCTCTGTCTCTCTCTGTCCCAAAAATAAATAAAAAACGTTGAAAAAAAAAAACAAAAAAAAAAAAAAAACAAAGATAGTAGAGTTGATTTAAAGCAGTTGAGGGGCGCCTGGGCTGCTCTGTCGGTTGAGCGTCAGACTTCGGCTTAGGTCATGATCTCCCGGTTTGTGAGTTCGAGCCCCGCGGCAGGCTCTGTGCTGACAGCTCAGAGCCTAGAGCCTGCTTTGGATTCTGTGTCCCCCTCTCTCTGCACCTCCCCCACTTGTGCTCTGTCTCTCAAAAATAAATAAATAAATGTAAAAAATAAAAATAAAAAAATTAAAGCATTTGAGCAATGAGCTTGGTTTCATTGTACAACTTTCATTTTCTGACAAGTAAAAGCAGATTCAGTCATTTCTAGAGATAGACTTTTTTCTTAAAGTAAAACTCCAGCAGGAATTCAGCATGTGGCCTGTGTTGACAAACTGAAGGACAAACTGAAGGACTTCATTATAACTAGCCAAGAGTATATAGAACTTAGAAACTAGCTGGACGCTTACTTAGTCAAATAAAATTCTGTGCAGTGACTCAAAGTTCCTAAACGGTACCTTGATCAAAATCAAAGAATGCTTTGAGAGTTTTTATCACATTTCTAAGGTCAAAGAGCTGGAAGTTTTCACACTTTGTAATCCAACACAAACTTATTCTTTATAATCTCTTTCATTTCCTACTCCAAATTGATTCTTAAATTTGATCTTTTAACTTCTTGATAATGCCAAGAAGATCTACTCCCTGAATAAATAGGGAGCAGAATATATATGTGGCTTATACAAGATCTTCCTCGATTTGTAACAGAAGTGAGAACAGAGTACACATTTTCTGATTTCTATCTTAAGCCTTGGTAACAGCAACTCTCCTTTGGGAAAATCAAGCCCTGTATCAGAGATGGAGTTACCTCTTCAGAAACATTCCTCTCTGTGAAATTAGCAGCTCTCAGTTGGCAAATTCCCTGGGTGGCCCTTTCAGATGTGTGAGATAATAGAAAATACATATTGTTTTCTGCCCACCAGTTCCTGGCACAGACCTCCTAAAACCCTTGGAATTTCCTAAGGGAGGAGAGCAATTTAAATGGATTTTGTAATGTTAATTAGGTGACTTTTGGACTGGCCCTGAGAATGTGGGCTGGCTGCCAGGGAACCAATCTTGTGATTAGAGAACTGGAAATTTAAGTTCCACCCCTCCAACCTCCAGGGCAAGAGAGGCTGGAGGTTGAATCAATTGCCAATGGCTACTGATTTAATAAATCATGACTGTATAGAGAAGCCACTATAAAAAAACAAAAGGACAGGGTTTGGAAACCTTCTGTGTTGGTGAACACAGGGGGTCCTGGAAAAGTGGTGCATCCAGAGGCCAGGGAAGCCCCGCATCCTTTCCCACATTCCTTGCCATACTCATCTCCATTCCATCTGGATGGGCAACTGTATCCTTTATCATATCCTCTTATAAAAACCTGGTCAAAGTAAATTAAATTTTCTCTGAGTTCTGTGGGCCTCTCTAGTAAATTAATCAAACCTGAGAAGGAATCTTTGGAACCTCTGATCTACAGCTGGTTGATCAGAAGCCGGCGTGATAATCTGGGCTTGCTATTGGCATCTGAAGTTGGGGGGCCAGGGGGAAGTCATGTGGGATGAGCCCTTAATCTGTGAAATCTGATGCCGTCTCCAGGTAGATAGTGTCAGAATTGAACTGATGTCTGCTGGTGTCTGAGAATTGCTGGTTTGTGTGGGGAAAAAAAAATCTCCACACATTTGGTAATCAGAAGTGTCAGAAGTGAAGTATTTATGTAAAAGTAAAGGAGATTCACAGGAAAGAAACATACAGGACATAGACTGAACTGAGGATTTTTTTTCTCCTACAATAGGCGGGAAAGACTGGGGTTTTCCCTTTTTAAGATGAGACATTCAGAGGACACAGGTTGGGTGCAACATTCCTCTAGGTGGAAGTAAGGTTTACCCACAGACTTTTCTTCACCCCCACTGTGGTAGGCAGAATTCTAAAATGACCCCAAAATGACCCTTGCCCTTGAATAACTTTCTCTCCTTGAGTGTAGGTGGAACATGTGGTTATGGTGTGGTCCCCAATCATGTACGCCCCGTAAAAGCAAAGAGAGTATTTGCATCTGGTTGCAGAAGACAGAAAGATTTGAAGCACAAGAAGAAGGTGGCGCCCCTTTGCTGGCTTTGAAGATGGGGCAGGCTACATTAAAAGAACCTAAGAATGGTCTCCAGGAGCTGAGAGCAACCTTCTGGGCCAACAGTTCATACAGAAACAGGAACCTCGGTTCTAAAGCCACAAGACGCTAAATTCCGTCAACAACCTGAGTGAGCTCCTAAGACCCTACATGGAGAACCCAGCTGAGCCCCCCTGAATAGTGTCCTGAAGAACTTGAGATATTTTAACATTTTGTGCAATATTAACAAAACCGTGTTGCCTTGAACTACTAGTTTGTGGTAATTTGTCATGTAACAGTAGAAAATTAATGCACCCACTCTATCAGAGACACTAAATTTTAGAACAACAACAACAAAAATATTCCATGATGGAGCACAAATAATTAATAGAGAACTTGAAATTCAGAGTGGAAAACTACCTAATTAGAGGGAGTTCACACCCTACAGATCTAAAGGATTTTCACCTTACCACGTATTGCATTTTAATATTTGACAATAATGTTAATATGTATATGGAATGCCTATCTCTAAGGAAATGCATGAAGCATATTACTAACTTTCTTTAGCATCCTCTATACAAGTATTCCATAATGTATTTTGTAGTCTTTGAATCCTTTTCTTTAGTTCTGATACCTATCTATCTACAGGAAACTTCATTGATATAAGGAAATAACCAGATATCCTTATTAAATCATAGTAATTCAAATTAACCTGTAAGAGGCAAGCTCTCAAATCTTGTCATTATGAGCCAACATTATCTCTGTTGGAAAGCCATTAAAAAAAAAAAGTGGCTTTCAGAGCCCTATGAATAGAACTTATTTTTGAAGCCTGTCATTTTCACTGGTTCCTGGGGAAAAAAAATTATTCACAAAGATAAAGCTCCCTCTTCATTCATTTATTCATCCAGGTAATTCATTCAATTGTTCAGTCAGCCCACAAATACAGTATTAACTTAAGCCCCCCTTTCATTGCCTGCCAGATTCCTTCTAATAATTCTCAGAGCTACAGGAGGCAAACTACATCTTCGCTTCTATGATCTTATAGCAGCTCTCATTGGCTAACTAGCATTCCAAATTCCTGTTTATGGCCTATCTCACCTGTTGGGAGGTCATTGAGCATCTTGTTGATGGTGCATTTCATGAACCTAGCCCAGCAGCAGGTACATAGTATTTGCTCAATAAATATTTGCTGAAAAAAATAAACATCAATTGCTGTGTTAGGCACTGGGAATTAGGGTGTAAAAGAGCATTCCATTGTCTTTAAATAGTTCAGTCTCCAAGCACACATACTGACAAGAAGAATATTATGATGAGATATAATAGTGCCTTTGCCAGAACTATAAAAAAGGTGCTTTGGGGGCATCTAAGCAGTCTGGGAAATGATCAGAAATAGTGAGCAGAGGTTGGGCAGGTGAAGGAAAGGGATCTAGGCATTCCAGGTAGAGAAGATAATGTAAACAAATATGGGCAAGCAGGACACAACTGAGGTAATCCTAGAAATCCGTATAGGTGGTTCCCTGTGTCAAGAGGGTAGAATAAAGGGGTCACAGTGAGAGATAGAGCTAGAGAGGCATGTAGAAGGCAAATGAAAAAGGTTTTAGTAAGCAATGGTGAGCAGCTTGGACTTTGTTCTTAGAAAAACAGAAGCAATGAGGAATTTTGAAGTGGATTCTCACATGAATGTAATCTGGTGCTCATAGTGATCACCAAATGTGTGGAGGTTTTTTCCCCACACAAACAAGCAATTCTCAGACACCAGCACACATCAGCTCACTTCTGACATGATCCGTCTGGAGATAGCATCAGATTTCAATTCTCCACATCTTTGCCATGACCTCGACATTAACAGAGTGTGTGCATTACAACCTTGTGCTTTTCTCCAGGAAATTGTGGAATCATGGTATTGACCCTTAACAAGACCTGAAGAGAATATACAAACAAATCATTAGCATAGTCCCGTGCTAGAGTTCAGAACATACCAAACAGAAGCCTGCATGAACTTGTATTTTTTTTATAGAAATATATGCATTGGTGGTTTACTCCTGGCTTTGTTATGTTCTGTGAATTTCTCACATTGAGTTTGATCACACAGGTTGCCTTTAGCTATATGGCCAGTGGGATATAAAAGACCTTTCTTCCTCAGATGAGACTATGACTTCTTTGAAATCAAGGTATCTCATGCATCTCCTAGTGGTTTATGATGCAAAAACCAAGTTTATCCCGAGCAACTTGGCCCTCTTTAATGTGTTTGTGCTTTCTTTCTCCTGCTTCACTGTACCCTTTTGTTACTAAAATGTCGCAGGAATATATTCTACAGAGTCTCAGAAGTCTTTTCCATAAATTTGGATATTTGTTACTAACACCATTGGCATAACTGCTGCAAAAACTATGCTCCACCAGCTCTTGGCTTTGAGCTTAGACATGTAAGTTGCATTGGCCAGTGATATGTAGACAAAAGTACCAAGGTACCATTCTGAACCAGGATTTAAGAACCCTTGCATGTCTCTGTTTGCCCCCTTGTACTTCTGCCACTGCCATAAGGAGAATTCCCCTCCAGCTAGGTAGCTTCTGCATCTTCCACAGAGAGCCAAGATTGCACATACATGGCATAGAGTTGCCCAAGCCAAGCCCAGCTGGACAGATAACTTAAAACAGAACCACACTGCTTAGTCACACACAGCTTAGGTCAGCCAACCCCAGACAAACTGCAGATACATGAGAATAGGTGATTGTTGTTTTAAGCCCCTGAATTTTGGGGTGAATTATTAAGCAACATTTATAAAGAAAAAACTAACTGGTACGGATCTTAGTGTGGAAATTAAATACTACAAACTTGTTGGAAGAGCTGGAAAACCACTAAATCCAGATTCAGAAAACTTCAGGACACCACTTCTAGACACTCCCCAAAACCAGTATTAGGAGAGAAATGAGGAGGTTTGTTGCTACATAAATTCTGCCTGCCAAAGCCCACTGATGTTGGAGGAAAACTGACTGCTACCTCCCTTCTATCTTCCAAATTTTGTGTAATGCATCCAATTGGCACAACCCTTCTGACAAAGGAGTTGGGAAAATCCAGTTCTTGGACTTTTAGCCCCCACACAACAGGCACTAGAAGGTGCTGGGAATAAATGTGGAATGCCTGTGTACAATCTCCAGCAGAAGTATTATACTTATCCACAGCGTGGATATTATACTTATCCACTGAATTCTTAAGAATTCAGTAAACAGTATATATAAACTGTTTGTAATTTACAATCGTGTATATATGCCTGTAGGTAAAACAAAATGGCACCGTTTAAAATGGAACCCATCTTCAAACTGATTTCCTCATTTCAGTAAATACTGCTTTTAGTTTGGAAAGATCTGCCTGGGGTCATTTGGTGTGAAAGTGAAAGCCCAGAACAAATATGGACATAAGAGAATAAATTTTAAAAAGGAGTTGAATTTCTTGATTTGGATAAAACAGACTTGTAATGTGACTGATGAGGCGCTCAAGATAGAAGTTTTGGTTGCTTTGGGATTTGAAGAGGAAAACGTGTGAGAAAAATTGACAGAGTGAGAAAAGAGAGAAAGAAAGAAACTCAATAAAGGAGTCCAGTAACCAGGGTAGCAGCCAGGGCAAAAAAAGGAAACCAATTTTCTGAAAAAGAACTGAATGGTGAAATTCAAGATATTTGATATTGTTTTCATTTGTTTCTTTGCTTTGCTTAAGTCTTCCTCTTATCTACTAATCTCCAGCAAAAGACTGTTACACAAGAGCCTTGTGTTAGTGGTACTATAAGTAATGAAGGTGAAGAGGACACTTGAAGAACAAAATAAAGTGGGACAGCAGCCTAGGAAGGTATCTTGACAGATAGGAATCAACTGAGTAAGGAAAAGAAATTCAAAGGAAGAAGTGATAGAAAACCACCAGGTAGAATCTTGAACAATATAAACAAAGGATTCTGCTTTCCATTTTTACATGACACAGAGTGTGAACTCTTTCATTAGGACATTAAAGCAAAGGGAGGCCCCAGAATACTATAATACTCGGGGAATATTGGACTATGTATGCAAGGTCTCTACATATGAGCAATACAGGAGAATAAACTCCAACAGGTCAGAAGCGGCTGAGAATGCATAGACCATTTCTTATCCTTCACTTCCTATTATTTAATTATATAGAAGAGAAAGGAGCACATAATTAATATTCAAGTAATACTTATCTTATCAATGATTTAGACATGAAAATTACCAGAGATATCAGAAGGTATTTTAAATTTGTACCATGGGGTATCCTAGACTAATCTAGGAGTCACATTACAGATTCTCCCCTTTTAGATTCTTGCCTTAATCTTATCTCATTTGATATACATGTTTTAAAATGTAAAGTGCTAAATGCCTTAGATAAGGTTTAAACAGGGAAAGGTAGATCTTATACGATTTCAGATCTTCAGCAACTAAAAAATACATCTTTTTATATGGAAAAAGGAGAAGAAATAAGGGCATTTTTAGCTTTCATTAAAGAGCTAAGAAACATAGCTAGAGGGGTGTGCTATTAAAATCCCAGATCTTTGAATAATACACTATAAAGGTCAGAGCTCGTTCAACCAAAAGTGAAAAGAATAATTCTTCACCCCAGTTTTTAATTTTAAAAAGTCTCACTTCCTCTTTCCTGAAAGAATGATTTCTTGGAAGTAGATAAAGCAGTTGGGTACTAGCCAGTTTTATTCTGGCTTCCATTCATTGATATTAAAATTATATTTGGGTGTTGAGTGCACTTTGGGTCCAAGAAATACTGATCAGAAATAAAAGGACCAAAAGCCAGAGTGCTCTCAAAACAGACAATAGGAACCAAAGGAAGAAGGGATCTTTTTGGAGAGATCCTTGTCCCATTTACAGTCATTTCAGTCAGTCCTTATACTTCTTAATACCCCAATTCCAAATAAGATTCTTAATGCCATCTCTTTTCTGTAGAGGAGATGAAACTCCTTAATTAAATGAAGAAAAGGGAAAGAAAACGCTCCGTTTAAGTCTTCATCTAAGACTTACCACACAGTGATTTCTCATCTAAGACTTCCTCATTGTCTTCTACTTACATTCCTGTTGTTGTCACCCCTTAAAGGCACAAAGTTCTATTTTAGATCTTCTACCTCTCTGCCAGTGTTTCTCTATACAGTAGGGACTTAGAAAAACTCTGTTGTTCAAAGTGATGATCTTTGTTCTTTTGTGTCATGACTTCTATCTTTTCCTGGTCTCATCCTACTGGCCAATAAAATCTCAAAAATTTCGAAGTCCAACAGCTTGATGTCCTTCATTTCTTTCAATAGATCTTCGTATATCTGTACTAAAAACGTTACAATTCTATTTCAGGTCCATAGTTTGTTTTCTATTAAAATATGCTTTAAAAGAAGTATGTGATATAGTTCTTTTTATAGTTGACCCCACATGTTATGAATGATCATGAGGAGAAGGCATAAAAAGTCAGGTCATCAACAGGCAGCTAGACATTCAGGTTCTAGGGGAAAATGTGGAATGTGCTCTTATACTTTTTCAAAGATTTTGCACTGTGCACTTACCAAGCTCATTTGGCAGTTAGTAATACCAAGTTCTTTAGGATAAATATCAGTGACCTCTGGTGATTAGAAGAAAGAAAAATTTAGGCACCTCCTTCTCCAATAATCTCTCTGTTACATTATAGTAAGAGCAAATGACAAACTTATGAACATTTATTAGCAAGATACAAAAAAAAAAGCCATGCAGCCTGTTTTTTATGCTCAGCCACTAAGAAATTCCCATCCAGATTCACTCCAACAAGCCCACCACAGGATGCAGGAGATCCTCATTCTAAGATAGACAGACAGACAGACAGATAAAGACAGATATATCTTATAATTTTATATATAAAAAATATCCTGATAGGTCATCCAACATTTTGGGGACAAGCAACAGGCAACATGCAAGATACACACTACTAAATAAATCTCTAAGGTCTGCAACACTACACTGTATAAGTGCTAGGCAGCCAGGCTTAATGATCTTGTACTTGGATCATGGAAGGTAATAGTGCCTATACCACTGTTTTAGCCAGTCTTATATCTTGAACTTCACTCATTTCGCCAATTAAATTTTTAACATTCTTCATACTAATTAGTGAATCTTTTAGAGTAGATTGTTGTAATATTTAAAGAATATATGAAAACAAAATTGGAGTAAGATATTCTAGCTAAGATCTTCCAAATGCTACTATCCTACTGTAGTGTGTATACTACAATATATACAAGGTTATATATTAAAGGTAAAATACCTGGCCACTAGCATCATATAATTCAAATGGAGTATTTTAAAGTAAACTATCACATAAGCAATATAATAGTCTTAAACCCCAATCTGATTTTGATCACCTTAGTTTAGTATTCTTTGTGTTCAAATACCATGTTAATATGGATATGAAACTATTACTGACTCAAAATTTATTTGGCAGTGGAATAACAATGGAGGATAAGGAAGTTAAGAACACAATAAATGGCCTGGAGAAAGATCCAGACACAACAAAGCTTCCCATGACAGCAATAGTTGTTCAAAAAAAGTTTCTCTTGGCAGTAAATATGGTCAAGAACCTCTCCCTCTGACTCTCTTATCACTTTATTCTTATTTTTATGTTGCTTTATGAGATCTTTGTTTTTATTGTCTTAAAACAGTGGAAATAAGGAATAAATAAATTTAAAGACTTATTTTGGGTGACATATCCTATAGTCAGAAACTATACACCTGGTTTCCCTAATCAAAGTTTTGAGCTAATTCATCTGCTGTTATTACTATTTAGAATGTCCTTCTTCCTTTATGTTGGCAAAATGTGTGCTCTTCTTCTTTCAGTTTACATCCTCCATGAACCTGACCCAAATTAACACTTCTCAAATATCTGTTGAACCCCAGCTCCATATCCCTATATTCTATCTTCATAAGCTGTGTTCAGTAAGTAAGGCACTCCTCAAGGAAGATACTAATATTACTTTGTTTTTTAATTTTATTATAGCACACTTGCAAGTATGTACTTTGCAAGTATATACACACTTACAAAACAAATAGTACTGAGTGACATTATCTAAAAGTAAGTTATTTGATTTTCTGGTCTTTTCACCAAAATATCTGAAATCATATTTATCGAAGGTTTACAGTACACAGACCGATTGAGTGATATAATAATAGCTCGTGTAATTTTTCTATTTTACCTGATAAATAAAAGCAATAGTTTGGCCTTAACAGCTTTGGGGAAACTTAAGTTTATAAAAGTTAAATAATTTCCCTAAATCACAAAAACAGTACCGTGGTGGGGCCTTGATTCTAACTCAGGTTTGTTTCACTATATAGGCCATGCTATGAACCAACACTGGACAGTAGGTCTCTAAGAAAACTGATGGCTTGATCCTTGAAAAAATATATGTTTCTTAAATGAGAAATATCTAAGCACAACAAATACAGTTAAAAGAATACTTAGAAACAACAAGATTAAATGTACTGGAATCAAAGAGGTAAGACACAGTCAAGTTTAATGAAATTGGAAGTCAGAGCCCATGACCAGCTATTTCTAAACAATTACGTAACCATGAGTAAATTGCTTAATCTTTTTTTTTTTTTAAAGTTTTATTTATTTTTGAGACAGAGAGAGACAGAGCATGAACGGGGGAGGGGCAGAGAGAGAGGGAAACACAGAATCTGAAGCAAGCTCCGGGCTCTGAGCCATCAGCCCAGAGCCCGACGCGGGGCTCGAACTCACGGACTGCGAGATCGTGACCTGAGCTGAAGTCGGCAGCTTAACCGACTGAGCCACCCAGGCGCTTCAATAAATTGCTTAATCTTTGAGTTTCAATAATTTTATCTGTTAAATGAGGTAGCTGAACTAGATGGATTATAAAACCAAAAGTCTACAGTTGAGATATGGGAAGTGAAAACTTTTCCTCAATGATTATTATCAATAACCATTTAGACTCAGCAAAACTATAAATCAGGCTGTCCTGGGACTTCTGTGTATATTTCTGTGATGTCAAAACTTAATGTTATTTTCCAACCTATATTTATTATTTTTATAGCTTACTTTCTTACATTGCTCTCCTGCATCACTGAGATAACCATTTCTTTCTTCTTGCTTGCATTTTTAGCTGAGAGACAAACAAAATAAGCTGAAGTTTAAAACACATAAATATTTGTCTTTTGCTAACATTGACTTTTGGAAATAAGAAAATGTTCCTTGGAATATCTATGACTTGATAAGTTATCAAAAATATGATTTCCCCTCAGAATGCTTTATCATACTGATTTAGAAGTTGACAGCTGGAGATAAATTTAAACACACACACACACACAAAGTATTAGAAAGGACAAAAACAACAATCTTTTTCTGTGGAATAAAGGATTAACGTTCTGAAAAGAGGCATTTTATTCACATTTAAAGGACTAATTGGTATTATTTTAAGTTTTAAACTACAATAACAAATAAAACACTAAACCTATTCTTTCTAAATGAAATGACTATAACTATAATTAAAATAATTTAGCTTTGTTAAAAAATCAACCTAAGAGTGCCTGGGTGGCTCAGTCGATTAAGCCTCTGACTTCAGCTCAGGTCATGATCTCACAGTCTGTGGGTTCAAGCCCCACATCGGGTTCTGTGCTGACAGCTCAGAGCCTGGAGCCTGCTTCGGATTCTGTGTCTCTGAATGTGTGTCTCCACTCCTACTCTGTCTCTCTCTCTCTCAAAAATAGATAAACATAATTTTTTTAAATCAACCTAAGTTTCAATCAATAACATATCCAAAAAAATGCTATCTTTTAAATGGATTCTTATTTAAACATTTATCTAACATTCCTGGTTAATAAAATGTTTTCTCAGTGAACAAAGATGTGTTGATAATATTTTGTAACTAATGGTGATTTTCTTCTTGAATTTAATCTAGATTTGTATAAGGTTTTTAGTTTATTTTAGATATCATATATCAATGACTTGATATATATTGTCTGAATGACAATACCATTATCTATGAATATTATGATGTACATTCATCAACTGCAACAAATATACCACTGTGGTGGGGGATGTTGATAATAGGAAAGGCTATACATGTGGGGTGGGGTGGGATGGGTAGGGAGTATTTGGGATGTCTCTGTACCTTCCTCTCAATTTTAAAACTGCTCTTAAAAAAAAGTAGTCATTAAAAAGAAGAAGAAGAAAATCCATGTAATCAATCTAATAGATGTCGTAAAAGCATATGATAAATTCCACTGTTAATTATGGTAAAAGTTGTCAGCAAATTAGGAATAGCATGGATTTCCTCAACCAGTTAAGAATATCTACAAAATAAAATCTGTAGGTAACATCACAGTCGGTACTGAAATTCCAGCTTTTTACCTTAGGTTAGGAGCAAGGCAAGGCTATTCATCTCATTATTTTAATTTATTATGACACTGAAGATCCTTGCTAGTGTAATAATATAAGAAAAAGAAAAAAGTCACAAAGATGAGAGAAGAAAATAAAACAATCACACAGATTTAATGATTACTTATGTAGAAAATCCTAACAAATCTGTAAGTTACTATAATTAAATTTAGCAAGATAACAGGATGCAAGGTAAATGTTTTTACAAATTTAGTTGTAATTGTGTATATTTGTAACAAACAGTAAGAAAATGAAATTTTAAATATATTAAAATATAATTGATATACAAAAACTATACATATTTGATGAGATTAGACATATGTACACAGCGTTGAAAACCATCACCACAATCAAGATAATAGATATATCCATCACTTCCAAAAGTTTCTTTGTGTCTCCTTTTTTGTTTACTTGTCTCCTTTTTTGTGGTAAGAACACTAAACGTGAGACTTAGCTACCCTTATCAATTTTTTTTTATTTAAATTCAAGTTAGTTAACATATAGTGTAGCCTTGGCTTCAGGAATAGAATCCAATAATTCATCTCTTACATATGACACCCAGTGCTCATCCCAAAATGCCCTCCTTAATGTCCATCAACCATTTAACCCATCCCCCCACTGACATCCTTTCCAGCAGCCCTCAGTTTGTCCTCTGTATTTGAGAGTCTCTTTTTGTGATTTGCTTCCCTCTCTGTTTTTATCTTATTTTTCCTTCCCTTCCCCTATATTCATCTGTCAAGTTTCTCAAATTCCACATGTGAGTGAAATCATATGATATCTGTCTTTCTCTGACTAACTTATTTCACTTAGCATAATACACTCTTAGTTCCAACCATGTTGTTGCAATTGGCAAGATTTCGTTGTTTTTCATCACTAAGTAATATTCCATTGTGTAGATATATACCACATCTTCTTTATCCATTCATCAGTTGATGAACATTTGGGCTCTTTCCATAATTTGGCTATTGTTGATAGTGCTGCTATAAACATTGGGGTGCATGTGCCCCTTCGAATCAGCATTTTATCAAATTTTTAAGTGAACAAAATTGTTGAGTACAGTCACAACATATATCTCAGTACACAATGAAACTTTATACCAATTGAACAGCTTCCCATTTCTCAGTCACCTTAGCTCCTGGCAACCACCACTCTATTCTCTGCTTATATAAGTTTGACTATTTCAGGTGACTTATATAAGAGAAACCATGCAACTTGTTTGTTCTTCTATAACTACAGTATTTCACTCAGCCTAATGTTCTCCAGGTTCATCTATGTTGTTCCAAATGACAATATTTCTTTCTTTTTGAAAGCTGGACAATATTCTATTGTATGTATATACTACATTTTCTTTATCCATTCATCTATATATGGACATTTGGATTATTTCATAACTTGGTCGTTGTTAATAGTGTTGCATGAACTTAGGGGTGCAGATGTCTCTTCAAGATCCTAATTTCAATTCCTTTGAGTATATACCCAGAAATGGAATTGTTGGATCATATGGTAGTTCTATTTTTAATTTTTTTGAGGAAACTCCATACTGTTTTCCATAGCAACTGTGCCATTTTACATCTCCACCAGCAGTGTAAAAGGTTTCCAGTTTCTCTGTGTCCCACCAATATTTCTTACCTTCTATTTTTTTGAGAATAGCCCTCCTAACTAGTATGAGATCATATCTCAGTGTGGTGTTGATTCACATTTCTCTGACAATTAGTCAGTGATGTTGAACACCTTTTCGTGTATCTCTTGGTATGATAGCATCAAAACTTTTTAGGAACATATTTTTAAGAAGATATGTAAGATGAATACCCTAAGAACTACAAAGTATTTTAAAAAGTGATTGACTTAAATAAGTGGAAAGATAAATAGAAGAGACAAGCTATAGTGAAAGAAAGCAAATCAGTAGATGCCTCAGGCCCAGTGCTAATGGACAGACAGGATCACCTACAATGGGCCATAAGGAGGGTTTTAGGGAGATAGAAATGTTCTCTATACTGCATGTCATATTAAAGAACAGACCAAGAATGCCAGCAGAGAAAGAAAACTCTGAAAAACAAACAAATGAAAATGCTAGATATGAAGTTATAATTTTCACATTGATCAGTAAACTCATTTGAAGGCATATCAGATTGGACACAGCAGAAAAAAAAAGCCTCAGTGACTTTGGAAAGAGGTCAACAGAAATTACACAAACTAATTGCCCCCTCTCCCCAAAGGGAACAAAAAATAGAAGTATCAAGTGGCGACTGGGTGGCTTAGTTGGTTAAGCATCCAACTTCGGCTCAGGTCATAATCTCACAGTTCGTGGGTTTGAGTCCCTCCTCGGGCTCTGTGCTGACAGCTCAGAGCCTGGAACCTGCTTCAGATTCTGTGTCTCCTCTCTCTTTGCCCCTCCCCCATTTGCATTCTCTGTCTCTTTCTCTCTCTCAAAAATAAACATTTATATATATACATATATATATATACACATACATATATACATATATATATATATACACACACATATATATACATATATATATATCAAGATCTTTGGGACAGTATCAAAACAGAGAATAGCCAAGAATTTTCCAAGATTTATGAAAGATATCAATCAAAATATCTTAGAAAATCAGTAAGACCAAAGCAAAATATGTCTATAGCAATATTTTTAATATATAGTCAATGTATATACTCAGAATACAAATATATAATATTTTAACACATATTTTCTATATATAGTCAGAATTTATATTCATATTTTTAAAAGGCTATGCTCTGATTTAAAAGTATATGTATAATAACAATATGTTGTGAAGTTTATTACATTTGAAAGTATCACAAAGGGCAAGGAGAGGAGAAAATGAAATCATACTGGTATCAAGTTCTGACATTGTTTATAAAGCACTGTAATATTAGTCAAAAATATATCATGATAAGTTAAAGATGCACACTTTATTATCATAACCACTAAAAAATAGCTTGCAACTTACCATGTGTATTTCATACTCTATGTTTGGGAAATAGGACAACACCCAAGCAGAACAAGCCAAATCCAAATATTAAGATTCTAAATCCGTCTTGTTCACTGAATTATATTAAAGCATATGAAAAAAACTAATTATTTATTGAAAATTTACTATGTACCAGGTACTAACTGAACACCAAACTGTGTTATCTCATTTAATTTCCACAATTCAATGATGAAAACGTTGAAATACTGTTACATCGCTAATTCCTTGAAGAGCCAGAACTCAGATTAATTTCAGACCATGCTCTTTAACCACTAAGGCAGGCAGCTTCTTATGCCTACATTAACACCTTTTTTTTTTTCAAGCAGGCAAACAGGATTAGCACAGGTGTATTGTCTGTGCCAAACCATGGTGTGTTGAATAACTTTTGTTATCTGCCTAATGAGTCACTGAGCAAAGTTTGTTTACTACTTTAAAACTTATATTTGAGTATATTACCCTGTATCAATAAATAGGCCCCTTCAGCCCAGGGGAAAATATGATCATATTAGCTGTAACTAACAGCATTTATGTTTCTTGTTCCTGCTCATTATTTCAAGCCCTGTAGCTCTTCCTGAAGTCATTTTTTGGTATCTCCAGGGCACATCTCACATGTGTTACAGATGTGACATTTTCCCTTTTGTTCCTCCCCTGTGGGATCTCCCCAGCCACATCTGTAACAGAGAATTCTATGCCTGGATGCTGTGTGAGCCATCTCAGTGTGGTCACCACTCCTGCTACTCACTGAAGTCCAGAACCCAGCTGGTCCTATCGAGGGCACTGTCGTCCAACATCCCTAAAGCCATGCTGGAGCCTACTGACCCTGGTACTGCCTGTTTCTTCTGTGGAACCTGGAAAGCCAGGTGCCCCTGTTGCTCCCCGTGTCTGGAGGGCTCCTCTGCCCAGGCACAGCCGAGCACTGGAGTCAGGCCATGTTACCCTGCGTTGCTAGTGCTCTTTCCCCAGTTTTCCTTCCATGAGCATTTTTCAGTGCAAGGATTCTCAATCTTGCCTCTCATCAGACATAGCTGGAACAGATGGACAAAATACCGACATTTGACACGTGCCCTGAGGTTCTAGGTTAATATGCACGGGTCCCAGGTGGGTCTAAGGTGCAGGTGAATTTGAAGAATCTCTGACTTAGGCGGCTACCGAAACAATCCTGCCTTCTTTCACAATGCGCAACAGGGATTTTAGTGAAAGGGATACATAAACCTCAGAGCTCATAAACCTTCAGTGGAGGGCATCCACTGAATAAAGTATCTCATTTATAAGGCACTATTTTGCTGCTTAGTTGTGGGGCAGGATAAGCCAATCAGAGAACAAATTTGTCCTCTATGGCCTAACGCTAGTGATTCTACACATTAGGTATTAGTATACCAGGAACACAGTAAACCCGACCTTCCGCAGACCCCTCAGTAGTGGAAGTAGTCATTGCACTTGCACTAGCTCCCTCTCTCTCTCTCTCACTCGCTTTCTCTCTCATTCTCTCCCACCCCCTCTTCCAATGCTATACAACATTGATATTGACAGAATCTCCAAAGCACACAGATCTATTTGCAGGTGAACAATGTAAATATAATCCATGCAGATAAAAAGGGAAGGAATGGGGTCTCTGGGGTCAAGCACAGAAATTCATTTTCTCACAGAAAAACCAAAACCACTTAAAATATTTGATCTGGCTCTGTAGATATGCCCTGTTTATCCACCTCTTTAAATGCCCTGTTTGTTCACCTGTGCTAGATTCAAGTTTTATAAAATTTATTTTAACTTGAACGTAGTAGAATTGTGTCTTTATATTGTTTCTATTTAAGCACAATATAAAATCAGTGGTCAATAAGTGAAAAAAAATTGCCTGTAACACATTCTCCACTCCACTTCAGCTACTAAAATATTGAACAGAGGAGAGCAATCTATTGTGTCCGAATTCTCATCAATTGTCTTTCCAGCTGCCAGTAGGTCTCATTAACTAAGAAATATATATAGGATATAAGTAAGCAATTCATTTGAGTTCTGCTGAACACATCTGTTTTCATTCATTTCTGCACGTAGTTCCTCTGTTCAAGACTGGATATTTGCTAGTAAAAAGTGAACAATTAGGAAAATCACTTGGTTCTTTCATTAGTCATACGAAAGCATAGATAATAAAGTCAGAACTCCAGGTTGGAGAGAAAAGAAGGCTGGGAAAACTGTGTCTTTTATACAAGTGAGTTTATATTAGAGCTAGCACTCAACCAGATAGCAACGAAAACACACTTAGAATCACTCCCCCGAAAAACCCCAAGTGCTGTAATAGTCATCAGCTAACTTAGAAAGCCAGAATTTTCCATTTGCATTAGTGTTGCTTGAAGGGCCATAGCAATGGAAGAATACAAGAGTGCTTGATTCCTTCATTCCATGAGAAATAGTGTGCAAACATCTTTTTCCTTATGAGGTAATGCCAGCTTGGCATTTGATCCCTTGCTAACTATGCCAGTGGAATCAAAGAATGTATTGTGATATGTGATACTTTATGGATCATTTCATAAATCAGAATGTAGTTGAGCCAGAAGTAGAAGTCATCTTTCTAGAATTGGAATGTTAACTATGTTTGAAGCATAGAATGAAAACACCAGCAAGAACCTCTAAATAATCTGAATCATTCTTTATACATGTGGTTCAATCCAGCACAATTGACTATAAATCCAGTTTCTGGTAAACTTCTTATAGAGTAATGAAGGCCAAAGACCTTCTGCTCTCAAATTCTGCTCTCTCAAATTCTAGGTATGCTTTTTTTTTTCTTAATGTTTATTTATTTTTGAAGAGAGAGAAACAGAGCATGAGTCAGTGGGG
Source organism: Panthera pardus (assembly GCF_024362965.1). Lineage (NCBI taxonomy): Eukaryota > Metazoa > Chordata > Mammalia > Carnivora > Felidae > Panthera > Panthera pardus. Next base: position 27,745,361 of record NW_026526655.1, read on the forward strand.
GACAGGGGTGGAGGGTGCAAGAGAGAGGGAGACAGAGAATCCCAAGCAGGCTCCAGGTTCTGAGCTGTCAGCACAGAGCCCAACACGGGGCTTGAACTCACAAACTGTGAGATCATGACCTGAGCCAAAGTCGGATGCCCAACCTACTGAGCAACCCAGGCACCCCTTAAATTCTAGGTATTCTTACCCATAAAATGTATAAGTGAGTGAGTGATTGAATGTGTGTGTGTGGTTGCATTCAAAAGGAAGACAGGTCCCAAAGCACAGTCTCAAGATAAAACTCATTTGGTTTATTCAGTTGAGAAGTCCTCAGAAAAGACCCAGACTTGTCTGCTCCATTGCCTTGGGTGAGAAATAGTTTGGCTAGGTACAATGTTCTATCAAATAGTCTATTTTTTATAAAAGTTTTATACTGTATTACCTAGCATTTCTCTGATTTTAAGCTAAAAACAGGGATTACTCTCATGAAATGGCAAAAAAAATATCTGCTAGTTAAAAGTGACAGATTGACAAATGAGATGCTGCTAAAGGTCAGAATCCATTGCTCCCTGTCTTTGGTTCCCTCCATCTGTGATCAAGTTCTTTTAATTGCAGAGAATTTGGATGGGAATATCAACTCTATCTAGAATGAACCAAAGTTAGCTATTTCAAATATTTAAAAAGGTGCCTTTCAGACATTATCCACTTGTGGTGAAATCTGAAGACTTCAGAATTTTAAAAATTGTCAGAAATTATGTCAGAATTATGTAGTTGCTACATTATTTTTTTAGATTTCATTAGCCTTTGGTGTTTTGGAGTCTTGAACAAGAAAAAGAAAGCAATGGCTTACAGTTTTGCTCCAGGAGGTAAGATAATTTTATCATACCCCCACTTTTCCTTTATTATTCCTTCCCAGTGAAACCTAGGTCTTTATTTTTATTTCTGAAAGCCTTGAAAATATACACGAACAGTTTCATGGTAACACTAATATCAAACTGTTCCTTTGTATCTTGGTGTGGGATAGCATGTTACCCTGGTGATTGGTAAAATTCGGTACTTAGGAAGACTTAGATATAAAAAGAAAACTTTAAGTAAACAAACATTATGGTATCTCATTGGGGATTCCAGTTGAAAAAAAATAACCTTTATTTTTTAGATAATAATACATGTGTGTGTTTATACATGCACCATGCAAGTGTGTTTACCACAAATATTTTGGAAAACTTGTCATATGACAAGAAATTAGCCATTGCTTGCAGTCTCACCATTCAGCTCACCAACTAGAAATAGCCACTATTGACCTCTTAGTAAATATCCATCCTCTTTTTATTTGTTTTAGTTTTTCTCTGTATGAAACAATGTTTTATCATGTATGTTAAACTTACTATAACAGCATTTGACTTACTAAGGATAAGTTAGATTATGCTATAGAAGCAACCCCCAAATCCCAGTGATTTATGATAACAAATCTTTATTTTTTTTTTATCAAGCTAGATGCACCATACAGGACAGCAGGCACTCCTCTCCGAAAGTGTCTCCAGGATAGAGGCTGAGGGCCGCTGCATCATTAGCTGGGCCATCTGGAACATGAGGCCACAGCAGTAGTCATCACAGGAGAAGAAAGAATTAACCTCATACAAAGCCTTTTCAGTACCTCAATCTGGAAGTGAACTTATTTCTGCTTACTGTAAATGGCATGGAATAGTCACATGGCCCCTGGGAGGGGGGTGAGAAATGTGGAAAACATATGGAGTATATGGTGAACAGTATGATTTTTTTTGCCACAGGCATTTTCTCATGTCAGTGAACATTCCTTAAATGCCTGATCTTTAGTGCTGGAGAAGGTACCATTTTTTGTGTATAATTGATTACATTTAAATTTACAATAATATCTACCATTTCTATCTGTTAGCAAAAACAAGACAAAACAAAAAACAACCAGGAACCGCTCCATGCCTCGTGTGAATGACAAATAAGTGGCCATCTATTCAAGTAAGGTCAAGTATTTCATGGTAGTACAAGGATTTGGGCAGGGAGAGAGTGTGTTTTCAACTGATGCATAATAAATTACCACAAATTTAATGGCTTGCAACCCTCATGTAGTATCTCTTGGGTTTCCTTGGGTCTGGAATCTGGGTATACTTAGCTGGGCTCTCCACTTCAGGATCTTACTACTCAAAATTAAGGTGTTAGCTGGGGCTATATTCTCATCCAGGGCTCTACTGGAAAGATCCACTCCCAGCCTTCCTCAGGTGATTGGAAGAATTCATCTCTTTGCACCTAGAGGAGTGAGGTCCCTGTGTTACTGCTGGCTATTCACCAAAAGCCACTCTCAATCCTTTCCACAGGCCCGGAGCACATGGCAGCTGACTTGTTCAAAGCCAGTAAGGAAAGTCTATTAATCTGCTAAGAGGAAATCTTATATGGTATAACCTAATCTAGGGAGGGACATCCCATCACCTTTGCCCTATTCTATTGGTTAGAAGCAAGTCACAGGACCCAACCACACTCCAGTGGAGGATATTATACAAAGGTGTGACTCACTGGGGGGGTCATGTTAGGATGTGGCCACCACAAGAACATGACCTCTCATATCACCAATAGAAAGATGTGTATCATAGTCCTACAGCAAATTAATGACATCCCAACCTGAATGAACACACAGATATGGTAATTATTTTCCCTTCTAGGGAACTCAACCCAAGTCATGTTTCCTCTAATCTATCCACCTGAGTGTCTCGGGATACAGCCTCTCTCTTGCTCTCAGTTGCAGACATCATCTCAGAAACTTAACTGTAAGTTAATTGTGTGACATGGTAGGGACCGTCTACCAGCCTCCATTGTGACAACACCAAATACCCAAACACACTGTGAGATATTATTTATCTGTATGTTAGATGTGCTTCATTTATGGTTCCAAACATTTCTGAAACCTTACCACACACCCCCTTGGGCCCCACAAAAACAAACAAACAAAAACAAAACAAAAATAAGGTCTGAGAAGTCCAGCCTATATAGAAGACTAAAACTTCTCATTTTGAAAAGGCTGAAAATTCTTTCTTTATTTTGTGTGCACGCTGTACGTACCATCAACCTTTCTATCCAAAAGGGACGCTGCTCTCTGAAAAGAGACTCAAACTCTCTTCATCAGGAATGCTGCTGAGGAGACCATGCTATGTTAAGAAATCATGTGGTGACTTTAACGTATGAAGGATCCTCAAAAAGTTAAAAATAGAACTACCCTGGGGTGCCTGGGTGGCTCAGTTGATTAAGTGTCCAACTCCTGATCTTGCATCAGGTCATGCTCTCGTGGTTCATGAGATCAAGCCCTGTATCAACGGGCTCGGCGCTGACAGCATGGAGCTTACTTGGGATTCTCTCTCTCTCCCTCGCTCTCTGCCCCTCCCCCACTCATGTTCATTTTCTCTCTCTCTCAAAATAAACAAACAAACAATTTTTAAAAATAGAACTACCCTGCGACCCAGCAATTGCACTACTAGGCATTTATCCAAAGGATACAAAGTACAGATTTGAAGAGGTACATGCACCCCAATGTTCATAGCAGCACTATCAACAATAGCCAAGTGTCCATCAACTGATGAATGGATAAAGAAGATGTGGTATACATACACCACACAATGGAATATTTCTCAGCCATTAAAGAATGAAATTTTGCCATTTGCAATGGCACAGATGGAACTAGAGTGTATTGTGCTAAGCGAATAAGTCACTCAGAGAAAGACAGATACCACATGATTTCACTCATATGTGGAATTGAAGAAACACAGATGAACATAAGGGAAGGAAAGGAAAAGAAAGAGAAAAACAGAGAGGGAGGCAAACCATAAGAGACTCTTAAATACAGAGAACAAACTGAGGGTTGCTAGAGGGGGATGAGTTAGTGGGTGATGGGCATTAAGGAAGGCACTTGTGATGTGTTGTATGTAAGTGATGAATCACTAAATTCTACTCCTGAAACCAATGCTACGCTATATGTTAACTAACTTGAATTTAAATAAAATCTTGGGAGGAAAAAAAATGAGGAAGAAAAAAAAGAAATCATGTGGCTACATCAAAACATTGTCTGTCTACCACCAGGGTTGCCTAATTATCTGAAAGGCCAATAAACATTTCTGTGGCTATGACAGTTGTGAAGTCCTTCCCAAGATAATGAGATATACCTCCAATTTTACCATGTTTAAATGCAATTTTGGACAATCAGAAGAGTTGATTCTTATCTTTGAACAAGTTTAAAACAACTTAAAAATCACAGAAGTCTTGGAAAAAGAATTGTAAATGATATAAAAGAAGAAATTAATATTTGAATCTTATTTCCAAATTATTGGGCTCTGAAGGCTTAGATATAGTATTGCATAAGGCCATGGGGGGTAACATATAATTGTGCAGAATTGCTTCTAACCCACTCACAGGATTGTAAGGGTTTAATTTGCAGATTGATAAAGGGAAAATCTTTTTCTCTGTTGGTTTGCATCTAAAGCATAACTTTTTGTTTTGGGGTTTGTTTGTTTGTTTCATTTTGTTTTAGTGTTCTTACTTTTACTTTGAAAACTATTAGTCACAAAGGTGTAAAATAGTACAAGAATATCTGTACACCCTCCTTCAAGATTCTCCAAATATTAACATCTTATATAACTATAGTATAATTATCAAGATGAGGAAATTAATATTGATATAATAATATCAGCTGATCTAGAGACTTCCTTCAAAGTTTTCCAATAGCTCCACTAAATGACTTATTTCTGGTCTCGTATCCAACCTAGAACCAGCATTCTATTTATATGTCACCCCTCCCTCTTCTTTCATCTAGAACAATTCCTTAGTCTTTGTTTTTCATGACCAATACACTTATGAAGGATACTGTCCCGTTATCTTATAGAATGTCCCTCAATGTGGATTTATCTATCATTTGATCGTTGTGAAATTCAGGTTATGCATTGTTGGCAAAATCCCACAGAAATGATGTTGTGTCTTTTTGGCACATTCTGTGGGGAAAACATAATGTCCATTTGTTGCACTACCAGTGATGTTAAATATGATCACTCAGTTAAGGCCGTGTACTCATTTGCTAGAGCTGCTATGACAAAGTACAGCACGCTGAGTGGTTTCAATAACAGAAACTGATTGTCTCAGAGCTCTGAAAGCTAGCAGTCTGAGAGCAAGGTGTTGGCAGTGGTGGTTCCTACCGAGGGCAGTGAGAAATAACCTGTTCTGTGCCTCTTCCTAGCTTCTGATGGTTTGCTGGCAATTTTTGTCATTCTTTGGCATTTAGAGGCATCATCCCGATCCTGCCTACATCTTCACATGGCATCTCTGTGTATCTGTGTCCACATTTCTCTGTTTTATAAAGACACCAGTCACGTTGAATTAGGTGCCCATACTACTCCAGTGTGACCTCATTCTAACTCCATTTGCAATGACCCTGTTTCCAGTTAAGGTCAAATTCTGAGGCAGTGGGGATAAAGATTTCAACATATGAATTTGGAGAGGGGAACACAATTCAACCCACAACAGGTGCTGTCTAATTTTCCACCATAAAATGACTGTTTTTCCCTTTGTAGTTAATATGTATCTTATGGGGAAATAAATTAAGAGTTCATAGTTTCAGTATTTTGTTTTCCACCACATTTTCAGCCACTAATTCCAGCATCCTTTGGGGATTCTTACCGGAAGCAATTACTGTGGTGTTTGCCAACTGACATTTTCTGCTTTTGTCATTCTTTATATTTAATCCTTGGAACTCTGTTTTAAGGAAGAGCCTTCTCTTCTCTTCCACTGATTTTTTAAAATTACTTATATTACTACGAAGTCGTGAATTCATATTTTATTGAATAGGTTATAATTCATTATTATCATTATTTTATGATGGCCATTGGGGACTTCAGTTGGCTCCTATGTTTTTTAACATATGCCCATCATTTTTTGATCGCTTTCTTAACTTTTGGCACAATATGTTCCAGGCTAATCTTGTACTTTCCCTACTTCAGCCCTGAAATCAGCCATTTGTCCAAAGAGTCCTGGTTCTTTCTATTAGAGAGTGGTAGCTAGAGCCAAGATCTGAGTGTCAAGTGTGCTCACAGGTACTGTGTGTCGGTGCTTAGTAGGCAGAGCTAGGATATATTTATATGCATAAGCACACATAAACATATACATCACTAGATAGATAGATAGGTAGATAGATAGATAGATAGATAGATAGATAGATAGATAGATAGATCTGCTTTAACATTTACCTTTATAGCTAACTGTATTAAAAACCATCAGAATATCCTGATACCTCCATTTCCAATCCAACACCACAGTGTTCATTCTAGCCCTTCTCTGCTTCCTTATTTGCAACTCCTTTCTCTGACAGTGAGAAACCTGAAGTGAAAGAAATCTCAACTAAAACCTGGGAGAAATCTCTCTCTTAAGTCAGTCACTGGCTCTTAATGTGATCTATTGCAGTACTTTGCAAAGGTTTTTTTCAGATACAGTAAATCATAAAGTTTGACAGGATGCTGGTATAAATTGGTGGTGATTTGGGAAAATATAGGCTTTGGTGCAAATTCATTCTAATTTTTTGCATATAAAACAGTATTTTGGGGCTTTATTGAGGTATGATTGACAAAAATTGCCTATATTTCTGTTGTACAATGTGATGCTTTAAGGTGTACAATGTGATGATTTAATATACATACATATTATGAAATGATTATTTTATCAAGTTACTTAACACATCATCAGCTCACATAGTTACCACAGAGAAGAATGGTGATTGTTGGGGGGTGGGGGGAATGAAAAGATAATGGTCAGATGATACACATTTTCTTTTATAAGGCGAATGATTTCTAGGGAATCTCATGTACACTATGTTGATTATAGTTAATACTGAATACTTGAAATTTGCAGAGAGTAGATCTTTATATTATACAATTATGAGAAGAAAGACTAAGTATTAGGGAAGATACTTAATATTAAATGTGTGTAAAACTTCCAAATAAATATTTCTAAAACTTTGATAACTTTGAACCTGGTTCTGCAAATACATGTTTGAGGTTTAAAGTGGCTGTACACAGTCTTTCTCTATTCTCTTCACCTCTAGACATGCTCTATAAATAAGAAACATTATTTTCTAAGACAGTGACCAGAAAATAACACCATTTTTTACTACAATTCAATATTAACACTTACAATTGGACATAAAGAATTGTTCTTTTCAGTCATAGACAACTGTAATATTGAAAATTATTGTGATCATGTGAATGGACTTAAAACCCAATTAAACTTTTTCAAAGCAAGTCTTTCAATATAACAATGAGGCTCTAATTTGAAAAATGTGCAATCGTTTTCAAAGTAGCCTCTTTACATCTTGTTTGGACATCTCTGAATGAGACAATAGAGGGCCAGAGAGGCAACTGGGAGGGCCCAAGAAAAGTATCTAATACAACATTCTTAATGACTAAGAGTAATTTTTCCTTCCCAGGGATCTTATAGTGATTACAGATGGATTTATCCTTTGCCTTCTACTGGAGGCTGTCAGCAAGGCCAATGTGGATTATGGAAACTTCCTCATTATTTCTTGCTTCCATATTCCACACTATCCCTTGTTGTTTTTCCTAAGCCCTGCCCACATCTTCCCCCCTCCCCCGCCTTGTCTCCTTTTTAAACCCCTTCAATTATTCCATTTCAGTGTGTCATCTGCCTTAATGTATTGAGGGTTCAAGAAGAAAACTGGCCCCTAATGATGAATCCCTAGGAGGGTTTCTACGTCTGTGATGTCACAGACAGTGAATTTAATCACTATAAGCTGCAGCCCACATGGCTGAAGTAGACAGCCCCAGTAGCTGAGCTACCACAAGACTGTGATTATATTCCCCAGGGGAACCCTTGAGACACATGCAGGAATCTGAACCCAAAAAAGTTCACCTTCATGGTGAAAATGACCATCTATCAGATGACATAGAATGAGTCATTCATACCAGCAAAAGACACAAAGAAAATGCCACTCATACAAATGTGAGTAAGGAGATATCATCTGCTAAGGTTTCCCCAGTAAAACAACACACAGGCAAATAGGTTACAGTTTGTTTGTAAATCAAGATCCATGGGGCGCCTGGGTGGCTCAGCTGGTTAAGCGGCTGACTTCGGCTCAGGTCATGATCTTGCGGTTCGTGAGTTCGAGCCCCACGTCGGGCTCTGTGCTGACAGCTCAGAGCCTGGAGCCTGCTTCAGATTCTGTGTCTCCCTCTCTCTCTGCCCCTCCCCCTGCTCATGCTCTGTCTCTCTCTCTGTCTCAAAAATAAATAAAACATTAAAAATTTAAAAAAAAAAAAAAAAAAAAAGATCCAAAGAAGGCACACATTTCATAGCGGCTGACTTTTTTCATACAGCGCTTTTAATCTATAACTTATCCTCTTTTTTATTTGCAATTAACTTGTTAAAAAAAAAAACCTGAGTTGTTTTTCCTACTTTTCCAGAGTATAGATTTTAGTGATTTCACCCACATTGCTTAACACAATCCTATATCCTGTGTTTCTCATAAATTAGTAGTTAGATCCAGATAAGTGATCAAATTCGGGGTTGAATTTTGGCAAGAATACTTCAGTTGCTGTATTGGGTACATCCATCAGGGGGCAGAAAATACCTGGTTGTCTCTTGCTTTGTATATTAGCAGCTATTGAAAATTCTTGATAACGTTCATCATTTTATTAAGGTTTCCAGAATGGTAATGCTCTGAATCTATTGTTCCTTTTCTACTTGTTAACTGAAGACCTCTATATGGAAAACCTTTCTCCCTGTATCAATCCATAAAGAAAAAGCAAGACAAATATTCAATTTTTTTCTCTTTATTTACTTTTTTTTTTTTCAGAATAATGACTTACTCCCTACTATCGTCCAAATGCAACCAATAATTTTTAGTATAATAATGAACTGATGGTGGGGTGCCTGGGTGGCTTAGTTGGTTAAATGTCAGACTTAGCTCAGGTCATGATCTCACAGTTTGTGAGTTTGAGCCCCACATTGGGCTCTGTGCTGACAGCTCAGAGCCTGAAGCCTGCTTTGGATTCTGTGTCTGCCTCTTTCTGCCACCCCTGCCCCCTCACCACTCTCTCTCTCTTTCTCTCTCTTAAAAATAAACAAACATTTTTAAAAAATAATAAATTGATGGTATTAGTCTTAGTGACATTGAAGGTGTCCCATCTTCTGCCAATGGAAGTCTCTTAATGATGTCTTCTGAGTCCTTTGATGGTTTTCTCACTTTCTGGTTTGACAAGACATTCAAGGCTCATCTTTTATATTTTCATATTTTTTCTCCAAACCTGGGTCCAACCATTTTTCCAAAGGACTCTTAATTTCTTTAATGAATGATGGTATTTAGATACCACAACTCATGCAGTGGGGGGTGATCATTCTTACTGTGTTGGCCATTGTTTTTAGGCCTTTTCATTAGATAGAAATAAATAGCGTTCTTTAAAAACTTTTGTTCAGTTTAAAGATAAAATGCATCCTAAGTTCATACTGATAGACAGTTCCAACTCAAATTCAAGATTACAAGTTTTACTTAAATTCTGATATTACAACTGTGTAGCCTCTTACCCACACTGAAAATACTTATTCTCATAATTATTCATGTGGGTTATCCTATAATTCACATGAAATGGCCTCAAAGTAACAAAAACAAAACTATCCTAAACATTGTAATTAAAGAAACCAGTGTATGGCATTTTTATAGTTCTTTTTGTCCCTGGGATATACCTTACTGAGATGAACAATGAAATTACATTTAAAGTAAATTGGATAATTACTCCGTATGGTTTTGCCATTCACTCCACATTTAAATTATAATTTTATAATGTAATAATTAAACAGTAAAGATATAGCTTTAGAATTTAAAACTTAATTACAATTATACAATTAAAATTTTAAATATAATTTTATAATTACAAAATATTATAAAAATAAAATTACATATTTGTGAACTCATAAAAGAAAAAGTATAATTTTATTTTACAAATATTTTCTTTTAATCTATCTTGCATAAAAAATTCTTTCCAAACTCCCAGAGTTTTTAAAAAAACATTGCTCATGAGTTCAGTTAGTTTAACTACCACAACGAACACGAAAATATTCAGTTAAGAAACACAAAAGAAGAATTTTAACAAACTTGAGCCAATTATTCATGTTAACATTCTTGTAAGATTGTCTTGCTTCAATTTAACATATTTAAGTGGTATCTAATTTATATGCTGAAGCAAAGTATAAGAACATAAGCTAATAATGGAGGTAACATAATGTCTCACATTTGAATAAGAACTACTCTGAATGACACGAAACATCTACATATATTCCCCAGAGAACAGCACTTGTTCAACAAAGTCTACATTAGAAGTCTGGAGTTTGGTTCAACAATTTAAATTTTCTGCCTTCACCAGAAGAAAAGAGTCAAATGAGTGACAGTTATAGCTATGTTAGTGATAAAGTATTTTCAAGCCCTCCATGGAAACTGGTAGAAATTCATCACTTTTTTAAGTTTATTTATTTTGAGAGAGTGTGAGCTGGGGAGGGATAGAGAGAGGAGGTAGGAGAGAGAGAGGGGGAGAGAGAGAATCCCAAGCAAGCTCTGCACTGTCAGCACAGAGCCCAATGCAGGGGTCAAACCCATGAACCATGAGATCATGACCTAAGCCAAAATCAAGAGTTAGACTCTTAACCAACTGAGCCACCCAGGCGCCCAAGAAATTCATCATTATACAGGGCAAACCAAGCATTTTCATCTGTTTATTTGGTTAGTGGGTTTTTTTTGTTCAGTACACTGAATAACATAGCTTCATAATCTCTAGAGTAGCCAAAGTAGTTATTCAGAGTAATTGTGCTTTAAGAACAAACTGGGAGTGAGGCAATTTATTTCTGAAGAAAATATATTTAAGAAGAATTTTACCAAAACAGGATTATACATCTCCTACACACCCAATTTCCAAAAATCTATGCAAACTGTTTTACTCTTTTCCACATCTGTAAAATAGGGAGAAGAATTTTCTTGGCAACCTTAACACAATTTCCCTGAGATGCAAAGTTGAGATCATGATTCTAAGTTAGTTTAATGATACATATTTATATCTCAGGATTATAGACACATAGTCTTTTTAATTCCATCACATGATAGTTGAAGCCAGGCTACTTTATTCTTTGCAATTATTATGTCTATCTTACCAGTGGATGGCACTGTACAGAAAATAAAGGAATAACTCATATAACCATATAACTTTCAATTAATTCAGAATTTTAGTACACAAAATTCAGTCACATTTATAGTATCATTTATTTGTTTCTAACCTCCATGAGACAAGCAAAACTTTTCCACAGTTGAGGAAACAGAGGGTCAATGGGATGAATTGATTTTCCATGAATCTAGAACTCAGGTCTTTTGAACCCTAGACCATTGGATGAAGAACATCGACACACTTAGCGATGGACCTGACTTCCAGCTCAATGTGTTTGCCCTCATGTTCTGCTGAGGTGCCACTAACCCATGAACTTTCTTTGAAACAAATTCACAAAGTTGGGAAGCACTGATCTCCGAGTCACAAGAGGATGTCTGAGAGGAGAATGGGAAGAACATGCCTCCTTGGAAAATAACACCATGAAGGTCAACTCTTGTTAGAATAGAGAGCCCTTTTCTACATATCCCAGGAGACAGAAAGAAAGATGGAATCCTTTAGTGAATAAAGACTAGAAAACCAGAAGAAACATTGGTATCCAGAACCTCACCACTGATCTGAAGATGAAAGGTTCAAAAAAAAAAAAAAGAAATTACAGAAATCTAGGATTTTAATGATGATTTTCCACCTGGCATAGGGAGATTGATCTTCCTGAAAAATGAAACTATGTCCTGTGGACCATTCCCCATACCTGAAATTGTCATCATTTATTAGAAAGGACTCCTTATTAATACATTTGTATTGATCTAAAGGCTTCCACCTTGCTATGTTCATACTCTCAGTGTACTATCTTATAATATACTCTCTTATTTCTGACAATATGTCAGATTATTTTGGGTTTTCTATGTAGATGATTTTATCTTCAAAATAACATTTTTTTTTCTTTTCAATCCTTATATTTAAGTTCCTTTTTATGTTTTACTACACTGTCTCAAACATTCAGTTAAATGATAAATAGAAGCTGTAAGTGTAGGCATTCTTGTTTTTTTTTGATTCTATAGGAAATGGTTTCTATGTTTTTCCTTTAGGAATGATGTTTCTTCATTCACTGGTGGTAGATAAAATTTATCAGGTTCAGGATATTTTTTGCTCTTCCTAGTTTTTATTATTATTATTTTATTATAAGTGGGTTTGAATTTTATTATATTTCTTTATGCTTTAAAGTGATAATTATACATTTTCCTCCTTTCATGAGTGGACATGTTGAATAATATTCATAGATTCGCTAATATTAAAGTGCCCTTCCATTCCTGAGATAAATACTAATTCATTGTATATTATCTTCCTCATATCTCACTGGTTTAAGATCTTTTCTTTTTAAATTTCTTTTATTTGGACTGGAAAGCAAAATGCAAAAGAATGAACCTGGACCACTTTCTTACACTCTACACAAAAATAAACTCAGAATGGATGAAAGACCTAAATGTAAGACAGGAAATTATCAAAATCCTAGAGGAGAAAACAGGCAAAAACCTCTTTGATCTTGGCCACAGCAACTTCTTACTCAACATGTCTCCAGAGGCAAGGCAAACAAAAGCACAAATGAACTATTTGGACCTCATCAAGATAAAAAACCTTCTGCGAAGTGAAGAAAACAATCAAAATAAAATGCAACTGATGGAATGGGAGAAGATATTTGCAAATGACATATCAGATAAAGGGTTAGTATTCAAAATCCATAAAGAACTTACCAAACTCAACACCCAAAAAACAAATAATCAGTGAAGAATGGGCAAAAGACATGAATAGATACTTCTCCAAAGAGGACATCCAGATGGTCAAGCAATACATGAAAACATGCTCAACATCACTCATCATCAGGGAAATACAAATAAAAACCACAATAAGATACCACCTCACACCTGTCAGAACGACTAAAATTAACAATTCAGGAAAATGACAGATGTTGGCAAGGATGCTGAGAAAGGGGAATGCTTTTGCACTTCTGGTGGGAATGCAAACTGGTGCAGCCACTCTGGAAAATAGTATGGAGTTTCCTCAAAAAATTAAAAATAGAACTAGCCTACAACCCAGCAATTGCACTACTTAGGTATTTATGCAAAGGATATAAAAATACAGATTCAAAGGGGCACATGCACCCCACTGTTTATAGCAGCACTATCACAATAGCCGAAACATGGAAAGAGCCCAAATGTCCATCAACTGATGAACAGATAAAGAAGAAGTGGTATATATACATGTACATATGTATATGTATGAATATTATATATATATAATGGAATGTTGCTCAGCCATCAAAAAGAATGAAATCTTGCCATTTGCAACAATGTGGATGGAACTATAGTGTATTATGCTAAGTGAAATAAGTCAGAGAAAGATAAACATCATATGATTTCACTCATATGTAGAATTTAAGAAACAAAACAGATGAACATAGGGGAAGGAAAGCAAAAATAAGATGAAAACAGAGAGGGAAGCAAACCATAAGAGACTCTTAAATACAGAGAACAAACTGAGGGTTGCTGGAGGAGGAGATAAACTACATGGGCGATGGGCCTTAAGGAGGGCACTTGTTGGGATGAGCACTGGGTGTCTACTCCTGAAACCATTATTACACTATATGTTAACAAACTGGATTTAGATAAATTTTTAAAAAATAATTAAAATAAAATAAAATAAATTTCTTTTAATTTGGTACTCTTCTACTTTGGAACCAAAGTATTTGTTATACAAATAACACAGGATTAATTAGTGAATTCTTTGTCAATTCTCTAAAAGGTTTTATTTAAGATTAGACAGATTTATTTCTTGGAAGTGGGTTAGAATATGCCTTTAAAAACCCAGTGAATCTGGAAGTTCATTGCAAGAAAATGTTTCACTCTTGGAGTCTTGAAAAAGTTCTAAGATATTGTCTCCCTCTTTACCTGTGAGTCAGCTGAGTCAGCTGACTGCAAATATTTGTGTATTTATTTATGTATTTTATCTAAGTTTAAATTTATTGGCACAAAAATATTCATAGTGTGCTGTTATTTATTTATTTTATTATAAATAAGTAAAATAACAAATAGGTAGATAAGCAAATAAGTTTCTGGATAGCTAATATATACGACATCTTAAAATTCCAACATTGTAGGTCTTGGATCCTGTTGTTTCCACTGACTCCTACACTTGATGGGTTACCTTCATTCCTTAGTGATCATTTAGTTTTATTTAATTACTCCATATGGGTTAGAAAATTTTCCTCCAAAGATGGTTTGATTCTGCTGGTAATATTGGGACCACTTTTACACACACTTTACCTTCTACATTCTAGCTTACTATTTCTACTTTTAATACCAAACTCAACTTTGCCAATACTTAGCTCAAGATTCATACTCTAAACAATGATTTTACATACATGGTCATCCCCAAGGCAAGCCCGTGCCACCCAGAAGAATACTGCCTTGTCCCCCAATCCCAGCTCTATTTTGTTTTGTCTCCACGGCATTCTGTTGGATATCCATCAATGAATGCAGAAGTTTTGCCTGTGTGGAATTCATTTACTCTATAGCAGGAAGTCCTCCATGATACTAGAAGTACAATTTTACATCCAATTTCTTGGTTTTCAACTAGTGTATATCATTTTATTTCAGATCTAAATCTTTCAGAGACAGAGAGCTGCATTTTGTTATTAGGTTGCTGGTACAATTCAGTTCCTTGCAGTTGTGGGACTGAGACCCTGTTTCCCAGAGGCGGTCACTCTCCGCAGGCAGTTCATGACAGGTTTCTTCATGACCTGTAGGAGATCATCTGTCCCTCTATGAGGAGCCCAGTCTTCTAAGGCTTTCATCTGACTAACTCAGGCTGCCCAGCACAAGCTCCCTTCTGATGAGCTCAAAATCAACTGACTTGAAACCTTAATTACACCTTCCATATCTCTTTATCTATGCTGTAAAATGTAACCTAATCATGGAAGTTAAATTCCAACCCATTCATGGGTCATGCCTACCCTCAAGGAGAGGGATTAGATAGGGCACTTACACCAGTGAGTAGGAATCTTGGGGGCCATCTTAAAATTCTGCCTACCACAGGTATTCTGGCCTCCCCTCATTCACAACTTCCACAACAGCTCTATATACAAATGAGAACTAAGAGGATAAATGAATATTCAGACCATAAAATGAATATTAAAGAAACTCTACTGACATTGAGTTATAGTGAAATGGTTACTACTAGATCAATATAATTGTAGCTTTCATGATTGGTTCGTCTTCTCTGTTCCTCCTCACCTAAGCTATTTACTCTTCTCAGAAGAACAGCATGGTACATGCTTTGCACCACACTGGGAGCCTCTTACTCTAAATTTTGATCCAGTAAATACCATACAAATCTGTGACATTAGGACAATGCCTTTCTCTTTAAAATAAGGTCAATAGTTAACTTATCTCTTTGGCAAAGTATATGTATGTATATGTATATATACACACACATATACATACCATACATAGTCATCACAAGTATGAAGCAGTAAAAAGGAAATTACTTTAATTGATATTTATTCTGTTTGTGTAACTCCACAATCATCTGATTTGCATCAGAGACGGTCTTAAGTAAAATTCAAAAGGAGAACATTTTGTTGGGTTGTTACAGCCACTAAAAGGCAACTGAGGGGCGCCTGGGTGGCTCAGTCGGTTAAGCGTCCAACTTCAGCTCAGGTCACGATCTCACGGTCCGTGAGTTCGAGCCCCGCGTCGGGCTCTGGGCTGATGATGGCCCAGAGCCTGGAGCCTGCTTCCGATTCTGTGTCTCCCTCTCTCTCTGACCCTCCCCCCGTTCATGCTCTGTCCCTCTCTGTCTCAAAAATAAATAAACGTTAAAAAAAAATTAAAAAAAAAAAAGGCAACTGAATAATGTCCCATCAGCAGGCAGGAACAGGGTGAGTCACTCAGTTTTTAGAAGTTCTTCATCTAATTCATGACACTACATGCACCTTCAGCTTCATTACTAGCTAATTCTCGATAGCTAGTAAGCACCAACATTAGATCTTAATTGGCAATCAGGACTTCTGGTATGGCAGGCCCTGTTGAATTAAATCTGAAAGTACTAACCTAATTCCCCAGGACTGACTTTTAGAAAGTATCACTGTCTTGGGGCACCTGAGCAGCTCAGTTGGTTAAGCATCCAACTCTTGACTTTGACTCAGGTCATGATCTCAGTTCGTGAGTTTGAGCCCCACATCTGGCTCTGCGCTGACATTATGGAACCTACTTGGGATTCTCTCACTCTTCTTCTCTCTCTCTGTCCCTACCCAGCTCTCTCTCAAGATAAATAAATGAACTTTAAAAAAACCAAAGTATACTGTCTTGATGCTTTCTAGTATACACGGGCTACAATGGCCCCTTTCATTGTTGCCCCACTGCTTTGAAGAGAGGATTGCTTCTGCAAGAGTTCTACAGGATAAAAGCTGGCTTGAGAACTGAAGCTTTCACAATTTATGACAGAAGCTTAACTATTCTACCATTAATCACCAGTGATTTCTGATTTTGAATGTAAAGCAGGACTGACATGCCCATTTATTCTTTGGCTCCATGCAAAATTGGTACAAATTAACCTGTACATCCCATAATACCCACCACAAAGTCCTTTTGCCAGAGAAACTGTGATGAGCAGAAATATGCTCTATTTTTTTCCACTAGGAAAAGAACTTGGCATAGCTCTCATTCTCCACATCTTTGTTACTCACAGTGTGGTCCAGGGACTCCACATTATTGACCCCAATTTGGGTCATGATCCAGATGGTACTAAATCAGAATCTGCCTTGCAACTAGATCCAGGCAATTCTCATGGGCACTAATGACTGAGAAGCAGTGCTCAACAGAGCTCAGGAGGCTATCAACCAGCTCTGATTATAGTAATGATGATTACAAAAATTGTACTTATTACTATTATATTTGTTAATAATATGGTGCTTGTATTATGTGGTGATAGATCTTATAGGAAGGGCACCCTATCACCCAGGGCAGGTAAAGGAGTGGGTTTTCTGTAAATCCTACTATAATTATCTCTGTCCACATAATATCTCAACTTGATGTAGGCCCTGCAGCATTGAGGAATGGGTTCCTGTGCTCTCAAGACTTCATTGTATTTGCAGAGGTTGCTCAGGGAGGAAAAGTAGTCTTGAGACAACTCAACAGGCCTGGGTCTGGAGAGTCTGGAAAGGCTGGGGTGACCCACAAAGCCTCCCTCTCTTGGAAGGATGGATGTCATAGTGCTGGATGCCTGGATACACACATGTCAACTAATATCTTCCCTTCTGGAACCTATTGTCCTTCCCTGTCTCATTTTTCATTTCCTGCCAAGAAAGGACCATTTTAAACTCACTATAATAGTCAAGTACAACTTTTTCAGCTACTTTCTCTTGAAGTAAAGAAAATGAACTGCGGCATTTGCTTCCCTGAAAGCCTACTTTTTACCACTTCGTTAGACCTCTTTCCACTTCAAAACCAGATCCCTCCTCCGACTTCCTTCCATCTCCTCTCAAACCGACTCCAAACGTCCACATTCCATTAATGAATACTTGTCTTTTAAGTATCAGTGCTTTAAGCAAACGGTTCTCAAACTTCAGCATCTGAATTACCTGAAGGGGTTGTTAAAACACAGATTGCTGGATCCCATCCGGATTTTCTGATTCAACAAGTCTGAAGAGGAGCCCAAATTTTTGTACGTTAAAAATTCTTCGGGTGATGCTGATGTTTCTGTTCAGGGTGCTGTACTTTGAGAACCTCCACTTTCAAAATAGAATTCCAGGAATTGGGAGTGGGTTGAGAGGCTGCGGGGTAGCTGGATGCCAGCCTAATGTCTCTCTTATGGATCAGGTTAATGTGGGTCTGCTGGTGTACACCCAGGTCTGTGAAGACCTGGCCAGTCCAGGATTCACACAGAGCAGTGATGTTCCCTCTCTCGGCTGGCCTCCTGGGCCACTGTCCTGCCACTTTGTGAACAGGCAGTAAATCGCTGTGCAAACACATCTTACAAGTGAGGCTGCAACAATGATGCTCCTCCTATCTTGTTTTGCAAGTGACATAACTGGTGTGAAAAATGAGTTTAACGAAAGCCTCATTTAAAGTGGAGTCCAGGGGCGCCTGGGTGGCTCAGTCGGTTAAGCGTCAGACTTCAGCTCAGGTCACGCGATCTCGCGGTCCATGAGTTCCAGCCCCGCATCGGGCTCTGGGCTGATGGCTCAGAGCCTGGAGCCTGCTTCCGATTCTGTGTCTCCCTCTTTCTGCCCCTCTGTCTCTCTCTGTCTCATGCTCTGTCTCTCTCTGTCTCAAAAATAAATAAACTTTAGAAAAAAAAAAGATAATTTAAAATAAATAAATAAATAAATAAATAAAGTGGAGTCCAGAGGCCCTGAAGGGGGAGTTCATGTGCACATATCACTCATTGTAGACTGCACAACCAGCAGAGAAAAGGAAGATCATTCTTATCTTAACATGGGAGGATACTTTTCATATAAAAATTTCTCTTCTGGGTCACATGCACCCCAATTTTTATAGCAGTGCTATAAACAATAGACAAATTATGGAACGAGCCCAAATGTCCATCAATTAATGCATGGATTAAGATGTGTATGTATACACACACGCACACACACACACAATGGAATACTACTCAGTGGTGAAAAAGAATGAAATCTTGCCATTTGCAACAATGTGGATGGAAATGGAGGGTATTATACTAAGTGAAATAAGTCAGTCAAAGAAAGACAGATAACGTATGATTTCATTCATGTGTGGAATTTAATAAACACAACAGATGAACATAGGGGGAGGGAAGGAAAAATGAGATTAAAAACAGAGAGGGAGGCAAACCATAAGAGACTTAAATACAGAGAACAAACTGAGGGTATATGGGGGTGGGAGGGTGTATTAAATGGGTGACAGGCAATAAGGGGGGCACTCTTCTGGATGAGCACTGGGTGTCATATGTAAGAGATGAATCACTGGGTTCTACTCCTGAAGCCAAGACTACACTGTATGTTAACTAATTTGAGAATAAAAAATAAAAAATATATGAGGAAAAAAATTTCTCTTCTGCTTTTTTTTTAAAAAGGAAGATCTCTCCCTGTCCCAGCAACAGCACACTAAGTACGGCTTACAGCCAATGAGAAACCACCACAAGCTTGAACTCTTGTTCTTCTCCAATGAACTTCTGTTCAAAACAACCCTCCCCACTTTCCTCCTAAAACATAACTAAAGCTGACCTTCCCTTTGACTCTTCATACTTGCCTAGGGTTCTGCCATTGCTTGCATGTCCTGAATTACAAGTGTCTGCTCTTCCTGAATAAACCCATTTTCTGCTACAAAAATAACTGGTTATTTGTTTTTTTAGTTTGATACTAGCAATGTGACTTCCTGCATTGGCTGTTTAATGGGGAAGGCTGGCATATCAATTTTGGAAAATAGAATTGAAATGGCATGATTCATATATGAATTATTTGGTCTCTGAGACCCATACATTAGTTAACTATGAAATAAAATTGGGAGTTTCTCTCTCTCAAGAGTGATAAGACAAGCATTTCTCCTTTCAGCAAAAGAATGAAGAGGACTGATCTATTGTGCCATCTACATATGTATATTGAACTGCCATATATCCATTAAATATCTGTCAAATTTTCTTTAATAACAAGAAATTATTGTGCTCTAATGTCGAGTGAAAAAATACAAAGTTGCATGTGCCATATGAATATGACAATGTATAACTTCGTAAAAACATTCATTCACTTAATTATTATTTACTGAATGCCTGGTATGTACCAGGAAATGTCAAAGTTCAGAAACAATGAAGATAAGAAGTCAAGGGTGATGTCTGGTCAGTACTAGGATGTGACGTTTGCCAGGGACCCAGGAATGCCAGAATCCAGCCCTGCAAACCATCCCTCTTTTCCCGGGAACTCTAAGTACAAATCACTAATGAAAGTACAAGTTCCACAGAGATGAACTCTCAGTTAAAATTACATTGGGATACCTGAGCTTATACTTAAATAATTAAACCGACTTATGCTTTATCAGCCATGATTCTGGCAGGAAACCAGTATACACGCAAAGGGTTGAACAAAAGAAAATCTCCTGAAGAGACTATTTAGAGAAGTTTGGACAAGGTTAAGGAAACAAGGGAAGATGAGGTACCCAGGGACCAGTAACAACAGGAATATTTTATCATTCTAGGCCTGATGGGTCAAGGGGGAAAACTAGAACACAGTGAGAATTAGAACCTTAGAAACAAGGCTAACAGGAATCATCATCTGCGGAAATGTAGCCAGTGCCCAAACCTTGGCCAACCTGGGGGAAAAGAGAAGACTATCTCAAACTCACCTGGCTCCCATACTCCAATCTCCTGTCAGTGCCTCTCCCTGGCTGAATCCATCCACAGGCCCAAGTGACATCATTTGTAGAGGTCAACCTCTTGAAGCAGGGCCAAATGGATTATAATTTACACCCTTAAATCCCCCTTTCCTCTCAAACTATAAGTTATGGGAGTGGAAAATTCTAGTATTCCCATGGAGGAGTTCTCATGAGAACAGAGAAAGACAGCCTAGGCTCCAAAACATTTGGGGCTGATTTGCTTTGACATTTCTGCGGGATGAAGTGGAAGATGTAGAAAGTGAACATCCTTCCCTGAGGAATCAGGTGCCGCCTAGAAACGTAACAAGCATGAAGGTCAAGGAAACACAGTGAACAGTGCAGATGCATAACACAGTGACCCAGCTTGCCATGAACCAAGACTACTCAGGGGGCTGACTCAGACTAGAAACTCCTGCTCCCTTAAGGGCTTATGGCTGGGGAGTGGGTGGGCACAGGCCTTCTGGCATAATTAAGGTGGAGATGCTCTTCTTCCTCAAGGGGAATACAGTGACTAGAGTGTACTTATGTAAAGCATTACCAGTCTTCTAAAATTCAGAAAAACGTTGTGTTTGTATTTTCTCATAAAGATAACATGGCCAACAACAACAAAAGCTGCTTTTACTTAGGACTGTTGAGAATACAACTCTGGAAAAAGAATTGTTAAATATTAAAAGTTTTTATAGCTAAATGGCATATATTTATTTACATCTTGCAATGCAATATTTAAACAGATGATATTAATAGGTCACTTATAAGATTAATAAATAACATTTACAAAATTTCATCTGGAGAAATGGAGTTTCATGAAGAGTCAATCTCAGTAAAAGAATAGTCTCAGTCACTGTTTTGAGACACACATACATACATTCCAGAAAAGGAAAAGGATGACTATTTTTTTAAAGATGCATTGTTCAAAAGGTATGATATTTTTTTTATGTTTTGTCTCTCAAGGCTGTTGTCCTAATTTTCTGTTCGGAAATAAAACAAGAATTTGTGTACTGTATGGTTTTTAATTTTTTTGAAAATTAAGCAAAAGTCCGCAATGATGGTTAAGTAGACTGAATTTTAAAAAAAGACAATTTTGGGGTGCCTGGGTGGCTCAGTCATTGAGTGTTCGACTTCAGCTCAGGTCATGATCTCATGGTTTGTGGATTCAAGCCCCGGGGCGGTCTCTGTGCTGACAGCTGGGAGCCTGGAGCCTGCTTCGGATTCTGTGTCTCCTTCTCTTTCTGCCCCTCCCCCGACTCATGCTCTGTTTCTGTCTCAAAACTAAATAAACATTTAAATAAATAAATAAATAAATAAATAAATAAATAAATAAATAAATAAATAAATGAAATAAAAATAAACGATTTCAAAAATAGCAGAACTAAGCTTGTCTACATCCAGAATAACTAGAGAAAAAAGGTCTTTTTCATAATGGGTCATTGATACACTGAAAACTATTAGTCATGTATCTCAACTGGTACAAAGCAGTAATCAAGGATAAGGCACAAGATGAGAAAATGAGCTGATCTTTGTTATGCCAACTCAAGCATTATGCTACCATTCACTCTCCAAATAACACATTGTATGCAAAAATAATGTGCAGTGAGTACATTAAAATTCTATTGAAAAGGAGGAGTATTCTGTCTTGCTCTAGGTCCTCAATCTTAGAAGGATCTGTCATGGGCAGAATAGTCCAGCAATGATCCACAAGATAGCCCCTGAGAGGCCACCCCATGGTGTGAAAGAAACATATACAAGGATGATGTCTCTCTGATACTCAGGGTGGAAGTAGCAATCTATTTCCTTTTACTACACGTGGAAACATGGAAAGAGAGAGAAGATAAGGAACAGCAGGGAAACTGACCAAAGCAGTGAGGGGCCTTCCTTTTAACATGTACCCCATGTATCCTATTTGAAGTTAAAGCCTTAATTATTTAAAATAGAGAATTTCTGGAGTGCCTGGGTAGCTCAGTTGGTTAAGCATCCAACTCTTGGTTTTGGCTCAGGTCATGACCTCATGGCTTCATGAGTTTGAGCCCCACGTCCAGCTCTGTGCTGGCAGTGCAGAACCTGCTTGGGATTCTCCCTCTCTCCCTCTCTCTATGCCCCTGCCCTTCTCATGCTGTGTCTCTCTCAAAATAGATAAATAAACTTTTAAAAAATAATAATAAAATAGAGTATTTTTAAGGGATGCCTGGGTGGCTCAGTTGGTTGAGCACCGGACTCCTGATTTCGACTCAGGTCATGATCCCAGGGTCATGGGATTGAGCCCCACTCTCAGTGTGAAGCCTGCATAAGATTCTCACTCTCCCTCTGCCCTGCTTTCCCGCTTGCTCTCACTTTCTCTCTAAAATAAAAGAATAGAGTAATTCTAGTTGGGAAGTGAGGCAGTGAAGAGGAGGAGGAGGAGGGATGCCTTCTGGTGAATCCCCATCAGATTCCTGGAATCCTCCCGATCTCCAGCTCTAATTAAACTCTAAGTAATTTGTTGCCAGCACAATCCAACTGGCTTCTATTTGTTTCAGTGCTCTTACTATGGTTTCTTTAAACTCTTGAGGTCAAAGGTTAAGTTTATAACAACTCCTCCCCCTATCAGAAGACTTAATGGTTTCAGACACATAGAGAATATTCAATGACCATGTCTGGATTGAGAGGGATTGGTTCTGTATTGTGAAGTACATAAGCAAATCAAGTTCTTGTCAAGGAGCATTTTCTAGAAATGCTTTCATATTATTTTAATAGCAATTCATTCTATAAACAAGAAAGTCACAAAGGCATCATAAATGAAGAGTGACTGGTATTAAACAATACACATGTATACATATGTATACACATATGCAACACAGAATGGTGATGTGTTTTTTATTTTCAATCTCACTTATCTTTGAAGTTTAAAGTTTTCCTTTACAGTAGAAATTTAAAATTTTTTCTTTACTTGGGCATTATGTTTCTCTTCATTTTAATAGCCAAAGTGTAGTTTAATACCTTCATTTTCCCTTGGCCTAAATTCAACCAATGCTTGCCTTTGTAAGCAAGACTTTGTTCTTTTGTCTCTGAAAAATAATGCCATTACTCTGTAAGAGCTCAGTTGGGCTGGAGGAGAGTGAGCTGAGTGGCAAGGTTTTGGAGTAGCCAGTTAAAGCAACAAGGCAAAAATGAAAAAAGACCTTTAGTTACTTATACAGATCTTCTTTGACTTACGATGGGGTTATGTCCCAATAAACCCACTATAAGTTGAAAATATGGGAGTTGAAAAGGCACTTAATACACCTAATATACCAAACATCATAGCTTAGCCTAGTGTTCTTTAAATGTGATTAGAACACTTTCATCAGCCCACAGTTGGGTATAATCATCTAACACAAAGCCTATTTTATAATATGTGTTGACTTCATGTAATAATTTACATGAGATCGTGTAATTTATTGAATATTGTACTGAACATGAAAAACAGAATGGTTGTAAGGATTGTAAGTGTATGGGTTGTTTAGCCATACACTACTCAAAATTCAAAGTAGTTTCTACCAAATGGGTATTACTCTTGCTACATCATAAAGCAGAAAAACAATAAGCTGAAACTTCAAAAGTCAAGGACCATCTATATTAGTGGGGTTGGCCAGGTGCTATATGTGTACATGCTTATGCAAAACAAAGAAACACACACTTAGCCTGAAATGGGGAAAGATATTCCAACACAAGGTGATAAGCCCAGAACAGGTAGTGAGGACTCTTTATCTCCGGGTAAGGAAGTGTTTCAGGCCTAAGGCCCCTTGGTGTAGGAGTCAAAGGCTGTGTGGAAGACCATTTCCCAAAATAAACAACAGCTAATCTTCAAGTAGGGGGACTTTGACGGCACCATGTGTTACGTATAGCTCATCTTAAATTCACATGTTAATTGAAGGGCAATTCGTGTTCACTAATTGCCTTTATCCAAAGGAATAAAAGTTCTCCCAACTCTATGAAAGGTAGTCACAATTTGGAGCCAGCATTCAAAGTCAAATGTCTGTGAAGATAGGGAAATAGAGGTTTTCTCTTCCTTGAGATTTACGTTCAAAGAGATAGTTCCCAAGTTCCTGAAAAATGCATGGTGCGATTGAAAAGCTGGCAAAAGTCTTTTTGGTTTTTAGAAAGATTTACATATATATCAAAGGAACAAAGAAAGAATGCAAAAATAAAAGTTTTCTAAAGTAAACGCTCTAAGAAAAAAAAGAGGGGAAATCTTTTGCTCCTTAAAAATTCCACTTTTTCCCTTTTTAGATTTGTATTCACCTTACAAAAGTACATGTGATTTTGAAGACCTTTGTTTCTTTTTTTAAATTTTTTTATTGTTTATTTTTGAGAGAGAGACAGACAGAGAATGAGCAGGGGAAGGACAGAGAGAGAGAGGGAGACACAGAATCGGAAGCAGGCTCCAGGCTCCACACTGTCAGCACAGAGCCCGACATGGGCTTGAACCCATGAACCGTGAGATCATGACCTGAGCCGAAGTCAGATGCTTAACCAACTGAGCCACCCAGGTGCCCTTATTTCTATTCTATGAAGAGGGAGTCATTCTAGGGAAGAAAAGAACTGCTACGTAAGAATGAGATGAGAGAGGCCACCTCCACTGCATATTTTTTTTCAAACAGTGTAACTTTGATCTTCTCTTTCAATCATTATTTACTATTTTTCTTATTTCCTTTATAAACCTTTCTCCTTTGTCTCTATGGGGGAAAAACATCAACAAGTGGAGCAAGAGCAAAAGTCAAAAAGGAAGTGCACACCCTAGGGTAGTGGATAGATGGAGCCTGGTTTTGTGTCATCAAGTGATTCACCGAAGTCACACAACATGTAAGAGGTGGACCTGGGACTTGGACCACAGGTCTTCTGACGACATAGCTGCTAAATGAAAATCCTCTTGTGTCTTTCTTATTTACTGCATAAGTTTAAGAACTGTTGTGGCATCTGGGTAGCTTAGTGTGTTAAGCCTCCATCTCCTGATTTTGGCTCAGGTCGTGATCTCACAGTTTCTGAGTTCAAGCCCTGCGTCGCACTCTGCGCACTGACCTCCCTGAAATTGCTTGGGATTCTCTCTCTCTCTCTCTCTCTCTCTCTCTCATTTTTTCTGGCCCTCCCATGCTCACACCATGTCTCTCTCAAAATAAATAAACTTAAAAAAAAACAGAACTGTGCAAAAGTATGTAGAAGATAGAATTCAAATCATAAAATTATTATAGACATATACATATGGAGAACAGAAGTTTCAGGGTATGCTTCTTAAACAGTGATACTTATCATCCAAATTAGGATTAAACTGTGAAATCATGTCCATCTGCTCTTACCTATTTTTGATTAGTTTTATATTAGCTTTATATCAGTAATCTTTCTTTTGAAAAGTTGCATTGCTAAAAAGAAAAGAATTTGAGAAGTAGTGGGAGAAATAATGATGCAATCAAGCCTGATTTCTACAGCCTGAAATTATTGGTTTGGAAAATTAGTACTTTGGGATAAATACAAAACTCCCTGTGATCGTGAAACTACGGGGGGTAGCCCAGGAATGAGAAGACACCAAGAGTTTATAGCTAATTTATTCCATTTAGCTTTTGATTATAGAGTTTACCTAGCAAGTAGGATCCAATTAAGGTGTGAATCATAATGCACCTGGGGACATTTGTCTGCATGCTCAGAGCTCTCTGTCACCACATGGGATTTTACAGGCACTTGAGGGCACTCCCAAGAGAACAGCCAACAAAACGCTCAGAATCTAGTAAGCAAGACTTGAAAGCACTTCAGTGTTCTTTTCCTGAAAAGCAAAGGCCAGTTTGGACAGTGCTACTTACTCATTCATATTATTAAGACCTGTCAAGAGCTCTTCCTACCAGACTAATAATAGCTTGAAGTCAAAAGTCTCTATGAGACACCAGGGAAAAAGGCTCCATAAACCTCCCTTTCACAGAGTTACTCTGTGGAGATACTATGTCATTCCTGATGCTGATTTATGTTTATTCCAGGGTAAGGCTCTACACTAGGCTTGACAGAGACATTGGCAATTATCTGAGTAAAGTGGTGACAACACTGAGAATTTTGCTCCATTTTTTACATGCCTCATCTTATACAGAGAATCCTATGTTCTTCTCTGGCCCCAGCTTTTGTAATGCAGAATATGGAAAAGATAAAGAATGAGGGAGGGGGCACCTGGGTGGCTCAGTCAGTTAAGAACCCAACTCTTGGTTTTGGCTTAGGTCATGATCTCACAGTTCGTGAGTTTGAGCCCCACATTGGGTTCTGCACTGATGGTGTGGAGCCTGTTTGGGATTGCACCATGTGTTAACAAGGCATAAAGAATTAGAAAGTCATAGGATACACACACCCAAATTTGGGTAAACAAGATTAGGTAAATAAGATTAGGCAAACTGGGCAAAGGCCCCCAGTATAAGACAAAGGTATAGGAATAGGAAGCCTCAGGATGAAAGCATCAAAAATGAGTTAAACAAGATTAGGCATTCAGGGCAGAAACGCCCCCCAACTTAGTATAATAGCAGAAAGCTGCTTTCACAGGAAGGAAGGACAAAAACAGAAAAACAGGACTTTAGACTGTAGCAGCACAAAGTTGCCCAGAGCTGGAGCTAATTTGCAAAAGAAAGGTGCCTTGCTGACCCTGAGGTAGCAGGCTCTGTCCTTCTTGCCCCCTAGGCCAGTTTAGGTAAACCGAGGTGGTGCTTCATGTCTGCTGTAAACAACCTTCCACCCAGCTCCAGGATTTTGTTTTGTATTGACCCAAACCCCTAACCCTGCATATCTTCAAAACCCCTTTTCCCCACACCCATGAGTTAATGTTCACGATTTCATTGTCTCTTTGTGCAAGTCCATCACACTTGTAAGCCTTCTGATCCTAATAAAAACAGAGCAAGGACTCTTACTCCGGGCTCTTGTCTCCTCCTGGACATTAGCCTTCTTGCATCTTAATCCTGCATCTGCTATGTTGCTGGACAAGAGAGCACTTCAGACCTGGAGTCTACGACAAAGAATGAGGCAGGACTATGAGTACTGTGGGTCAGTTGTAGGTCAGCTGGCAGTGCTAGACCCCTCTGAAGCCTCTAGGGAGGCAAGCTCCTTTCCCATTCTCCAGAAAAAGGTTTCACCCATTGGTTCTACTCACTCTTTTTGGGACTGTTGGAGAACAGGCACATTCATGCAGGATCAAGCCAACCCTCCCTTCTACATCAGTCCATGCATCACACCAGTGCAAGCTCTTCTGAGCGTCATCTACCCTTCTTTTTGGCTCTTCCGTTATTTTTTCCGTCTACTGGATTATTGCTTTCAGTACACAACATTCTGTAACATCTCTCATCTTAAAGCTTTTTTTTTGTCCACCTCTCTCCTCCCAAACACTGCCTTATTTCTCTGCTCTATTTGAAGCAAAACCTTAAACAAATTTTCTTGACTTGCCACCCTTATTTCCTCTCCCTCTGTTCGGTCTTGATCTCACCCCAATCAAGACTGTATCCACATAACTCCAAAGCAAGTGTTCTTGTCAATGTCACCAGTGACTAGGACCTCTATTTAACAAGTGGAGTGAGAAGTTCTTAGGTCTCAACTTGCTCAACAATTGATCACCTTCTCCAAATGTTAAATTGCCACAGGGTCTCAATCTTAGGACTCTTCCTCCTCATTATCCACACCACTTAGTCATTTGGTTCCATACCTTAAAGAGAACGTACACATTGATGTTTCCTAAATTTATATCTCTAGCTTTGATCTCTCTCTGGACCTTCAAACTTGAATAGTCAAATGTCTCTTTCATATATCCACTTACATGTCTAATCAGCATTTCAAATTTATCATCCCAAACCAAAATCCCTCCTGGACTCTTCTCTTTCTCTAATACTCCACAAGCAACTAATTGCCTCTCTATTCAAAATATATTCAGGGAACGCCTGGGTGGCTCAGTCGGTTAAGTGTCCAACTTTGGCTCAGGTCACAATCTCACAGCTAGTGAGTTCAAACCCCGCGTTGGGTTCTGTGCTGACAGCTCAGAGCCTGGGGCCTGCTTCAGATTCTATGTCTCCATCTCTCTCTGCCCCTCCCCTACTCGTGTGCGCATGTGTGCATGCTCTCTCTCTCTCTCAAAAATAAATATTTTTTAAAAATTTTATTGTAAGTTAAATCATGCCATTTACTTACCTAAACCTTCCAAATGGCTTCCCATCTCATTAAGAATGAAATGTTTCACTCCCTTCCAACTGCACTGGCCTTTTTGCTATTCATAGAACAACTGATGCATGCTCCCTCCTCATGGCCTCTGTTTTTGCTTTCCCTTTGGCCTGGAAAACTCTTTGCCCAAATAACCACATGGTTCGATCCCTTGTGCTTTCAAGTATGGGTACAAATATGGGTTCAAGTATGTTATTCATCATGGAACTCTTCATTGACCACCACTTTCCCATCTACCCATTCTCTCCACTCCCATTTATCTGCCTTCATTTTTTTTTCTTCATAGCACTTATCACCATTTGACATATACACCTTTTAAAAAACATTATCTTCTGCCTTGAAATAGAATGTAAATGTAAACTTCATAAGAGCAGGAATTTCCTACTTTTGTTTTGCTATAACCCTAACATCTCAAACAGTGCCTGATGTATAGTTGTCACTCAGAAACATTTTTGAAATGAATGAATGAAGCATACTGAATCTCTCTCTAAGGATCTAGAGGGTGAAAATTTTCTCTGTGTTCATATTGATATAGGAAAGTTGAAGGGACTCCATCTTAGAAAGGCTCCATCTTTGCGGGGTTTTTTTGTTGATTGTTTTTGTTTTTGTTTTTGCCAGGCCCCATTTCAGAATAAGCCAAAGAAGCTATGTTCCCACTTTAAGGAGAAAGCAAAAAAGTTAGTCATTCTCTGAGTTCTGTCCTAGGTCCCAAACACCTAATAGCATCTAAGAGCCAGATCCCAAACCTGTTCCAGGACATTAGCTTTGAACAAACCTCTCTGCCACTGGCATCAACATCCCCTACATTTGGTGATTTATGGAATAACACCTATTGTTCACTTGGCTTTTGCCTTTGATTAGACACTACCCTGGATCCTGAAGGAACATGTACCCTAGGTCCCTTTCCAGTATAAACCCCTAACTCCAAGTAACAACAAGACTTGTGCTTCTTTCATTTCTGAGTCTCACAGACACTCCATCTGCTATCCTCTGTCACTTACCCCATTCAATCAACTCTGCTTATACTTTCTCTGGTTCACTCTACTTTCACTTTCTCTGATTTCTTTTGATTTCTATCCTGCATGAGGCCAAGGACCCTCTTGGCTGGTCCTATGGGACCCCCGCTTCTGGGTCCTCGGACATAGCCTGCCTGCATCAATATTAAGATTCAATTTCCCCTTTTCACTGGCTTCAAGAATGCTTAACACTAAACTAGAGACCTATCTTTTAACCTCAACTCCAGCTGCCTTCCTCCTTTGTGTTCTGTCATGACTTTCCAATTAATATATTTTTTTTATTTTGTAATTTTATTATATTAATTTTCATTACCTCCCTTAATTCCATTCTTTAAATTTGTGAAATATTAGCAAGGATGTAACATATTTCATGGTTAACAGATAAAACTTTTTTTTCATTTATTTATTTTTGAGAGACAGAGAGAGCACAAGTGGGGAGGGGCAGAGAGAGAAGGAGACAGAATCCAAAGCAGGTTTCAGGCTCTGAGCTGTCGGCCCAGAGCCCGACGCAGGGCTCGAACTCACAAACTGTGAGATAATGACCTGAGCCGAAGTCGGACGCTTAACCGACTGAGCCACCCAGGTACCCCAACAGATAAAACTATTTAAAAAAAAAAAGAAAAACAAATAAAGACATGAAAATCTATCAATTTTTATTTTGTGATACAAAGAATTCTAAAAGAACTCTTCAGATCACTTATAAAGATACCTTTAAGAGTCTTCCTAAAATAGTTTTTATAACAGTCAAATAATTAAATTAAAATTAATATATTTATTTGGGTTTATTTCTGCAAAAAGCATGGGAAGACCAATTTTAGGAAAGTGTAGTTAAACCCTATAGGAATATGGAATTCCAAAATGATCTTTTTTCATGAGCTGGAATGATTTTCTTTTTTTTTTTAATGTTATTTATTTATTTTTGAAAGAGACAGAGACAGCATGATCAGGGAGGGGCAGAGAGCAAGGGAGAGAGAGGATCTCAAGTAGGCCTTGTGTTGTCAGCACAGAGCCCAACAAGGGGCTCAAACCCAGGAAACAATGAGATCATGACCTGAGCCAAAATCAAGAGTCGGTCACTTAACCTACTGAGCCACCCAGGTGCCCCGGAATAATTTTCAATGGTCTCCAAACAGCATTTTCTTATTAGTAATATATTTTAATAATGATGTTGGAAAAATAGGCAAGTCTGTTTTTTTTCCCCCTGAAAAGATGCATACACACACATTAGGAAGTAATTCCTAATCAGACTCTATTGACTTCCTAATGGATTTTGTGTTAGTTTCTTGGAGAGACTGTTTTTTGGCAAGGTAAACATATTTGCAGAAGAAAATGATTCAACTTTAGCCACATGTCATTTTTGAATGAAAATAACATATTACTCATCAAGCAACTGGTTACTGACTTGATTCAGTATTCCCTCCACCCTTCAACAAGCTGATGAACAACTAAATTCCTTTTTTATAAACCCTTGAAATTGGCCTTTGATTTCAAGTGCATTGAGAATGTGGGCTCAAGAACAGTTGAAAGAAAAGTCATTCACCAAATATTCTCTTCTGAATGATCACTGACTACACTATAGCATACAAGTGCACTTCTGAATGAGTATTTGTGTATGTGTGTGTGTGTATGTGTGAATTGCAAAGTAAAACATAATAAATACATAGGGTACATATTGTACATGAATTTAATAAAATTTTTTAAAACCCCAAGTTAAAATTTTTTCTTTGAAAGATGAAATCTTAGTTTCACTCTGTGATGGGCAGAATTTTAACATGGCCCCTGTCTTAGTCTATTCCAGCTACTGTAACTAAATACTACAGACTGAGCAGCTTATCAACAGAAATTTATTACTCATGGTTTGGAGGCTGGAAGGCCAAGATTAGGGTAACAGCATGGTTGAGCGAGGGCCCTCTTCTGTGTCGAAAATACTTCTCTCCAAGTTCTCAACTTCTCTCCAAGTTCTCTCCAAGTTCAGGGGGCAAAGTATGTCCCCTGAGCCTCATTTATAACAGTACTAATCCCATTCGTGTGAGCCTTGCCCTCATGACATAGGCACTTTCCAAAGTCCCCACCTCCTAATACCATCATTTTTGTGGGTTAGAATTTCAACATACGAATGTGGGGGACATTCAGATCCTACAAGCGCCCAAGATTCCCACCCACCATCGTACTCACCCTATATAATCCTCTCCCTTCAAATGTGGGCAGAAACTGTGAACATAATGGGATTTTACTCCTGTGACCAGGTTACTTATCAGTTAATCAACTGGGATATCATCGCGAGCAGGCCTGATCTAATCAGAGGACATTTTAGAACTATATTAGGCTTTCAAAGGTGCAACCTCAGAAAGATAGGCCCCTACTGGCCCTGAAGAAGTAAACTTCCCTGAGTTTTACAGCTGCCAGAAATACATTTTGCCACCTGAGCATGGAAGAGGGCAAAGCCCCCAGATAAGAACCCACCCCCAGGCAGCATCTTGATTACAGCCCTCTGAGAAGCCCTACCATGGAGGGCCTCGCTAAGCCTTAATTGGATCCCTGATCCACTGAAACTATGATATAATTAATGTGTATTGTGTTAAGCCACTAAGTTTATGGTAATTTGTTACACAGCAATAGAAATCTAATACACATGTCAAATTTAAATGTTAAATTTGATAAGTGCAGCAGCCTAAAAATAGAGTTAAGATTTTTTAAAGGTTATGATTCCATGAGCAAAAAATAATTATTATTGTGGAAAGGCTAATGTAAAGTTTGTTTCAAACAGATGAACACAGGGGAAGGGAAGGAAAAATAAAATAAGATAAAAACAGAGAAGGAGGCAAACCGTAAAAGACTCTTAACAGAGAACAAACTGAGGGTTGCTGGAGAGGAGATGGTTAAGAGATGGGCTAAATGGGTGATGGGCATTAAGGAGGGCTCTTGTGATGAGCACTGGGTGTTACATGTAAGTGATGAATCACTAAATTCTACTCTTGAAACCAATATTATGCTATATGTTAACTTGAAATTAAATTAAAAAAAAACCTTTGCTTCAACCATTGAATGGCACTATATATATTTTCTGACCATTGGTTTGGCAAAATTGAAAATATTGGCATCTTTCAATTTAAAATGTTTAAATAATTTTTTAAATGTTCACAGAAGGTAAAATAGCAAAAAGTCATTTAGAATATCACAGTTAATGTCTCTAATAATTAGCATGGCAATGAACACATTGCTAATGAAGTAGAAAACATAGATTTGATTAAATATAGAGTAAATAAAAGTCTTATAATAATTTTTGAAGTAAAGTGGCAGGACAGATGCATTATTCTAGAACAATAACAAAAAAAAAATCTCTTTTTGCTGACAATACTTCTCTTCGGGCTTAATTTTTATGTTAGGATTCTCACTTAACATATTCCTATGTTAGGAATACCACCCCAAATAGCAGGCTAGCCAGATTGAGTGAATTATAATCCTACTTCTGATTTAAAGGTCACAAATTTTGCCAAGTCTCACTTGTGAAGCTGGGGTCAGCTTTAGAATCACATAATTAGGCACAATGCAGTTCACATGACAGACATTACATCATAAAAAAACCTTTAGTCTTTAGGGAGCTGGAGATCAACAAGGAAGTTAAATCTGACAGACTGCCCGGATTCCAGCTCATCGCCAAAGCGAAGGTGTTATTAATGGTCCAGCTCTCACATTTCTTAGAGATTCTAAGTGACTCCTGCTGCATCTATGCAATTTAAGACAGGCTGGCTAAGTCGGAATGGCACAAAAACAGTTTGAGAGGAGACACTAGTTATAAAGTAGAGCTATACCTCTGGCTTTTTAATATATCTCCCTTCTTTCCTGTTCAGCTATTCTATCTTCCTTCCGGGGATTGATGGATTTGCATTTTGAAAACAGGTCTCTGTTACTTGCTCTCAGAGCAGCTTGTACTTGTATTTTGCAGCACTTTGCATGCTTGTGATTATTTAATAATTTGTAAATATTTACTGATCATCCATTTTCTTGGGGATTCTCTGAGCTTCATGTGGGCAAGTCTGCACCTCTAGGATCTGCCACAATTTCCCTGGTGGCCAGCAAACACCAGGAGCATAAAGGAGATATTCAGTAAAGCCTTGTTTTTGACTTGTCTTTAGAGCTCCTTTTCTGAGATCTGGTTCTCCATTCATACTTTCCCCTGATTTATCCCTATTAAAATTGCAGCAGAGCAGAAAAACATAGCAGTGATTTCCTCTGAAACTCAAATTCTTCTAGGAGAGTAGTTCTTAACCAGGAATCTTTTTTTTTCTTTCTAAAATTCCAATGTCCATGTCCCATTAAATTAAAATCTCTGGGGGTTGGAGTTTAAGCATCAGAAAATTTCAAGTCCCTGGATGATTCAGTTAGCACTGAGAACCACAGCACTAAGCCTGAAGTTCCCAAAATTCAGGGTGTAGAGAATCAGCTGGAGTGGCTGTGAAAAACTTGTATCTCTCAGTCCCAATGTGATTGTCTAGAGAGTTGTTCCAAGTCCTCTCCTTTGCCACTTAAGTATGCAATGCCTTCCCACCCCTTGGTTTCTGCTGAGCCATGTGACTTCTTTTAACCAATGGGATGTTACCAGATAGGACACAGGCAGAGCCTTGAAAGAACACCTAAGTGATCTAGCTTGCACACTGGCCTTTCTTCCATTGCCACAGGGGGAATATGTTTGGCCTAGCTGGGGTGGTCTCAGGAGGAGGATGAGAGATCAATGGAGCAGACCCAAGTTCAGCCAGCTAAGCCCAACCTAGTTCAGCTGATTCCCAGGTGAATGTGAAAGCCCAGACAAGATTAGCAGAGCTGCCAGTCAATCCTCACCCCAGATAAGCCACCTCCCCTTTCAAAATGGGGTGGGTGCAAAATGCTTCTTGAGGTTTTGTGGTTGCTCATAATATAGCAATAGATAATGGATATAATCCTATATCCTAGATATAGGATTTTTGAAAGAATGTTGGTCAAAAATAATGATTCCAACATAGTCCCTGGGACTTTACACATAGTGGAGGTATTGGGCTGCTCTAAATTTGTATCTGTTGATCACTTTTCGGGCTTCAGTGTACGGCATTTTATTGTTGTTTTGTTGTTGTAAGTGTTCTGATTCGTTTTCTTGGGTGGAGAGGGGATGGAGATACTCTTCATTACCTTGACCACTCACATGTAGTTTTGCTGCATTTGGCAGGGCACTTATTTCTCTCTACTAGAGTCAGAACCACAAATGAAACTCAAGCCAGGATGCCATTCACAACAGAATTTCTATTGCAAGACCCCCAAGATTTCATCTTGGGGTCACAGGCCTATTTAGAAGGTTGTGTCCTCATTCACTAAAGAACCTAAGTCTTCTGTTTCAATAAAAGGATGAAACAAATGAAAAGCGAAAAGTAAACACGACCCTTAGATTAAACTAAATTCAAGTAATGGATGACTTCTCTGAAGCAAAATCACATTGCCCAGCAATGCCTCACTTCCCTCAGGTTCTTTTTTCTTCGATACAGACCCAGAGTCCAACAGTTTTTGAAGGTCATTTTCTTCTTACCAAATGTCATTCGATGAAATCTAATCTTGAATTTTACTATTATATAGACAATATCTCATTTAAGACTCAGAAAAAACGCAAAGATTTAAAATAATTTTTGTGATGCTTTAAAAAAACAAAAAATAAATGAACTGTTAAAAAAAAAAAAAAAGCAATGGGCCCAAAATGTGTGGCACTTGGGTTAGGCCCACATCAACCCAACATTTAATACCTGACCCAATTGCAGTTTCAACCTTTCCCCAATATGTAATCCTAACCAGCCAGTTGGAAATTTTCTAGCCAGCATCAATGAGGTAATCTTCCTCATAGACCCTAACATTCTGCCAAAGAAAGGGGACCTTGCCCAAAATAATCCTTTTTTAAATTTGTGACTTCCGGAGAGGGAGGGAAGATGGCGGCGTAGGAGGATGCTGGGCTCACCGCGCGTTCTGCTGATCACTTAGATTCCACCTACACCTGCCTAAATAACCCAGAAAACCGCCAGAGGATTAGCAGAACGGAGTCTCCGGAGCCAAGCGCAGACGAGAGGCCCACGGAAGAGGGTAGGAAGGGTGGCGAGGCGGTGCGCGCTCCGCGGACTGGCGGGAGGGAGCCGGGGCGGAGGGGCGGCTCGCCGGCCAAGCAGAGCCCCCGAGTCTGGCTGGCAAAAGCAGAGGGGCCTGACAGACTGTGTTCCGACAGCAAGCGCGGCTTAGCGTCTGGGAGGTCATAAGTTAATAGCTCTGCTCAGAAAGCGGGAAGGCTGAAGGACAAAAGGAGGGAGGGCTGATGAGCCCCCGGATGACAGAGCTCAGTTTGGTGGGGAACAAAGGCGCTCGCCAGCGCCATCTCCCCCCCCCCATCCCCCAGCCAAAATCCCAAAGAGAACCAGTTCCTGCCAGGGAACTTGCTCATTCCGTGCAAACACCCAACTCTGTGCTTCTGCGGAGCCAAACCTCCGGCAGCGGATCTGACTCCCTCCCGCTGCCACAGGGCCCCTCGTGAAGTGGATCACCTAAGGAGAAGCGAGCTAAGCCTGCCCCTCCTGCCCCCGTGCACCTTGCCTACCCACCCCAGCTAATACGCCAGATCCCCAGCAACACAAGCCTGGCAGTGTGCAAGTAGCCCAGACGGGCCACGCCACCCCACAGTGAATCCCGCCCCTAGGAGAGGGGAAGAGAAGGCACACACCAGTCTGACTGTGGCCCCAGCGGTGGGCTGGGGGCAGACATCAGGTCTGACTGCAGCCCCACCCACCAACTCCAGATATACACCACAGCACAGGGGAAGTGCCCTGCAGGTCCTCACCACTCCAGGGACTATCCAAAATGACCAAACGGAAGAATTCCCCTCAGAAGAATCTCCAGGAAATAACAACAGCTAATGAACTGATCAAAAAGGATTTAAATAATATAACAGAAAGTGAATTTAGAATCATAGTCATAAAATTAATTGCGGGGCTTGAAAACAGTATAGAGGACAGCAGAGAATCTCTTGCCACAGAGATCAAGAGACTAAGGAACAGTCACGAGGAGCTGAAAAGCGCTTTAAACGAAATGCAAAACAAAATGGAAACGACGACAGCTCGGATTGAAGAGGCAGAGGAGAGAATAGGTGAACTAGAAGATAAAGTTATGGAAAAAGAGGAAGCCGAGAGAAAGAGAGATAAAAAAATCCAGGAGTATGAGGGAAAAATTAGAGACCTAAGTGATACACTAAAAAGAAATAATATACGCATAATTGGTATCCCAGAGGAGGAAGAGAGAGGGAAAGGTGCTGAAGGGGTACTTGAAGAAATTATAGCTGAGAACTTCCCTGAACTGGGGAAGGAAAAAGGCATTGAAATCCAAGAGGCACAGAGAACTCCCTTCAGACATAACTTGAATCGATCTTCTGCATGACATATCAGAGTCAAACTGGCAAAATACAAGGATAAAGAGAAAATTCTGAAAGCAGCAAGGGATAAACGTGCCCTCACATATAAAGGGAGACCTATAAGACTCGTGACTGATCTCTCCTTTGAAACTTGGCAGGCCAGAAAGGCTTGGCACGATATCTTCAGTGGGCTAAACAGAAAAAATATGCAGCCGAGAATCCTTTATCCAGCAAGTCTGTCATTTAGAATAGAAGGAGAGATAAAGGTCTTCCCAAACAAACGAAAACTGAAGGAATTTGTCACCACTAAACCAGCCCTACAAGAGATCCTAAGGGGGATCCTGTGAGACAAAGTACCAGAGACATCACTATAAGCATAAAACATACAGACATCACAATGACTCTAAACCCATATCTTTCTATAATAACACTGAATGTAAATGGATTAAATGTGCCAACCAAAAGACATAGGGTATCAGAATGGATAAAAAAACAAGACCCATCTATTTGCTGTCTACAAGAGACTCATTTTAGATCTGAGGACACCTTTAGATTGAGAGAGTAGATTGAGAGAGTTTAGATGGAGAACTATTTATCATGCTACTGGAAGCCAAAAGAAAGCTGGAGTAGCCATACTTATATCAGACAAACTAGACTTTAAATTAAAGGCTGTAACAAGAGATGAAGAAGGGCATTATATAATAATTACAGGGTCTATCCATCAGGAAGAGCTAACAATTATAAATGTCTATGCGCCGAATACTGGAGCCCCCAAATATATAAAACAATTACTCGTAAACATAAGCAACCTTATTGATAAGAACGTGGTAATTGCAGGGGACTTTAACACTCCACTTACAGAAATGGATAGATCATCTAGACACATGGTCAATAAAGAAACAAGGGCCCTGAACGATACATTGGATCAGATGGACTTGACAGATATATTTAGAACTCTGCATCCCAAAGCAACAGAATATACTTTCTTCTCAAGTGCACATGGAACATTCTCCAAGATAGATCATACACTGGGTCACAAAATAGCCCTTCATAAGTATACAAGAATTGAAATTATACCATGCATACTTTCAGACCACAATGCTATGAAGCTTGAAATCAACCACAGGAAAAAGTCTGGAAAACCTCCAAAAGCATGGAGGTTAAAGAACACCCTACTAACGAATGAGTGGGTCAACCAGGCAATTAGAGAAGAAATTAAAACATATATGGAAACAAACGAAAATGAAAATACAACAATCCAAACGCTTTGGGACACAGCGAAGGCAGTCCTGAGAGGAAAATACATTGCAATCCAGGGCTATCTCAAGAAACAAGAAAAATCCCAAATACAAAATCTAACAGCACACCTAAAGGAAATAGAAGCAGAACAGCAAAGGCAGCCTAAACCCAGCAGAAGAAGAGAAATCATAAAGATCAGAGCAGAAATAAACAATATAGAATCTAAAAAAACTGTAGAGCAGATCAACGAAACCAAGAGTTGGTTTTTTGAAAAAATAAACAAAATTGACAAACCTCTAGCCAGGCTTCTCAAAAAGAAAAGGGAGATGACCCAAATAGATAAAATCATGAATGAAAATGGAATTATTACAACCAATCCCTCAGAGATACAAACAATTACCAGGGAATACTATGAAAAATTATATGCCAACAAATTAGACAACCTGGAAGAAATGGACAAATTCCTAAACACCCACACTCTTCCAAAACTCAATCAGGAGGAAATAGAAAGCTTGAACAGACCCATAACCAGCGAAGAAACTGAATCGGTTATCAAAAATCTCCCAACAAATAAGAGTCCAGGACCAGATGGCTTCCCAGGGGAGTTCTACCAGACGTGTAAAGCAGAGATAATACCTATCCTTCTCAAGCTATTCCAAGAAATAGAAAGGGAAGGAAAACTTCCGGACTCATTCTATGAAGCCAGTATTACTTTGATTCCTAAACCAGACAGAGACCCAGTAAAAAAAGAGAACTACAGGCCAATATCCCTGATGAATATGGATGCAAAAATTCTCAATAAGATACTAGCAAATCGAATTCAACAGCATATAAAAAGAATTATTCACCATGATCAAGTGGGATTCATTCCTGGGATGCAGGGCTGGTTCAACATTGGCAAATCAATCAACGTGATACATCACATTAACAAAAAAAAAAGAGAAGAACCATATGATCCTGTCAATCGATGCAGAAAAGGCCTTTGACAAAATCCAGCACCCTTTCTTAATAAAAACCTTGTGAAAGTCGGGATAGAAGGAACATACTTAAACATCATAAAAGCCATTTATGAAAAGCCCATAGCTAACATGATCCTCAATGGGGAAAAACTGAGAGCTTTTTCCCTGAGATCAGGAACACGACAGGGATGTCCACTCTCACAGCTGT
Source organism: Panthera pardus (assembly GCF_024362965.1). Classification (NCBI taxonomy): domain Eukaryota; kingdom Metazoa; phylum Chordata; class Mammalia; order Carnivora; family Felidae; genus Panthera; species Panthera pardus. The sequence continues at coordinate 27,784,914 of NW_026526655.1, forward strand.
TGTTTAACATAGTGCTGGAAGTTCTAGCTTCAGCAATCAGACAACAAAAGGAAATCAAAGGCATCAAAATTGGCAAAGATGAAGTCAAGCTTTCACTTTTTGCAGATGACATGATATTATACATGGAAAATCCGATAGACTCCACCAAAAGTCTGCTAGAACTGATACATGAATTCAGCAAAGTTGCAGGATACAAAATCAATGTACAGAAATCAGTTGCATTTTTATACACTAACAATGAAGCAACAGAAAGACAAATAAAGAAACTGATCCCACTCACAATTGCACCAAGAAGCATAAAATACCTAGGAATAAATCTAACCAAAGATGTAAAAGATCTGTATGCTGAAAACTATAGAAAGCTTATGAAGGTAATTGAAGAAGATATAAAGAAATGGAAAGACATTCCCTGCTCATGGATTGGAAGAATAAATATTGTCAAAATGTCAATACTACCCAAAGCTATCTACACATTCAATGCAATCCCAATCAAAATTGCACCAGCATTCTTCTCGAAACTAGAACAAGCAATCCTAAAATTCATATGGAACCACAAAAGGCCCTGAATAGCCAAAGTAATTTTGAAGAAGAAGACCAAAGCAGGAGGCATCACAATCCCAGACTTTAGCCTCTACTACAAAGCTGTAATCATCAAGACAGCATGGTATTGGCATAAAAACAGACACATAGACCAATGGAATAGAATAGAAACCCCAGAACTAGACCCACAAACGTATGGCCAACTCATCTTTGACAAAGCAGGAAAGAACATCCAATGGAAAAAAGACAGTCTCTTTAACAAATGGTGCTGGGAGAACTGGACAGCAACATGCAGAAGGTTGAAGCTAGACCACTTTCTCACACCATTCACAAAAATAAACTCAAAATGGATAAAGGACCTGAATGTGAGACAGGAAACCATCAAAACCTTAGAGGAGAAAGCAGGAAAAGACCTCTCTGACCTCAGCCGTAGCAATCTCTTACTCGACACATCCCCAAAGGCAAGGGAATTAAAAGCAAAAGTGAATTACTGGGACCTTATGAAGATAAAAAGCTTCTGCACAGCAAAGGAAACAACCAACAAAACTAAAAGGCAACCAACGGAATGGGAAAAGATATTTGCAAATGACATATCAGACAAAGCGCTAGTATCCAAAATCTATAAAGAGCTCACCAAACTCCACACCCGAAAAACAAATAACCCAGTGAAGAAATGGGCAGAAAACATGAATAGACACTTCTCTAAAGAAGACATCCGGATGGCCAACAGGCACATGAAAAGATGTTCAACGTCGCTCCTTATCAGGGAAATACAAATCAAAACCACACTCAGATATCACCTCACGCCAGTCAGAGTGGCCAAAATGAACAAATCAGGAGACTATAGATGCTGGAGAGGATGTGGAGAAACGGGAACCCTCTTGCACTGTTGGTGGGAATGCAAATTGGTGCAGCCTCTCTGGAAAGCAGTGTGGAGGTTCCTCAGAAAATTAAAAATAGACCTACCCTATGACCCAGAAATAGCACTGCTAGGAATTTATCCAAGGGATACAGGAGTACTGATGCATAGGGGCACTTGTACCCCAATGTTTATAGCAGCACTCTCAACAATAGCCAAATTATGGAAAGAGCCTAAATGTCCATCAACTGATGAATGGATAGAAATTGTGGTTTATATACACAATGGAATACTACGTGGCAATGAGAAAAAATGAAATATGGCCTTTTGTAGCAACGTGGATGGAACTGGAGAGTGTGATGCTAAGTGAAATAAGCCATACAGAGAAAGACAGATACCATATGGTTTCACTCTTATGTGGATCCTGAGAAACGTAACAGAAACCCATGGGGGAGGGGAAGGAAAAAAAAAAAAAAAAAGAGGTTAGAGTGGGAGAGAGCCAAAGCATAAGAGACTGTTAAAAACTGAGAACAAACTGAGGGTTGATGGGGGGTGGGAGGGAGGGGAGGGTGGGTGATGGGTATTGAGGAGGGCACCTTTTGGGATGAGCACTGGGTGTTGTATGGAAACCAATTTGACAGTAAATTTCATATATTAAATAAATAAATAAATAAATAAATAAATAAATAAATAAATAAATAAATTTGTGACTTCCTTGTCCCAACTTTTCTCTGACTTTGAAACTCTCTCCCCTTCTGTAGCCCTCTGGAAGTCCTTTCTATCACTACTGAGCCTATGGCCTGATTCATGAATTGTTCAATAAAGTCCGGTGGTTCTGCTGATTTTTGCTGGGCTGGTTCACATGTCTAGAGGAAGTCCAGCTGTCAACTGATCTAGGCTGGTTGTTGTGGGTTGAACTGTGTCCCCTCAAATTTCTACAGAAGTCCTAACTCTTAGTACCTCACAATGTGACCTTATTTGGAAAATTTTATGCAATTGTCTTTTAAATCAGATAGAAGAAAATAGTTTCAAACTTCCTATTTGATAAAGGACTTGTATTCAAAATATACAAAAATTCTGAAACTTGACCATGAAAAAATTAAGAACCCAATTTTTAAAATGGACAAGAGATCTGAACAGACACCACACCAGAAAAGATACACGGATGGCACTCAAGTGTATGAAAAGATGTTCGACAACATTTGTTACTAGGGAAATGCAAATTAATACAACAATGAGATAGCATCACACACTTACTAGAATGGCCAAAATCTACAACACCTGACAATACCAATTGTGTGTGGTGATGAAGAACGAAAGGAACTCTCATCCATTTCTGGTGAGAATCCAATATGTTGCAACCACTTGGCAAGACAGTTTGGGGCAGCAAGACAGTTTGCTTACAAAACTAGAGTTTATCTCACCATATGATCCATCAATTGTGCTTTTAGGTATTTACCCAATGTTCTCTATTAAAACGGAGGTATATTTGAATTATTAGCCTTTATTAACATGAAAAAAATAGAATCATCAGGCTCTGAAAAGTGTTAATAATCCTAACATGCTTAATGGACATGGTGAAAACATTTATAATGAACTTAGAAGTCGTTAGAGCTTATCTAACCCAAGTTATACATAACCATTGTTTCTCTTCCTTTCATTAGCAAGCTCTTTTCCTTACATCTTATTAGCACTATCTCTAGAGGGGAAATGAAACTTTTTTCTTTTGTTTGTTTTAATACAGTCTTTGGGGGAAGGAGGGAGGAAGGAGGCTATGAGTACTACTGACAAATTTTACTGATTGCCACTAGCATTTCCAAAGTTTAGTCTTTACTTTCATAAGAATCATATTTGAAGGGCGCCTGGATGGTTCAGTTGGTGGAGTGTCTGACTTCGGCTCAGGTCATGACCTTGCAGTTTCTGGGTTCAAACCCCATATCTGGCTCTGTGCTGACAGCTCAGCCCCCTCCCCCCCTCAAAAAATAAAATGAAATAAAATAAACATTTTCAAAAAAGAGTCATATTTGAGCTGCTTGTTAAAAATTCAGTTTTATACAACCCATATCACCCTTCCTAAATCATATTTTTTTAGAAGCTGAACCCTAGGGACCTGCATTTTTTTATATGCTCCCAGCCAATTTCAAAGGACTTACATCTGAAAATCAGTGGCCTCTACATTCTTTATGTCCCATACTGCCCTGAATAAACAGGACTTGATTTTAACACAATGATCCTAGGGCACACTGAAAATAGACCCTGCTTGATAAGTTACTGAGAGAACCTAAATCAATATTTCTCAAATGTGAGAGGACAGTCTTCAAAATTTCCTGGGTCTTCTTGCTAAAAATACAAGGTACTAGCCACCACCCCACATCCACTAAATGGGAATTCGAAAACAAGTCTCCTGAGTGAAGTCTGGTGCATACGAAACTACTTTAACTCCTATATTATTAAATGGTACAGTGAAAAGAATTAAGTTTAGCTTTGCTGAGTTCACGGTACTCAGGGAAATTGTCTGGTACTGCGACTCTCCCTTGTAGATAATTACAATGTTTAAAATCAGGCCAATGCATGCGAACACTTGCCCAAAGTGACATGATAAAAACAGAAATAACAACAAAAGAGAGATTTAGGTAAGAATGATCTAGAGAGGTCAACACAAAGAATGACAGCTTGGAGGATCTATTTACTTGAAATCTATTTGTTACCTCTATGTCCATGACCTGATAGGAAGAAAAATATCCAATTGGGAAATAAGGCAAATGTGGGAGGCATGTCCTCCCCATGTCATCCTGGGACACTGTTTAATAGGTTCCCTTAAGGATTAGTTACTTAGGGGATATTCCAGTGTTTGACTTTCCTCTTTACTTTTACTATAGCTCAGACCCTGAAGTTACATGTAAACTTGTAGACTTCTGTCCTTTAGAAAAAGATAGCCACACAGGTTATGGTTTTATCATCCTGTAAAACATTAACTATTTTGTATAAACTTAGCAGTCTCATTCTAACATTCTTTTGTTAAAAATGTTTTTCCTAATCCACATATAAATCCATGTCCCTCAAATACTCTGAATAAACTTACCATCATACTAGTCTCCTCATTCATTAGCTGAAAAAAGTCTTTGATGACGCTGCCCATTCTATATTTGTGTAAGAACCACATATTTAACTTTTGAGAATTACACTTGGCAATTCTCTTAAATGTTATTGTAATGTATGTAGAGGTATTAGTTTTTCTTCCTCTCTCTTACCTGACACTCCTCCTTACCTGACACATTCTCAGGATGAGAATATTTTTTAAATCCTGAGAATCCTATCTTAATCACTCCTTCAAATGTTTTCATTTCTCTGTGTTCTTTACCTCGCCTCTTAGCACCCTTTTTACCTATATGCTGGCACTTTACGTCGTCAATATATTTAGATTTTCTTTTATTTTATGCATTCCTCTTGCCTTCTGAGAGACTGCTAATCTTCCAAGCCACTTATTCTTTACCTGTGTCCCTCCCGCTTTTTGTCTTATGCTTTATTTTTACCAGTAGATTTTTCCTGTTATATTTCCATTTCCTTGTAATTTCTCATTGCCCTTAAATTTCTTGTTTTCATTTGCTAATGTCTTCCTTATCTACTCAAGGATTCTTAATATGCTTTATTTTTTAATTTTTGTTCTGTTTCTACCATCAATCCAGCTTGAGAGGGCATATGCTGCTTAGCCGTCATTCCTTCTTCATGATAGCTGTAGTCCTCAGGTGTCTTGGCATTTGGGATGGTGAGCCTGTGTTTTCTTCTGACGCCACTCTGCCTGGTACTTGCCTTTTGTAAAGTGGAGGGGCTAGAGATCCAGCCTAGCAAGGTTTTGCACTGCCCTGATTTTTCCCTGCCGGCAACATAGTGAAGAGGCAGATAATGACCACACCAGAGCAAAGTCAGGGAGAGAGGCAAGAGCACAACTCAAAAGTTTGTCTCCCTTGACTGCCCTTGTGGAAACAGGTCCTCACAGCTCTCCACTCATCTCCAGCTTCCCCATGGCTTCCTTCAATATTGTTGATTCTGTTACTCTGAGTTTCCAGAATTTATACATCTCCTTTACTTCATAGTTTGTTCAGGGTTCATTTGGGGGCAGAGGAGCCAGAAGCCCACCAGCCAGAAGCACCGTCTTAACATGAACCTATAAGCTCCATTCTGTGAAAAGCCTGCTTCTTCAGGGTATTCACTGCCTCACGGAAGCCTTGTGAGTTTGTCTGATTGACAGACCTCAGATCACATGTCTTTGCTCATACGAAAGTGATTCGGAGAGATTGAGTTGGCTTCTAACTTCAGACAGCAACACGAACTGTGTGGGAAATATTTTGCGAAAAGTATTCACAAAAGGGTCAGCAGCTATGAAGTTGACAAAAGTCTGCCGCACTGATGATGTATCTCACGATAAAACTAACTGTTGTATCAGCTCAAAAGTAGACATTTTATTTGAAGAACTTCAAAGAAACATATCTGGAGGGGATGAAGAATATAAAACACCATATATTTGCTAGCAAGAATGAAATACCTTTTTTATAAAGAGACTGACTATTCCAATAATAGACTACCATTTTAAGATAGCATGCAATGAGCTGAAAAAAACTAAAAGGTATCATTTTTATCTAATGCAGAATTAACACATCCAATTAAAAATTAAAACATTAGTGTGATTAATCAAAATATGTTCCAATTTCTTCCACCTTTCTATTACCTTCTATTTTCTGAATTATTTATTAAATTACTTATTTTATGAAAACATGTCATTGTACCAACCAACAGGTGTTTAGAACAAAATTAAGCAAATGATGTAGTATGAATTTCCTAATAAATTTTGTCTCCTCTGAGATTTCTCTTACTCTCTCATGAATTCAAGTATTTAAAGGATGTTAGCTGTATTTTTCAGCACTTCTGGAGCCTATAGCACGTCTAATCTACATCACTGGCACAAAAAGAAGTCATTGTATTGTTTTCCTATATGGGACAGATAATTTTCCATATCTCTCACTGCAAGGTTCCTGCTGCTGTCTCATTTCAGCCATGTATTCTGCATCTTTGTAAGGCCTCAAAAAATGTTTTCTAACATTTTTGTTAATCATAGCAAGGCACTCTCTGAGATCAAGGTTCTCTGGATGGTTTTATTCACCCATTCTAGAATGAGGATAGCCCTATCCAGAGTCAGTATTTGAGAACTGAAAAACTGAGTGCCTTTTTCTCAGTTCCCTCTCTCATCAACTTAAGGGCTTAAAGATACTTTCTTCCTAAATCTGTGAAGTGTAGCTTGATTTATACAGCCCTCAGGTCAGTTTGATTGTCATTCATTTATCTGGGCAGGTTTGCTGGACAAAGGTTGGATATTTCCCGATCCAGCTGTCAGAAATTACGGTGATTTGATCGTTGCAACATGTGGGGATTCAGGTACACCAATATGTCAGTGGGTAGGAATTTACAATGACAATTTAATAAAGCAAGAGACAACATGGCTAAGAGAGGAAGAGTTTATACAGAGTTTGTTCAGATGAGTCTAATGAGTCAGAGATCCTACGACTACAGTCTTCCCTTACACCATTTGGAGAGCCTCAGGAAACAGAAGCAGGTGGGCTGCAGCAGACATAGTAAGCCTTCGAAGGAACACAGTGATTTAGAGTCTTTGGGCTGATATAGCCCAAAGAGAAAACAGTGGTTGCCCCTTACCCTCCTTGGTTGTATAACAGAGGATTGGAAGAGAAGGAAGGTCATTGTACGTGAGGACACAGACTAGGTACATAAATTTAGTTTGCCCTTAGAATTCTTTTTTTTTTGTGGGGGGGGTGGGGGGATAGGGGGTGCCTGAGTGGCTAAGTTGGTTAAGCATCCAACTTGGGCTCAGGTCATGATCTTGCAGTCTGTGAGTTCGAGCCTCGCCGATGCGGGCTGACAGCTCAGAGCCTGGATCCTGCTTCGAATTCTGTGCCTCCCTCTCTTTCTGCCCCTGCCCAGTTCATATTGTGTCTCTCTCTCTCTTTCTCTCTCTCTCTCTCTCTCAAAAGTAAATAAATAAATAAATAAATAAATAAATAAATAAATAAATAAATAAATAGAATTCTTTTTTTAATGTTTTTTTTTTAATGTTTACTTATTTTTGGGAGAGAGAGACAAAGCACAAGCAGGGGAGGGGGAGGGAGACACAGAATCCAAAGCAGGCTCCAGGCTCTGAGCTATCAGCCCAGAGCTCAATGCAGGGCTTGAACCCATGGACCACGAGATCATGACCAGAGCCAAAGTCGGACACTTAACTGACCGAGCCACCCAGTCACCCCAGTTTTTTATTTTGAGAGAAAGAGAAAGCAGCACACATGTGCACTGGGGAGGGGCAGAGAGAGAAAGGGAGAGAGAGAATCCCATGCTGTCAGCTCAGAGCCTGACATGGGGCTCAAACTCACAGACCGTGAGATCATGACCTGAGCTGAAATCAAGAGTTGGATGCTTAACCTCACTGAGCCCCTGCTCTTAGAATTATGATTGGATTTTTGGATAGAGTAATAATTTTGAGTTCTTCAAATCATCATCTGATTCAACCCCTAGGAAACTTGCCAAAGTTCTGGATAACAATGGAGGTAGAGACAATGTGGAGAGGGAAAGTGATAATAAATTAGATCAATCAGTGTTTGAAGAGAACAACATCATGAGAAATATCTGAGAAACTGAAGGCCCACAAACCAAGTCTGTTTGGGCTGGGAGGTGGTTTTATACAAAAGGGGGAACAGGGGAATGATTCCCATCTAGTTCGATGCAGTGACCGGGGGAGCACGGCAAAAGAACGGCCACCACAATGAGAGAAAGGTGCTGAAGCAGCTTTAGGAAGCACACACTAGCCATTCAGTGATTATTGGAAAGAAAAGGATGCCCCAACATGGTCAGGAGGCAGGTGCCATTCAACAACACAAAAAAGACACCTCCCAGGATTCTAAATGGCAAAGAATAGTGTTAAGGGACAGGCCATGAATCAGATGACTGAGGTTCTGGTGACGTTCCCAGATACCCCTGGGTCAGAATTGGCTTATGTTTAATCACTACTACTTTCATGTTCCTTATCTGTTCCTCCTCCTGCTTAAAATGGAATCGCTGGCTAACTTTTAAGAAGATATGGAGGACAGGTTTTATTTTAAAGTCTGAGGACATCAGTGTGGAGAGTTTGTCATTGGCCTAGGATTTTGGAGTGTTTTATTCACAGCACACTAATGAGAGGCTCATCAAACTCAGAACCATCCACCATGAGAAAAGGATAATATGCCATGAAACAGACTAACTTTGGAGAGGCTAAAATAGAGTAAGAATAGTCAAAACTGTGAAATTATGCAATTGTGATTACTGTCCACTGAAAGAAGACAAAGGGAAAAAATCATAGTGTGACCTATGTTGCTCATTAGGAAGATAATTTATTATAGTAGGTAATACTACTCTCTCCAAGAAAACAGAATGACATTATAATTATGTGCAATAGAGAAGAGATCCCTTTGAACCTGTTCCCAGATGTTCCCTCTGACATGTTAACCTTGCCACACTGACATAACATTTGGTTCAGAAATGCTTATAAATGAAATAAGACATCAACTTCAAGTCCACCCTGATTAATCTTGTTTGAGGATATTTGATTCAGCATTATTAGTATAATATTATAATATCCTGGGTAATAATGACAAGAGAAAGGGGAATTATGGGTGCTAGTAGTTCTCTATTAGCCTAGACCCCAATTTACTATCCATGCAAAATCAGAGAAAATACCTGATGTAGGCAAAACTTACTAATGGTATAAGAAATTTAACTGGTGTCTAAGATCACCATCTTTCCAAAAATGAGTAGGCAAGTTTACTTATCATGAGCCCTAATGTCCCCTAGTTTTTCTTTTCTGGAGCTTAAACACCAAACACATTAGTTAAAATGTTACCACTCCTTTGGAGGGACAGCATGGTGAAATAATATGGTTCCTGGACCCAAAGTCCATTCCCAGGGGTGCCACTTACTGTATCTCCCTGGACAGCTTGCTTAACCTTGATCGGCCTTGTTTTCTCAACTACAAAATGACAAAAGGACACTCATAAGGACTCCAGTAAATTGTAATAGTAGCTGCAAATCTTCATTTCCAGTCCTTTTGCCATATGATTTTTGCAGTTCCTCTCAAAAAACAGGATTCATTTCCTACTCTGCATCTGGTCTGGGTTTCTGACTTTCTATGACCAGCAGAATGTAACAGAAGGGACTTTATTCTCTAAATAATGGTAAAGATGTTGACAATATAATTTAAGAGAGTGACTTTTTCTATTCATATTTGACAATACTCATAACTCTAAACATTGAGTCAGTAAGTTATTCCAGATTTGGACTATTTACATTAATCAAAAACACAAAGATCTCAAAGCCCTCATCTTCAAGAATCTATTATGTTACACAATGCAAAGCTTTCCCTGGACTCTTGGAATGATCCATTTCCTTGTCTTTTTATTTCTCCTGAAAGAAAAAAGCATGAAAGACTTTGGATCAAATTTCAAATGGAATGGTGAAATCAATTGATGAAAAATCATCCCTTTGGCATAAAAACTTACTGGTCTTGTAGTTATCAAATGCTCAAGAAATAATGAGGATATTATAAACTTAACCAAAGACATGAAAGGCCTGTACTTTAAAAACTATAAAAGAATGATAAATGAAATTGAAGATGACACAAACAGATGGAAAGACATTCCATGCTTACTGGACTGTAAGAACAAATACTGTTAAAATGTCTATACTGCCCAAAGAAATCTCTACATTTAATGCAATCCCTATCAAAATACCAATAGCATTTTTTGTTTTTAGAACTAGAACAAACAATCCTAAAATTTGTATGGGACCACAAAAGACCCTGAATAGCCAAAGCAATCTTGAAAAAAGAAAAACAGGGGTGCCTGGGTGACTCAGTTGAGCATCCGACTCTTGATTTCGGTTCAGGTCGTGATCTCACTGTTCGTGAGTTCGAGCCCCATGTTAGGGTCTGCACTGACAACACGGAGCCTCCTTAGGATTCTCTCTCTTTCTCTCTCTCTCTCTCTTGCTCTCTCTCTCTCTCTTCCCCTGTCCCTCCCCTGCTCACACACTCTCTCAAAATAAATCAAAAGAAAAAAAAAAAAGAAAAACAGAAACAGAAACAAAACTGGAGGTATCACAATTCTAGACCTCAATTTGTATCACAAAGCTGTAATAATCAAAACAGTATGGCACTGGCACAAAAACAGATACATAGATCAATGAAGGAGAATATTAAAACTAAAAATAGGCCCACAATTATATGGTCAATTAATCTTTGACAAAGCAGGAGAGAATATCCAATGGAAAAAAGACAGTTTCTTCAGCAAACAGTGCTAGGTAACTGGAGAGCTACATGCAAAACAAGTGAAACTGAACCACTTTCTTACATCATACACAAAAATAATTCAAAATGGATTAAAAACCTAAATGTGAGACAGGAAACCATCAAAATCCTAGAGGAGAACCTGTTTTACATCAGTGATAGCAACTTCTTTCTAGCTATGTTTCCTGAGGCAAGGGAAACAAAAGCAAAAATAAACTATGGGGACTTCATCAAAGTAAAAAGCTCTGCACAGCTAAGGAAATAACCAACAAAACTAAAAAGCAACCCACCGAATGAGAGAAGATATTTGCAAATGACAGATTGGATAAAGCGTACCAAAATCTATAAAGAACTTCTAAACAAAACTCAACACCCAAAAACCAATAATCCAATTATAAATGGGCAGAAAACATGAGTAGACATTTTTCACAGAAGACGCATGGATGGCCAACAGACCCATGAGAAGACACTCACCATCACTGATCATCAAAACTACAATGAGCTATCACCTCACAGTAGCCAGAATGGCTAAAGTCAACAACACAAGAGACAACAGGTGCTGGAGAGGATGTGGAGAAGGGGGAACCCTCGTGCCCTGTTGGTGGGAATGCAAACTGGTGCATCCACTCTGGAAAACAGTATGGAGTCTTCTCAAAAAGTTCAAAATAGAATTAACCTATGATCCAGCAATTTCACTGTTAGGTATTTAAGCAAAGGATACAAAAATACTGACTCAAAGGGATACATGCACCCAGATATTTACAGCACGAATTATCTACAATAGCCAAATTATGGAAATGGCCCCAGTGTACATCAACTAATGAATGAATAAAGAAGATGTGGTATGAATGTGTGTGTGTGTGTGTGTGTGTGTGTGTGTGTGTATGGATATATACATATTGGGACATTATTGGGACATTGGGACATTATTCAGCCATCAAAAAGAATGAAATCTTGCCACTTGCAATGGCACAGATGGAACTAGAGTGTGTTATGCTAAGCAAAATAAGGCAATAAGTGAAAAACAAATTCCACATGATCTCACTCATATGCGAATTTAAGAAACAAAACAAATGAACGTGGTGGGGAGGGAAGAGAGGCAAACCAAGAAACAGACTCTTGAGTGTAAGCTGAGGGCTACCAGAAAGGAGGTGGTAGGGGATGGGTTAAACAGGTGATGGGCATCAAGGAGGGCACTTTTTGTGAGCACTGGATTTGTATGCACATGATGTATCACTAAATTCTACACCTGAAACTAATATCACATTGTATGTTAACTAGCTGAAATTTAAATTAAAATGTGAAGGAAAAAAATAGTGAGAAACAAACAAAATAGTAAGAATAGCTCTTATGTTTTTATAAAATCTATTTAATGTCTGGGTTTTAATACCTGCTTTTGCATCCAATTTATTGTGATGTGTTGTTTTGGGGTGATGCATATGAAGAAAACCAGCCTCACCAAGATACATGGTTAGAAAAACCAGAACCTCATGGACCTGAAAAAAAGGTCTTGAGGACATTCCAGTGGTCCTGGGAACTCACCTTCAGAACAGCCACTCTAAAGCCAACTGGTTGACATGGAGGAGTTACCCTAGTTATACAAAATAAAAGAACGTTTTCCATACCTATAGTTCTGACTAAGCCCTTAAAATTCATGCCTGAGAGGCAAACTGTTCCTGGCAGCAAAATTAGAAGGGCCCATATTTTCCCGTGTTGTAGTGTCAGTTGGGAATTTTTTTTTTACATAAGTCCTGCCCCTTTAGTAAAATGCTTGCTGTAAGAGTGCAGTCCCTGAAACAAAACAAATGAAAAACACATCTTTCTAGCTCCATTCACTTTCTCAGGAATGGGAAGCAATGTGGTTGCACCTGTGTGAATAGAAATAGATGAGAAGAAAAATACATAGAAACAAAACAACCCACAGAAACGGAAAATAAAATCTATAATTTGAGTTATTGGACAATTTTACCTATTAGGGAAAGTGTATTTCCCTGGGAGAATGATAAAATATTATAATAGAAGTATACAGAATGATAGATACTTCCAGCCCTAATAATACCACAATCTCCTCTTTGTAATGCAGGCTCTGCTCGCAATGATATAATGAACAGCATCATCCCTAAGACTTCTTTTGCTGGTTCACAGTAAAAAGTTATGAACAAAATATTGAGGTATGCTTAAAACAGTGAGCATTAAAAGCCTGCATCCATGTACCCTAATTTCATGAGACTTTCCATTTTCCCTACACTTTCAAAATCTCTTTCTTCCTTGATTTAACAACTATTTTAGAGATCTACTTCATTTTAAAATGTGAGGCTTTTAAAAGATGGAGAATACATTTAGTCTTCCTCCATGTTTGTAATAAAATATTACTCAGGAGAGCAACACCAAAATACAAACGGCTTTATTTAAAATAGAGAACACATACAATTACATTAACACATAACTTGGTCTTATGAATCCAACTACAAAATACTAAGCTTTTATTTGTCAAGGACCAAATAAGGGCCTGATTGGAGTAATATTCAAATTGACAACAAAGATAAGGGAAACCAAGCTTATCTTCATCCCCTTGAACCTAATATTAACTGGAACCACTTTGCTTCGACATAGAATCTTAGTAGCCCCATATTCCAGGAAGTGGTGTCAAAGGTTTTGTCAGTGAGTTTTCTAAAGGAAATCACTTCTTCTGCATATTTTGTCACAAGAATAGATTCACTGCTTCAATAAGTATAATGTATAAATGTATAAAATTATATACAAAATGTATAAATTATATGTACTAATAATATCACATTCATACTTTAAGAATTATCATTGATCCTTTTTTTCATTTTTTTAACCTTTTTTAAAAATTTTTAAGTTTACTTATTTTGAGAGACAGAGAGAGCAGAGGAAGGGCAGAAGGAGAAGGAGAGAGAGAGTCCCAGGCTGACAGCATGGAGCCCAACATGGGGCTCAAACTCACAAACTACGACATCATGACCTGAGCCGAAACCAAGAGTCAGAAGCTTAACCAACTGAGCCACCCAGGCACCCCTATCACTGATCCTTTTATCAAGAAATGTTCTAATTAAATTATATTTTATTAATTCATGATTTAAGGCAACCAACAATTTCTGACAGTGTTTAATTATTGCTCATCTGTGGAACACTGGGATCATCTAAAAAGTAGATAAATGACTGCCTACACGAGAGCAAACCAAACATCTAAAACCAGTGCTATCGTGTGATCACTGCCTGCCAGCGTCAAAGTGCCCTAAAAAAGAGGCAAATTGTGCTGCACAGAGCTCCTGCTCTGGGCCCCCACTCTTGGAGGAGCCACATTCCACCCCGCCGTCTACCACCAGGGTAATTGGTAACAAAAGTCAGAGCAAGATGTGGAAATAGTCCCCCAAAAGTCATGACAGAACAAAACAAAGCCTCATTAAAAATACATCACTAAGTCCAATATTTTACTGAATCATTTTCCAAATGGAAATATTAGGTATTATCCAGATAGAATATTCTTAGACATGAAGATTTCAGATAAAAAGCTTGAAAAGTGACCTACCTGTTTTAAAATAGAATACCTTGCGAGCTTATGGGGGTTGAATAGCCAGCTTACTCCAGAGCTGAATTAGAACACAGCCTGTGGCTCCCAGCCCTGTACTGTTTCCACTTAAATGAGGTGAATTCCCCGGCGTTCTGGTTTAAGTCCTGTTGAACAAGGAGATTGCAATTATAGCAAGTCAATTGTCATTAGCAATATTATTTATTAATAATCTATGGGTAATGAAGTTTAAATCCTGCCTGGTCACACGGTGGGCATCAATTTCATTATGTGAAGGGGGGTTGTGAAGGATTAGTACCCAGAGAGCACTGAGCCACTGGCCTAAGGTAGTTTCATAAGAAGTGGTGTTATTTATTGTTCACAAAAGAAATATTTTATTCAAGCTATAGATAGAATGCAATTGTAGTCATATAAACAGTGATGGAAAAGAAGGAAGTTTTTAGGTCTCAGCAGCAACTCCTTGAAACCTTGAGCTTTTATGTAGAGCATAGAACTCTAAACCCAGTGAGACTCCAGTAAGGACCGTTCAAAGGAACATGATAAAAATATTGTTTTCCTTTCCCATATAGACCCTGATTTAGGGACTTTCTGCATTGGGCACTCATTGGTCATCTCTCATATTTAAATATATTTCATGATTTGCTCCCCCATTCATGTTCAGGCCCTCATGTCCCCCCAAGGTTTCATCATTTTCTTGGATGAAAGGACACCATGAAAAGAAGTGACCAGTTCTCACTGGATTAGAATTCTGAAATGTCTTAAATCCCCTTATTCTTATTCAGGAATAATGATTCTTTTTTTTTTTTTTTTTTTTTTGATTCTTAATGTCACTGTGTGTGAACGTGCACAGGTATTTGAGTATTCTGCTTTAATATCCTATTTTTTAACAGTATCTTTCAACATGCCACTAATTTAACATTATGCACCTTATCTGAGGAGGACACGTCACTTCCCAATACAGTGTCATTGTGACATGCTCTGGGTGCTTCAGGTTTTTAAATCTATGCAGAAATTTTAAAACTAATCACAGTATTTACTTATTTGTTACTTATTTGTACACACAGTTACTGTGGAATATTTTTATTAAATGTGACATCTTTTAAATAAATTCGAATGTATTTCTGTGTTAATTAAGCTTTCTCTGATTAGTTTTTTAATTTTCAGTTTTTAATAAAATCACTACATATTTACCATGTTTATCTAAATGACACTGCATTTGGTAAGTTATGTAAAACTTCCTTATCTATACTTATAACTCTCTCACCAACTTCATTCAAAAGCATACAAATACAGGGGTGCCTGGGTGACTCAGCTGAACATCCAACTCTTGGCTTCAACTGGGGTCATGCTAGGATTGTAGGAATGAGCCCCACTCTAGGCATGGGGGCTGCTTGGGATGCTAACTTTCCCTCTGCCCCTCCCCTGGCTTGTGTGCTCTCTCTCTTAAAAAAAAAAACTAAAAATAAAATTAAAAGCATACAAATATAGACAGCCACACACACACACACACACACACACACACACACACACACACACAGTAAAAATGAGAAAGAGGGAAACAGGTTTATGCCCTTTGTATCTGAATTCAGTTCTTCCTAATTTAGAGTCATGGCTTTTTTCCATTACTGTAATGATTATGTGTGCTTTTTATGTTACTAACAAATAAGTACATAGGCTTTGAATATGAAACACCACTAGATTTAGAGAGTAACATGATGCTCCCTGACATTTCCTCAAACCTCTTAATCACCTATCCTGATATGGAAGTCACCATTCAGTTTTAATACATGAGGTACCTACTGTAATATGAATTACACATCCTTTGTAAATGAATTATATACCCATGTTCATCCTCAAGTTCTAAATGCACCAGTACAAAGTTCAGTCCTTCACTGTAATGCAGCTCAGGACACCTCCAACTCACTATTAATCATGATGACATTATATTTGAAGAAAAGAAGAAAATGTCTTATCTTGCCTGTTATCCCTGAGAGTTGTGGAAAGATTAGTAGACAAACCATGTTATATTTCTTTGAGTTGCAATTCCATGCTTCACTACATCCAATTCCTCTCTAATTTTCATTTGGATGTCTCAAAGAGATATTTTGTTGGTTACATAGCCATTTTTGCTACTTTCTTTTCAGGAAAATTATGCTTTTAAAAAGGTTACCATGGTTACACATGGGTCAGTAGCCAGCTTATTGTGTTTTTCTTAATTTGCTATAAACCAAATAACAATAGGACTGAAATTTACGAAGTGGATGGGTCCTTACATGTTAGAATTTTCAGGCAATGAGTGTTTCTCTTCAAAATGGATGTAACTGCTTGCTGCTTATCTAACTATTCCTATTCTACAATACCTACCTAAAATCCTACTTCTTTCAGAAAGCGCCCTCCCTCTTTGGAATTTTTTCTGTCCATTATCTCTCAAAATGTGAGCCACTGAACTATCTTCAAAAGAAGCACCCAGAATGATTGCTAAGCATGCCAATTCCTAGGTTTTATGATAGGCCTAATCAATCAGACTCCCAGAAAATTAATGCGCACAGTAAGGTTTTAAATTTTTTTATCATTTTATACTTATTTTATGAAGTAAAATTCTACATGTTGTAAATCTTACAATATACTGGGGTGGTTTTTTTTGCTTTAAACAAATACATTTTAAGAAATCTTATATGTACAATTTTAACAAATATATACACCTGTATATACCTTATCATGAACTAAAATATTTCCATGTCTCTAGAAAATTCTCTCATATTCATTTCCTGTCAATCTCCCCTCCCCAGAGCACTGCTCTGGTTCTGGGTTTGTAAAAATATTATTTTATGTGGTTTATATTAATGCCTATGCCATGTGAGATTACGTCTCTTATTGAGGCATGACATAAAGGCCACTGTCACAGTTTCCAAGCATATGGCCCTAGCTTGTAGGAAAAACTGTTTCCACTCAAAATAAGAATTTAATTAAGGACAAAACCATTTTTAGCAGCTGTGGTGGATTTGGGTGCAAATTGAGTGTGACTACACTGCTCTTCAAATATTCAAAGACACCTGCTTCCTTAATCATTTCCAGATGAAAATCACATGGATTATTAATTAATCCATGGGTGCACCTTAAAATTAAAAGCATCTCCTATGAGAGCCCCAAAAGTCCCATCAAAAAATGTTAATAATGAGTGCCTCAGTGACTAATATTACAATATTCTATGCCTAACCATACAATGTTGATTTAACTCCATATTCACTACAATTAATTCTTTAACAATGGCAGAATTTACATTGTTTCCAAGTGGATGTGGGATATTAGCAAAGATAAGCCACATGATGTTTCATAAAATAAGTCAATAAATTTAAAAGAAAGGAAGCAGAACACATATGTTCACTGATTACAATGAAAGTAAATTAGAAATTAGAAATATATCTGAAAAGTCTTCCAAATACTTGGAAGTTAAACAGCACATTTTTAAGTAATCCACTGGTCAAACAAGAAATTGCAAGAGAGGGGCACCTGGGTGGCTCAGTTGGCTAAGCATCCAATTTAGGCTCAGGTCATGATCTCATGGCACGTGAGTTCAAGCCCCACACTGGGCTCTGTGCTGATGGCTCAGAGCCTGGAGCCTGCTTCAGATTCTGTGTCTCCCTCTCTCTCTGCCCCTCCCCCACTCATATTCTGTCTGTCTTTCAAAAATAAATAAACATTATTTTTAATTTTTTAAAGAAATTGCAAGAGAAATTAGAAAATATTTTTATTCATTCTTTTTTTTATATAATAAGTGTACTCTTTAATCTCCGTCACCCATTTCAGCTATTTCCCCACCCATCTCCCCTCTAGTAACCATCACTTTGTTCTCTATGGTTAAAAGTCTATTTTTTGGTTTGTCTCTCTCTCTCTCTCTCTCCTTTGTTTTGTTTCTTGAATTCCACATATAAGTGAGATCATATGGTATTCCTCTTTCATTTACTGACTTATTTTGCTTAGTATTATATTCTAGCTCCATCCATGTAGTTGCAAATTGCAAGATTTCATTCTTTTTTATGGCTGAATAATATTCCAGTGCATGTGTGTGTGTTTGTGTGTGTGTGTACACATACATGCAGA
The DNA here is from genome assembly GCF_024362965.1 of Panthera pardus. Taxonomy (NCBI): domain Eukaryota; kingdom Metazoa; phylum Chordata; class Mammalia; order Carnivora; family Felidae; genus Panthera; species Panthera pardus. The sequence goes on from NW_026526655.1 coordinate 27,803,346, forward strand.
CAGTTTCTTTATCCATTCACCTATTGATGGACACTTAGGCTGCTTCCACAGTTTGGCTATTGTAAATAATAGTGCAATAAACATAGGGGTGCATGTATCCCTTTGAATGACTGTTTTTGTATTTGGGGCATAATTACTCAGTAGTCCAATTACTGGATCATAGGGTAGTTAGTTCTATTTTTAATTTTTTGAGGAACCTCCATCCTGTTTTCCACAGTGGCTGTACCAGTTTGCATTCCCACCAACAGTGCAAGAGTGTTCCTTTTTCTCCACATCCCTGCCAACACCTGTTGTTTCTTTTGTTAATTTTAGCCATTCTGACAGCTGTGAGGTGATACTTTATTGTAGTTTTGATTTATATTTCCCTGATGATGAGTGATGCTGAGCATCTTTTCATGTGTTGGACATCTGTACGTCTCTTTGAAGAAATGTCTGTTCATGTCTTCTGCTCATTTTTAAATTGGATTATTTGGTTTTAGGGTATTGCATTGTATCAGTTCTTTATATATTTTGGATAATAATCCTTTATTGGATATGTCATCTGCAAATATATTCTCCCATTCCATCGGTTGCCTTTTAGTTTTCTTGGCTGTTTCTTTACTGTGCAGAAAATTTTTATTTTTATGTAGTCCCAAAAGTTTGTGTCTTTGTTTCCCTTGCCTCAGGAAACATATCTAGAAAAATGTTGCTACAGCCGATGTCAGAGAAATTACTGCCTGTGCTCTCTTCAAGGATTTGTATGGTTTCAGGACTCACATTTAGGTCTTTAAGCCATCTAGAGTTTATTTTTGTGTATGGTGTAAGAAGATGGTCCAGTTTCATTCTTTTGCATATAACTGTCCAGTTTAGAAAATGTTTTTAAAGAAGAAACTCATTCTAAAAGGCCAGCAACACCCTAATACCAAACCAGACAAAGACATTATGGGAAAAGAACACAGAGCAATATATCTCATGAAAGCAGATGCAAAGATACTCAACCAAATATTAGCAAACTGAATCCAACAATGTGTAAAAAGAATTATATACGAAAGCCAAATGAAGTTAATCTCAAATATTCACAGCTGGTTCAACATTGGAAAATTGATTAATGTAATCTATCATATCAACAGGCTAAAAAAAAAATCACACAATCATATCAATAGATGCATGAAAAGCATTTGACAAAATCCAAAACTCATCTATGATAAAAATTCTCAGTAAACCATGAATAGAGAGGAACTTCCTCAACTTGTGAATAATAACAAAAAAACCTACTAACATCATACTTAATGGTGAGAAATTAGAAACTTTCCCGCTGAGATGAGGAACAAGGCAAGGATGTCATCACTCCATGTCAATATCATATTGGAAGTCCTAGCTAATCCCGTAAGACAACTGAAAGGGACAGAAAACATAAAACTGCCTTTGTTCACAGATAACATGGCTATCTTTGTAGAAAATCTGAGGGAAGCCACAAAAAGCACTCTTTGAAATAATAAGCAATTATAGCAAGGTTATAGAATATAAGGTAAATCTACAAAAGTCACTTTCCCACATCCATCAATGAACAAGTAAAATTTCAAATTGAAAACACATTGTCATTTGCTTTAGCACTCCCAAAAATGAAATACTTGGACATAAATCTAATAAAAATATACAAGGTCTCTACAAGGAAAACTATAAAACTGGTAAGAGAAATCAAAAAACTAAATAAATGGAGACAGGTTCTATGTTTATGGATAGAAAGACTCATTAATGTCAAGTTGTCAATTCTCCCAATTTGATCTACAGATTCAATGCACTCTCAATCAAAATCCCAGAAAATGATTTTGTAGATATTGCCAAAATGATTCTAAAGTTTATATGGAGAAACAAAAGACCCAGAATAGCCAATACAATATTGGAGGAGAAGAAAAGAGTTGGAGGACAGATGCTACCTGACTTTAGGGCTTATTATAAAGTGACAGTAATCAAGACAGTGTGGTATGGGCAGAAGAATAGACTAATAGATCAATGGAACAGAATAGAGAGCCTGGAAATAGACTCACACACTACAGCCAACTGATCTTTGACAAAGGAGAAAAGACAATACAGTGGAGAAAAGATAGTCTTTTCAACAAATGGCACTGGAAAAACTAGACATCTACATGCAAAAAATACATTCAAACACACATCTTATACCCTTCATAAAAAGTAACTTAAAACGAATCACAGACCTAAATGTAAATGCAAAACTATAAAAACCCTGAAATATAGCATAAGAGAAAATATACATGACCTTGGATTTGACAATAACTTTTTAGATACACCACTAAAGGCATAATCTGTGAAAGAAGTAATTAGTAAGCTGGACTTAATTAAAATTAAAATTTTCTGGGGCGCCTGGGTGGCTCAGTCGGTTAAGCGTCCGACTTCGGCTCAGGTCATGATCTCATGGTCAGTGAATTCAAGCCCCGCGTCGGGCTCTGTGCTGACAGCTCAGAGCCTGGAGCCTGCTTCAGATTCTGTGTCTCCCTCTCTCTCTGACCCTCCCCCGTTCATGCTCTGTCTCTCTCTGTCTCAAAAGTAAATAAACATTAAAAAAAAATTTAAAAAAAAAATTAAAATTTTCTGTCAATGAAAGATACTGTCAAGAGACTTAGAAGACAAGCCATAGGCAAGGAGTAAATATTTGCAAAAGGCATATCTGAGAAAGAACTGTTACCCAAAATATACAAAGAATTCTTAAAACTCAACAATATGAAAGCAATCCAATTTTAAAAATGAGTCAAAGACCTTAACAGACACTTCACCAAAGCATACAGATAGCAAAAAAATCTTTAAAGATGCTCCACATCATATGCCATCAGAAAAATGAAAATTAAAACAATTAAAAAATATATAAATAAAATAAAATAACAACAATAAAATAACACTATACATCTATTAGAATGACCAAAATCCAGAACAGGGACAATATTAAATGCTGATGAGGATGCTAGTGGGAATGCAAAATAGTATAGCCACTTCAAAAAAGAATTTGGTGATTCCTTACAAAACTAAACATACTCTTGCCATACAGTACAAAACATCGTGCTCCTTGATATTTGCCCAAAGGAGTTGAAAACTTAAGTCCACACAAAACCTACACACAGATGTTTATAGCAGCTTTATTCATAATTGCCAAATCTTGGAAGCAACCAAAACATCTTTCAGTAGGTAAATTGATAAGTAAACTGCTGCATCCAGACAATGAAATATTATTCAGAGCTAAAAGGTAATGAGTTGTCAAACCATGAAAAGACACGGAAGGTTTTAAATGCACAATAAGAGGTAAAAGAAGCCAACACAAAAAGGCTATATACTGTATGACTCCAGCTATATGACATTCTGAAAAAGGCAAAATAAGGAGACAGTAAAAGGATCAGTGGTTGCCAGAGTTTAGGCAGCGGAGGCTGGCATGCACAGGCATCACACAGAGGATTTTTAGGGTAGTAAAACTACTTGGTGTTATACTGTGAGGGTAGAAACATGTCCCATATATTCTATGGGTTTGGACAAATGTATAAACACCAAGACCAAACCCTAGTGTAAACTATGAACTTTAGGTGACACTATGTCATTATAGATTCATCAGTTGTGACAAATGTACCACTCTGGTGGGAGATGTTGATAATGAAGTAGGCTATGTATGTGTTGGGGCAGAGGAAATATAGGATAGCTCTGAATCATCCTCTCAATTTTGCTGAACCTAAAGTCACTCTACAAATTAAGCTCTTTTTTTAAAGAATAAAAATAAATAAAATACAACATATTAAAATATATGCAGTGCTAATAAGCAATGCCTGAAAAGAAATTTGTGACCTTAAGTGCTTATTTAGAAAAGAAAGTTCTAAAATGAATGTCTCTACTTTATGAACCTACAAAAATAGGAATAAGTTGATCCCAAAATAGAAAGAAAATAATGAAGACAATAGCATAATTCAATGAAATAAAAAGTGGTCAAAAGATAGAGAAAAGTCGAGGAAATTAAAAACTGGTTCTTTGAAAGCCTTGAAATGTTTTGTAAACATCTAGCTGTACCAAGAATAAAGAAAGAAAATACAAATTAGCAAAACAAGGAATGAAAGAGGGAACATAACTACATAACTACAGACATTAAGAGGATAATTAAGGAATTACAAATAAAATTATGCTGATAAATTTGACATCTTAGATAAAGTAATAAATACCTTAATATTTATTAACACATATTAACACATATTTGTTAATACCTTAACACAAATGATCAAACTGAGTCAAAAGGAAGTAGAGAAGCCAAATTGTCCCATATTGAATATTAAAATAATTGAATTCATAATGTAAAACATTTTCGTTAGTAAATTTCACATGCAGAGACTTAATTAGTAAATTATATTAGACATTTAAGGAAGAAATAATACCAAGACTATACAACTTATTTCAAAAAACAGAGAAAGAAGGAAGACCTTGGCTCATTTTATGAGGCCAATATTGAGTGACCTGATACCAAAACTAGCAAACATAGTCCTCATGAATTCAGTTGCAAACATCTTTAAGAGCAAGCTATAAAAATAATAATATACCATGACCAAAAAGGCTTTTTTCAGGAATGCAGTACTGGTTTACCATTAGGGAATCGATTAATGTAATTCATCATATTGAAAAACAAAGATGATATACATCTCATTGGAAATAGAAAAAATATTTGACAAAATTTAAAAACCTTTTGCAATAAAAACTTGCAGCAAGGGATTCATTCTGTTAAGCATGGGACTCTGGATTTCTGCTCAGGTCATGATGTCACCGTTCATGAGATCAAGCCCCATGTCAGTCTCTGCACTGACAGCACAGAGTCTGCTTGGGATTCTCTCTCTCCCTCCCCTGCTTGCGAACATACATGTTCTCTTTCTCTCTCTCTCAAAATAAATAAACTTAAAAAAAATAAACCCTAACACGTCTAGAAGAAAGCATAGGAGAAAATTCCTGTGACCTTCGAGTAGGCATAGATTTCTTCAGGCCACAAGACCCATAAATCATTAAAAAAAACATTTTGACAAATTGCATTTCATCAAAATTGAAATCTTCTACTCTTCAAAAGACATCATTTAGGAAATACAAAGGTAAGCACCGACAGAAAATATTCACAAAACCACAAATCTTTTATCTAAAAATGAGTTGTATACAGAATATATTAAGAATTCTTGGGGTACCTCAGTGGCTCAGTCAGTTGAACGCCCAACTCTTGATTTCAGCTCAGGTCATGATCCCAGGGCCATGGGACTGAGCTCTCCATCATGCTCTGTGCTGAGTGTGGAGCCTGTTTAAGATTCTCTCTCTCTCTCTCTCTCTCTCTCTCTCTCTCTCTCTCTCTCTCCCCCCCCTCTGCCCCTGTCCCACTTGTGCTCTCTCTAAAATTTAAAATTTTTTTTTTTTAATTTTTTTTTTTCAACGTTTTTTAATTTATTTTTGGGACAGAGAGAGACAGAGCATGAACGGGGGAGGGGCAGAGAGAGAGGGAGACACAGAATCGGAAACAGGCTCCAGGCTCCGAGCCATCAGCCCAGAGCCTGACGCGGGGCTCGAACTCACGGACCGCGAGATCGTGACCTGGCTGAAGTCGGACGCTTAACCGACTGCGCCACCCAGGCGCCCCTAAAATTTAAAATTTTTTTGAGAAAACCGCCAGAGGATTAGCAGAAGGGAGTCTCCGGAGTCAAGCGCAGACTAGAGGCCCACGGAAGAGGGTAGGAAGGGCGGCGAGGCGGTGCGCGCTCCAGGGACTGGCGGGAGGGAGCCGGGGCGGAGGGGCGGCTCGCCGGCCAAGCAGAGCCCCCGAGTCTGGCTGGCAAAAGCGGAGGGGCCGGACAGACTGTGTTCCGACAGCAAGCGCGACTTAGCGTCTGGGAGGTCATAAGTTAACAGCTCTGCTCGGAAAGCGGGAAGGCTGGAGGACAAAGGGAGGGAGAGCTGCTGAGCCCCCGGACGGCAGAGCTCAGCTTGGCGGGGAACAAAGGCGCCAGCGCCATCTCCCCCGCCCATCCCCCAGCCAAAATCCCAAAAGGAACCAGTTCCTGCCAGGGAACTTGCTCCGCGCAAACACCCAACTCTGTGCTTCTGCGGAGCCAAACCTCCTGCAGCGGATCTGACTCCCTCCCGCTGCCACAGGGCTCCTCCTGAAGTGGATCACCTAAGGAGAAGCGAGCTAAGCCTGCCCCTCCAGCCCCCGTGCACCTTGCCTACCCACCCCAGCTAATACGCCAGATCCCCAGCAACACAAGCCTGGCAGTGTGCAAGTAGCCCAGACGGGACACGCCACCCCACAGTGAATCCCGCCCCTAGGAGAGGGGAAGAGAAGGCACACACCAGTCTGACTGTGGCCCCAGCAGTGGGCTGGGGGCAGACATCGGGTCGGACTGCGGCCCCGCCCACTAACTCCAGTTATACACCACAGCACAGGGGAAGTGCACTGCAGGTCCTCACCACGCCAGGGACTCTCCAAAATGACCAAACGGAAGAATTCCCCTCAGAAGAATCTCCAGGAAATAACAACAGCTAATGAACTGATCAAAAAGGATTTAAATAATATAACAGAAAGTGAATTTAGAATAATAGTCATAAAATTAATCGCTGGGCTTGAAAACAGTATACAGACAGCAGAGAATCTCTTGCCACAAAGATCGAGGGACTAAGGAACAGTCACGAGGAGTTGAAAAACGCTTTAAACGAATTGCAAAACAAAATGGAATCCACGATGGCTCGGCTTGAAGAGGCAGAGGAGAGAATAGGTGAACTAGAAGATAAAGTTATGGAGAAAGAGGAAGCTGAAAGAAAGAGAGATAAAAAAATCCAGGAGTATGAGGGGAAAATTAGAGAACTAAGTGATACACTAAAAAAAAATAATATACGCATAATTGGTATCCCAGAGGAGGAAGAGAGAGGGAAGGGTGCTGAAGGGGTACTTGAACAAATTATAGCTGAGAACTTCCCTGAACTGGGGAAGGAAAAAGGCATTGAAATCCAAGAGGCACAGAGAATTCCCTTCAGACGTAACTTGAATCGATCTTCTGCACGACATATCATAGTGAAACTGGCAAAATACAAGGATAAAGAGAAAATTCTGAAAGCAGCAAGGGATAAACGTGCCCTCACATATAAAGGGAGACCTATAAGACTCGTGACTGATCTCTCCTTTGAAACTTGGCAGGCCAGAAAGGCTTGGCACGATATCTACAGTGTGCTAAACAGAAAAAATATGCAGCCGAGAATCCTTTATCCAGCAAGTCTGTCATTTAGAATAGAAGGAGAGATAAAGGTCTTCCCAAACAAACAAAAACTGAAGGAATTTGTCACCACGAAACCAGCCCTACAAGAGATCCTAAGGGGGATCCTGTGAGACAAAGTACCAGAGACATCACTACAAGCATAAAACATACAGACATCACAATGACTCTAAACCCATATCTTTCTATAATAACACTGAATGTAAATGGATTAAATGCGCCAACCAAAAGACATAGGGTATCAGAATGGATAAAAAAACAAGACCCATCTATTTGCTGTCTACAAGAGACTCATTTTAGATCTGAGGACACCTTTAGATTGAGAGTGAGGGGATGGAGAACTATTTATCATGCTCCTGGAAGCCAAAAGAAAGCTGGAGTAGCCATACTTATATCAGACAAACTAGACTTTAAATTAAAGGCTGTAACAAGAGATGAAGAAGGGCATTATATAATAATCACAGGGTCTATCCACCAGGAAGAGCTAACTATTATAAATGTCTATGCGCCAAATACCCGAGCCCCCAGATATATAAAACAATTACTCATAAACATAAGCAACCTTATTGATAAGAATGTGGTCATTGCAGGGGACTTTAACACCCCACTTACAGAAATGGATAGATCATCTAGACACACAGTCAATAAAGAAACAAGGGCCCTGAATGATACATTGGATCAGATGGACTTGACAGATATATTTAGAACTCTGCATCCCAAAGCAACAGAATATACTTTCTTCTCGAGTGCACATGGAACATTCTCCAAGATAGATCATATACTGGGTCACAAAACAGCCCTTCATAAGTTTACAAGAATTGAAATTATACCATGCATACTTTCAGACCACAATGCGATGAAGCTTGAAATCAACCACAGGAAAAAGTCTGGAAAACCTCCAAAAGCATGGAGGTTAAAGAACACCCTACTAACGAATGAGTGGGTCAACCAGGCAATTAGAGAAGAAATTAAAACATATATGGAAACAAACTAAAATGAAAAGACAACAATCCAAACGCTTTGGGACGCAGCGAAGGCAGTCCTGAGAGGAAAATACATTGCAATCCAGGCCTATCTCAAGAAACAAGAAAAATCCCAAATACAAAACCTAACAGCACACCTAAAGGAAATAGAAGCAGAACAGCAAAGGCAGCCTAAACCCAGCAGAAGAAGAGAAATAATAAAGATCAGAGCAGAAATAAACAATATAGAATCTAAAAAAACTGTAGAGCAGATCAACGAAACCAAGAGTTGGTTTTTTGAAAAAATAAACAAAATTGACAAACCTCTAGCCAGGCTTCTCAAAAAGAAAAGGGAGATGACCCAAATAGATAAAATCATGAATGAAAATGGAATGATTACAACCAATCCCTCAGAGATACAAACAATTATCAGGGAATACTATGAAAAATTATATGCCAGCAAATTGGACAACCTGGAAGAAATGGACAAATTTCTAAACACCCACACTCTTCCAAAACTCAATCAGGAGGAAATATAAAGCTTGAACAGACCCATAACCAGCGAAGAAATTGAATCGGTTATCAAAAATCTCCCAACAAATAAGAGTCCAGGACCAGATGGCTTCCCAGGGGAGTTCTACCAGACATTTAAAGCAGAGATAATACCTATCCTTCTCAAGCTATTCCAAGAAATAGAAAGGGAAGGAAAACTTCCAGACTCATTCTATGAAGCCAGTATTACTTTGATTCCTAAACCAGACAGAGACCCAGTAAAAAAAGAGAACTACAGGCCAATATCCCTGATGACTATGGATGCAAAAATTCTCAATAAGATACTAGCAAATCGAATTCAACAGCATATAAAAAGAATTATTCACCATGATCAAGTGGGATTCATTCCTGGGATGCAGGGCTGGTTCAACATTCGCAAATCGATCAACGTGATACATCACATTAACAAAAAAAAAGAGAAGAACCATATGATACTGTCAATCGATGCAGAAAAGGCCTTTGACAAAATCCAGCACCCTTTCTTAATAAAAACCCTTGAGAAAGTCGGGATAGAAGGAACATACTTAAAGATCATAAAGGCCATTTATGAAAAGCCCACAGCTAACATCACCCTCAACGGGGAAAAACTGAGAGCTTTTTCCCTGAGATCAGGAACACGACAGGGATGCCCACTGTCACCGCTGCTGTTTAATATAGTGCTGGAAGTTCTAGCATCAGCAATCAGACAACAAAAGGAAATCAAAGGCATCAAAATTGGCAAAGATGAAGTCAAGCTTTCGCTTTTTGCAGATGACATGATATTATACATGGAAAATCCGATAGACTCCACCAAAAGTCTGCTAGAACTGATACATGAATTCAGCAAAGTTGCAGGATACAAAATCAATGTGCAGAAATCAGTTGCATTCTTATACACTAACAATGAAGCAACAGAAAGACAAATGAAGAAACTGATCCCATTCACAATTGCACCAAGAAGCATAAAATACCTAGGAATAAATCTAACCAAAGATGTAAAAGATCTGTATGCTGAAAAGTATAGAAAGCTTATGAAGGTAATTGAAGAAGATAGAAATGGAAAGACATTCCCTGCTCATGGATTGGAAGAATAAATATTGTCAAAATGTCAATACTACCCAAAGCTATCTACACATTCAATGCAATCCCAATCAAAATTGCACCAGCATTCTTCTCGAAACTAGAACAAGCAATCCTAAAATTCATATGGAACCACAAAAGGCCCCGAATAGCCAAAGTAATTTTGAAGAAGAAGACCAAAGCAGGAGGCATCACAATCCCAGACTTTAGCCTCTACTACAAAGCTGTCATCATCAAGACAGCATGGTATTGGCATAAAAACAGACACATAGACCAATGGAATAGAATAGAAACCCCAGAACTAGACCCACAAACGTATGGCCAACTCATCTTTGACAAAGCAGGAAAGAACATCCAATGGAAAAAAGACAGTCTCTTTAACAAATGGTGCTGGGAGAACTGGACAGCAACATGCAGAAGGTTGAAACTAGACCACTTTCTCACACCATTCACAAAAATAAACTCAAAATGGATAAAGGACCTGAATGTGAGACAGGAAACCATCAAAACCCTAGAGGAGAAAGCAGGAAAAGACCTCTCTGACCTCAGCCGTAGCAATCTCTTACTCGGCACATCCCCAAAGGCAAGGGAATTAAAAGCAAAAGTGAATTACTGGGACCTTATGAAGATAAAAAGCTTCTGCACAGCAAAGGAAACAACCAACAAAACTAAAAGGCAACCAACGGAATGGGAAAAGATATTTGCAAATGACACATCGGACAAAGGGCTAGTATCCAAAATCTATAAAGAGCTCATCAAACTCCACACCCGAAAAACAAATAACCCAGTGAAGAAATGGGCAGAAAACATGAATAGACACTTCTCTAAAGAAGACATCCGGATGGCCAACAGGCACATGAAAAGATGTTCAACGTCGCTCCTTATCAGGGAAATACAAATCAAAACCACACTCAGATACCACCTCACGCCAGTCAGAGTGGCCAAAATGAAGAAATCAGGAGACTATAGATGCTGGAGAGGATGTGGAGAAACAGGAACCCTCTTGCACTGTTGGTGGGAATGCAAATTGGTGCAGCCGCTCTGGAAAGCAGTGTGGAGGTTCCTCAGAAAATTAAAAATAGACCTACCCTATGACCCAGCAATAGCACTGCTAGGAATTTATCCAAGGGATACAGGAGTACTGATGCATAGGGGCACCTGTACCCCAATGTTTATAGCGGCACTCTCAACAATAGCCAAATTATGGAAAGAGCCTAAATGTCCATCAACTGATGAATGGATAAAGAAATTGTGGTTTATATACACAATGGAATACTACGTGGCAATGAGAAAAAATGAAATATGGCCTTTTGTAGCAACATGGATGGAACTGGAGAGTGTGATGCTAAGTGAAATAAGCCATACAGAGAAAGACAGATACCATATGGTTTCACTCTTATGTGGATCCTGAGAAACATAACAGAAACCCATGGGGGAGGGGAAGGAAAAAAAAAAAAAAAAAAGAGGTTAGAGTGGGAGAGAGCCAAAGCATTAGAGACTGTTAAAAACTGAGAACAAACTGAGGGTTGATGGGGGGTGGGAGGGAGGGCAGGGTGGGTGATGGGTATTGAGGAGGGCACCTTTTGGGATGAGCACTGGGTGTTGTATGGAAACCAATTTGACAGTAAATTTCATGTATTAAAAAAAAAAAAAAAAAAGAGTGCATATATGCCAAAAAATAAAAAAAATAAAAAATAAAAAAAATAAAATTTTTTTAAATTTAAAAAAAGACAGCCTAATAAAAATGAAAAATAATATATGAATAGTTACTTCATAAAAAATGATACATGAACATACAGTTAATATGAGAAAACATATTCAACATCACTCGTCTTCATGGAACTTCTGATGAAAACTAAAGTAAGATTTTACTCTGTGCCCAGCAGAATGGCCCAAGTTAAAGTCTTTCGTATGTGGCTAGTGTGAGTACAAAATAATACAACCAAACTTGGAACACAGCTTAATAGTTACTTATGAAGTTAAACATACACCTCACACAGGACTAGAATTCCCCTCCTCCATACTTACCTAAGAGAAATAACACATATTCACACAAAGACTTCATACATATATGAATAGCAGCTTTATTTTTGGAACAGCCACGACTGGAGATGTGCATCATTCCATCAACAGCTGAATAAAAAAAATTTATTATACATCCATGTGATGGAATAGTACTTGGCAATAAATGGAACGAGCTACTGGTGCCTCAGCAACATGGCGGAATGTAAAAAAGCATTGTGCTGAGCAGGAGAATTCAGCGTGATGTGTGATGACTTCTGTATGGAACACTGGAAAGGCAAATGTAGTCTGTAGTGACTAAAAGGAGATTAGTGGTTGTCTAGTTCAATGAGCAGCAGGGCAGTGACGGGGGGGGGGGGGGGGGGAGCACAAATTAAACTCTTCCAGGTGAAGAAAATATTGCTGAGTGCGGTGGTAGTGGACAGGGCTGAGCTTTTGTCAAAACTCACTTTGTGGCATAATGAAAATAGGTGAATTTCATTTTATGTTAACACAAAAAAGTCCTTTTTAAGGAAATGAAGTCACTGGAAAACAGCCTAAAAAATGTGAATTTTCAAAAATTCTGCTTTTTGTTACAGTAATATGGAGTCAGAGACTTTTAAATAAAATGTTACAGGGCGACTGGCTGGCTCAGTCTGTGGAATGTGTGACTCTTAATCTCGGGGCTGTGAGTTGGAGCCCCACGTTGGGGGTGGGGGGAATTACTTAAAAATGAAACCTTTAAAAAAATAAAAATAAAAATAAATGTTGCTACAATCACAACGATATCATTTGGCGAGAGTAACAATTTGACCACAAACAAAATAGGTTGTAGTAGCTCATTATGAGTGCAGGAGGGGGTTCTGATCACCACCATGTTCCCTCACCCTGTTACACATGTCCCCACCTGCACCCTAGTCAAGTCACAAGCAGAGGCTGATTATAGCTGCACAGTCCACATGCCTGGCACACTGTTGCTAGGTCATGCTAAGAGAGGGCATATCTTTGTTTATCTTTGTTTTTTCTCTCCATCTTGACATGCAGTGTTGATGTTTACACAAACTCCCTATCAAACTGTAGCTTGTGTCTCACAGTTTACATGGTTGAATTTATATGTTATATTTCATGCTTAATCTTTGTTTAGAAAGTTACATTGTTATTTATTTCTTTTGAACATCACAAATTTTCACTGTAATGTTATGATGTGCCCCTACTAGATTCCAGTAGAATCAAGAATAACGGAGGTGGCAAGATAGATCACATACTGGGTCACAAAACAGCCCTTCATAAGTACACAAGAATTGAGATCATACCATGCATACTTTCAGACCACAATGCTATGAAGCTTGAAATCAACCACAGGAAAAAGTCTGGAAAATCTCCAAAAGCATGGGGGTTAAAGAACACCCTACTAAAGAATGAATGGGTCAACCAAGCAATTAGAGAAGAAATTAAAAAATATATGGAAACAAATGAAAATGAAAATACAACAATCCAAACGCTTTGGGAGTCAGCGAAGGCAGTCCTCAGATGAAAATACACTGCAGTCCAGGCCTATCTCAAGAAACAAGAAAAATCTCAAATACAAAATTTAACAGCACACCTAAAGGAAATAGAAGCAGAACAGCAAAGATACCCTAAACCCAGCAGAAGAGAAATAATAAAGATTAGAACAGAAATAAACAATATAGAATTTAAAAATCTGTAGAGCAGATCAATGAAACCAAAAGTTGTTTTTTTGAAAAAATAAACAAAATTGACAAACCTCTAGCCAGGCTTCTCAAAAAGAAAAGGGAGATGACCCAAATAGATAAGATCATGAATGAAAATGGAATTACTACAACCAATCCCTCAGAAATACAAGCAATTATCAGGGAATACTATGAAAAACTATATGCCAACAAACTGGACAACCTGGAAAAAATGGACAAATTCCTAAACACCCACACACTTCCAAAACTCAATCAGGAGGAAATAGAAAGCCTGAACAGACCTATAACCAGCAAAGAAATTGAATCAGTTATCAAAAATCTCCCAACAAATAAGGGTCCGGGATCAGATGGCTTCCCAGGGGAGTTCTACCAGACTTTTAAAGCAGAGATAATACCTATCTTTCTCAAGCTACTCCAAAAAATAGAAAGGGAAGGAAAACTTCCAGACTCATTCTATGAAGCCAGTATTACTTTGATTCCTAAATCACACAGAGACCCAGTAAAAAAAGAGAACTACAGGCCAATATCCCTGATGACTATGGATGCAAAAATTCTCAATAAGATACTAGCAAATCGAATTCAACAGCATATAAAAAGAATTATTCACCATGATCAAGTGGGATTCATTCCTGGGCTGCAGGGCTGCTTCAAAATTCGCATATCAATCAACATGATACATCACATTAATAAAAGAAAAGATAAGAACCATATGATCCTGTCAATCAATGAAGAAACAGTATTTGACAAAATTCAGCATCCTTTCTTAATAAAAACCCTCCAGAAAGTTGGGATAGAAGGAACATACTTAAACATCATAAAAGCCATTTATGAAAAGCCCACAGCAAACATTATCCTCAATGGGGAAAAACTGAGAGCTTTTTCCCTGAGATCAGGAACACGACAGGGATGTCCACTCTCACCGCTGTTATTTAACATAGTGTTGGAAGTTCTAGCGTCAGCAATCAGACAACAAAAGGAAATCAAAGGCATCAAAATTGGCAAAGATGAAGTCAAGCTTTCACTTTTTGCAGATGACATGATATTATACATGGAAAATCCGATAGACTCCACCAAAAGTCTGCTAGAACGGATACATGAATTCAGCAAAGTTGCAGGATACAAAATCAATGTACAGAAGTCAGTTGCATTCTTATACACTAATAATGAAGCAACAGAAAGACAAATAAAGAAACTGATCCCATTCACAATTGCACCAAGAAGGATAAAATACCTAGGGATAAATCTAACCAAAGATGTAAAAGATCTGTATGCTGAAAACTATAGAAAGCTTATGAAGGAAATTGAAGAATATATAAAGAAATGGAAAAACATTCCGTGCTTATGGGTTGGAAGAATAAATATTGTCAAAATGTCAACACTACCCAAAGCTATCTACAAATTCAATGCAATCCCAATCAAAATTGCACCAGCATTCTTCTTGAAGCTAGAACAAGCAATCCTAAAATTCATATGGAACCACAAAAGGCCCCGAATAGCCAAAATAATTTTGAAGAAGAAGACCAAAGCAGGAAGCATCACAATCCCAGACTTTAGCCTCTACTACAAAGCTGTAATCATCAAGACAGCATGGTATTGGCACAAAAAAAGACACATAGACCAATGGAATAGAAACCCCAGAACTAGGCCCACAAAAGTATGGCCAACTAATTTTTGATAAAGCAGGAAAGAATACCCAATGGAAAAAAGACAGTCTCTTTAACAAATGGTGCTGGGAGAACTGGACAGCAACATGAAGAAGGTTGAAATTAGACCACTTTCTCATACCATTCACAAAAATAAACTCAAAATGGATAAAGGACCTGAATGTGAGACAGGAAACCATCAAAATCCTAGAGGAGAAAGCAGGAAAAGATTTCTCTGACCTCAGCCATAGCAATTTCTTACTTGACACATCCCCAAAGGCAAGGGAATTAAAAGCAAAAATGAACTATTGGAACCTCATGAAGATAAAAAGCTTCTGTACAGCAAAGGAAACAACCAACAAAACTAAAAGACAACCAACAGAATGGGAAAAGATATTTGCAAATGACATATCAGACAAAGGGCTAGTATCCAAAATCTATAAAGAGCTCACCAAACTCCACACCCAAAAAACAAATAATCCAGTGAAGAAATGGGCAGAAAACATGAATAGACACTTCTTTAAAGAAGACATCCGGATGGCCAGGAGGCACATGAAAAGATGCTCTACGTCGCTCCTCATCAGGAAAATACAAATCAAAACCACACTCAGATATCACCTCACACCAGTCAGGGTGGCCAAAATGAACAAATCAGGAGACTTATAGATGCTGGAAAGGATGTGGAGAAACAGGAACCCTCTTACACTGTTGGTGGGAATGCAAACTGGTGCAGCCACTCTGGAAAACAGTGTGGAGATTCCTCAAAAAATTAAAAATAGACCTACCCTATGACCCAGCAGTAGCACTGCTAGGAATTTACCCAAGGGATACAGGAGTACTGATGCATAGGGGCACTTGTACCCCAATGTTTAGAGCAGCACTCTCAACAATAGCCAAATTATGGAAAGAGCCTAAATGTCCATCAACTGATGAATGGATAAAGAAGTTGTGGTTTATATACACAATGGAGTACTACATGGCAATGAGAAAGAATGAAATATGGCCCTTTGTAGCAATGTGGATGGAACTGGAGAGTGTTATACTAAGTGAAATAAGCCATACAGAGAAAGACAGATACCATATGTTTTCACTCTTATGTGGATCCTGAGAAACTTAACAGGAACCTGGGGGAGGGGAAAGAAAAAAAAAAAAAGAGAGAGAGGTTAGAGTGGGAGAGAGCCAAAGCATAAGATAGACTCTTAAAAACTGAGAACAAACTGAGGGCTGATGGGGGATGGGAGGGAGGGGAGGGTGGGTGACGGGTATTGACGAGGGCATCTTTTGAGATGAGCACTGGGTGTTGTATGGAAACCAATTTGACAATAAATTTCATATATTTAAAAAAAAACATTAATAAATATACAGATCACTCTCAAGAAAAAAAAAAAGAATAACAGAGGTGGCAGTTAGATAAAGGGCCTATTCATTAAATCCATCTATCTACATGAATATAAAATTTATAGTTACAGAGCTAAATGCATACTACTACTTTATGACATTTTTTAGAAACCTAAAGACAGTTAATAAATGAGGGAAAGTCAGGTGAAGCTAATTAAATTCATACTCATTTTTACACTTGGACAATGGCTACATTGGGGTAAACCACTTGTCTCAGCATTCTGAATGACTACATGAAATCAAATTTGGTATTCCAGAGCTTTCAAACTTTTTCAACATTTGGATTTGCCTCATGATTCTTCAACATTTTGTCTTCTAAATATTATTTTCATTATTATAAAATTATGTCCATTGAAAGGCATGTATCACTTAATCTTGCTCAAGAACTTTGCATAAAGTAACAACTGATAATTGTTTGCCAATGAAGATTATCTTGTCTTAATCATCACTTTTCTGATATTCTCTCTGATATTAATATATAAAGCTGCTTCTAGCAGTGCTAAAAACATGAAGGCTACTTTTTCTGGGCTTCCCCATTTCAATGGCAGATTTATGTGCGTATGCAAGTTTTTTTAGTTATTTTTCATAATCTGTCAGTCTGGCTTTAAGTTGCCTTAGAAAATCTATAGAAAATCTCATACACATATAATCTCCATTAACACCATTAGAATAGTTTTAGATTCTGTATGGAATTCCTGAATTTGTTGTTAAAAACGTGAGACAACCTTAAAAAGATACGCATAATATATATTACATTGTGAAGCATGTGTATGCTAAGATCACCGACCACTATGACAACAAATGATACGCCATATTTGGTTGCATTTGTGCTGAGAGCACATCAGCCTTTACATTAGAAAACTGCTTACAAGTGGGGAAAGTGGGGAGCTCAACTGTAAGGAAAGAGGTTTAGGTATGAGAAGGTCACACAGAAGATGTAATAGGATGTGAAGCAGGAACCACAGTGCTTGGCAGAGCTGGTGATGAATGTGAGGAGACAGACCTCAAGTTACAAACCCTGGGCTGTTAACACTGAACAGCGAAGTGCATGAGATTCTAGAGGCTCTGGGTGAAAAGAGATTTCAGAGACGATGAGATCCTCTGAAACAGGAATTCTGAGTTATTAAGTCCTTTATTTGTTGTATCTATCCTAGAACCTGGTACATAAAAGGCATAAGTATTAGTCAAATGAATGACTTATGAATGAAATGGAAATCCATCAGGGTTAAAAATAGAGGGTCATTTTTATTCACGAGAGGAGTATACCAAGCCCACCTCTCCAGTCACGCCTTCTCTCTTGCTTGCTCATTATGTTCAATTAATACTGATTTTCATTACATTTTTAGAATACTGAAAGCTCTTTCCTGATAAAGAATTTTGCTCTTGCTATATGCCATCTCCCTCAAACATATTTCCATAGCTTGCTTTTTTGTCTCAACCCAGAAACTACATCCTCAGTAAAAGGCCTTGTCTGACCTACTGTATCTTAAGCATTTCCCCCAACATTATTCTCTATCACATCACCCTGTTAATGTTCTTCATAACAGCTAACTCAATCTGGGGTTATCTCGTCTGTGCAAGACTTCATTTATTTGCAGTCTGTGCTATCTTTTCCCAAAGAATACAATTTTCTTGAGAATAAAGAGCCTGTCTGTCTCATCCACTGCCTTAATCCCAAGTCCTGGGACACAACCTGGCACATGATAAATATTTGCTGAATGAATAAAATAACCTTCTAAATAAAGTGTGACTTTTCATATCAACATAACTTTGGGTTGAAAATGGCAGACAGCCTTCAACTGGCAAATAAGTAAATAAAATCAGGCACTGATTGGTTTCAGGATTTAAGAGATTATATGTGAGGTAAAGGAATCGCTACCTGAAACAAAGCCACCAGGATACATGGGTCAGCTTAGCCTCTTCGGGGCTGGCTTTACTGTCAAACTATGCTCCCGGCACATGTCTTAACAATCAGTCCAGTAAGGGAGACAGCTTCTTTTTCCTGGGAGCCCAACCAATTTCTCCCTGGTTATACCCTCATCTGGCCAGATGGGATGGCCAATAACCCAATAACTGGCCAGGGGGAAGAAATAAGTTGTTTGATTGTAGCCTAACAGGTCCCATCTGGGACTTGTAAGTAGAGTCAATTCCACCCAAATCACATGACTAAGAATGCGGGAGGGGGTGGTTTCCCAAAGGAACCTGGGGGGTGTTATTACCAAAAGGAAAGAGAACAGGTGATGGGCGTCAACCACAAGATGCCCTCTACAGTATCTTTCTTCTGATCCATTAACTGGAACCAATCATAGCTTGATACAAACCTCTCCTTTTTATGTGAATATTATTTAGGCTGACACAGATCTGCTACCTCTGATCAGAATGAGGAAGACAGAAAGGAGTGCAGAGGCTATGTTATTTAATATTCCTTTGGTTGCTCATGAATATTCATACAGCTCCTAACAGCTAGTTGCTACTCTGCCCAAGCCTCCAAAGGGAGGCAGATCATCACTCCCATGGAGGCTCGTTCCCTCCTCTGGCAGCCTTGAATTATTAGACTATGGCTCTTTTCTTTGAGCTGGAACCTGATAGATAATACTTAGGAAAGCCTCAGTGGCATAGCCAGAATTCTGGAAAATGCTTGCTCAGCAGGCTGGGAGGTAGACTTTTACTGCGGAGGACTGCTGAAGCCACGATAGAGAGCCATGGCTCCACCTTAGAGGACTTTGTCTTCTCTTCTGCTTCCATCCGCAGGCTCCTTTGACTTACAGAGCTCTCGAACTCAGCACATCCAACTCTGGAATTACCAGTTTTTCCTCTTTAGTTCCTCCACCTGCCTTCTACCTCTTAAATACCTTCTCCCCCCATTTCCACCGATCTCCTCATACCCCTGTATCTCTCATACCCCTCAGACTCCTGTATCTCACCTCCTAACTGCTTTTCCTCACACTTATTTAAACTTTTCTAGTCCATCTCATACAGAGAGTTATCTTAGAAATATATACCTGCTCCTTTCCTGCTTACCTCTGTTAGGGATTCCTTTTAGATTATAGATAGAAGGAACAGAAGTCCTTACCAGTATTTTCCCTGCCTCCCTCTGCAGCCACATCTCTGATATCTCTGTCTTCCCAGCTTATACTTCATGAAAGTTCCCCAAACGTGCCACATTCTCCCACACCTTTGTAGCTTTCCACCTGCAAGTTCAACTGCCTGGAACACCTTCCTCCTGAGAGAAGTTCCTAGCACTTTTACTCTTCTTTAGACTCTGCTTTACTTCCCCAAGGAGGCCTGCTTCTTATTCCATGTCTGAACCAACTACTTCCCCTTTGTGGCCCCATAACTATCTTCTCTCATAACAGTCTTTACATTTGATTGTGAGCTTCTTGAGAGTAGGGATAGTCTGTTATTTCCCTATCTTAAATGTATGGCTTTCAATCAGAGTTCAATGGATGTTGATTAAACCAAAAAGCTGACGTATATCACTGTCGCTCAGGTGGAAATTT
The DNA here is from genome assembly GCF_024362965.1 of Panthera pardus. Classification (NCBI taxonomy): domain Eukaryota; kingdom Metazoa; phylum Chordata; class Mammalia; order Carnivora; family Felidae; genus Panthera; species Panthera pardus. The sequence goes on from NW_026526655.1 coordinate 27,823,432, forward strand.
CCAAGATTGCAAGGGCACAGCCTAAAACTCTACAAAGAACTTCTACACATTACTTAACTCCAACTGTAGTCACTGAATGTATAAATGTAACTTTAATAACAGAATGTATAAATGTATGTATAAATGCTTTCCTAAGTATTATCTATCTATGAGAATTATAGCAAGAGGAAAACAATGGAATTCTTTTGACCACTTTACTCCAAAGGGGAATATGTGATCTAGATTACAATATAGAAACGGATACCTTCACAAAAGGGGACTTGTCGAATAGGAGACACACAGAAGAATGCGTGTTGTATGCTTGATGATGTTCCAACTGACACAATAAAACTACAGGAGTTGAGTTCCTTTCCAAGTCTCTTCAATGTGACAGAAATTCAACTAGAATAAAGATAGCATTCAAAAGGTTGGGGGAGGGGAGCTTTACCAGAGAGGAAACAGTAACAAAATGAATGACTACTCCAAAAATTAAGGTTTCCAGACCACACTTTCAGCATTTGCTATTTTTCCCCAAGGGTTTCAAAATCCTAAGACTGAATTATAACTAGAAAATTTGCATTATAATTAGTGAATGTGAAAGAGGTAGAAGGTTTGCTATGGGAAGAGCTAAAAACAAATATTTAACATTTTCAGGTAAAGACATTCAGTAATTATTATTCTCATAAGTGGGATTAATATTAGATATATTTGTAAACCAAAGATGCTGGTGTGTGCTTTTTGTTATATTTCAATGCAATCATATTAGATATTTGATATGGAAAATTTCAAGTGGAATTAGATAATATCCATACTAATTTCCTAAATTGATTCCTAATTTATTAAAATGAGATTTTTTGAGAATTTGATTTTGGAATAGCTTTATATTTACAGAAAAATTCACAAAGATAGTACAGAGAGTTCATGTATAGCCCTCACCTGACAATGGGTTTCCCCTTTGTTAACATTTTATATTAATCACCATTACAGAATTGTCAAAACTCAGAAACTAACATTGGCACATTTACTATTAACTAACCTCTAGACTTTGGATTTTACCAATTTTTACATTATTGTTCTCTTTCTGTCCCAGGATCCCAGTAAGGGTGACACATTGCATTTACTTGTCATGTTTCTCCAGTCTCCTCTGACCAAGATGGTTTCTCAGTCTATCCTCTCTTTTCATGACCTTGACAACCTTGAGAGGTACTTGGCCACATACGCTGTAAAATGTCCCCAAACTAGGTTTGCCTATTGTTTTTCTCATGACTGAACTGAGGCAATATGAGATTTTTAAGGGAAATATTACTTGCTTAAGTAGTCCTATTTTAAGAAACCATTTTCTTTGTGTGCAAAAAAAAAAAAAAAAAAGACTGTAAAAATCGTCTTGGTTTCTGGTTTATTCTGTCCATAATGAGACCCCCCCAAAACGAAATCTAACAAGATTAAATTACATTGTTATATTTTGATGCACAAATTTTAAAGAGTTCTTATGATTTACTGAGGCATTCTTACAACTTACAGTAATTTTGAAAATGTTAGATGCTATGATAGCCAACTGGAATGGAAGGGAAAGCGTCCAGTGCTGCATAAGTTAAGCCAACTCAGGGGTACCGACTCTTTTTGCCTTCTCAGACTGACATTTTTCTGAGACAGAGATCTCTGTTGACATGCTCTGGGGAGGTTAAGGTGGGCAGACTTAAGAAATGTCTTTGGTCAGCACGAACCTGCTGAATCCACTGGTCCTAGAGAGGTGGAAAAAAAGGTTACACAAACTCATGGCTTCATATACTAAATTCGTTTTCCTATTCAGCCATTTAAATCATTAATCAAATGAGCCCGTAAGCTCCCAAAATGAAATGTGGCATTGGAAGAGATTAGGGATCTAAGTAGGAGCAAAATTGAAATGCTAACAACATCAAACTAAGAGTCAGTGAAAGAGGACGTTTGCCATTGTGCCTGGCTTCTGCACCATTTATAGATAGTTCCATTGCTCTGAGTGGTTTGTATAATAGTGAATAAGTGGAAACCCACATAAAAGCTATCTTTAAATGCCATAAAGATGAGTAATCTGAAGATAAATTGTTCAAAGTCATCTTTGCAACAATACGTGGGCAAGTTTTCCATGGTCTCATGAGGCAGCTTAAGAACAGGATTGAGATCTCCATATCTGTACTTAGAGATTCTGGCTAGAATTAAAAAAAGAGTTGAGACTAAAAAGTTATTTTTTATTCTGATAGCCATAAGATACTGGGAAATTAAAATGTTCTTACCCAAAACTATAATCATGCTATTATTTTTCACATTTCCATAACTATTAGTAATTTGCTATCACAATAGTTAAAACGAATTCTTATTTATTCCTTGGTTACTTGGCATGCTACTAGTTTGTTGATAAAGAAAGTAAAAAGGTCCATATGCATGAGAGAAGAATCAAAGCCCTTGGAGTCAAACTGAACTGGGTTCAAATCCAGATTCAGCCCCTTTGATCTGGAGCAAATCATCTAACTTCTCTACATTTTTGAAATGGTGGTAACTTCACAGCGTGTTATGATTATACAATACAAAATACAGAAAAGGCTGAGCTCAGTTCCTATGCTATTTCTAAACTACCCACAGGGTGGGCCATCTTTTCAGTTTTAAACATCCCTAAATGAGCAGGTGAGAGCTTTACTGAGCAACTGAGTCCCTGTATGTCTCATGGAGGGGGACTGAATGTGGAGGACATATGCAGAGCAGGTCCAAAGACAGACAACGAATGAAATCCAACTCATAAAACAAGACACTTGGCAACTCTTTAGAAAAGATGAGAATGCCCTTTATAGATTAAAAAAAAAAATGTGTTTCTAAAATGAAAATCACTGGTAAAAAAAAAAAAGAGTTATAGTTAAATGGCAAAGAGACAACTTTCTTCCCTGTAAGTGCAGCACATAAAACACCATAAACACTAGCAAAATAAGTGATCTTCATGAAGCAAGCAGACAAATAGCAGTTATTCAGCATAATTCTGACCAACCATTATAATTCTTCCCAGGCAGGTCATCTATATAAAGCTCTGTAATAGGCTTCTATGGGTGCCATAACATATCACCACAAACTCAGTGGCTTAACACAATGCGAATTGATTATTTTACAGTTCTGTAAGTTAGAAGTCCAACAAGGGTCTCACTGAGCTAAACTCAAGGTGTCAATACGGCTGCATTCCTGCAGGTTCTAGGGGGGAATTTGTTTCTTTGCCTTTTCCAGTTTCTAGAGATTGCCTATGGCCCCTTCTGCCATCTTCAAAGCTGGCAACAAGAGGCAGTCCTCATGTTACATCACTGACTTCCTCTTCTGCCTCCCTCTTCTACTTTTAAGGACCCCCAGGTAATCCATTTATTTTAAGGTTAACTGATTAGCAATCCTTATACAACCTAATTCTTCTTTGCCAAGGAGCCCCACTTAGTCACAGATTCTGGGAATTAGTGGGCAAATATCTTGGGGAGAGGGGTTATTCTACCTGCCATAATCTCCAAGGAAGATCACCTCTGAATTATATACTATTAATCTCTAGCTGTAAATAATAGACCCCAACTCAAACATACCTCATGCATTTTCTTCCAACGATTTAAAAACTGTGGAACTTTTCAGCAACTTTAGCAAAGGTATTTCCATTGTATTTAACAAGAGCAGAAAGAGACGATGCCATGACAGTAAGAGTTATGTGACCAGAATCATTCTTGTTTACACTAGGCAATGGAATTTTGTTATCTCTGATATCAGCTTCCTTCGGCTACAGGGAAAACAGGGTTTCAAAATATAATATCCATGTCAACAAGCCACCCCTGTAACCTACCATACAATTTAGTCCTTTTTGCCTCTAGAACGTACTGTATTTCCAAAGAGAAAAATATCTGTTACATTAGCAACAAGTCATAGAGATGACTTAGAAAGTGAAGCTATAAATAGTGTGGTTGGGGTATGAAAGCACAGAAATCGTGGGATGAATTTTTCTTTTAATAGACTTATCTAAACACAACTGTGGTTTCAAGCCTAAATACCACTACACATAAAAATACTTGGTTGCAAAACAAACAAAAACACACTTGGTTGCTTAACTTTATTAGAAAAATTAAAATGATATAGAATTTCACTCCCCAAGAACACTTAAAAATTTTTTTAATGTTTATTTATTTTTGAGAGAGAGAGAGAGAGACAGAGCGCAAGCAGGAAAGGGGCAGAGAGAGGAAGACACAGAATCCAAAACAGGCTCCAGGCTCTGAGCTGTCAGCACAGAGCCCAATGAAGGGCTCAAATTTAGGAACCATGAGATCATGACCTGAGCCGAATTCGGATGTTTAACCAACTGAACCACTCAGACACCCCCACAAGCACATTTTTTTTTATTTTTTTAATTTACATCCAAATTAGTTAGCATATAGTGCAACAATGATTTTAGGAGCAGATTCCTTAATGCCCCTTACCCATTTAGCCCATTCCCCCTCCCACAACCCCTCCAGTAGCCCTCTGTTTGTTCTCCATATTTATAAGTCTCTTATGCTTTGTCCCCTCCCTGTTTTTATATTATTTTTGTTTCCCTTCCCTTATGTTCATCTGTTTCATCTCTTAAAGTCCTCATATGAGTGAAGTCATATATTTGTCTTTCTTTGACTAATTTTGCTTAGCATTATACCCTCCAGTTCCATCCACACAGCTGCAAATGGCAAGACTTCATTCTTTTTGATTGCTGAGTAATACTCCATTGTGTGTGTGTGTGTGTGTGTGTGTGTGTGTGTGTCTGTATACACACACACACACACACACACACACACCTACCACATCTACTTTATCCATTCTTCCACTGATGGAGATTTGGGCTCCTTCCATACTTTGGCTATTGTTGATAGTGCTGCTATAAACTTGGGGGTGCAGGTGTCCCTTCAAAACACACCTGTATCCCTTGGATAAATACCTAGTAGTGCAATTGCTGGGTCGTAGGGGAGTTCTATTTTTAGTTTTTTTGAGGAACCTTCATACTGTTTTCCAGAGTGGCTGCACCAGCTTGCATTCCCACCCCACAAGAACATTTTAGAAAACTGTTGTTAAAGTCTGATGTAAGGCACTGCCTACATCAGGAGATGTAGATTAAAGGGGTCTGGAGCCCAGGCAGGTCACAGAAATAATGGATAAAGCCAGGTGGGCATCTGGTGCACTCACTCCATTGCTGTCCCGTCTGTAGAGGCCAGCCACCACCCAGCTCTAGCAGCTGTTGGCTCATATGATTGTCTGATATTTTCATAATTCAGCAAACACAATTTTTATGTGGAATCATTCATATTTTCAAGGTCGGCAACTTAATAATGGGCCTCCGAATGTAGATAAGACAATCCTTAATAACTACCTGATATTTTAGTTGATAAAATCAAGAGTGGTATAACTTACTGTCTAAGTGGATGCAAACATCAAAACCTAGAAGAAACATGTGTGTACACAGATGAGGCAAAGAGCCTTAGCATGTACCTGAGGGGTTCTTTGTTCCTTCCAGGGAATACATTGTGCCTTATGTTCTGTCATGGCCCCAGCACATAGCATAGTATCTGTTACATAATAGGATTTAAGTGAAGGCTTATTTAATTAATGAGTACCTGAACTTTAAAGAAAACATTGGTGGGACACCTGGGTGGCTCAGTCGGTTAAGTGTTTTGACTTCTGCTCAGATTATGATCTCACAGTTCATGAGTTTGAACCCCGCATCAGGCTCTGTGCTGACAGCTCAGAGCCTGAGGCCTCCTTCAGATTGTGTGTCTCCCTCTCTCTCTCTCTCTCTCTCTCTGTCCTTGCCCCGCTTATGCATTCTCTCACAAAATAAGTCTCTCAAAAATAAATAAGTAAACATTTTTTAAAAAATAAAAATTTTAGAGGGAGGAGCCAAGATGGCAGAACAGCATGGAAGTTTTTAGTGTGTCTCGCGTCCATGAAATACAGCCAGACCAAAACTAAACCATCCTGCACACCTAGAAAACTGATTAGAGGATTAACACTACAATCTACACAACCTGAACCACAGAATTCAGCGGTACGCGGCGTGGAGAAGTGAACTTGGGGAGCGAGAAGGCACAGGAAGGGAGGTGCTTTGGGCGAGGAGAGAGGACAGAGATGGGGTGCGGGGGGAGAATACAGGAAAAGCACCCCTCCCCAAAAGCAGCTGGAGAGAAAGTGGAAAATCGGAAACAGCCGCAGGGACTAAACTAAAAAGGGAGAAAGGAGAGGGTTTAAATTCCATTAAGACTGTAAACAAAGGGAGCTCAAAGGCTGCAACTCCGCAGCTCCATACCTGGCGGTGCTCTGGTGGGAAGGACGAATCCCCAGGAACAGAGTGCGGTCCGGGAGGTTCTCAGGCCACACAGGCAAAAGCGGTTCCACTGCCAGAAGGACATTTGGTAAGGACTGCTGAAGCCACTTGGTCCCAGCAGACCCTAGAAAACGGCCACATTCGCTGGTGCTGGAACAAGGTCCTTAAGGGTGAAGCCTGGTGCCAGATATGTGTTGTGATTTTCCGTAATCCCTGAAAAGCTGCTGCTACACTGTCTCGCGAACTTTTTCTGGGGTGGGCTGGCACCTGACCGCAGTCTCAGGGCACTGGCAACAGCAGGGTCCAGTGGGCGTTCCGGGGTGCAGCCGACATTCGGCCATTGCTCACTCGGCCATTGCTCAGTGAGACCCTCACACAGAGGGACGGAACGGTCTTTCAGAAGTAAGGGGCCAGGGAAAACAGCCGCAGCTGAGACAAAACTTGGGAGAGAGGTACTGTCTGGGGCCTGGTCACGGAGAGTGATAAAAGCAGGGAGTGGACGAGAGCTGAAGACAGAGGACAGGTGCGCGACTGCTGATCCGGGAGAACAGAGTGGGTGGCTGGGTGACGCCATTTTCACCCTCCCACGCATGCGCATACCCACACGCACCTACGAGCACTGCAATACTCCGCCCCAGTAGGCTAGCAGCGCCATCTAGTGGAGAGCGGAGCCGTTACACTGAGCCCCGCCCAGCTGGGCCAACTTCGCTCTTCAAGAACACAAGTCTCCCCGCCTGCTTAGTTTATGGACTATAAAGAGCTACAAGTCTGACTTCTAGGGAAAAATGAAGTAATTTCAGTCCTACATCAATCTGTTAGCAGGTCCATCTATTCAATTTTCTTTTTTTTTCTCTTTTACACTTCTTTTCTTTTCCTTGAATATAAAAAGAGAAAAAATTCATTTTCATTTTCAATTTTTATTAAAAATATTTTTCTTTAATTTTTATTACTATATTTTTTATGTTTGTGTAAATTTTTTCAAATTCTATTTTACTTCCATCAGTTTATTTTAGTCTACTTCAGTCTATTCACCTTTTCAATTTTCAAACGATTTCCTTTTTTTCTTTTTTCCTCTTTTTCATTTCTTTTCTTTTTCTTGAATGCAGAAAGAGAAAAACTTTATTTTTACCTTCAATTTCTATTAAAAATATTTTTCTTTAATTTTTATTACTATATTTTTTACTTTTGGGTAATTTTTTTTCAAATTCTATTTTACTTCCATCAGTTTATTTTAGTCTACTTCAGTATATTCACCTTTTCAAATTTTCAAACGATTTCCTTTTTTTTCTTTTTTTCTCTTTTTTTTTTCTTTTCTTGAATGCAGAAAGAGAAAAACTTCATTTTTAATTTCAATTTCTATTAAAAATATTTTTCTTTAATTTTTATTACCATATTTTTTACTTTTGTGTAAATTTTTTCAAATTCTATTTCACTTCCATCATTTTATTATAGTCTACTTCAGTGTATTCACCTTTTCAAATTTTCAAATGATTTCCTTTTTTTTCTCTTTTTATTTTCTTTTCTTTTTCTTGAATGCAGAAAGAGAAAAACTTCGTTTTTACTTTCAATTTCTATTAAAAATATTTTTTTAATTTTTTTATTATATTTTCTGCTTTTATGTAAATTTTTTCAAATTCTCTTTCCCTTCCATCATTATTTTAGTCTACTACAGTGTGTTCACTTTTCAAACTTTCAAACGATTTCCTTTTTTCTTTTTTTAATCTTTTTTCTCTTTTTCATTTCTTTTCTTTTTCTTGAATACAGAAAAAGAATAATTCATTTTTATTTTTAATTTTTATTAAAAATATTTTTCTTTAATTTTTTTCTACTATATTCTTTACTTTTGTGTATATTTTTTCAAATTCTATTTTACTCCCATCATTTTAGTCTACTTCAGTGTAGTCATTTTTTTCAAATTCTCAAACGATTTCCTTATTTTGTTTTTTTTCTTCCCCCAACCCTTTTTTTTTCTGTCAAACCACGTTCAACACCCAGACCAAAACACACCTAGGATCTAGCATCATTTATTCAATTTGTGTGTGTGTGTGTTTTTAATTTTTAAATTTTAATATTTTTTAATTTTAATTTTTCTACCTCATTAATTTCTTTTCTCCCTTCAAAATGACAGAACGAAGGAATTCACCTCAAAAGAAAGAGCACAGAGAAATGACAGCCTGGGATGTAACCAACCCAGATACAAGCAAGATGTCTGAACCAGAATTTAGAATCACGATAATAAGAATACTAGCTGGAGTCGAAAATAGATTAGGATCCCCTTCTGCAGAGATAAAAGAAGTAAAAAGTAGCCAGAATGAAATTAAAAATGCTATGACTAAGCTGCAATCACGGATGGATGCCACAGCGGCAAGGATGGATGAGGCAGAACAGAGAATCCGCAATATAGAGGACAAACTTACAGAGAATAATGAGGCAGGAAAAAAGAGGGAGATTAAGGCAAAAGAGCACGATTTAAGAATTAGAGAAATCAGTGACTCATTAACAAGGAACAACATCAGAATCATAGGGGTCCCAGAAGAGGAAGAGAGACAAATAGGGGTAGAAAGGTTATGTGAACAAATCATAGCAGAAAACTTTCCTAACCTGGAGAAACACACAGACATCAAAATCCAGCAAGCACAGAGGACCCCCATTAGATTCAACAAAAACCGACCATCAACAAGGCATATCATAGTCAAATTCACAAAATACTTAGGCAAGGAGAGAATCATGAAAGCAGCAAGGGAAAAACAGTTCCCTAACCTACCAGGAAGACAGATCAGGTTTGCAGCAGACCTATCCACAGAAAGTTGGCAGGCCAGAAAGGAGTGGCAGGATGTATTCAATGTGCTGAATCAGGAAAATATGCAGCCAAGGATTCTTTATCCAGCAAGGCTGTCATTCAAAATAGAAGGAGAGATAAAAAGTTTCCCAGACAAACAAAAATTAAAGGAGTTTGTGACCACTAAACCAGCCCTGCAAGAAATTTTAAGGGGGACTCTCTGAGGGGAGAAAAGATGAAAAAAAAAATATATATATATATATATATACATATATATATATATATATATGTATATATATATATAAAGCAACAAAGATTAGAAACGACCAGAGAACGCCACCAGAAACTCCAACTCTACAAGCATCATAATGGCAATAAATTCATATCTTTCAGTATTCACTCTAAATGTCAATGGACTCAATGCTCCAATCAAAAGACACAGGTTAACAGAACAGATAAGAAAACAAGATCCATCTATATGCTGTTTACAAGAGACCCACTTTAGACCTAAAGACACCTTCAGATCAAAAATAAGCTAATGGAGAACCATCTATCATGCTAATGGTCAACAAAAGAAAGCCGGAATAGCCATACTTCTATCAGACAATCTAGACTTTAAAATAAAGGCTGTATCAAGAGATGCAGAAGGGCATTTTATCATAACCAAGGAATCTATCCACCAAGAAGATCTAACAATTGTAAACATTTATGCGCCAAATGTGGCAGCACCCAAATATATAAATCAATTAATCACAAACATAAAGAAACTCATTGATAGTAATACCATAATAGTAGGAGACTTCAACACTCCACTCACAGCAATGGACAGATCATCTAGTCAAAAAATCAACAAGGCTTTGAATGACACACTGGACCAGATGGACTTAACAGATATATTCAAAACATTTCATCCTAGGGGCGCCTGGGTGGCTCAGTCGGTTGAGCGTCCGACTTCAGCTCGGGTCACGGTCTCACGGTCCGTGAGTTCGAGCCCCGCGTCAGGCTCTGGACTGATGGCTCAGAGCCTGGAGCCTGCTTCCAATTCTGTGTCTCCCTCTTTCTCTGCCCCTCCCCCGTTCATGCTCTGTCTCTCTCTGTCTCAAAAATAAATAAATGTTAAAAAAAAAATTAAAAAAAAAAAATCTCATCCTAAACCAGCAGAATATACATTCTTCTCCAGTGTACATGGAACGTTCTCCAGAATAGACCATATACCGGGACACAAATCTGCCCTAAGTAGGTACAAAAAGATCAAGATCATACCATGCATATTTTCAGACCACAGTGCTATGAAACTCGAAATGAACCACAAGAAAAACTTTGGAAAGTTAACAAATACTTGGAGACTGAAGAACATCCTACTAAAGAATTAATGGGCCAACCAGCAGTTAAAGAGGAAATTAAAAAGTATATGGAAGTCAATGAAAATGATAACACCACATCCAAAACCTGTGGGACACAGCAAAGGTGGTCATAAGAGGAAAGTATATAGCAATCCAGGCCTTCCTAAAGAAGGAAGAAAGATCTCAGATACACAACCTAACTTTACACCTTAAGGAGCTGGAAAAAGAACAGCAAATAAAACCCAAAACCAGCAGAAGACAGGAAATAATAAAGATTAGAGCAGAAATTAATCCTATTGAAACAAAACAAAACAAACAAACAAAAAACAGTAGAACAGATCAAAGAAACCAGAAGCTGGTTCTTTGAAAGAATTAACAAAATTGATAAATCCCTAGCCAGTTTGATCGAAAAGAAAAAAGAAAGGACCCAAATAAATAAAATCAAGAGTGAAAGAGGAGAGATCACAACCAACACAGCAGAAATAAAAACAATAAGAAGAGAATATTATGAGCAATTATATGCCAATAAAATGAGCAATCTGGAAGAAATAGACAAATTCCTAGAAATATACCCTACCAAAACTGAAACAGGAAGAAAAAGAAAATTTAAACAGACCCATAAGCAGTAAAGAAATCAAATTAGTAATCAAAAATCTGCCAAAAAACAAGAGTCCAGGGCCAGATGGCTTTCCAGGGGAATTCTACCAAACATTTAAGGAAGAGTTAACACCTATTCTCTTGAAGCTGTTCCAAAAAATAGAAACAGAAGGAAAACTTCCAAACTTTTTCTATGAAGCCTGCATTACCTTGATTTCAAAACCATACAGAGACCCCACTAAAATGGAGAACTATAGACCAATTTCCCTGATGAACATGGATGCAAAAATCCTCAACAAGATATTAGCCAACTGGTTCCAACAATACATTAAAAAAATTATTCACCACGACCAAGTGGGAGTTATACCTGGGATGCAGGGCTGGTTCAATATCTGCAAAACAATTAACGTGATTCATCACATCAATAAGAGAAAGGACAAGAACCTTATGATCCTCTCAATAGATGCAGAGAAAGCATTTGACAAAGTACAGCATCCTTTCTTGATAAAAACCTTCAAGAAAGTAGGGATAGAAGGGGCATACCTCAAGATCATAAAAGCCATATATGAATGACCCAGTGCTAATATCATCCTCAATGGGCAAAAACTGAGAGCTTTCCTCCTAAGATCAGGTACAAGACAGGGATGTCCACTCTCGCCACTGTTATTCAACATAGTATTGGAAGTCTTAGCCTCTGCAATCAGACAACACAAAGAAATAAAAGGCATCCAAATTGGCCAGGGGGAGGTCAAACTTTCACTCTTCGCAGAACACATGATACTCTATATGGAAAACCCAAATATGCCACCAAAAAACTGCTAGAATTGATTCATGAATTCAGCAAAGTTGCAGGATATAAAATCAACGCACAGAAATCAGTTGCATTCCTATACTCCAACAATGAAGTGACAGAAAGAGAAATCAAGGAATTGATCCCATTTACAGTTGCACAAAAAACCATAAAATACCTAGGAAGAAATCTAACCAAAGAGGTGAAAAATCTATACACTGAAAACTATAGAAAGCTTATGAAAGAAATTGAAGAAGATACAAAAAAAAAAAAAAAAAAGGAACAGATTCCACGCTCCTGCATAGGAAGAACAAATATTATTAAAATGTTGATACTACCAAAGTAATCTACATATCCAGTGCACTCCCTATCAAAATAACACCAGCATTCTTCACAGAGCTAGAACAAATAATCCTAAAATTTGTATGGAACCAGAAAAGACCCCGAATAGCAAAGCAATCTTGAAAAAGAAAACCAAAGCAGGAGGCATCACAATCCCAGACTTCAAGCTATACTACAAAGCTGTAACCATCAAGACAGTATGGTACTGGCACAAGAACAGACACTCAGATCAATGGAACAGAATAGAGAACCCAGAAATGGACCCACAAACGTATGGCCAACTAATCTTTGACAAATCAGGAAAGAATATCTAATGGAATAAAGGCAGTCTCTTCAGCAAGTGTTGCTGGGAAAACTGGACAGCGACATGCAGAAGAATGAACCTGGACCACTTTCTTACACCATACACAAAAATAAACTCAAAATGGATGAAAGACCTCAATGTAAGACAGGAAGCCATCAAAATCCTAGAGGAGAAAGCAGGCAAAGACCTCTTTGATCTTGGCCGCAGCAACTTCTTACTCATCTCCGGAGGCAAGGGAAACAAAAACAAAAATGAACTACTGGGACCTCATCAAAATAAAAAGCTTCTGCACAGTGAAGGAGAGAATCAGCAAAACTAAAACCAGCAGAATGGGAGAAGATATTTGCAAATGACATATCAGATAAAGGGTGAGTATCCAAAATCTATAAAGAACTTATCAAACTCAGCACCCAAAAAACAAATAATCCAGTGAAGAAACGGGCAAAAGACATGAATAGACACTTCTCCAAAGAAGACATCCAGATGGCCAACTGACATGTGAAAAAATGCTCAGCATCACACATCATCAGGGAAATACAAATCAAAACCACGATGAGATACCACCTCACACTTGTCAGAATGGCTAACGTTAACAACTCAGGCACAACAGATGTTGGCGAGGATGCGGAGAAAGAGGATCTCTTTTGCACTGTTGGTGGGAATGCAAACTGATGCAGCCACTCTGGAAAACAGTATGGAGGCTCCTCAAAAAAAACTAAAAATAGAACTACCCTATGACCCAGCAATTGCACTACTAGGCATTTATCCACGGGATACAGGTGTGCTGTTTCGAAGAGACACATGCACCCCCATGTTCATAGCAGCACTATCAACAATAGCCAAAGTATGGAAAGAGCCCACATTTCCATCAATGGATGAATGGATAAAGAAGATGTGATTGATATATATACAATGGAGTATTACTTGGCAATCAAAAAGAATGAAATCTTGCCATTTGCAGCTATGTGGATGGAACTAGAGGGTATTATGCTAAGTGAAATTAGTCAGTCAGAGAAAGACAAATATCATATGACTTCACTCATATGAGGACTTTAAGAGACAAACAGATGAACCTAAGGGAAGGGAAACAAAAATAAAAACAGGGAGGGGGACAAAACAGAAGAGACTCATAAATACGGAGAACAAACTGAGGGTTACTGGAGGGGTTGTGGGAGGGGGATGGGCTAAATGGGGAAGAGGCACTAAGGAATCTACTCCTGAAATCATTGTTGCACTATATGCTAACTAATTTGGATGTAAATTTTAAAAATTAAAAAAATTAAAAAATTAAAATAAAATAAAAAATTTTTAAATACAGAAAACTTAGGTTACTCTCACACTTGTTAACATAAAGAATTACACTCACACTTGTTACCATAAAGAAGTAGTGACATAGCTTTAGAATTTTTTTAATGTTTAATTTTGAGAGAGAGAGAGAGACAGAGAATGAGCAGGGAAAGGGCAGAGAGAGAGGGAGACACAGAATCCAAAGAAGGCTCCAGGCTCTGAGCTGTCAGCACAGAGCCCGGTGCAAGGCTTGAACTCATGAACCATGATATCGTGACCTGAGCCAAAGTTGGATGCTTAACCGACTGAGCCCCCAGGTACCCCAAGTGATATAGCTTTAGAATGTGGGGTTGGCTTAGAAAGTAAGAACCCTTAATATTTTCCATATTATCAAAATATATGTATTCTAAAATTTATTATGTCGCACTGACCAAGGAGGTCTTTTATAATGGGGCAAAGCCAGATTTTAACTTGAAAGTATAATATAACAACAACCCAAACCATGTATTTGTATGATATTTTTATGTTACAAAGTGCTTTCAATATATGATTTCTCTTATCATCAGAACATTTCTGTAAGGTAGACAGATATTATCTTCATTTAATTTTTTAAAGAGTTTATTTTTTTATTTATTTCTTTTGAGAGAGAGAAAGAGAGCACATGGGCAGGGGAGGGGCAGAGAGAGCAGAAGAGAGAGAATCCAAAGTAGGCTCCATGCTTTCAGCCCAGAGCCCAACCTAGGGCTCAATCTCACAAACTGTGAGATCATGACCTGAGCTGAAATGAAGAGTCCAACGCTTAATCAACTGAGCCACCCAGGTGCCCCACCTTCATTGTAAAGATAGAAAACTTGAACAAATGAAGTTAAATGACGTTATAAAGACTTACAGAAAACTAGCCATAGGACTGAATCTCTCAGCCCATGATGGTTCTCTCCTGACAAGGAGACAGCATGGCATGTGACATTAAAGCATAGACTCAAATAAATTAAATCTGCAAATGGCACCTCCATAAACAGGATGAGAAGGAAATTACCTCTGTGTGGCACAGAAGAGGAAGGCAAGAATGAACATAGCAGGAAAGTATATTTTTGAAAAATGTGTGTGGACCTCAGCGTACCTTATTCATCATGACACTAGTGGCATGTTGGGTAAATCATTCAGCAAAATGAGATAGATCAGCTTGACCTGTGTTGTTTCACTTAGAAACACATTGCTCTGTAATATTTTCATGTCCTACATACCTTTGTCTCCCCCACTAGAGTGGAAACTTCATGAAGTTCAGAGGCTAAGACATAATAAGGGTTCTTAAGCACTCTCTACCCAAAAGAAATTAATTGAATGTTTTGATTGGTTAATGGGCAATGTATGTATTGGTTACAGTGGAGCATAATGGTCATGAACCGGGGTTCAAGTCCGTAGATCTGTATCTGAAGCCACGTTCTGTCATGACTAGCTGTGCCACTTGTGGGCAAGTTAGTCCACCTCGGTGAGTCACGTTGCCATCTGTAATAAGGGTGACAGTGATACAACTTAACCGTAAGTTTGTAGTGAGGATTAAATTAATGCTTGTAAATAAAAACCAACGGGATGCTGGGTACCTAACATACACTCAATCAATGTTTCACTGCTGCAATATACTGAGGTTTCAAGTTCAGGGATGTGCTGGAGGTACATGCCAGTCTCCATCGATTTGAAGAAGGAACGTTGGGTTGGTTCTCAAAAACAAAGTTAGATGCCGAGGGAAAATTTTTACAATTCACCCAAAATGTATTTTTAAAACAAACTTTTAATTTATCCCACATGCCATTTGGAATGTAGCAACAGAACACAGAACAAAAGGCACGGATGCTGTGTGCCTTACCAGCGATACAAACGATTACAAACACAATCAGCCTGCAGACACAAGCTAACGCGGAAAACCGTGTGACATGTCAAGCTTTACAGAGGAGTGAAGAAGACCTGAGATTTGGCTGGTCACAAAGGAGACATTCAAAAGAAGGAATATGTGCAATACTTTTTTGAGTAATTCTCCTTGTTCCTAGAAAGAAACAAATATGTCACAAATGTATTATCTTATCAAAGCCCAGCCCCTTATTTTCCAGTGTGTGTGTGTTCTTAGCTCACGTTTCAAAGTACATCTTCAGACCCTAATTGCTCCCCTGCATCCCCCAAAGAAATGCAACGGTAGAAGTACCTTAAAATGAGAAAGAGAAAAACAGAATGCTCATATCTGAAAAGGGAAACGACACATACTGAATGATCTCTATCATACTTAGGGTGATATTTATGAGAGAAAACCAGAGCCAAGGGAGTGAAACGTTTTCCACCCAAGAGCAGCAGAAAAATGAACAATCACAGAGCAATTTGTCGCACAACAATTTGGAAGAGAACTTGATGCCAACATAAGAGAATAAACTACTCCACTGACACTTCTTCTTTTGTGTCTTTAGGATTTATAGGATCAAATTCATGCAACCTGAAAATTTTTGTGAAATAACACTTTGAACCCTGAATTTTCAGTTCTGGGGCGCAAGCAGAGGAATGCCAGCCAAGCTTCTCTCACACAACCAGAGGGACCAGCTCTTTAAAGTCACAGATGTTAACTCAGAGAACATCCTCCGTTTCTCCTCTGCTTCCTTCAGGGTCTGGGTTGAATTCCAACGGCCTGGGAGACTCCGCCATTGGAATCTCATCTCCTCGCCTGGCGTTACCTTCCTTGGTCTCCTCGTGGATCAAGTGTGGCAGGCAGTCCTGCTCCGAGTTACTCCAGACATAGCCGGGTAACGTCACGTGGCTGTCGGGCTGGTGGCCGGCTGTCTTGGTGGCTTTGCCAGAGATGAGCACCATGCGAGCGCTGGCAGCCACCTGCGACTGGCTGCTGGTGCTGTGGGTCAAGGTGGTGAGCACGGAGCCGTATCGGTGGCCGCCGCATGGGGGCGTCCTTTTCCAGTCGATGGAGAGATTCCACCGGCCCCACAACTTCTTCACCTCGGACTGAACCTAAGTCACAGGAAATACTGTGCGTCAGAAACCATCAGGGAGCCTGAAGCCTTGTTAGACGGATATTTGCCCTTCAGCGATAGTAATCGCCGAGTTTCCACCGTGTGCCAGGGAATGATGTACATATTCTCCCTCCACCTCAGAAAACCTCTACATGTTATTACTGGCTCCGAGAGAGGTAAAGGGTCTTGTCCAAGAACAGTATTTTAATATAAGCTGAAATGCAGCCCATAGAAACATCTGACTTGTGGGAGAGGGAACAGAGGATTCTGGGTGGAAGAGGAGGGGGGGTAAATAGTGCCAGCTGTGCCCGAGGAATGGCATGGAAGGTACTCAACTTGAAATGTAATACTGTGACTTTGCACAGGCATACTGAGGGAGGAAAAAATGGGAAAGAAGCCATTCCCATTTCCAAATGGGAAAAACAGGCACTGCAAATGACTTCTTAATAGGGTGGGGCTCTTGCTCCCAATCTTGTGGTTGAGGTTTCAGTTCCCCTGCTATTACCATTTACCAGAAGAGAGCTTAGTTGGAATTTCCATGGAAAGCAGTAGAAACCTGGTAAGCTGATAACAGCATGGCTAATGCTCTCCCGCCAACCCTTCAATGAACTAAAAGTGTCCCGTCACCATCGTGTGGTTTTTAAAATATCAAAATATTCTCGTGGACTTGTCCCAAGAAAACTTATTTTTTAGCTTCTCATAGGACTTGAAATTGAATGTAAGTTTATGTGTTAACTGGAATATGAAAGTCACCGTCCTTCCAAGTATCAGTTTACATTCCAACGAGTTGCATGGTGTTTGGGTTTTTGTTTTTGTTTTTGATATCAGGGTTTGCAGCTGAATTAACATTGAAAAGTGCTAGAAGAGGAAGACTGTAGCTTATTTCCATTCATTCTTGCTTTCTCAAAATAGTTTATGATCGAAATATCCCCTTTCTCCCTGCTCATTTTTTCCTGCCACTCCTGGGGATCCTGAAGAGATCCAGGCCACACCGTGATGGCCATTTACAAGCTGACTCGGACCTACACCTGTGGGGTGTGGGGTGTGGCGTGTCCGGGGCTCTTCAAACCTACCTCCCCGTTGCAGTAGCAGTAGATGATAGACACAAAGAAACCCTGGGGAACAAAACAGAACGTTAGCATGCTGACAATTCATGAAGATCACAGCGCTGACGTGTCTTGTGTCAAAATATGTGAGTTGCAAAAGTGGGTGGTGGTATGATTCCTTCAGAAAATTATATGAACTACTCTCTCCTGACGTTTCCAAATCTTTAAGTTTATGTTATATTTGTCTGAGATCCTTCCTTGGTGTCAGCTGAACCAAACAAGTAACTGAATAAAACACTGTAAGATCCATAAAGAATTGATTCCCATTTTATTAGCTTCATGTATGTTGTCACTCAAGGATCACAGAATAGCACCTGGTGAGTACGAGGTATTTATACATTGTGAATGCTGGAAACTACACACATAGGCTATCATATGGCAAAAAGACAAAGAAACTTTTGTGTCACTCATTCAAAAGTATTTATTGAGCCTCTACAGTGCAAACTGCTCAGCATGCCAGGGGTGAACAATTTAATCAAGACAGATGGGGTCCCTGTTCCCTTAGAGCTTACATTCTAGAAGGAAATACAGATGGATAAAACATAAACACCTAGCCAAGCTGGAAAATTGTAAGATAAAAAGGGCTATGCAGACAAAATGTGAAAGAGAGGAATGGAGAAGGTATATTGAATGGGTAACTCAATGAAGAGCGCTTTGAAGAGATAGCATTTAAGCTGGTTTGAGTGACAAGAAGAAGCCAGGCCTTGTGAATATTGGGGGTGCTGTGGGGAGAGCCCTCCAGACAAAGGCAACGGCAAGTATGAGCCCCTGAGATAGGAATGAGTTTGAGGAACAGAGAGTGTGGAAGCAGGAGCATGACTCAAACTCAGTGGGTGACAGGGAGCACAGTGTGACGCGAGGTCACAGTCGGGCAGGATCCCTGCCACATAGGGCTGGGCACACCAGCAAATGGCATTTGGATGTTATTCTGAGTGCAATGGGAAAACTCTGGGTACTTCGGGTAGATGGGTGACATGATCAAATTTATTTTTAAGATCCTCCAGACTATATACAGGGACTAGATTTAAGGCGACTGGAGGTGGCAGCGAGCGAGTGCCCCGGAGGAGGGTGGTGTCCGCAGTAAGCCATGTAAGCGATGACAGTAATATTATTTTCAAATGAGATAAGACGGGTAGCAGCTACTTCTTTTTTGTCTCCCTTTCCCTTTTGTGCCTCCTCCCTGCCTTCTTTTTCTTTGACTTTCGTTTATTTTCCATACACACACGCAGAAGTCCCCGCTCTGTACGTTTTCCATATTTTACAGCAATATGCTTTCTTGTCTCACTGCCCAGACTTGGTGAGAAGAAGCTCCTGCTGTGGGCAGAGGTTAAAAGCATAGGCTCCAGAGAATAACGCCCTTCCGTGGCCCCCCAGGAGACAGGTGCATGAAAGCGGGAGAGAGGAGCAGAGAAAGTTGCAGGGGGGGGTGGGGGGGGGTACCACAATGCAAGAGCCGGAGCTGTCTACCTGAAAGGAATTGAAGAAGAGCTCACAGTGCATCCGGACCTCCCAGCCCAGCCCGGCGAAGGAGTGGGGCAGGCACAGGAACACGATGTAGTGCACTCCAAAGACCAGCACCAGGACCAGAGTCGATTTGGCCAGTTTCCTGAAAGAAGCCTTTTTATTAACCAACTTAGAGTGCCAGTCCGTGGAGATGGCTTGCAGGAAATAATCAAGCTTAGGAGAGGCTGACTTTTTCCCTGTCTCTTTAGATCCCATGGCTTCTGCTAGATATTTTTCCCCCTCCCTCCTCTTCCTGTCACATTTATACTAAAT
Organism: Panthera pardus; assembly: GCF_024362965.1. NCBI lineage: Eukaryota > Metazoa > Chordata > Mammalia > Carnivora > Felidae > Panthera > Panthera pardus. Next base: position 27,843,068 of record NW_026526655.1, read on the forward strand.
AGAAAAAAGGGAACGATTAATTCAAGCTCGAGAGGGACTGAGAAAGGCTTAAGGGAAATAGTACTTTTTTTAAAAGCTAAATTTTTTATACTAAATCAAATTGTTTATTCTCACTTCCCATGATTATTATCCCTTAATTCTCTCTAATCTCATTTCTACTCTCCTGGATTAACAGATATTGTTTTCATAAAGCTATGAAATGCCCTTTGTTGCTGCCCTAAATTTACTTTAACTTCTATGTTTGAGACTTAAACAAGTATTACTTCCATTCATGTTAATTATCTTCACTTTCCACAGACCACATTTTGATTTGTTTTGTTCATTTTAAAATTAACTACGCCCAGGGCACATGGGTAGCTCAATCAGTTAAGTGTCCAACTCTTAATTTCCGTTTAGGTCATGACCTCACAGCTCAGCTCAAGAGCTCACTCCCTGCCTCAGGCTCTGGGCTCTGTGCTGACAGCTCAGAGCCTGGAGCCTGCTTCAGATTCTATCTCCTTCTCCACCCCTCTCCTGCTTGTGCTCAGTCTCTCTCTCTCTCTCTCTCAAATATAAATAAACACTAAAATTTTTTAATTAATTAATTAAAATAAAATTAACTACTCCCTAGTTTCTTCATCAGTTGGATCTCCATTAATCATTTCATATTTTCTTATAAGCTGCATATGGTCAATGTTTTTTGCTGTCTGTAAATATTCTACAAATTATCTACAGTTCTAGGTTTTGTACCTTTATTTTGCAAGCTAAGCAATTTGACTTTATTTCCCTTAACTACTTTTTCATATATATTTTCTTGTGTATCTGGAGGAACCCCAGGTTTCTAGTATGTTGGTTGACTCTAAAATGGCCCCCAGTGATTCCCCACCTAATATTTACATTCTTGTTAATCCCCTTCCTTTGAGTGTAGACAGAAACCTAGGACTTGTTTCTAATTGACAGACTACAGGCAAAATGATGGGATGTCACTTCTGTGATTACATTTCATAAGATTGTAACTTTCATCTTAATAGCAAAGCCTCTCCCTTGTTTGGTCCAATGAAGCAAGCAACCATGTTGTGAGCTAGTCTACTGAGTGGCCCATGTGGCAGGGTGGGGTGGCATCAGCCAAGAAAAAACTGAATTCTGTCAATAATCTCATAAACTTGGAAGCGGATTCTTCCCCAGTCCAACCTTAAGATAAGCCTGTAGCCCTGATTGACATCTCAGTTGACCCTTATAAGAGATCCTGAGGGAGGAGGTCCATGTAAACCATGCTCAGATTTCTGACCTACAGAAACGTTAAAATAGCAAGTTTTTTTTTTGGTTTGGTTTTAAGCCACTTATGTTTGTGGTAATTCATTTGCACAGTAGATAACTAGTACACCCCAGCACATCATTTTCTGGTGTTTGGCTTTGGGGTTTTGGGGGGGAGGGGGTTCTTTTGTACTTTTATCCAAGAATCTGCCAAATCTGGCTTCTTCTTTCTTTTTTTTTTAATTTTTTTTAACGTTTATTTATTTTTGAGACAGGGAGAGACAGCATGAACGGGGGAGGGTCGGAGAGGGAGACACAGAATCTGAAACAGGCTCCAGGCTCTGAGCTGTCAGCACAGAGCCTGACGCGGGGCTCGAACTCACAGACCGTAAGATCATGACCTGAGCCGAAGTCAGATGCTTAACCGACTGAGCCACCCAGGCACCCCTGGCTTCTTCTTTCTTATTCCTCAAATATTCCCTTCTTTGGAAATCATTTATGCCCCAGTAATCTCAAACAATTGTAACCTTCTCCCTTTCTTACTGGTCTTTCCTCCAGCTACTTTTCTTTCTCCCTCCCTCCCTTCCTTCCTTCTTTCTTTCCTTCCTTCATTCCTTCCTTCCTTCTTTATTTGTTTACTTATGTATATACTTACCTAGTTTCCTTCTTAGAAATAAACAGTGTGGATAAGCAGAGATCACAATGGACTGAAATTAAACAGAACTGGATTCAGGTTCCAGATTTGCCATTAACTTCCTAAGTGACTGGGATTCAGTTTTCTTTCCTCTAAAATGAGGTAACAGAGCCCAGAAGTTTATAAGAGCTATAATAGTCTAAGGCTTTCATAGGGATCATCTTCCAGACACATCCACTTTCCTATCATAACCATCTTATCAGTTCCTGCAGACCTGGGTGTCCCACAAAATCATATTCAAAAGCCTAACTTAGACATTTAGAGTTGCATATGTGTCCCATCTCATTCTCCTCTGCCTCTTGTATCTCTCAGTAGTGCCTAGACCATCTGCTCCTCTTGTATCAGAGCCGTCTGCTCTGCCTCAGGCTCACAGTTTCCCCAGTGGCCTATGGGCTTTCCCCTGTGCTGTTCTAGCCCCACACTTCATACTTTGACTCATTTACAGTCTACTTAGTTTGAAAATTCTACCTGAAGTCTGTTTCATCCAAGGCAGCATCCATGGTAAGACCATGGATTTCTCTGACCTAACTAAACCTTTCAACTTTCAGAGGCTCCTTGGGATATGCCTGTCCTCCTGAATCCTGACAAGTGACTATCCTTTTCCATCACTGCATAAATGAGCAAGACACTGTGAGTAACTTCATGACATTGGAATTCAGTCTAATCAGATAAAGGGGGACAGCACTAACTACATTTGCAGAACTTTACAAGTCTTGTTTAACATGACCCTGAAAAGGAAATTGCATTTCCTCTTTTAAGATGATTGAATAGGGGCACCTGGGTGGCTGAGTCCATTGAGTGTCCAGCTTCGGCTCAGGTCATGATCTCACAGCTCGTGAGTTTGAGCCCTGCGTGGGGCTCTGTGCTGACAGCTCAAAGCCTGGAGCCTGCTTCAGATTCTGTGTGTGTCTCTCTCTCTGCCCCTCTCCTGCTCACTCTCTCTCTCTCTCTCTCAAAATAAATAAACATTAAATTTAAAAAAATATTTTTAAAATGAATGGATAAATCCCCCTGGAGATATTCTCAAACTCAAGCTAACTTTGATTGTTCCTATTGTGTGTGACTAGGAGCCATAAACTAGGTTAAAATGGGAAAGAAAAAGAAGAAAGAGAAAGAAAGAAAGAAAGAAAGAAAGAAAGAAAGAAAGAAAGAAAGAAAAAGAGAGAGGAGAGGAGAGGAGAGGAGAGGAGAGGAGAGGAGAGGAGAGGAGAGGAGAGGAGAGAGGAAAGAAAGGAGAGGAGAGGAGAGGAGAGGAGAAGGGAAGGGAAGGGAGGGGAAGGGAGAGGAAGGGAAGGGAAGGGGGAAGAAAGAAGTGCAACACATTGTGAAATGAGCACAAATATAAAATTTTAGGGACAGTTTGGTTCAAAGCAGAGCAAGAAACAGTTGTCAAAGACTGCAATTTAGTGGGAATCCTGCTAGCTCAGCCATCTGTTTTTTCTCTTTTTCTATGACTAGGCTCTTTTACAATTCTGTAGAGGTAAAAGTTAATTTGCAGCAAACATGATAAGTGAATTTATTTTCTATTGCTATGTAACATATTATCACAAATTTAGCGACATAAACAATATCCATTTATTCACTCTCAGTTTCTATATGCCCCACGTCCAGGCATGATGTACATAGGTCTTCTGCTCAGGGTGTCACAAGGCCAAAATCAAGGTGTCAGCCACCAGGATTGTGTTTTCATCTGGACCTCAGGGCTCTTCTCCAAGTTCATGCATACTGCTAGCAGATCTCAGCTCCTTGAGGTTGTAGGACTGGGAGCTGGCTATTGGCCAGGGATCATTCAGTTCCTACAAGCTGCCCTCAGACTGTCCTCAGGTCCTAGCCATATGCCTTCACAACATGTGGGATTACTTCTTCAAAGCCAGCAGGAGGATCTCTCTCCAGGCTGTCACTCACAGGAGTCACTACCCCATCACTTTTGCCTTGTAATGTAACCTAAGCAAGGGAGAAACTGTGCTATCACAGGTCTTGCTCAAGAAGGGGTATGGAGGATGATTATAGAGGCATGTACACCAGGGGGAAGGTAATCTTGGCGGGGCGGGGGAGGGGGTGGGGAAGGTGGAGTATGCATCTTAGAAATTGGCCTACCATAGTAGTGCAAATAATTCCTGTCCACAGAAATGTAAATTGTGGGGGCGCCTGGGTGGCTCGGTCGGTTAAGCGTCCGACTTCGGCTCAGGTCATGATCTCACGGTCTGTGAGTTCGAGCCCCGCCTCGGGCTCTGTGCTGACAGCTCAGAGCCTGGAGCCTGTTTCAGATTCTGTGTCTCCCTCTCTCTCTGCTCCTCCCCTGTTCATGCTCTGTCTCTCTCTGTCTCAAAAATGAATAAACGTTAAAAAAAAAAATTTAAAAAAAAAAAAAAAAAAGAAATGTAAATTGTGCCCAGTGGAATGTCACTAATTTTAGCCCTGTGGATATTAACAAGTTTTACTAATTTGCATCCATTTGTAAATTCATTTCAGCCTTCATGATTCCCTTTTAAGCGTGTGTAATGTCTTACCAGTTCCTTCATTAATGACTTCAATAAAATCTTTGAAGTGTGTTCATTTATATTTGTATAAAAGTTATGATTACATCCTCTTTGAAAATTTATCCTCCAGTGCCAGGGGTAAGTTGAAGCAGGGGCACGTACCAGGCCGATGGATACATGGGTCATTTGTTCGCTTATAAAGATGGATTTTCGCACTCACATCAAATCATTCAGCAATCCTGGGCACTGATTTGTTCGGCGTCCATCTGGTCACTCACGCACACTGTACGTCTTCGCAACCCGGCTCTCTGAAAAGGCACAGCTGCCTAGTGAGATGATCAGGGACGCACCAACTGAACGTGGCCTTCTGGCTTGCTGAAAACATGGTGGCGGCTCTGCCTCCAAGGGCAAAGCCATGAGAGGAATGTAAAGGAATCGAAGGGTCCGTGGGACTCAGTGTCCTATTTAGAAAATAGATACTCAATTCTTGCAACAGCTCTCTCCCCAGGTGAAAAGTGTTGGAAGATCTCTACTTTCCTTGTCAGAGTCAACTTAGCTTTTTGAAAAAAACTACTATTTCCCTTAAGCCTTTTTCGATCCCTCTTGAGCTTGAATTAATCTTCTCCTTTTATCTATACACCTAACACTTTGTAAGTGCATCTCTACTGGTACTGTCCTCACTTTGTTTAATTAAATTAATCTCTCTCTCTCTCTATCTCTTTCTCTCACCACTCACACAAATTTTTTTGCACACAGAAACCATGTCTTCTTATACTTTGAATTCTTGTGTGGCACAAAAAGGGCACTCAGTCAATGAAGCTGTTGCCTATGACGCCCCTGTTACATACTATACTGGCTGCCTCCTTTTATTCTGCCAACCATGTAAGAGCTGTTATCATCCCATAGCCTGATGAGGACAGAGGCTCGGAAAAACAAAGTATTCGCCTAAAGTCAGACAATGAGTACAAGATTTAGCCTTAAAATCTGCCCTCTTTACTATCATACTGCATAATAGACATTGGTTGAATTTATTCCAAAAATAATAAACAATAAATATGATCTTTGTCTAACATTGAATGGAAAGTCAAATTAGCCAAAACATTCCAATGTTCTTGTCCATTCAATCTTGCATTTCTCATAGCTCATGTTCTTCCACTTCTGGCAATCTTTTCTTACTTTGCAAGGGGATTGAGTTGTAATTTAAAACAAAAAATGCAGGGGTGCCTGGGTTGCTCAGTCAGTTAAGCATCTGACTTCAACTCAGGTCATGATCTCACAGTTTGTGAGTTTGAGCCCTGCTTCAGGCTCTGCGCTGACAGCTCAGAGCCTGGACCCCGCTTCAGATTCTGTGTCTCCCTCTCTCTCTGCCCCTCCCCTGCTCATGCTCTCTCTCTCTCTCTCTCTTTCTCTCTCTCTCTCTCTCTCTCTCCCTCCCTCTCTCTCGAAATTAAATAAACAATTAAATAAATTTTTTAAAAAACAAAAAATGCATCAGCCTTGCTGTTAAATCTGATATATTATTTAATTTTCTATACACCAGTCTTGTTTTAAAATAACTGATGTGGTAAAAAAAAGAAAGACAGAGCCTTTCCTCACCACATTTTGAACTTTGGACACTAGTAAGAATACGAAGGGTGTTTCAGTTATTAAAAAAAAAATGTATGTGGCTGGAAAATACTTTCCCTGACTACCTGACATTAGTCTAGACTCTGTTCAAATTAATCACTTCAAACTTAAAACACTTCTGGGCCCCAGATTATTTAAAAATATGTTCTGAATTCTGAATAGATTATTTTAATCCTTGATGAATTTTTCTCTTCCATTGTTTTGAGAAATACTCCCCCATGCATGAACTCAAAATATTGCCTATTCAAACTATGTTTTAAGATAATTCACCCTTTGTTCTCTCCAGAATTTTTTCTCAAGTCTCTTTGGTAACTTTTAACTGAGAGTTCAAGTTCACATCATTTAGAACTATAAAAATAAGGAGCTTTTATTCAGAACTAGAGAAATAAGCAGCTTTCAAAAACCTTTGTACTTTTCCACTTTATGGAGAAAATTGAAGAGCTATTTACATTTTCCACTGTTCTGTCATCCCCTGGCCTTTGTCTTCATCAGTGGGATGTGACAGGAGACAGGCTATATTAGTATGGCAAAGGTCCTTCACTGTAAACTCTTAGGCACAATTTATATTATAATAATACCGCTTGCAGCACATTAAAAATAATTGGAGCCTGCAGCTACTGGTTTGTTCAGTGTGTGTCTTATCCCAGACTCCAGTCTATACCCGTCATCTTTTCTGCCTGACAGTGAAAGTTGCCTACACAGTAGAGGGAAATAATTCAACAAAGGGCTTCGAGAACAGTTGTGACACTGAACCAAAATACTGACTATGGTTTCTTCCTTTCTGTGTCTCAGACAGCATTTCCTAACAGTCCAAGACAGAAAGAAGTGGTTATTACTTTGGGATTATAAAGATCAATCCACATCCACCTGACCACTGGATGTGTGTACAGTTGGATAGAGGCTGTTATTATTCGGGACTCCCAAAATTGTCATTGGGAAAAGTGGGAATACCCTTAAGATAGCTTGATAATGATCATAAACACTCGATTTGCCCTTTTCTTCATGAAAGACTGAATAATGTGTCTTGCTCAGTGTATTTGAACGTTCTTAAAAATTTATATTTGGTAGGGGCCAGTTTGATGGACAGATTGGAAACAATACAGCAAACCCACCTTCTTGATATTTTCAGTTATGACATATTATTTTAAGAACACAGAGGGGCCCCTGGGTGGCTCAGTCGGTTAGGTATCCGACTTCAGCTCAGGTCATGATCTCACGGCTGGTGGGTTCGAGCCCTGTGTTGGGCTTTGTGCTGACAGCTCAGAGCCTGGAGCCTGCTTCAGATTCTGTCTCCTTCTCTCTCTGCCCTTCCCCCACTTGCTCTCTTTCTCTCTCTCTCAAAAATAAATAAACATTGAAAAAAAAGAACACAGATAAAATTGTCTGCTAAGATCATCAACAAGAGATTTTCTGGGTAGTCACATTGTTTATGGGAAAATCCCAATCTGCTAAGAACAGATAAAAAAAATTATACTTAATACTTAAAATGTAAGCACATTAGGAAGGTTCTGGATTACTTAGATTTTCCTAAAATATATATATGCATTTCTGATAAATGGCATAACTAAACCAAATGAAAATTCATATTCACAAATTTATCTCTCAGAGACATTTCAGATCAATCAATACCTGTTCTTTACTCTAAATAGTAACCAAAATGTTTCCTCTGGTAGATGCCTGTCCTGGAATTACCTGTATTGCTTTTTTGTGTCATGCCCAACTGCATTGGTCTCCCAGATTTTGGTAGCCAGAACTCTAACCGTATTCAGAAACAGAATAAAATTGAGCTGAAAGAGAAGGTAATATTACAAAGAATTATTAACTTAGCCATCAAGATGTTTATAAAAAGTTATACAAATTGAACTTCTTTGTATTCAAAAACCATAAATTACCCATTCCATATATGTGAAAGAGGGACTCTGAGATAAGATACTGGACAGCTAGTGATTCTTGAGTTGCCCTCATGAAAACACAAAGATAAAAAGTTTCAACAGCACTGGAAACTAAAAATGCCAAAGGATGATCTGCCAGAATCCATAGGGAATTTCCAAACCCAAGTTCAGATGAAGTCCTGTGGCAGACTGGCAGAATAAAGGATAATAGTTATACAAATGTAACTACCTGCCCTTTTTGAAATGAGTTCCCAGCTTCTGTATAGATCTTAGGGAGAGGAATAATAGAGTTGTTTGGGGGATGCTGTCCTTCTTATGACATATGAAAAGTATTGAGTGAAGTATGTAGGTTTAAAAAAAAAAAGCAAATGATGTGGGGCATGGATGAAATAGATAAAAGGGATTAAGAGCACACTTATCTTGATGAGCAATGAGTAATGTACATAATTGTTAAACTATTAAGTTGTACGCCTAAAATTAACACTGTATGTTATGTACACTTCAATTAAAACAATATTTTAAAAACACTTCTCAGGCACACACAAAACAAGATGCTGTCTAAGAATAGGCCCCCACTGGAGGCAGTTAGATTGAATTTGAAATATTACATGTGTGAGAACCCCAGAGACAATCAAGTTCTGGTTTTAAAAATGTTGGGGAGGTGTTGGTAGGATAAGTCCTTTTATGTCTGAGGGCCACAAGAATCAGAGAAGAGATCCAAAATGAAGAAAAAGAAAAGATCTCCAGGTCTAGGGTCATAGGGAAGTAGAAGCCTGAGGCCCTGGAGATGGCTGCAGTCCAGAAAGTGTCACTACTTAAGAATAACGGTAATGTGGGTTGCCAAGAGTGGGCTTGTGTTAGCGGCAGATGAACAGCAGGAAGAGAGGACCGATCAAGTTCTGGATCTTGGAAAATAAAACTTGTCTTGCCGAGTTTTCAACCATTTCTGGAATTCGAAGAATTTGGGTTGTGGGGTGATTCATGTGCCCCTCTCCTGGGTCCAGCTGATCGTCTCCATCAGCCCTCAGCCCCCTGCCACCTTCTTTGCCATCGTACCTACTGACTATGCTCTCACCTCTCACTGATTTCACACTTCTTATAAGAACTAGGGGCTGAGACTTGAGCCCCGTACCCTGGAGGAAGGACACAGGTGCACTGTGAGATGGCAGAAGAATAAGGATTTTTCAGGCCAGTAAGAGCTGCCATTTATTGAACACCTGAGTTTAAATGCTCACAGGAATATGGGACAAGCATAGGTCCCTTTATTACGGATGAAGAAACTCCAGCCCAAAGAGATCAATTGATTTGACCTAAGCTACCCAGCTATCAGGGGAATCTGACCCAGGTCTGTGTGAGTCTGTACTGTGAATTCTTAACCACTATCTTATACCTTCTCTTCAGGAGGACAAAAAAAAAATGCAAAACATGAGAGCTGAGGACCTCCATTCATCCTCACCCACCGCAACACCTGGCTCCAGACGTAAAATCATTTTCTTTTTTTTTTTTAATGTTTGTTTATTTTTGCGACAGAGAGAGAGAGAGAGAGAGAGCATGCATGAGCAGGGGAGGGGTAGAGAGAGGGGGACAGAGACTCCCAAGCAGGCTCTGTGCTGACAGCAGCAAGCCTGATGAGGGGCTCCAACTCCAGAACAGTGAGATCATGACCTGAGCCAAAGTCAGATGCTCAACCGACTGAGCCACGCCGGTGCCTAAGACACAAAATCTTTTTCACTAAGAGGGTGAGAGCTGCTCACAGATGTCACATGAGTGCTACTTTGTGAACAGCCACTCATGTCAGGCCCCATTAATTCTACTCTCCCTATGACTACAGCCCCGGGCGATACAGTGCAGCTGGGAGTCAAACTGGTGAGAAGCGATGCTGTGTAATTACCCTTAAAGGACGAAGTGATAGGAACTAAAGCTGGCAGAGCTATGGAAGCAATGCCAACTGGGGACTATCACTTGTCATTTCCTCTTCCTGGAAAAGGAAAAATTGTAGATGGCTTCAGGCAGGCCAACCTTAAACTCCATCCATATTAAAAAGCTCACGACCAGGAATTGGCCAGCGGACCACACTAAGTAAATACTGAAAACTCCCAAGAATTTGACTACAGAAAATACACACATCCAAAACATCAGTTTAATAACTAAGACGATGCATTTAAGGACAAGGAAGTGGATTATGGAAAGAATTAAGAAAAACTAAGATTGAGTAAAACGTGCTGCCTTAAAAGATCAGCTAACGAAATATGCCGATACCTGCGACAAATTCCAAATAATTACTCTGAATAATTTAGGAAAGTATAGAATAAAGGGTGATTAGAAACTAAGTTATTGACCACTTAAGTGTATTACGCGAAGTGACTCAGTCTTCACAGGAGATAGGCATATTATTGCCCCATTTTACAGATGAGGAATCTGAGTAACAGTTTACACAAATTATTCCCAGTCACACAGCCGGCACGTGGCAGAGGCCTCCTGAGGCCCTTGCCGCCTGGACGCAATAGCATGCACTCAACCACTGCACCGTACTGTCCATAAAGTAGAGTTGAGTTGCCGCAGATTGAGATGGAGACAGAAACTTAAAGAGCAGGATGGATTAAGAAAAGATTGTAAAGAATCTAAACTATAATCAAGTTTGGGGAGCCTGGATGGCTCCGTCGGTTAAGCATCTGACTTTGGCTCAGGTCATGATCTTACGGTTCATGAGCTCGAGCCCCACATCAGCCTCTGTGCTGACGACTCAGAGCCTGGAGCCTGTTTCGGATTCTGTGTGTGTGTGTGTGTGTGTGTGTGTGTGTGTGTGTGTCTCTCTCTCTCTCTCAGTCCCTCCCCCACTCATCCCTGACTGTGTGTGTGTGTGTGTGTGTGTGTGTGTGTGTCTCAAAAAATAAACATTAAAAAATTTTTTAAATAAATGAATTAAATAAAATAAGATATAATCAAGTCTTAAAATCAGTATTAGAAACAGCAAATCTAACAAAGCAGGAGAACACATCCAGCAATGTGGAAGACCACTGAAGACACTTCCCACACGGGAGGTAAAGAACAAAGAGACCCACCCACACGATAAGGGGAGAGGTGCTTGTGTGGACAACAGGGAATTGCAAGTTATCATGCAGATTTATTTCTCTTTCTGCAGAAAAGATAATGATAAATTGAACAAACCAATAAAAATATAAGAGGGAGAAGTCCCTGCGCCAAAGGAAGGTCTGAGCCTGTAGACGGAAAAATGACGTTATACGCGGGGCAAATGGAATGATAAAAGAACGAGACCAAGAAGAAGCGTCCTGGTGAGATTCTTCCATTTTATTTTAGAAGATGAAGACACGATTCTAAGAGAAAATTAGAGTCCTCGCATCTCTCATGTGAACCTCTTGTAAAATTTTGCTTAAAGGTCTACTTCAGGCAAAGCACAGATAAAACAAAGAAAAAACCAAAACCGAGAAGGTGAATAAAATGACCCCCTCATCAGCATTAAAACCAGTCACATATAGAATCAATTTTATGCAAATGTGGTTTTTAAATAATGCAAATGTACACATTAGATTCTCTCTCAATTAAAAATTTAAAGATGGATTCAAAGTGACGCACAGTTGAATTGAAACAAAGAACTCAAAACTTCAGCCTGGAAACCTCTGGCCCCGCAGGCTATCTCCGAGACTTTGTTCCCAGAGCCCTCTTGGCCGGGATCCTTCTCTCACTCCCTCTGCTCCCCCTCCCTCGCGAGGGTAGCTCATTTTCCGAGGCTTCAGGCTCAATGTCAGCTTTCCTCAGAAGCTGTTCCAACCTCACCCCAGCACTTGTCACGTTTAAATGTTTGCCTCACCCACTCTGCTTAAGCTTCAGGAGGAACTGGTGTCCATCGCCCCACCGTATCACGGCCATTGCCTCACCCAGCACCCGCAATGTTCTCGGGGTTCAATCGGGACTTGTTAAATGAGTGAATGAATAATTGACTGCGTGAGATATGCCCTCTCCAAGCCCTAGTTATATTCTGGGAAATCAGCATATCCCCCTTTCATGTAGAGTGTTCACTTCTACGCGTCTATCATAAAAGACATCCTCAGAGAAAGAAGTCAGAATTTATGTATAGGAAAGCCCACTGTTGTAAAACCTCTATAAACCCATCTCTGGGCCCCTGCAATTTTCAGCTCTGCCTTTGGACACATGCGGGGGGAGGGGTGCTTTCTCCTGGTCCCGATTGTCCCTGCCAGGGGGCGCTGCTCAACTGACGTGCACTTCCGTTCTCCCCTTCACTCTCTCCAGCCCTGAAGGAGACAAACCGAAGTATTTAATGAGCAAATGTGGGAAGAATATGGACTTTGTTTGACCTGGCCCATCCTTCTTTGCCTTGGGAGCTTGCCACGAGCACACTTGCCCCGCAGCATCTCCAGGGTTAGGAGTCTGCCCCTTAGCCTCCTGTGTGAATGTAGGTCCTCCTGTCTCCGGGGGCGATGGCCCCCTTGGTCAGGATGGATTACATCCGCCAACTTCACCTTTACCACTTCTTCCAGACCATGCTGCCCTGCGTGCCCTCTTCTTCCTTCCATCGATGTTCTGGAAGGCCCAGCACCAAAACAACGCTCCGTCTCTGCTGTCGACCAGGAAGTATTCCTCTCAGAGTTTGATGTTATACAGAAGAATTTTTTCTTAACCATCCTCAAATCAACAGCGTGTTGCAGGTGAATAACAAATTGTTATATTGGCAGATGTTTATTATCAGAACAAAAAAATGAATGTTTTCTAATGTTTTCTGATGTTCTCTTAAACATGGTTTTAACACTTGTGAACAAAACAAAGCCAACAACAGTGCTATAATTTTAGATTGTGTGATTCCAAAATACAGTGGTTCATCCTAAATTTATACTAAAGTCTGATGATCTCTAAAATTCGATTCTCTCGATATGACTTCTTCAAGTTAGAACCTATAAATGCTTATTCTCTATAAACTCCTATCTTCTCTTAAATTCAGTTTGCTTTATATATAGCTTAGAACTTCTGATCACATTTACTCCCAGATTTTACTCCCAGATACACAAAATTCCAATTAATAGAATCTCTGCTATTCCAGTATCCAAAGCCAGAATTAAGTGAGGGATCCAACCTATATTTAAAATTCTTGGCAAATAATTTCTGATAGCGTATATGGAGCATATCTAATTACATAAAACCCTGCCACATGCAATGCAAGTTTGAAAAACAAATATTTTATCCAAAGTTAATATATAAAAACTGTAAATATTGCCTTAAAAATTGTAAGACCTTTTTCCCATAAATTCAAGAAACAATCTTGACACGTTTTGGAGTGCAAGTGGCAAGAACATGGTCAAAACCGTGCTTAGTCTTATTTTGTCACACTATCTGTGACCTTTATCTGCGTGGACTCTAGTTACCTTCTCTGGAAATGAAAAGGTTACAGGAAATGCAGAGGTTCTGTAAATTACACAGCACTTTGCTTGGTGCTCTCATTTCACTTCTTGCCTCTTACCAGTTCCCCAGGGCATCTACTTCGCACACCGGTTTTATTTTTTCAACAAATATTTATTGAGTGGCCACTCTGCACCAGGAAACCTGCTAGGCACTAGAAATATAGAAGTTTAGGGAAAATATGGTTCTTGATCACATAATCCTTGTAGCTTAGAGGGCAAGATGGACGCTCAACAATTAGGAGCTTCACACATTGTGATGATCTTGAGAAAGAAAAAAACCTCACCTTGCTCTGTGGGTTATGACAGGTGTGACCTAATTTAGACTGGAGGCATCAAGGAGGCCACAATGAAGAAGTGGCATTTAAAGTGAGGAATGGAAGAAAGCACATCCCCACCTTCCAGGGGTACAGAGCAGAATGTGGGAGAGCCCTGAGGAGGCAGAGGTGGACAAGTTCAAGGATCTGAAAGGAAAACAATGTGGCTGAGGTACTGCATGTAAATGGTGCAGGCACGAGTGACCGGGGACTTCTCTAGACTATCAGGAACGTTAGATTTTATTATAGGTGCAAGGAGTTCATTGGGTAGAGACAGTGGGCCTGAAGTTAGAATCCCCACTTACCAGCCACTTACTCCATCACTTACTAGCTGTGTGACCTCGGGCAGTTTCCTCTTCTAGAAGATTAGATAAATCTATGTAAATAAAGCACTTAAAACAGTGCCCACTGCAAGGTAAGCACTGTGCAGTGTTTGCTGTTATTTGCCATGCTTCCCAGCTTCAGGAAGCTGAGGAGCTGAGAGGAGGGAGCCTTGTCACTCAGAACACGAGGACGAGGTTCAGGCACACCTCTTTCCTTACAGACTGGTTCTACAGTGAAATGAGAGGATCTTAAAGGGAACTGTGATAACTGAATTGTAATACTAAAACAAAATGGTCGCTCAAAGAACAGAAAGCTTCTCTTGAATCTTCTCTGATTCATGAGAATGAATGGGTGTTGTGACATTGGAAAAACATTTAAGAATTCTTGCTTTGGAGCTGTCATAATTTTAGTTCGAGAATATGAAAGTGGCTTCCCCCTAAGTTTTCTTCAAAATGCATTGAGTGTACCATCATTTCTAGCTCTCTTTCCCCAATGGGGAATCTTCTAAGAACCTCCATAATCACCTAACCTTACTGTTTTACTTTTCAGTTTAGAAACCTCAGCAAATAAACTTCTCATCCATGTTGACGTTGTAACTAAGATCTGCAAACAAACAAACACAAAAACACAAAGCTTTGGCTAAAAAATCAATGGTTTTGGGGGTGCCTGGGTGGCTCAGTTGGTTAAGCGTCCCACTTTGTCCCAGTCAGTTAAGCGTCCCAGATCAGGTCATGATCTCACAGTTTGTGAGTTGGAGCCTCTGGTCAGGCTCTGTGCTGACAGCCTGGAGCCTGCTTTGGATTCTGCATCTCCCTCTGTCTCTGCCCCTCCCCTGCTTGTGCGCTCTCTCTCTCTTTCTCTCTAAAATATAAATAAACATTAAAAAATTTTAAATCAACGATTTCAATGGAAGACGTCCTATGATTTACTTTTCTCCACTGTCCTCTGCTTCAGTTATTAATTTTGCGAGAATCTCTTAGACTTTTCACAGGTCTTTTCTTTCCAGCAAATGAAAACTCAAACTTGATGTTCTTAAACTCACCTACATTTTCATA
The DNA here is from genome assembly GCF_024362965.1 of Panthera pardus. NCBI lineage: Eukaryota > Metazoa > Chordata > Mammalia > Carnivora > Felidae > Panthera > Panthera pardus. The sequence continues at coordinate 27,858,118 of NW_026526655.1, forward strand.
TAATGTTTAATTATCTCTTATTTCACAATTCTAGTACAAAGCACTGAAGACACTAAAAGTAAGAAGACCCCTTAAAAAGAGGATGGTAAGTGATGGATGAGCGAACCCCATAGAGGAGGAACTAGGAGGAAAGAAAATGAAAGGTGGGGAAGCACAGATGAGGATAGAGTATTAGCAGATAAAAGGGAAATCAGAGTGGTAAAGACCAGACCCTACTTCATAAAGTTAATTTGTATCTTTAACTTCATTCATATTCCCCCAGGGATATAGTTTACCACCAAATGGTTTGATGGGGTGGTTTATCCCCAGACTAAGAAAGCAGCCCTTCATTAAAATTAAAATTAAATGATAAGAGTTTATAAATGTAAGTCATTCGTTCATTTACCCACAGTCTGTTTATAGCTTCTCCTATGACATAGAATCTGTTCTACTTTGCTAACATGCTGTTTTCGCAAGGATACAAACCGGCTTCTCTAAAAGTGTTCTACATTTTATTTCCCCCATAAGCACTTACACCAATGGGCTTTTGAAATGAAGAGTCCTTTTCAATCTTTTCTATTTTTCTTTCTGCATTTTTCCTATGAGATAAACAAGCTTTTCTCTGACTCTGGATAAATACTACAAAACCTCAGTCCCATTAATAGCTGTCCCTCTGTATCCAGTGTGGCAACATAATGACAAACTGGGTGATGCATTGTGCTACAGAAAACAAAATGAGAAAAGTAAGAAACTGGAGAACAAAGAAAGACAAAAAAAAAGAAAATCATTAAGAATTAGACTCCTACATTACTTTCAAATGATTTAACAGTTAATATGGGAACATAAGTCATTGTATTAAGATGTTTATAATCTTGAATTAACACAAGAAAACATGAGATGGTATAATTTCTTCATCAAACCACAGAGAAGCGATAAAGCCTTCAAGGGAAGTCAAGAGTAAACATTTTGGTGAGTTTTGTCAGACACAAAGAAGTGTAACTTTGTTTTCTTTCACAACACAGATATAATACACCCGTGAAATATTATAGGCAGATAAGGTCCATGCAATACACATTGCCTACTCCAGTCTTTTTCTAATACATATCAGACAGGATTCTGTGGAATATGTCTCCACATAGCATCCTCTTAACTACTGGAAGACATTATGCCAAGGAAGAGGTTTAGTCAATGCTTTATAATGAAGCATCCTATCAGTTTTCTTTCTCCCAGTAATTCCTCTGTTCTCCCACTATTTGTCCTCTCCTCCTGACCTACTTACTACCAGGTGATCAGAACAGTAAAGTGGAGCTATAATATAACAGATGTAGAGAGAGAAGAGTTTTAGGACCTTCCAATTCCTTGAACATGTAAATGGTCACAGATATCTTGAAGCCCTGGAATTTAACCATGTGCTAGCTGATTAAAGCAAGGTCTGTGCTTTCTGCATGGATCTCAGCATCAGCCACAAGTACTGGTATGATCCTAGCCCAGACCCTCCCAACAGCTATTGCTGTAATGTGCGAGTCTCCTAAACCTTTGTAGAAGAAAGAGACAGATACACTCTTTGTAGAAGAAAGAGACAGACAAACTCTCTCTCAGTTTTAGCAGCAACTTAATTATGCATCCTATTCCTTTCTTTCTACTACACAGGCTTTTTACACTCACCCCGATAGCTGCTAAGATTGGAGCTTGATAAATCCACTTGATGTTTCCAGCACTAAGTTCCCAGCATCTGAGATATGAAAAAGAATTTTCATGAATAAATTGACAAGCAAATAGGCAGTGAGAACCAAGTAGCATTTTAAGTTTTACCAAACATTCCTGTCCCAAGCTTTTTTTTTTTAATGTTTATTTATTTTTGAGAGGGAGAGACAGAATGCAAGCAGGGGAGGGGCAGAGAGAGAGGGAGACACAGATATGAAGCAGGCTCCAGGCTCTGAGCTATCAGCATAGAGCCTGATGTGGGGCTTGAACTCACCAACTGTGAGATCATGACCTGAGCCAAAGTTGGATGTTTAACCAACTGAGCCACCCAGGCACCCCCCCCCCACCCGGTCCCAAGCTTTTGATTGAAAGATAAGTAGACACACATACATACACACACACACACACACACACACACCCCTCATTAAATACCCAAACTAGTGAAAAAATGTGTAATGGGTCTTGGTTTCCATACGATGAACTGTGGAGCATTATAAATACTGTTTAATTTTATATCAACAAGAGTCAAAACCACAGTTCCAGAGCCACAAAAAATTATTGTCTTATAAATGTGGTGCACCTGATACTTCATTTTCTTATCACTGGAATGAGAAAGTCTTCTCACTTCCAAAAGTTCCAACAATTCTATGTTATAACTCCACATGCTATAGAATACTGACAATAATGTGAATCATTCTTATCCATCGAAATGCAATAAAAAGCTGACAGTGGGTGGCTCAATCAGTTAAGCATGCAACTTCGGCTCACGTTACCGGCTCTCGCAGTTCGTGAGTCCGAGTCCCAAGTTGGGCTCTGTGCTGACAGCTCAGAGACTGGAGCCTGCTTTGAATTCTGTGTCTCCCTCTCTCTCTGTCTCTCCCCTGCTCATGCTCTTTCTCTCTCAAAAATAAACATTAAAAAAAAAACTGACAGTAATGCAAATGATCCTTGTTGACAGATATGCATTAGAGGGGCGCCTGGGTGGCTTGGTCGGTTAAGCGTCCGACTTCGGCTCAGGTCATGATCTCATGGTCCGTGAGTTCAAGCCCCGCGCCGGGCTCTGTGCTGACAGCTCAGAGCCTGGAGCCTGTTTCAAATTCTGTGTCTCCCTCTCTCTCTACTCCTCCCCCGTTCATGCTCTGTCTCTCTCTGTCTCAAAAATAAATGAACGTCAAAAAAAAAAAAAAGATATGCATTAGAAAACTAGAAGCAAGTGAAAATATACATAGAAATGAAAACTAGTTGTGTTTGGTGGAATATGATTGATTATTGCCTTATGAAGACTGAATTTTTGCATGTATTTATAAATTTATTTCAGTGTTCATTTTGCTAAATATAAGCATGTGATTCCTATATTTCTTCTTTGAACCAGTTATAACATCTTACTCGTTCCCTCATTAATTAGTGAGTTAAAAGATCTTTGACAATGCTCATTTTACATTAGCATAAAATCCATGATTTTATCTTTGACTGTAAAAAGCTTGTTTTTAGCAGTACTTAATAAAAACACTATATGATTTACCTATTTGTTATGTTTATCTTCTCAACTGCCATCCCAACTAGAATTTAGTTTCTACATGAACAGGGAACGTTTTTCTTATTTTCTGATGTAGTATAAGTGCCTATAATAATATGGAGCATGTAGGTAGTTGACAAATATTTTTTGGATTGAATTGAATTGAAAGTAAGTTGACTCAGTCTCACCCAGGCTGGTTTGCGATTGGGTGAAATTGGAATAAATGGAACAGTGTTGAGAAAAACTAGTTCTGCTTGAAACTTTAATGTAGCACTTTAAACAGTTTTTATACATTAAAGATACATGACTAAAAGCTTCTTTCTTGGGTTCTTTCTCCTTAGACAAAACCTAGCATCAATTGTAGGGACAATAAATGAAATTATATAAAAAATATTAGGGATATAAGGATAATTTTTTAATTCTAGATGATAAACTTATCAAAAAGTTACTTTTAAATTAATGAATAAGTTAGGGATAATACAAAGCAATTTCAACTATCCCCTTGAAGGTAAAACATTTTCAGTATATATGTAATGACCATATAGTTTTAAATTTTAACATTTTCATACAGGTGATACATTCCCATTTGAAAAATCAAACTATATGAAAAGACAGCCATTGAGACATCTCAGTTCTTCCCATCTTCCTATTTTCCTCTGCCCCTGTCTCTCTCTGTATACATCACATCTTTTATTACTTTATTGTATATGTTTCCAGTGTTTTCTTATGCATATACAAATCCAAATATTATATCTTATTTTCCCCTACCCTACGAGAAGTGCAACGTATACTCTGTTCTGCAACTGGCTCTTTCCTTTTAACAGTACATTTTTTATTTCTTTTCCTATCGGTACCAAGACAGCTCAGTAGCACAGCATTCCATTAGAAAGATGTACCACAGTAGAATCAACTAGACCCCAAGACCAAAGTATAATCCTGACCCTGATACACTGCAATCTGCAGAATCAATGGACTTGAAGTTTGAATAACATGGAAATCAAAGACAGGGAGATTTTGCACTCGCACATTATTAAGCCTTTCCTAGCATTATTTGCATGCATGTATTTTTCACGTTATTCAACCATACAGGAAAGATAAGTGTGACTGAGTTGTGCAGAATGTCTATCACGCTACCCGAAAAACGCTTCCTACTAAATGGAAAGTGGCATATATTGTATGAATATAAATTGAACACCGATTCACTAGCTGCAAGGCTCTTGAATTCTTTAAATTTTCTTTTTGCTTTGACTTTTGGTAATATCTCCACAATCTTCTTTCTTTGCCTCAATAACATTTCATCACGGTGTCTCCTAACACACTTCAGTTCAGTTGTACAATTGCAGCTCTATAAAATACTTCTATTTAGAACTAGGTCAAAACCAGCTACCTCTAGAAACAGGAAAAACTTGACTTTGATAATTTTCAATGTCAAAGTTTCAAATTCACCCTTTGATATGAAAGGCAACTGAGATGTCAGATTTTTTTTTTTTTTTAAGAAAACACTATTAATCCTTGCTTTTCATTCATTCATTCCTCAATGTCCCAGCTCATGCTGTGTTTGTTAACATGGCTCAGAAACTACCCTCTGTTCAGACTTCACAAATTAAATTTTAACACTCTCAAAAATGCGGAAATGAATGTAACTAAAAATGCAGTTCTGAGTAGTGAGCATGAGGCACAAGGGTCTGACTAGAAACTAGGAACTAGGACTTCCTGGAGCCAGAACCGGGAATAGGAGAGGCACTGTTCTGCCAGAACAGATCCAGGGAGTTGTGCTGACTGAACACCACATTGTACCCACAACTCACAATGTGACAAGAGCAGGGGAAGTGCAGAAGCCCTGGGAACCATGCAGATTTCCTCAAAATGATAGAAGCTATCTTTCTTGGTCCTTTGCACAACTGGGTCCCACCTTTCCTGTTGGCATCTCATCTCCTTTGAATGAGCAGGGAGAAGGTAATAAGGTAGCTAATGGGGGGGGGGGTTGCTTTCATTAAGCAAAAAGAAAGAGAAACAAATATAGTCACTTTTTAAGCTCATTTGTCCAATCAAAACTACTCAATTTTCTTACCCTAGCTTAGCCAAATAACTTTTGATAGAATTTTAGAACTGTAAGACTTCCTTTGTGTATTCAGTAGCATTTAGAGGATCTTCCAAAACTGAGTCTGGTCGGCTTACCTCTAATAGGCAAGGCTACAGAGAAAATTAGAGTTCTAGCTTTGGAAGGCCAGATTAGAAAAAAGAAGAATCTCAAATATTTGAGACAGGAGCAGAGATCCCATTCATCCTTTGAGGATGCCCCAAGCTGGCTCCAAAGCTGAACTTTGTGGCAGAGCACTCTCTGTAGGTCAGATTACCCTCAAGAAAACCCACAAAAACTTTCTATCCAGAGACAAGCTGAATTTCATGAAAAATCAAGTTAGGCAACTTTGAAATCATGCTATGTATGTGATAATACAGTTTTATTTTATATGCAAAATAAATATAAAATGACCCCTTAACCCAATTATCACGTTCAGATCTGGACACTATAAAATTCAATATTTTATTCTGAGTAAGGCAGGAATAAATGTTTTGCACAGAGGAGTCATATGATCTAACTTATATTTAATTTTTTGGCATTAGTTCAACTGTTTCAGAGCAATATTCAGCATCAGTTGTACTTTTTGAAATATTGTGTACCTAAAGAATGTTTTGCCTCAAAAACAATAGACGTATAATTTTTTTTCTTAAAAAAAAATACATATGACTGTTAATGGTGTATGATTCAGTTTATGATTTTCAAGGAAGAATAAAAGATCGCTAAGAAAACTAATTATCTAATTCAATATAAAATGCATTGTGAATATTTTTGCTTGCTTTCTATGCTCAAGGCTTGGAATATCTGTTGAACGGATGAATGAGTCAAAATTGCTACAGGCTGACCGTAGGTTTTGGAGATGTAACCTGATGTCTCTGGGAGTCATTTTATTCATCTCTCAAATGAGAGGATTGAACAAAAAAATACCTTAGGATCTATTTTCTCTAAAATTCCAAATCTAAGTTATATGGTTACACATCTCAGGGTAAAATTATTTATCATTATTTAGTACCTCTTTACTGACTCAACCCACCCCGCAAGAAATCAAATAGCAGACACTGTAAGTTTTCTTTGACATTTCCAGTATCATCGTATACATATAGCAATAATGATAATGTTGATAACATTAACCCTCAATTATTAGCAAATTTAATGTTTGCATATAAGTTGGAGTTTACAAAGCCCTTTCATAAACGGGCTCTCATCTGATTTTCAAATCTACCCCCTGCAGACTCACAACCTTACTCATCACCAAGAATATTTTCATTTTACAAATGGGAAGTCTGAGGCTAAGGGAAATGGCCACAATTAACAAACGGATGAGAAAATGCATCTCCTGGTAACTCACAGTTTGCATCGAGTCAGACTTTATCTTGCTCAAGAGACACTTAGCAAATGGAGGAAAGTGGCCAAATAGATCCATAACAACTGATCAGCAAGGATTGAAGAGTTCTCTATTATAAAACAGAGAAATTCACTCCTACCCGTTTGTAATTCATAGGTTTTTTTTTTCAAATCTGACAGTTATACATGCACATCAAGAGAAATAAGATAGTATGTAAGAAAGGGAAAATAACAGAATATACATACAAAATGCTACAGGAATTTGTTAAGGAAGATTTTACATGGTGGAATAGTGAGTTCAAACATACTGAAGTTGCAGACTACTTGTAGTTATGGTTTTCCTTTCTGAACACCATGAAATGTAGATTTAATCGTATCATGTGAATGAGAGAAACGTGCTAGTAAATAGCTCTGTATGTTTACATACAACACCGATGCCCCAGCATGAGCTCACACCTTGCAAAAAATGTGAACTATTAAAAAGTCCATCATAGGCGATGAATTATTTCTGATTTAGAGAATAGAACTACAAGTGGTAGAAGGACAAAAGGCAGATATAATGAAGGCATGAAAACCTGTCCAGGGTACAATAGGCATTGTCCTTTCTGCATCCCTCATTACCAGAGGTGTTGAAGCAACTGAAGGGTGAGCAGCTGTCAGTGATAAAGTAAAAGGAATCCCTCTACAACACTCCTCCCCCACAGAAAATAAAAATACCACTAGTCTTAAAAGAAACATCTACTCTGCTCATGGTATTTATTGAGAGCCTCTGGAGCCCAACTGTCTAGACAAATTCCTTCTCTACCACTTGTGGCTGTGCAATGTTGGGTACAACGATTCTGGCCTCAGTCTCACAGGGTTGTTATGAAGTTCAATTAAACTAATAGTTACAGAACCCTTAGAAAGTGCCTGGAATGTGGGTATCATTCAAAAATGCTAGCTACTGGAGTGCCTAGGTGGCTCAGTCAGTTAAGCATCTGACTGCTGATTTCAGCTCATGTCATGATGTCATGATTTGTGAGATCGAGCCCTGCGTTGGGCTCGCCCTAACAACATGGAAACTGCTTAGGATTCTCTCTCTCCCTCTCTCTCTCTGCCCCTCTCCCCACTCCCCTCAAAATAAGTAAATATTTTTTTTAAAAAAATGCTAGCTGTCATCTTTATTATTACTTTTCTCCCATTTTTCCTTTCATGCTGGTAATTATCTTTATAAAACGCAAATCTGTTGTCATTGTCACTGAAAGGAAAAAAAAAAGAAAACAACCATCCTAATGTAACCTATAAAGATCTGGAAGATGTGGCCCCCATCTCTTCTCCAGCCTCATTTTTAAGCTCTAACTTTAGCAGAATCAAGGCTCCGCTGGCTCGATAGGATAAGTACCATCAGTTAGGATTAATGAAAACATAAGTCCTGCTTTCTAATGGAATAACATAACAAAAACATTATTTTTGGTCAGACATTACATATAGGTATAAATTAATGAAATAAGGGAATAATACTTGCTAATAAGTATTTCGTACTTACTATTCCAAACTCTATTCCAAAACCGTAGGTATTTTACATACATTCCCATTCAATCTTACAATAATGCCGTGAAGAGTAATATTCATTTTACCTGCACTTCATTGATGAGAGAGGCCAGGCAGTACATCTGTTGTCACAGACCAACAAGTAGTAGAACAGGCCTGTGAGTTACCTGCACCTGAACCCTTCTTCATTATGTCCGCATTTAGTGCCTGTCAGCTACCAGGCTGTGCTACGCGTTTTGTCTGTATTAATGTCCTGTATACATTATTATCTCTGTTTTATATCAAGAAACGGATGTACAAAGAGGTCATGTGTGTTTCCCATGGTCTTGAAGCTAACAGCAGCTAAACTAAGATTTGAACTCAGGTCTGTGTAAGTCTAAAAATAAGGTCCTTTACCATCATTCACCATCACTGCATTGTACTTTAAAATGCTACTTCAGGGGCACCTGCATGGCTCAGTTGATTAAGCATTGGACTTCATTCAGCTCAACTCACGATCTCATAGTTCATGAGTTCAAGTTCCACATAGTTCATGAGTTCATAGTTCATGAGTTCAAGTTCACTGCTGTCAGCACATAGCCTGCTTCAGATCCTCTGTCTTCCTCTCTCTCTGCCCCTCCCTCATGCACTCGCACTCTCTCTCTCTCTCTCTCAAATAAACATTAAATAATAATAATAATAATAATAATAATAAATAACAATAATAAAATGCTACTTCAAATTAGCCCCAGGCTACTTGGTAATCCTAGTGAATCACTTCCAATGTGCATTTGTTTTATTTTTTGAAAACATTTAATTATGCTATAAAAGACCAAAAAAACCCAAACGGGTTGGATGAAACCCATAGTTTGCATCAAATAGAGATAAGTATGTAATAAGTGGAGCCCATGCATGTTAAACATAAGTATAACTGGGCACTATATATTCATGATACACCATATATATGAGACAAAAAATACCCCTGATAGACAGGAAGTGCTCAATATCCTTGACATCTTAATTCCACCACTGATTGGTGAAACCCATGCCCATGTATTTTTTGCCCAAGGAACACAAATAAAACCCAAAGCTGTTTAGCAGGCTAACTGGCCAGCTATAACTATGACCAAGTATACTTTCTTCTCATCAATACGAGAAAGCAATTGTGTGTCATTGGCCCAGGGCACCTTCTGTCTGTGGGTCTCCTTGCTGCAACCACATTTCTGGTCTTCAAAACCACACCATCAAGTGGGGATGGCTGACATGGACAGATTGAGAGAGGAGATCTGAATATTGCCTATCCCATGACTCAGGTGGTGCGATCCTTCCACATGCTTGCACCATTATCTTAAGCATGTTAACTTACCTATCTCCTTCCCCTTGAATTCTTACAATATGTTTTAAAATGATATTACAAACCAGAGAGGTCAAGCATCCTAATCTGGTCTGTGAGTCTTTCTGTCCCAAGACCTCTGGGATGGATAGCTTGCTGGTAATGTATCAAAGGCTATAATTTCACCAAGGTAATTTCCTACATGATGTCCATAAAAGGAAATGTGGTCCACAACAGCAGCCAGTGTAAATTCCAGGCAGGAAGACTGAGTCTTAGGAAATTTTAGGCTCTCTCTTTACCTCTTCTTTTTCACTCACCTTGCGTCAGCCAGAGTCGCTCGCGCCACAGCCCAGGCTGCAACAAATGCTGCCGGGAACCCTGTAATCAAAAAGGGATTCAGGGACCATACTTACTTTAAGATTAAAGGAATTTTTAATCTCATACTCAGCACACATAAAAATATACTACTAAAAGTTGAGAGAGGAAAATAGACATGAAAAATATGGGTATACCAACACAAAATTCTTCTTAGTTTTCCTCTTGACCCCCCTGAGAAATGAGCCAGGTACATTGCTGTCATTTGCCCCTGAAAGTGTGGAGATTTGAAGGTTGGCCCAATGTCCCCTTGAGGGATGTAGGATCAAGCCATATGGGGAGGGGACAGAAGTTCCTGGAGTCAGAAGCAGGTAGCAGTTGGAGCTTTGGACTTTGATTCTTGCCAAACTGATAGCTACAAGCCTTCACAGAGGAATGAAGCCACAGACTTCACGAGATGCTACAGGGAGGCTATTATTGTAAAAAATTAGAGCTTTGCCATTCTAAATGTGCAAGCCATTAGAGAAGCTATACTAGGAAGTTTTAATCTGTGTAGCCTCTTCTTTTGAGGGGGGTTCATGTTGGCTCAAGACAAGCATATGCACGCATTAAGACCATAGCGAAGGGTGAACCCTATGTTACTTTGAGGCTTTGAGCGCTGAAATATGTGTCCTTCATAAATGATAAACACCTCGTGAGCTTACAATGTCAAATCTATTACACTGACTTTCCACAAGTGTATAAAGTGTGCCCACAGTAAAGGCTGACTGTTCAGTCCATGTTATAGTTTATTAGACTCTGACATCACAAAAAAAAATCGCAAACCATAACTTTTATGGAACATGACAAAACAGGACCAAAGGGTTGGATGGACAGCTTCTCATTCTGTGGAATTTATGAAAGTGGTTTGAAGAAAGGAAAGACAGAGCATAATGAAAACATTGCAGAAGTTAGGAAGCACTTTACAAGGGGAGAAAAAAAGTTTTAATCTAACTTAGGACATTTTTATTAAACACAATATTAATTTCTTTACTTTTAAAAACACATTTGTAATTTTTTGAGTTTTCCTTTTTAGCAAAAAAGTGAAAAAGAATAGGTTCAGATGAAGAAAAATGCCATTAAAAGTGAAAATAAGATGGTGCCCTGTAATAAAGTTTTGGCCTCCTTGGTGATCATCTCATTGAATTTAACCTCAGCACCGCAGCCTGTGTGGTTATTTAATTTTATAACTCCGTATTCCAATTTTATTTATTGCTTGCACACAACATCTAAATTTCAAATTCTATGTTCCAGAAAATTGTTTTTATCAAAATAGATCTACCCAGGGGGCCACCTGGGTGGCTCAGTCGGTTAAGCTTCCAACTTCAGCTCAGCTCATGATCTCACGGTTGGCAAGTTCGAGTTCTGTGTCAGGCTCTGTGCTGACAGTTCAGAGCCTGGAGCCTGCTTGGGATTCTATGTCTCTGTCTCTCTCTCTCTGTCCCTCCCCTGCTCACGCTCTGTCTCTCTATCTCTTTCTCAAAAATAAATAAACAAAAAAAATAGATCTACCCAATTCTGATTATTTCTTAGGTTCAGTTCACATATTTTATCTATCTCTCCATCCATCTATCTACTCATCTACCCATCCATCCATCCATCCAACCATTCTTCCAACCATCCACCCAGTAAGCATTTATTAAGTGCCCATGTATGTGTCAAGGATTATTCTACTTTCAGAAAATAAAACAATAAACAGATCAACAATATTCCCATTTTTCTGAAGCATATTCTGTAGGGAGATGCAAAATCAATAACATAACTTCAGTTATCAGTCAGCACCCTGAGGAGGAAACAAGAATGATGCTGTGTAATGAAGACAGCCTGGCCCCTTCTGCCAGGGTGGTTCAAAGAGCCCTGACATAGCTCTCTTTACTGTTCTGCTGCCTTGGCTATTTTAAAAAAGTGTCTGTCTTTGATCAGAATTTTCACATTTTCTCATTTACAGGTCTTTATCTTTTGCTTCCTTTACAATCTCCCAATCAAGCAATTTCCTGAATAAAGTTCTATACACATCGATCAAGGGCAATTGAGCTGGAAATCTGCTTTAGATGATCATTATAACAAATATCTTCTGTCAGACACTATGTCTTCATGAAATTACTTTTCTCATCCTCTTGGAAGACTCTCACTCACAAAGCTAGCACAGAGGCAACCATGGAGGAAAAAAGAATTGAAGCCATTTTTGGGATTTAAGGATTTTTGATTACCAATCTTGGTATCACATCATTACATAATTGGGAACACATAAGTATAGAGGAAAATGCTTGAAATTTAGATGTTATTTTGAGTCTGAATGCCAATTTAAGTAAATTTACTGTAAATTCAAATGTTACTCAATATATTCATTTACCTTGAGAGCTGAGTAATCTTCATAAAATGTCAGTATAAATAAGTGACTGAGAGGGAAGCAATCTCTGGTCTAAAAATAAGTAAACACAGGGGTGGAGGGTGCCTGGGTGGTTCAGTAGGTTGAGTATCTGACTCTTGATTTCAGCTCAGGTTCTTGAGTTCAAGTTCAAGGTTCCTGAGTTCAGCTTACAGTTCTTGAGTTCAAGCCCTGCATTGGGCTCTATGCTAACAGTGCAGAGCCTGCTTATGATTCTCTCTCCCTCCCTTTCTCTCTGCCCCTGCCCCGCTCATGCTCTCTGTCTCAAAATAAATAAATAAACATTAAAAAAATTTTAAAAAAAATAGACATGGGTTCTCATGTGGCTCCATTACTATTCCCCTTTAAAATGAAGTTTTGGGGGCGCCTGGGTGGCTCAGTCAGTTGGGCAACAGACTACACTCAGGTCATGATCTCACAGATCATGAGTTCGAGCCCTACATCAGGCTCTGTGCTGACAGATCAGAGCCTGGAGCCTGCTTTGGATTCTGTGTCTCCCTCTCTCTCTGTCTCTCCCCCACTCACATTCTGTCTCTGTCCCTTAAAAACAAATAAACATTAAAAAAAAATTTAATAATAAGAAAAATAAAAAATTAAAAAACTAAAATGAAGTTTGGGACTAATTAACAGTAGTCAAAAATGCTTAGGCAATTAAAACCTTTCTTCAAATAAAAACTTGGGCAGCAGTCCACACATAAAACAGGGAGGCTTTGAAGCCAAAGGCAGTAAATAGGATCTTCTCGTCTTGGTCTACGGAGTTTCATCTCGTTTTGGATACTTCACAGGCTTCATAAAGCCCTGCCTCATCCTTATTCTCCTCCTGTGGTGCCAGTACTATTTTACAATAGTAAAATAGGTTGATCATGAAGTGTAAAGTTAGTTCTGAAAATTAGAGACCCATCGTGACATGGGATTCCTGGATTAGCTACAGACACACAATATCTTAATAACCAGAAATCTTGATTCCCCAGGGAATCTAGTCAACATATTGACTGCTCAGACATGAAGTTCCAGGCTATACCTCCAGTTCCCGCTCTACCCACCACAGAATGCTGGAATTCCATTTCCATTGCCTATCTATCTCTTTAAGGAACTTAGAAGTGGCTCCATTATGATTTTTGCAGAATCGTTCTCAACTCTGAGGAGATTTGAAGCCAATACTGAATGAGCACATCTTTTTGTCAGGAAAATTGCAAAACCTTTGAAAGTCTTCCATTGTTACAAGGAAGAGTGTCTACTTCTGAAACTTTAGAAGAGCTACCTCCTCCTGAGATGGAATTGCTACAGGAAACAGAAGAATTTTTTTTAAGTATATTTTATTATTGGGGCGCCTGGGTGGCTCAGTCGGTGAAGCGTCCAACTTCACCTCAGGTCATGATCTCACAGATCGTGAGTTCGAGCCCCATGTCAGGCTCTGTGGTGACAGCTCAGAGCCTGGAGCCTGCTTCAGATTCTGTGTCTCCCTCTCTCTCTGCCCTTCCCCTGCTCATGCTCTCTCTCTCTCTCTCTCTCTCTCAAAAATAAATAAAAACATTTAAACAAAATTAAAAAATATATATATTATTACTAAATATATATAAAAATATATTTTATTATAATCCAAAAAATGCAGTAATGTACTGCAGGAAAGGACAGTCTGAAATAAAAGAGTTACAATAAAAAAGAAAATATGCTTACTGAATTAAATATTGCCAGTGGGCAGAAACTGTAGATCGAACTGGTGGAGATGAGGTGAAATCTTAAAACCAGATGAACCCACTGAGATAAACCTACATAATCGCTACAAACGGAAATCTAAACTTGACTATAATTTGTTTTCTTTTAAAGAGGTAATCATCCACATAATTTTAATTTTTTTAATGTTTACTCATTTCTGAGAGAGAGAGAGAGAGAGCGCCAGGGAGGAGCAGAGACAGAGAGAGGGAGACATAGAATCCGAAGCAGGCTCCAGACTCTAAGCTGCCAGTACAGAGCCCGACGTGGGGCTTGAACTCACAAACCATGAGATTGTGAACTGAGCTGAAGTCGGAAGCTTAACCAACTGAGCCACCCAGGCGCCCCTGTAATTTTAAATGGTTAGTAGTAAAACTTCAAATTACATCTAAAAACCTTGTTCTGTATCTTACATAAGGTAAGGCTAAAATACAGATCTTTTATTGACTCTGTTAAATGTAATTTTAAGACAATCTTCAGTAGAAATAATAAGGGAATTAAAAATCATGAAGGATGGGAGAAATGGCTTTTCTAGATTTTTAATTGTGTAAAGGTATCATTTGACTATCAAAAATAATTTTTGTGGAGAACAGGTCTTATAGATCAAATATTTTGAATATAATACATCTGATCAGAACAGGCAAACACAAAACAAAATGACCTACTGGTCAGACTGCATGTTTCTTGTGTAGTCTTTACGACATATCTCTGTATTTCAATTATATTTACTGCCAACTGGATAATCAAAAAATATTTGCTGAATTGACATCAGCTTATACAGACTATTCTCCTGATTATTTTCAGAGAATACAGAATATGAAAATATTCTACACGAAAGCTTGGCAAAAGAGACATGACTAATTGGTAGAACCAGGATAGGTGATCTTATATGATAATATGTACATCCTGGCACCTTATCTAACAGTTGAAAATTAAGAATGGTTGCTACTAGGGGCACCTGGGTGGCTCAGTCAGTTTAGTGTCTGACTTCAGCTCAGGTCATGATCTCACGGTTCGTGAGTTCGAGCCCCACATCGGGCTCTGTGCTGACAGCTCAGAACCTGGAGCCTGCTTCCAATTCTGTGTCTCCCTCTCTCTCGGTCCCTCTCCCCCTCATGCTCTGTCTCTTTCTCTCAAAAATAAATAAACATTAAAAAAATTTAAAAAAAAGAATGGTTGCTACTATAGAGGTAAATGACTACATTCAATAAGGATGAATGAATAAGACTGATACCTTTTCAATATAGAATTAAATATATAGAAAAATAATGCATGCATGAAAGAACAAAATGGAACCAAGAATAAAGCGCCCAGTTTATGAGAAAACTGAAGCAGGAATAGGAAAAATTACAAATGTGGTTGGTTGAAAGAAAAGAAATATAGTCATCATCAGAATTTGCCTTTACTCCTTGGTATACATCTTGTTTTGTGATGAAGATGTAAAACACAGTTATTTTAAACATTTGCCTTCAATTTACTAAAGGTCAGATATGGCATCTCTTCTTCTTTAGACTGTAATTTCCTTCCTTTCCAATTTATTCTTAAGAATCAGCAAAATCAATGTAAATGATAAAGCTGAACACATCACCATAATGTGAGCAATAATGTTCTGAGTATTATTTGGCCGAAGAGAGCTTAAAGTTATAATGACTGGGTCCAATGAGTAACATAGGAATCCAAGCAAGTTCTCTTCTCTAATGAAGCTCATAAGTCACATCATTGGAAGAAAGCACAAAATTGGATTCACTCTAAACTATTTCCAGCCAAGGATCCTGCAAAGCAGCTATAATGTGGTTGATCATTGTTTTTCTTATAGGAATTTAGAAAAATGAGTCAGAAATAAAAATGATATTTTCCAATCAGACTGTCAGGGCTAAGGGAAAAATAGTCTATTACTTAAATGGTCTTAGTCATTTACTTCATTAAATGGTAACTGCATTTAAGTATTGGAGAGAGATTCTTAAAAATATACACCTATAATTATATATGCCCTAGACTAGAGCATTTTTTTATTATATATTATTGAACAAGCAAGGCGAGTGACAATGAGGAGAGCATTTTGAGGGTTAGAGCATTTTTTTTTTTAAATGGAGTTGCAAAGAGAGTCAGAAGGTAGACTAAGTGGAGAACTGTAATTCTATAACGATTGGTTGTTAGTGTTTCAGACTGTGGTTAAGTGCACATGACATATCCATGTAAAATGTTTTTCAAAGAAAGTTTCCATGTGAAGCCTACTTGATTTCATGTTTGTTCTTAAACCATTTGATAAAAAGTTTTCAAGTAATGATGCTTCTCTACTGTAGTTATAATTCCAATGTCAAAGTTCTTGTGGACAATTGAATAAGAGTTGTAAAGGAAGGTATGAAATTCATACTTGCATGGAAGCTCACTGGACTGTTTTTTAAAATTCTGTTTTTTAAAATTTTTTTAATGTTTATTTATTTTGGAGAGAGACAGAGACAAAGACAGAGCATGAGTGAGAGGGAGAGGGGCACAGAGGAAGACACAGAATCCCAAGCAGGCTCCAGGCTCTGAGCTGTCAGCACAGAGCCCAACACGGGGCTCAAATTTACAAACTGCAAGATCTTGATCTGAGCCATAGTTGGAGGCGTAAGCAACTGAGCCACCTAGGTGCCCCTGACCAAATAAGAGTTAACGGGGGAGTTAACCATCAAACCAATAAGTAAACAGAGAAAAAAGAATTTATTATGTGTGACCAGTGGTGTTGAAATCCAAAATATAAAATGTAACTCAGACAAATGTTTTCTATCAACACCTTTACCAACTTCTAGTAATTATGTACGTACACAGATGTAATTTTGATTTGAAGGCAAACTGCCAAACACTATTGAGGAAATTTCCAAAGTACTCTAAAAAAATAAAATGCATCTTTTTTTTTTTTATTTTTAGTAACTGCTAGTCAAAGGGAGAGCTTTAAAACAGACAAGCTGCCTTCAGAAATAAAACTTTATTCACAACAATCATTTCATAATAAATGAAATTTTATAGTAAATAGACCCTTTGCTTTCTTAAATCTTATTCCTTAACTAGCAGGAAATTCAATATTCCTTACTTCACATTTTCAAATGTTAAAACAATATTAAGGCAAAACAAGCAAAGAAATATTCTTATTTTGCAGGAGGAAAAAAAAAAAGCCCTTCAAATGTAATCTTGAACCACCTAGTTAATTTTTTTCCAATGCCAAGCACCTCATAATCTGAATATTAAAACAGCAATTGAAGGACACCTGGGTGGTTCAGTCGATTAAGCATCCAACTCTTGATTTCGGCTCCGGTCATGATCTCACGGTTTGTGAGTTCAAGCCCCACATAGGGCTCTGCACTAACAGTGAGGAGCCTGCTTGGGATTCTCTCTCCCTCTATCTATGCCCCTCCCCCACTCTTTGTGTGTGTGTGTGTGTGTGTGTGTGTGTGTGTGTGTGTGTGTGTGTGTTCTCTCTCTCAAAATAAATAAGCTTTAAAAAAATAAAATAAAATAACAATTGAGATCTGCAATTGTTGATCATGAGGTTTCTTAATTGCAGCCACATAAGAGTTTTAAGTTCTCTTAAATTTGGACAAAAAAGCAACATCCTTTTCCCCATGTTATGTTGAGTTAGTGCCTAGTCCAGTCTAGTACTGATAAGGCATTTTTGGAATGTGAGCTGATTATCCTTTTTTTAAATTACATATGCATAAAGTAATTTGAATATTTTTTTCCAAAAGACATGATAAGTCCACATAATTAGCTTGTAATTCGTATCATTAAATGCAATGGAGATGCAATCTCATAAATTCCTTCCTGGAATTCTCACCAACTTACCAATGATGTATCAGTACAGCTTTGAAATTTAAAAATCAAAATATTTAGAATGAAATCATTGCTAAATCAGGACATTGACATAAGACATTAGCATAGCAGTTCTAAATGTCTATGGCTAACAATGTGGTCTTTTATATTCCTGCCAAAGAATTCTCTCAAGAATCCGGCCTAAGAACACCAACCATAAGTTAAACACGAAAAGTTTCTTACCACTGAGGGGCTTACAGACTTGATCTTAATAACTTTCCCCAATGAACAATGGAAGAGAAAAAAGGAGGTATAAAGATAAAATGGGGAGAGATTTCAGGAAAATGGCTGAAAGTATGCTAAGGATAGGCTTAACAGAAAGTCCTCAAATCTACAATCCAGTTTAAAGGGAAAGGAGACATAAATACCTTACCCCAGCCTATCAAGGTGAAGCCCCACAGGTATTTGGTGTCCGAAAAGAATGCCACAAAGATTAGACTATGCAGGTAGAGACCTTCCACCAAGATCCAATAGTAATTTGTAGCCAAGAAGTAAATAAACATCACAACAGCAATCTTGCACCCAATCTGTTACAAATAAACCAGAATTGTATCATATTAGAACCCTAAACTGTGCTAGATGCAATATCAGACCACCAAAAAGCAGTTCTCCATTTCTTTTTTATAATCTATTTCCTGTGTCTAGGAAAGCCAAGACTGCTGGAAGAGAGAACAAAGTTATTTTAAGACCGCATCTCTAAGACTATGGGCTTGATTCTATTGTTTTAAAATAAGATTAGAAGTTACCAAAAAATCACTTTTCCTTAATTTCTCCTGTTTATCAAAATAAGACTTAATCATCAGAAAAAATTAGGAAAGTACAGAAGAGCATAAAGAAGAAATATTATCCATTATTCTACCATAAGTTTATTTTATTCTTGTCTTTTTTATGCCCCAGAAGTCAATGGCTAAAACAATAAACATTTAATACATCTTATGATTCTATGGACTGACTACGTGATTCTGCTGATCTGGGCCAGGTTCAGCTAATCCTGGCTGGGCTCACTCACAGAGCTCTACCCTCGACTGTCACACTACCACGTCTACTTCATCCTATTGGATAAAACAAGTCACAAAGCCAGCCCAGAATCAGAATCAGGAGGACCTACAAAGTTACAGGGCAAAGGCCAAAGATACAGAAAAGGTATCAATTCATACCATCAAGGCATATAAACTAGTATCCTTGATTTCCAGATATATTGCATCCGTGATCTAATTAACTGAATTATTGTGTGATATATTGTGTGATTCTGGTCACTAAATAACCCCAGGACATTTGAGAACAGAATCAAGTACTCTGTTGCCTTATATTTGAACAAGTCTTTGAGTCTACAATAAAGAAACTAAATGTTGTGGGCTTTTAAATCCCACACTTCTGGTTTTACAAGTGGGCTTTTTACTTTTGAAAGCCATGTATGGCTAGAAGCCATACACCAAATGCACTCCAGTGATGTGATTTTTGACGTTTCCATGCCAGAATGTTCTGGAGGAAAGAGCCCAAACACTTTTAATAGTCTAAGATGATGAGTAACTAGGTGTGAAGCTTGAGGACAGAACTGAGGTAGTAAACATTATACAAATTGGTCATCTATTTTTGTTAACTCAGAGATGAGATCAGCCCAAACAAGTTAATATTTAGTGGACTGTAAAATGTAACGTATCTATAACGTTACATGAATCAGTAATGAGAGAAAATGGTGAAAACACTTACATACTGTGACTTGTCCACAGAAGGCACTTCCATGGAACTCTGCAGGTCACCCTGCATTACCAGAGACTGCAGCTCCTTTACTCCTATGTGAGTATGGACCACTTTGTCCTTGACAAAGATGCTTACGGCTCTCAGCATGAAAGACACAAACAGGTGCATGTGGATATAGTTCCTAGTGCAATGTAATCGTCTATGGAAAAAAAAATATTCAGTACTTCGATTTGGATGAAATTAGAAATGGGGAAAGAAAATACATAAATGAGCCCACACTCCTCCACAAAAGGACAAAATATAGTACGCGTGAACAAAGACAGAAACCCATTACTATATATTCCCAATAGAAACAACTGGGATCAGAAACTAAAATGTAACTTTTTGAGATAATAATTTCAAATTTATCCTGATCTGCTACCATGTTTCTTCTGATCTGGCAGTTAATTATTATACTATATTATACTGTAGCCTTATACTAAACTATATATTAAAGTAATAAATGGTTAATGAAGAACCATTTTGAAAAGGGATAAATATTAACAGTGGAACTTTCACATTTTCAATACATTCTCTGTAAGAAAAAGTAAAATATTTTGCTAGCATTACACAACTTTATTTCCAAGTAATGTTAAAGAGTAAACAAGCTTACTTTAATAGAAAAAGCTTTGAGTTCATAAAAGAATCTTAGACACAAGTCATAACATACTTAGAAGTAGGTACAGTACTACTAATTTCCTTTGCAAAAAGCTAACTCCAAAAGAGACCTTTTTTTTTAAGTTTGATGGAAAAAAAAAAAAAACCAACACTTAGGAAGGGATGTATAATCTGGCTCAGCTCTACCATTGCTTGACTG
The DNA here is from genome assembly GCF_024362965.1 of Panthera pardus. NCBI lineage: Eukaryota > Metazoa > Chordata > Mammalia > Carnivora > Felidae > Panthera > Panthera pardus. The sequence goes on from NW_026526655.1 coordinate 27,878,445, forward strand.
TGAGACAGTACAATCTCCCTGTACAATGGACACAATCCTACTTCTCTTACAGAAAGGACAAAGTACACAAAGGTAAGGTAGCAAGAAATTTTTAATCCAATAACATATTGTTATATTTCATAACATAGGAGGGGGTAGGCCAAATAAGAATGAGCTAAATTTAGACATTTTGGAAGTGTTTTATTAGTATGTTAGGGACATGTATGCATGTCCATTCTGCCCAGATAGTCCTCCTCACTGATTCTTTTGGGGGAGTTTGTTCACAAGCAAGTGGGATTTGACCAGATAGGTTTTCAGGTGTCTGTAGAAACCATTGACTGAGAATAGTGCCATCAGAGTGTATAAATAGGTATTGACTTTTAGAAGACTCAACATGATTTACTATCCTATAAAAAAGTACTTTGTTTTGTGAGACAGAGTTTCTCAAATTTTTGTATACCATTCTGCTATACAGTACAGTAACTGTATAAAAAGTACTATCTAGAAAGAATTTGTTAAATAGAGTGATAAATTACCATGTAAATTGAAGAATTACTACTTAGTGATTTGTATCCTCCCGAAATTCTATGTAGCTTTTTTTTCTCATAAATATTCACCTATTATTCTAAACAACCAGAGCTACACTTAGTATAATGGAATGGACTCTGGATAGGAGTTGGAAGATGAAGGTTCTGTTTCCAACTGGACCACCTGTGACCTTGTGACCTTGGACACTGAGCTTCAGTTACTTGGTCTCTAAAATGGGATAATACCGCCAAGCCAATTTCACAAGACTGTTTTGAGAACCCCTTCATAATTTTACAGATCTGATTGTGTTCCCTTTCTACTTTAAAATTTTCATTAGCTCCGTATTCTCTCCCCTTACAAGACAAAACTCAAAGCCTTTGACAAGGGCCTACAAAACCCAGTGCCACTAAATCTGGTTTCTTCCTGGCCATTGCTACCTGGCCACTTCTCCCTATGAATCAAATGCTGCCTTCACATTGGACTCTTTTATGTTCCCAGCATCTACTCTGCTCCTTCCTGTCTCTGAGTTTTGCACATTCCGTTCCCATCTTCTGGAATGTTCTGAATTCCTTCTCATCATTGCAATATCAGTTCACATGTCAGTTGTTCTGGGAAGTCTCTCTCTGTCATCTAGTCAGTTTTGGACTAGCTTCTTGGTGTTCCCAATACCCTTTATAAAAACTTGTATTATAGTATTAACATTATTTGATTTGATAATCATTTAATGAGTCAGTCTCTCTCAATGGTGTATATACTCCTTTTCCAGTCTGCAACATATCTTAACTTGTCCTCCATCAGTACTAAAAAGAGTCTATCGTATGGTAGAGGAAAATGCTTGTTGAGTAGATGGACTAGTGAATCAATAAAGAAAAAGTTTTGAAAATGTAAACTATACTACCATAATAGGAGTAATCATTTTAGAAGTAGTTGGAATATTAAACTAGTCATTTATTCATTAATTCAACAAATATTTACTAAGCACCACTACATATCAAGTACATTGCAGCTACTAAGAATGCTACATTGAGCAAACAAAAAAAAAATTAATGCTCTTATGTAGCTTTACATTCTAGAGGAAGAGATAAATAAAAAGATAAGTAAAACATCAGATAGTACATTAGATAATGATAAATCAAAAGAGAAAGACAAAACAGGAAATACATATGAGAAGTTTCAAGGAAGGGGGATTGTAAGATGGTCAGAAACAAAACGTAAAACATTTTGTTTTTTAAATATGTCATCTACCCTCATCTCTTTTCCCACACACAACTTAGCACTAAATTCTTAAAATCGTATTGTCTTAATGAATGTACCTCAAAACCTTCCATTTCTAGCCAATCCTCAAAGCCACTGCTGTTGGCCAGGCCACAATCTTCTTGTCCGGAGTTATTCTGACAGCCTCTTCCAAATGAGCTTCCTATCTTGCTTCCCACCAACTCACCCTCCACCTTACAAGTGACCTTTCATGTCACTCTTCGGCTTAAAATTCTTCAATGGCTCCTCATTGGTCTTTGGATAAAGTTCAAATTTCTTCATATAACCTTCAGGACTCAAAACATCCTTAACCATGCTTACCTCTCCTGTCTCACTCACTGCCCATCACTTATCTACACCACAACTCTGAATTCTCAAATATTCCATGCTTTTCTTGATATAATCTTTTCTTGATATAAACTCTGTTCCCCAATGGTCCTTTTTGGTTAAATCTTATTTATACTCCTGTGTCTTTTGAGATTTCACTTCATTTGGGAGGTCTTTCCTCCTCTTCTTACTCTGCCCTCCCAAATTACCATCCACCACCTGAATCATAGCACTTCTCACACTGTATACTAGTTGTTTTCTCAGCTACTTGAGTCACAAACTAGCTGCAAACATCATGAGTATACCTTTCTCATACATGCTGTGCACTGTTTAATCTCCATCCTGGTGCTCAAAATTTTGTATTGATTTAGATTAAGTTTAATTGAATCGGGCAAAAGTCTCAGTGGATAAAAAATAAACCACAACAGAAGCAATAAATATGATTATTTTATATATCTCATCAGATAATTTGGGAAATCATTTTAAATGAATTTCTGTCCAATGGCACCAAAATCATTTGGGAAAAATGAAGTCTTTGCACCAGGAATGAAAATTTTTGTAACTCATTCTGCTCCACTTTGCATGCATCACTTTGCAAACAATACACTGTCCTGCAGATCTGTTGGCTTACTGGTTCCATACTGCTTTGATGCTTTTAAAGATTTTTTTAGTTTTTAAACAATAACAAAAACGAAAACCCTGAATTTCCTCATAAAAATAAATCTTCAAAGCCAAATGATATCATAACACTAGGCTGAATTCAAAAACTTGCACTGAGAAAAATATTTGGGGGCAGAAATTTTGACACCTTTACATCTTCTATACATAGGAAACAGAACCTGTCCCTTCACGGAAAAAGGGGTAAGGGATCACTCACCTGAAGTAACCAATGATGAGAATAGCCACAGCCAAGGAACTGAAGGAGACAGAATATCCAATTGTGTACATGACATAGAGGCGTTCGAAGAATTCTTGCTGAAGGGGAAGAGATTTAATTAGAAAAACAGGTTTCAACAAATAAGTAGATGTGCATAAACTTAAGAATCATGTCTTCCCCTGTTTACAGACAGGCAATGTGTTATCCCATTTACAGAACATTGATTATTCATCTGGTCTTTCTTTTACTTCCTAAATTTAAGTCAGAGTTAAAGATATAATAATCTTTGACATTTCTTGCTTAATTGAGGCAAAATTAAATGTTGCAGTATTTACTTCATGAATTTTTGTGCTGTCCACTTTAATTAGTGGAGCTGTATACCTCATGTGATATTTGAAGTAAACAAAACACATATTACATGGCTATTTTAAGAGGAAACTGGTAAAAATGATGTCATTTTTGGAATACTATTTCTAGCTTTCTTTAAGTTTTTATTGAGCTGTCATTTACATAAAATACAGATCTCAAATGAACTGTTTGATGGGTTTGACAAACCAGCTGTGCTGTGCCCCTTGAGAGTCCAGAAACCCACCCACCATTCATCCCCTTGTAACTACTGTTCCAATTTCTGTCATTGCAAATTGGCATCATCTGTTCATGTACTTCATGTATTTTTTGACCGTTCTTAGACTAAGAATTAAATAGTATATACTGTTTTTGTCAACATACTGTTTTTTATATTCACCAATATTGTTACATGAATCAATGATCCATTCCTTTTTAATTTTTTTAAATGATTATAAATTCACAAAAACTGGAAAAGATAGTAAAAAACGTCCAATGTATCCTTCACTCAGTATCCCCCAGTGGTTACATCTTAACATAATTATACTAAAATATCAAAGGCAGAAATTTGATATGGTGCAATGTGTGGGTTTATAATTCTACATCATTTTACCACATATGTAAATTTTTGTAACCAGCAATGCAATCAAGATACAGAACTATTCTACCACCACAGAGTGGGGTCCCTTAAAGTCACATTTACCCCCCTCTTCCCCAGCATCCCTGACACCTAGCAACCATTAATCTGTTTTCTACCTTTATAATTTTGTCATTTCAGGGGCGTCTGGGTGGCTCAGTCGGTTAAGCCTCCGACTTCGGCTCGGGTCATGATCTCACGGTCTGTGAGTTCAAGCCCCAGTTCAGGCTCTGTGCTGACAGCTTAGAGCCTAGAGCCTGCTTCAGATTCTGTGTCTCCCTCTCTCTCTGCCCCTCCCCAACTCGTGCTCTGTCTGTCTCTCTCTCTCAAAAATAAATATTTAAAAAATTTTAAGTTTAAAAAATTTTGTAATTCCACGAATGTTATAGAAATAGAATCATACAGTGTGAGACCTTTTGAGATTGTTTTTTTCACTCAGAGTAATGACCTCAAGATCCATTCAAGCTGTTGCATATATCAAGTTTGTTCTTTCTTATGCCAAATAGTATTTTATGGTACATATGTAACCTGTGTATAGCATTATATTTGAAATGTTCCAAACTTTGTAAACAGCATACATTTGGATCATGTTTTTTAATAGATTTCTTCAATCTCTGTTAATTGGTATATTTAAACCATTTTTCAAATATAATATTGATATGTTAAGGCTAAGTCCATTATTTTATTTTTTTGTTTTCTGTTGTTCTATTTTTCATTTCTCTGTTTTATTTTTCCTACCACGCTGTGGGGTTACTTGAAAATTTTGTAGAATTCCATTTTGATGTCTCCTTTTGTTGTAGGTATTACTGTGTACAGTTTAATGTGGAACTTTTGATTATTGAATGGTTACCTTTCTTCTTTTCTAATTAAGCATTGAAAGCTATAAAAAAGCACTGTTTTTACTGTTTCCCCCAATTTTTTATATATTCAGCTTTGATAATTATTCAGTTTAAACTTTTGCCATGGGTCACATATTTCCAACACATATTGTCAACTGCCTACATATTTTATTTTAATTGAATTCAATTAGTTCTTTTGTGTTGAGAAAATAGACTCTGTATGATTTTAATCTTGAGATTTATTGACACTTGAACCTTTGGTGTATAATTTAAAAGAATGTGAATTTTGTAGTGTTTGGCTATTGTATTCTATAAATGTCATTTTAATCAAATTATTTGAAAGATATTCTATGGAAGTTTTTACCTAATTGTTTTACCAGTTACTGACAGAATGGCATTTTTATAAATTCCAGTATGATAGGATTTGATGATGTCTCCCTTTAGCTTTGACAATTTTTGTTTTATGAAGCCCTTAGATGCATGCATATTTAGGATTGTTATTTCCTCCTGGCAAATGGATTCTTTTATCATTCTTATATGTCCTTCCACATAGATAATACTTCTTAAAGTCTACTTAGTCACACTCTTAAATATGGAGAATAAACAGAGGGTTACTGGAGGGATTTGGGGAGGGGGGATGGGCTAAATGGGTAAGGGGCATTAAGGGACCTACCCCTGAAATCCTTGTTGCACTATATGCTAACTAATTTGGATATAAATTTAAAAAATAAAATAAAATAAATAAAAAAAATGTGCCTGAAAAAAACCCTGACTATAAACACATTCAGCATGAATTTGTGCTGGGTCTTTACCCATAGATATGTGTCAACCATTTGGGAGGCTACAAGGTCAAATGCAGAGTGAGGAGAAAAGAACCTTTAAAAACAAATAAAATTTTGGGGCGCCTGGGTGGCTCAGTCGGTTAAGCGGCCGACTTCAGCTCAGGTCATGATCTCGCGGTCTGTGAGTTCGAGCCCCGCGTCGGGCTCTGTGCTGACGGCTCAGAGCCTGGAGCCTGTTTCAGAGTCTGTGTCTCCCTCTCTCTGACCCTCCCCCATTCATGCTCTGTCTCTCTCTCTGTCTCAAAAATAAATAAACATTAAAAAAAAATAAATAAGTAAAATACAATTTTGTTTGGTTAAAAAAAAAAAAAGTCTAGTTAGTCACACCAACTCTCTTATGCTTAAGGTATGCTCTGCATATAACTTATCCCCCCTTTTGATATCAACAAATCTATTATCTTCACATTCATCTGTATCTTTCTATTTAGAGTACATTTCTTTAAGACTGTATATAATTAAGCCATACTTTTATTACCCATTCTGCCTTTTAAGTGACTGTTTACTTCATTTACATTGAATACAATCATTGCTAAGGTTGGGTTTAAATATAACACATTGGTATTTGCATTCTGGATGTCTTACCTTTTCTTCGTTCCTCTATACCTACTTCCTTACCTTCCATTTGGGGAGCGGGGGTCCAATTATTTCTTAAAACTGCACTTGTGTTATTTTTTAGCAATTATGCATCCGGAACTCATCAGAGCCTACATTACATAATATTGAACTATCTCACAAACTAAAGTTTCCAATTGTACACTCAATTTTGCTTCCCAGACTATGTCCCTTTTAGATTTTGTCTACATAATTTATAAACCCTAATAAGAGACTATTATGTTTGCCTTAAGCAGTCAATAGACTTTTAAATGAATTAAATTATAGATACAGATATAAAGATTAGATATAAAACAGCAATAAATAATGATAAGAATAGTTTTGTTTATTGATTTAGTCTGTCATTTTTAAAAAAAAATTTTTAATGTTTATTTATTTTTGAGAGAGAGAGAGAGAGAGCAAGTTGGGGAGGGGCAGAGAGAGGGAGACACAGAATCTGAAGCAGGCTCCAGGCTCTTAGCTGTCAGCACAGAGCCCGACATGAGGCTCAAACTCATGAGCTGTGAGATCATGACCTGAGCCAAAGTCAGACGCCTAACCAACTGAGCTACCCAGGTACCCCTAGTCTGTCATTTTTATCCACATTATACCCATTCCAGTACCTCTCATTCCTTCCTACCTATCTATGCTCCCGTCTGGTAAAGTTCTCTTTACCCTAGAGAACTTTCTTGATTATTTCCTATACTGAAGGTATGAGAAAGATTCTCTCATATTTTTTGTCTGCAACGTATCATTTTCTTACTTTTATCTTAATGCATATGATCACTTTAAAGATGTTATCCCATTGTATTCTGGCCTCCATTGTTTCTGACTAAAAGGCAGGCATCTTTTTTATTGCTATTCCCTTGGATATAATGTGCCATGTTTCTTTTTCTGCTTTTAAGATTTTCTTTTTTTTTTTAAGTTTACTTATTTATTTTGAGAGAGAGAGAGAGTGCAAGTGGAGGAGGAGTAGAAAGAGGGAGAGAGAGAGAATCCCAAGCAGGCTCCACACTGTCAGCACAGAGCTCGACTCAAAGCTCAAAGTAATGATCCCCTGAGATCATGATCTGAGCCAAAATCAAGAGCCTGACGCTTAACCTATTGAGCCACCCCGGCGCCCCTAAGTGCATTGATCCTTTACCACGCTGTATCCAGTATGTTGTTGAATATCAAATGAATTCATTTTTGAACTGAATACTTCAATTTTAGAATTTGTTATTTTTTTAAGTTTTTATTTATCTGATTTTTCCATCTGTTATGTACCTTTTTCACTAAATCATCTAACATATTTCTAATAGTTATTATTAAGTACTCATCTGCAAATTCCAACATCTGGATCATCTGGGGTTTTTTTCAGCTGTTATTTTTACTAGAGATTTTGGGTTCCTGCCTTATAATTTGTGTTACATTCCAGGCCCCATAAGCAACTGAATAACAGGGACTAAAGTATATGATGGTAACAGCCTGAAAAGCAGGCCTCTTCCTCTGTCAGGGTTCTTTAGGGAGGCTGAGTTACTCTGTTGCTAAGCTGAGTTGAGCTCTGTTGTAGTTTTTTGTTTTATGTTTTTTGTGATTCCTTTTATCCTGGTTTTAGGTTTTGAGAGCAGAATCAAGACTCCTTCAGCAGACCTGGAGATCTTAGCACCAGCAGCCTCTAGTGGCCATTATATGGATTTTAGCACACTTGACATTTTCCAAGCCACAGAACTTGTGCAGCTATTTGAACCATCCGTCAGCATTTTGAGTTGCTAGCGATCTTGCTTTGCTCTCCTGCCCTTCCCTGGCATATGGGCTGTACAATTATGCATCTAGTGAAGGCCCCACGGGGCCTCTGTTCTGTCCTATGCCTTTGGCTAACTGCTGCCTCTCATTCTGAGAGCCCTATACACTCTTAGGGGATTTCTTTTAGCCCACTTGTGCTACCCCCAGCCTTTGGCACACGGCCTCCACACACTCAGTGAAGCCCCATGGGAAACAACTGGTTGGTGGGTGAAAGCTCACTGTGAATGTGGCTCACTTCTTGGAAATCTAAGCCCTCGTGCCAACCCTTGTCTGTTAAAAGTTGGTTTAAAAGCCTGGCTCTTTTCTTTCTGTTCCCTTCGATGGTGTGGTTGTTCCTCTTCTGCTACAAACCCAGCGATAAACAGCAGTCACAGGTCTCTTATAGGAAGGGCTTTCCCACTTGCAGAATTAGGATCATTTAGAGTTCTTGGCATCCGTAGCTCATCATGAGTTATTACAAATTAACAATTTTGCATCTTATTCAATCTATTCTTACATCCTACAGCTTCCTACATCCTAACTGGAAACAAAAGATTTTGCCTCTTGTTCCTTTTTAAAAATGTTTACTACATTTTATTATCAATTAATAAAATATTAAAACCTTGTATAGAAAATATTTGGATAATGTGTAAAATATAAAAGAGAGGGGAGGAAAAATCTCCTGAATTCCTACCAACCAAAAAGAAGCATTGTATTTTGTGTATTTCTTTTCATTCTATCTCCATGAAGCATTTTCTATTGTTTTGAACATCTACATTCTTAATATACATACAACTTTATTACCTGTTTTTTTTTTTCTGTGAACTGTATAACAAAGGCACTTCCTAAGGCCACAAAGTCTTTACAAAAAACATTTATATAAGCTTATTTAACCTTCTCTGGAAGGTGCTTCACTGAAAACTTATATTCCTCAGAATATTCACTATAATAATTAGTGGTTCAATGAACATTTTGTCCATTCAATTCCCCCCAGTCCAAATCTTTATACTCGAACCTTAGACATAACATTATAAGATGAAAGGTTATGACCACTTTGAAGTGTTTTTCATATATATTGCTAAATTGCTTTCCAGAAGTTCATTTAGCCTTTAGAAATGAGATGTATTATGTGGTAATTTTTAGAGTATACTACTATTTTAAGTATAATACTCTCAAAAATTTAATAACCTTATGGCTTATCGTAAGAGTTCCTTCCCATCTTTTTATTAATAGTAACTGTCTCATTTTGTCAAGCCAACAATAAGGAAATTATTTAAGGAACAAAACAACAGCTGTGTAAAATATCTTCATCTTATTTTCCCCAATAAAGGTGTTTATTCTTAATGCACACTCTTTTGGTTTTGACTTCTTATTCCTTATACAAAAGCTCTCCTTACAACTATTAAGAATTAATACCTCATAAATAAGTAATATCACTTTGCCCTAGAGTATATCAAAACTTCAGGAGATATCCAGTTTTCTTAGTAGGGGATATTTAGTTTTCTTAAGTTTTCTCAAATTATTGCTTAAAGGTTGTAAACAATAGAAAACACTCTTTATCTTTTTAATTGAGATAAAATTATTTATGCTAACAAAATTCATCAAAATTTTTAGTTAATTTTTAAGCTTATTTTTTATTTATTTTGAGAGAGATAGCAATCAGGGTGGAACAGAGAGACAGGGAGACAGAATCCCAAGCAGGCTCCCCACTGTCAGTGCAGAGCACAACATGAGGCTCGAACTCACAAACCATGGAGATCACTCCCTAAGCCAAAATCAAGAGTTGGATGCTTACCTGACCGAGCCACCCAAGTGCTCCTCAGTTAATTTTTAGATCATTTTCACATGAACTAGTACATAGTTGGGTGTATTACCATCCTTGGCTACTTTGATTGTTGGAATATATAGTAATCACAAAGAGTAGTTGTAAGAGTAGAGTTCAGTGTAAATAAAACCATGATTTAACTGAATGGCCATTTAAAAGCTGTGGAAGATTTGCATCATCATTTAATGCACAAACAAATTCATCACAGTAAACACTGTTTACTTGTGTCAGTGAAATTAAAATTATTTTGAAGCATTTAATATTAACTCATTGTTAGTTTTAGCTCCATAGTGGAATACATCATCTCCTCACATTGACTAATTTTATGCAAGAAGCTTGTCAACAATGAAATATAAAGCTGAAGTTCTTTCAGGAACTTACTAGAGTTCATTAAGGTGATAGCACTATGTGTCAGAAAAGAAGAAAGTTAAGAAAGGAAATCCTAGTAGTGCAAAATCAAAGACATCTTCAACTCACCGCTTCCCTTACTGCTCTCCCTACTCACCACCCCCAACTAAAAAAAAAAAATGAAGCATAAAGAAAAATGTCTAATGCTGGCAGTTTATGTATTATAGACTGTTCTCAGGTCCACCACAGAAATAATTTATACATCCATTTATCATATTCACTCCTAACATCATATGCATATACGTCAAGAATTTTACCTACGAGGGCTGAGTGATAGGAATTTAAGCACAACTTTTAAAGCATATATATCACTTAAAATTGATTATCTAGAAGTTTCCAAAGTTTACATATGATTGCTGTACTGTAAACAGCACTGATGAGAAATCTGGAGAACAGGATTCCACTTTAGATCCTGTCATCAGCGAGCTGGGTCAATCTAACACCCAAAGTCTCTGCTTCTGAGTTGACTCACGTGTAAAATTAAGGTGTCGTCTGGCAGACCTATAGGATGCCCTTGCTGCTCCGTAATTCTACAACTCTAATCTTTCATATACTAATGAAATCACCTACTGGCTAATATTATGAAATGAAAAATACATCTTAAAAATACAAATCTCCTTCAGGAATATAGAGTGAAATGAGATGGAACCATTCATAGGTAACAAAACAAGTCATGAATCCTGCTGCTGACTACCTATCTCAATTTTTACACATAATATAATGTAATATAGCATAATACAATATAATATAAACATAATGTGCTATAACATAATAGACATCGACACATATTTATTAATATATATGCCTGTATCTCAGCCAGATAACTCTAGCCTAAAGAAAATACAGATTGTTTTAGGTCCTACACCTTTCCTTAACTAGATATCTAAAAAGATTCCAAACTTACTTTTATCTTTTATAATCTTTTTGTCCCAGAATAAAAAGGTTTTTACATATAGTAGTTGACAACCAAGAACTGCATAAAAATATTATTCTGTTTTCCCTTAGGGGTTTGCAAATACAAAAATATGATTACCTTTCCCTTTTTTTTTAAGTTTATTTATTTTGATAGTATGGGGAGGAACAGACAGAGAGGATCCCAAGCACACTGACAGCGTGGAGCCAGACACAGGGCTCAAACTTAAAAACCGTGAGATCATGACCTGAGCCGAAATCATCAGATCCCTAACCCACCCAGGCACCCAGGCACCCAGCCACCCAGGCACCCCAATATCATTACCTTTCCTATGCTGATATCTGGCTGCAGAAAGCGAAGGCACTCTGAATAATTAGCCCATGTTTTATTTAAACTGTACATAAAATCCCACGTCCCATTGGGGTTACAGTGTCGGAAAGCAACTCCTGTAAAGACACGAAGAAAAACATTGAGATTGCTCAGTTCCCTTGGCATCCATTAGGGTAAAAGTACATTTCTATTCCAAATTAATCATTGCAGAAAAATTTAATACCTTTATGATTGAAGTCATAAATATAAGGAGGGCATGGGACAGCCAATATTTTCCCCACTGTTCCTCTGGGCCAACAAATGAGTCCATCCCATTCTGGGAAACAATTTCCCTCTAATAAAGGAAAAAATTAAAAAGCAAATAAACAAAAATGCAATTGGAACCAGACACTAAATGCACTCAAAATACCTGCAGTAAAATGTAAAACAAATCAGTAGTTGTGAAACTAGGTGCAAATGTCCTAAGATTCATCCACACAGCCTCCTTAAAGGTCCACTAATAAGAACATTTGGTTTGCATAAATTAAAAATATTTTAGTGATTCCAGTATATATGAGTTATAGCAATTACTATATATAAGAAACATTGGAATTCATTGTGAACAGCTTCTATAGTTGTAGCTACATTTTTTTACCCTAGATTTTAAAAAATTGATGTTAAAAAATATGATATATGAAACAGATTGAGCTTCACAGATAAGCTCCAAGATTTGGATTTGCCTTTTTACCAGTGATCCTTTTTTTTTTTTTTACCAATAATTCTAGACATTTGTTTAAGTCTAACACTCATCTTAAACAAAATTCTCACAAAATCTACTTTCTTCAAGAATCAAGTATAAAGATACAGAATGGGGCAGTGGGGCGGGGGGGGGGGGGGGGAGGGGATTGAATGGACAAAATGCATCCAGAACCCAATCACTTCTCACAATCTCCATTGTCACACCCATGGTCTAAACTTGTCAAGCCATGATATTTACACAGAACAACCTAAAACTTGGAAACTCCTGGGGCACCTGCATGATTCAGTCAGTCAAGCGTCCAACTCCAGATTTTGGTTCACGTCATGATCTTACAGTTGGTGAGATCAAGTCCTACGTCAGTTTGTGCTAACAGTGTGGAGCCTGCTTGGGATTCTCTCTCTCCCTCTTTCTCTGCCTCTCTTTCTCTCTCTCTCAAAATAAATAAATAAACTTAAAAAAAATGAAATGAAATTTGGAGACTCCAACTTTCTCTTTTCAGTTCTATAGTTACCCACAACACAATATAACCGCACATTAGTGAAGTCAAACTGGGATCAATATTTGGAGTTTTGCTTTTAACTATTTGAATCATTTTATAACTAGGTTTTTGCATTTCCATTTTCTTTTCTTTCATACACATGAGGAAAATACTTGTTCTCTTTCTATTACAATTTTTTTCATAAGTAAAGCAGACAATAGTGTATATATGTGAGTGTGTGTGTGTGTGTGTGTGTGTGTGTGTGTATACACATACATATATACATCACCTAGAATTGACACTTGCTAATAGTTTACCGTATTTATTTCATCTAATTTATTTTTTGCTATGGTATTTTAATGTAAATTGCAGACAGCATAACAGCTGACTACTAAATATTTTAATATGCATCTCAAACTTTAAGAGAATTTAAAAATTGAAATTTCTTAAATTAGCTAGTGAATTCAAAATGCCATTCTAGTTTTTTACACATAAATTGAAGAAATTTTTCATTGAAACATAAATCTGGCTTCCAGATTCGTTCTTCCTCTCCTTTCAGTTATTCACAAAACAGGCCAAAATCTTCCAAAAGGCTTCCCATCTCACTCCCAGCAGAAGCCAAGTCTTATAAAGACATTAAAGACTTATAAAGACATTATAAATGTTTGAAAGCCCCTCAAGATCCCACTATTTATTTATCTCAGCTAAAGTCCTCCTGCTCTCCTCTCAGTTCAATTCCCCCATGGCCTCAACACTTATCACCCTCCATCCTACAGACTTTTACTCACATTGTTACTTCTGAATAAACTTTCCCCATTTAGAATTACATTCAAAACATTCCTTATCCTCTTTCCTGCTATATTTTTACCTGAGCTGTCATTGCTTTCCAATATTAAGTGTTATTTTAGTATTGGTTTCTGAAACCACAGGGACCCTGAAGGTGGGGAATTCTGTTTTATTCCACGCATTAGCCACCCAGCACTTGACATGGACTTGATAAAGTCAGTCAGTGCCAACACTGTGTTCTTCAGGGCTCCTCTCCATTACCTGTGTGGGAACTTCCAAGAAGAGAACATATCCTCCATTTCAAAATAAGAGTACTTTTAATGAGTGCTGTATTCATTTTTCTATTGCTACCAAAATAAATTACCACAAGCGTAATGGCTTCAAATAACCCAAACTTACTATCTCACTATTTCTTGAAGTCAGAAGTCCAGTGAGTTCAACTAGGACTGAGCTCCCCCTTTCCTTGCTGGCTATCAGCTTCTAGCAGCCACTTGCATTCCTTGGTCATGACCCCTTCCTCCATCTTCAAAGTCAGGAGGCAGGTCAAACTCTTCTCACATTTCAAGTGTCTCCTCCACTCTCCTTTTCCCTTACTTATTTGCCCACCTTCTCCTGCCACTTTGAAGAAGTCATGAGATTACATTGAGCCCATCCAGATAATCCAGGATAATCTCCCTATTTTTAAGGCCCGTAACCATAATCCCACCTGCAATGCCCTTGTGCCATGTAATATAGCACACACAGCCATAACACCAGATATTAGGGTATGGACATCTTTGGGCACCCTTATTCTGCTACTACAGGTACTATCCATTATAACTCTCTCAATTTTTCAGTTACCAGTTGCACTAACTGTAGCTGAGGAATTTTGTTCTAGCTAATGTTCATGATATCAACTTGTTTGTTCAGTTTTGAATAGTCATGCAAACACTGATCTGTACAGAAAAGAATCCAGCATAAACCTGAAATTATCTTCTTAGTGTCCTCCATATCACATGGAAACAAATGACTTGATTTGCTTTGGGGACCGCTGAAGCAAGAAGAAAAAGAAAATGTCTTCCCTCGCCCACACTGTTCCTATAAAAGAGAACGTTTTCTTGGAAACAGCCTCACTTTGCTCACACAATAAAAGCCCGGCCTTTACATGTCACAAGCAACCCAGGAACCCATCACACTGGCTCCTGCTTCTGGTGCACAGCTTCACCGGCTTCTTTCCACCATTACCTGCATTTTGTTTTCCTTTCTTGTTTAAGCAGAGTGCAATGAATCAGTCTGTTTCATCAACTTTACCCTAAGCACTCTTCTGTATTTTGATAACATTCCACATGGCTTCCCATCCATTCACTTTGTCTTTAACGAGTCATGCATCCTTATTTATCTGGACTGTCCGATCCTTTACTGGATATCTATTGTGCAATCTACATAAATTGGACGTGGACAAACATTTCTTGTGCGTTCCTGTGTTCTGGTAACAAGTTGTCCCTATAAAATGTATGCTGCAATGTCATTTGATATTTTCTGGCAAGAGTTAGCCACATGATGGAATAAGGTCTTACTATAAGTTTAAAATCCAATGACCAGTTTATTCTATAATTATGTAGTTTTTAAACTGCTATGGAGCCAAATCTGCTGACATTTTCTTCATGCTCTAAAGGGGACACTTTTCTAGTTCCCTGCAAGATACTACCCGACACACACACATACCCCCAAAATTCAGAAAACCAACATTCCCCAAAAATAATGTTTCTGTAGATTGTGTTCATCTCTCTGGTGGCCCTTTGACAAAGATAATAATAAATATTCACAAAGGTTGAAAGGATTGGGGAAGCCATGACCTCACAAAGATAATACAGAGAGATCTTAATTAACATCTCCTCTTTGATCATCATTTCACATTTCATGTGAGTAAATACTTTCATTAGTTAGCAAGAAACTAATTAATTGCCTGATGACTCACTTTACAAATTACACCATTAATTACATTCCTCGTAATCTTTTCTGTATGCCAGGACAAACTACTTATTAGTGAAGCTCCTCAAACCGTGATATTTACACAGAACAATCTAAAATTTGGAGACTCCAACTTTGTCTCTTTTCAGTTCTACAGTTACCCATAACACAATATAACCCCACATCTGTGAAATCGAACCAGGACCATTAATATTTTGAGTTTTGTTTTTAACTACTTGAATCGTTTTATAACTAGGTATTTGCATTTACTTTTCCTTTTCTTTCATAGACATGGGAAAATGTTTCCTTTTATTACAAAATTTTTTTCATAAATAAAACAGGGAATATTGCATATATATACATTACCTAGAACTGACCTGTTAATATTTTACCATATTTATTTCATCGAATTTATTTTTTGCTGTGGGCTTTTTAAAGTAAATTGTAGACAGCATAACACCTCACTCCTAAATATTTTGATATGCATCTCTCAACTTTAAGAGAATTTAAAAATGGAAATTTCTTAAATTAGCCAGTGAATTCAAAATGTCATTCTAGTTTTTTACACACAAATTGAAGAAATTTTGAGTCAATTTACATATAATTACACATAATTTTTCACTGAAAAGTAAATCAAAGTTTGACCAGATTTAATTCTATCCTATTTGTATGGGAAAAGGTCTCAAAGAAAGGATCTTTTCTCTTCTGATATTTATTCATCTACATATTTCACATGATTCACACCTTCAGAAATTTTAGATGTTACATAAGTTTATATCCAGATCATTTATTCTTTTTATGTGTCACTCACGTGATATGTCACCAATTCATACTTGCTTGCCTTTGACCATCCTATTCTTTCTGCCAGGAATGTCCTTTTACTCTCCTCCTCTACACATCTAATTCCTGCTCCTTTACTCTTAAAATGAGATGATTATTCCTCCAGGAAGCCTCCTCCATTCATCCCCAGTCAATTAAGATACTTTTTCACTGGTTCTGTAGTTGGGATGCTTCTGTTGTTAAACTCACACACCATACTGAAAGATGTCTACCTCCCTTACTAGGTCATCATCTCATGGGGCAAGGACATCATCATGGGGCAAGGACAGAAACAATTCATTGTTTCCAGTGCTTACTACAGAAGCAATACACGGTAAGCACATAATATATTTCTCAAACTCTTAAAGGGACACTGAAGATAACAATGTTGGACTAGCTAGTCTCCATCTTCCAGCTCAAAATTTCATGAGACTCCATAGAAAATAGCTCATTTAGCCTTGATAGATAATAATCTTTATAAATCCCTTTATGGTGATGTCACTTCTTGTTAGTAGCCCCGCATGTTTGAGATATCAGAATCAGTGTTCTTCACAGGTGGCATGAAAAAATCTCTTTTCTGACACTTTTAGTGTCAGAGAGCTCCTTTCTAGTACAAGGCAACTACAAAGACTAGATTAATACAAAAACTTGCTTTCTTAAAACACAGTTTTGCTAGCTATAAATGAATGGAATAAGGTGCATCTAGGTGGCTCAGTCGGTTAAGCATCCAACTTCGGCTCAGGTCATGATCTCACGGTTTGTGGGTTCGAGCCCTGTGTCCGGGTCTGTGCTGTCAGCTGAGCCTGCTTTGAATTCTGTGTCTCCCTCTCTCTCTGCCCCTCCCCCACTTGCAGTCTGCCTCTCTCTGTCTCTCAAAAATAAATAAATGTCAAAAATATATATAAATGAATGGAATAACACTGAGGCTAGAAATTATTCCATAGGCTCAGCAGGCAATGCATTTGGGGCTTTACCCTGCAGGCCTCTACTGATTTGCTGGCTTACAGCTTGGATTATGATTGTGTTCAGGTAACAAAAGATGAGCCTGAAGCCTGATGTATTCAAAAAATTGAACAGAAAACCCCTGTATAACAGGATCCCCCCACCCCAAAAAAATGACCCCTTTAGTGAAGGAACAAGAAACAAAGCTTTCCTTCAGAAAGAGATTGGCTTGTTTCACTCCTGGCTCCATTTAGAATTCAAATAGAAAACTATAATAATAATAAAAAAAAAAAAAGAATAGAAAACTATAGAAAAAAAATCTTTGAAAATTTCTAACCACAAGCTCACACTCATGTGTAGCCTAAATTTATTTTAAAATAGACGTAGGTAGGTCAATAGGCACCTCACAGAAGCCAACAGAAATTGTCTCTGGAAAAATGTGCTTTAAATGAGGACCTCATGAGTTCTTTATCATAAATCATTGGACACACAGGAAATAAAGCCACCATGTATGATAATACGCATTGACAAACAAAGTCTATGGATATTAGAATTATCAAATGCAGAATATAAAATATGTTTAAGAAAAAAAGAATAAGTTGAAAAGATATTGAGGATAAAAAGACTATCAAAATTAAATATGAAGATTCTAGAATGCGAAAAATGGATAATCAAAATTAACTTAGTAGATGGATTAAACAGCCATTAGACAAAGTTGAACAAAGAGTTAGCACACTGGAAAATATATCTGAAGAAATTCCCAAAATAGCAGTAGAGAAACAAAGAAAAGGTAAATACATAAGACATGAAGACACAAAGAGTAGCATAAGAAGGTCCTACGTTTGTCTAAATAAAGTTCCAGATGGACACAATAGGAGAACAGGGGAGAACAAAGTTTCAAAGACAAAATAGCAAAATATTCCCACCACTGAATAAAGACACAGACCCTCGGACGCTAGAAATCAAATTAATCCACAGGTAGATACAGAATAAAACTGTAGAACATCAAAGTCAACTAGAAGCTCTTAAAAGGAGCCGGAGAGGAAAAACTAACCATCATCAAAGACCAAAAACTGATTTGTCACCAATAACAGTGGAAGCTAGGGGGAAAATGAAATAGTATTCAGGTGCTAAAAGTAAATAATTCTCAACCAAGAGTCACATGTCCAGAAAAAGTGTATCTTTGAAGATTGAGACTGAAATAAACACCTTTTCAGACAAACAAAAACTGAGAGCATTTGCTGCAAGCAAGTTCTAACATAAAGAAATTTTGCAAGACACATCTCAGCTTGAACAAAAATTATAATATACAATTAATATAAAATCATATGACTTTATTAACATAAGATAATATGACAATACGGGGCGCCTGGGTGGCTCAGTCAGTTAAGCAGCCAACTTCAGCTCAGGTCATGATCTCACAGTCTGTGAGTCTGAGTCCCGCATCAGGATTTGTGCCGACAGCTCAGAGCCTGGAGCCTGCTTCAGATTCTGTGTCTCCCTCTTTCTCTGCCCCTCCCCCATTCACACTGTCTCTCTCTCAAAAATAAAATAAAAACATAAAAAAAAGTTTTAAAAATTATATGACAATAGCATACAATCTGGAAGCAATTAAAGTATTTCAAATTGCTTATATTATTCAAGCAGGAGAAGGTATTGATAAACTTTAAACTTTCTTAAATATTTGGAGACTAGAATGAAGTAGATCAAACCAGATATTTCACTATAGGGCATAGCTTTAAAGATATTACCTGCTGCATTCAGAATGTTGGGAATTTAGGGAAGCTCAGTAAACTGCAGCTCCCTTTATTAAAAAAAAAAAAAGACTCTTTAAATATATTCAACTATTAAGGCAAGGCATTTTCCCATATAAAACATTATAGTTTTCCCACTCCTCCAAATATTCCAATAAACAGCTTTTCTCAATGGCCCCAGTGCAAACTATGAGTGACCAACAGGCTGTGAGGACCACCACGAGCCATAGTTCCTGTACAGCTCCAACAATAGAGCAATCCAAGAGCATCAAAGCCACCGCAAGCTCACCTGTAGTGTTGTAGTTCTGTTTTTTCAGTTTCCCACTTGAATTTGGAACTAATTGAGAAATTGCATAAAGAGTCAGGCAGATGGAAATTAAATAATCACCTTATTAAGGAGAAAATATTTTTTGAGAACAGGGCCTAGGTACATATAAAAGGGCCTGCTTGTTTGTTCTTCTGATCTTTATACGTACTACCTAAAACTGCAAGCAATACCCACCGGAACAGAGCCTGCCCCTCCAAGCTTACTAGCTGGTTAAGGGCAGACCAGCATGCATGCTCTCTGCAAGCAAACAGATCCCAAAGAGAGGCCTGAGAAAGAAACCGATGTGCACATGCTCAGAGGCTATTCTGAAATTCAGAAACCAGGCAAGTCACTCCGTCCATTGGAAGGGAAGAGCTTGTAGTGAAGGAGATGAGAAGGACACGATTCTGCTACCACGCCCTTCCACATAGAAACATGCAATGACTGATGAGGAACTCCCTACTACGAACTCCAAAGGGGAATTTGAAGTCTTTGGGAGGACACAAGGAGACACGATGTTTTCAGCACCTTTACCTCCTCCCTGGGGCTGAGCTGTGATGTTGAGCTCACATTGTACTTTAGCTTTCAGGACAAGGACAATCTGCTCCTCCATGGTAATGGTCCCACCAGAATCCAGCTGTAGAAATGAACAAAATACAAACAGAACAGTATTTCCATTACATTTTTTAAGCCATGATATAACCTTTCATTATATACTGATACAGTTGAAAATTAAAGTTTTGATAGCCAGCTATCTGAAATAGTCTTTTATCTGAGTCAAACTTTCTACAAGATATCTTTCATCAGATACATTGATACTGATTCCCACCCTGAAACATGCTTCTAACCTACAGCAAGTGAATAATAAATTCTTCTTGGATGAGTTCACCTAGATTTGGCTTTAGCACCACCAGTAATGGAGAGGAAATTCTACTATTGGAAAACCTTATTTCAATGAAATATATTTTAAATATGACCAAATATTCATAATTGTTCAGATTCTGTTGCTTGGACCACCTGAATCTGATGCATATATAAAATGTAGATCTTTATGCTGCACATCAGACTCAGTGAGTCAGAATTTATTTCTGGAGGTGGTGGACTGGTAATCCTTGTGTTTCCCAGGGACGCTTTGTGGTTCTTGCACTAACTTTAATGGGTTTGACAACCAACATACTTGAAGGTACAAGATAATGGTGAAGATCATTCTATTAGTCAAGTTTCAATCAGAGAAGCAGAACTATAAGAGATTAGGATATACAGAGAAATAAAAGTAAAAATAGAATAGAATAAGTAAGTACTTGTTACAAGGATTTGACTAAACAGTTGTGGGAGGTGACTAAATAGTTTCTAGAAGGCCTTTTTTTTTTTTTTTTTTTTTTTGGTCTGATGCTGGAGCTGGAAATCTGCAGGTCAGGCAGTTAAAAAGAGATGAATATAAAGAGAGGGAGAGAGTAGGAAGAACTTGGAACCATGAGCATGAGCTAAAACCATGAGGACACAGTAGAATGCATGTGAGTTCTCGGGGCCTCCAGCCTTCATGTTGTAGGTGTCCCACAGAAACTGGCATTCTTTATCATGGACCTAAACACACTTAGCCCAGGAATCAGAGAAGTTAAAGAAGAACCCAGGAAAATATGAATCTGCTGCAGGCCTGGCTGCTATCCCCCACAATGAGATGAGCCAATAGAGAGCCAACAATGCATGTGAGATACGAAAGCACCTGCCTTGACCATCTGAGTGTAAAAAACAAAATGGCTGCTGCCTCACTTCTGCCTTCCAACACTCATGAAAGCATGTCTTGTGTGTCACCCTAACCAGAAACATAAAGGGAATGGGGATTCTGGGAAATGCGGTTTAAACAGCTAAGCTGACACATTACAAAGCCACCAAAATCTACCCCTGTCAACTTGGCACCCACACATATCTCTTTAAACCACAATTAATTTCCAGAAAACTCAATAACAAAGTCACACTCCATCTAACATGATACAATTCGTTTGGTACTGAGAGTGATTCCAAAAGAACAGAATTTAAGGAGCAAAAAAATCTGTATTTGTCATCTCTAGCTGTATAACAAATTGACCCAAAACTCTGTGGCTTACAACAAGCATTAACTATCTCACAGCTTGGGATAAACTTAGCTAGGTGGTTTTGGACTCAGTCTCTTATGAGGTTTCAGCCAAGACTTCAGCTACAGATGTGGTTACCTAGACTTGATTGGGACTAGAGGATCCACTGCCAAGGTGGTCCACTCACACAGGTATTGGCAGAGGGCTTAAGTTTCTCAACGGCTGAGAGGAAACATTAGTTCCTCACCCTACGGTTCTCTATGGGTGCTTAAGTGTCTTTACAACATGACAATTGGCTCCCACCAGATGAGTGAGTCCAGAGAGAAAGCAAGGAGAAAGCCACCATGCCTTTTATGATCTACTCTCAGATGTCACTCATGGTTATTCCCATCATATTCCATTAGCTAAAAAGCAAGCCACCAAGTCTCACGCAGGAGGAGAGGAATTAATCTGTACCTTTTAAAGGGAGGTGTCAAAAAATGTATAAATGTATC